>NW_027131500.1:20597500-21250000 GCF_026122565.2 Emydura macquarii macquarii
ACCCTGTCCTTCGTCATTGTTCCTGTTCCTGCATTGATCTGTTTCTATCATATGGTCCCGTCTCTGGCCTTCATTGTTCCTACCTCCTTCATGATCCGGTTGGTCCTGGTTCTGATGGTCCCTGTCCTCATCATTGCCTTTGCTGCTCCTGATTCCTTTGGTCCTGAGTCATACCAGTCCTCATCTCATTCCACCTGTAGATAGATAGTTAGGAGGCGTGAATCTTAACCAGTTTTGACCCATTGTTTATTACCCACCACTGCATTTGTTTTCCCTTTGGGTTCAGAGTTTTAAGCTCATTAGCATTCTGGTTCAGTGTAAATCTTTGTGTTGACCTGTAATATGAATCAATCTTCCCTACAGTGAAGCCTTGGGAGATAGAAGCCAGCAGAGTTCAAGAAATGGTGAAGGTCCTAATTACAAATTTGGACTTGTTACTTAATTTGTGTTTGAGGTGGGATACAGGACCATTGGCTCAGGGTGGGCACTGGGATTTGGTATCATTGCATCATACACACACTGCCTTCTGCAACTTCTGTTTACTTTGTGCCTGCCAACTCTGTGTGAAAGGATGGATCTTGCATTGCTTTCTACTGCTGTGGTCAGTGTTATTAACACTATGTGGCTGATCATGCATTATATCATGGGCTCCAAATCAGAACAGAAATCTGCTGTGGCAATCACCGTGTGGAATATGGCAACTCCGGACTGCTACCAGTTGGTCGCTAATCAGTTTGGAGTTGGGAAGTCCACCGCTGGGATTGCATTCATTCAATTGTGCAGGGCCATTAATTGCATCCTTCTATGAAGGACTATGACTCTTGGAAATGTGTGTGAAAAGAGTGCCTGGACTGGCTCAAACTCTCTGGGGTCGAGAAGAGATTCTGGCTCATCAAGGTACTGGATGACCCCATCACCTGTTCCACATCACTCATCCTCCAACTCCACTTCCTCATCCACCACTTTGTCCTCATGGATAAGTCCACTGGCCGATGTTTCCAGCCTCCACAAAAGTATCCATGGGGCTCTTGCTGGTGGAGGTGGGGTTGCCGCAAAGGATGGTGTCCAGCTCCTTATAGAAGCAGCAGGTCTTCAGGGCAATACCAGAGGATGGTTTGACTCCCTTACTTTCTGGTACACCTGCCTCAGCAACTTTATCTTCACACGGCACTCATGTGTGTCTCGTTCGTAGCCCTTATCCCACATGCCACAAGAAATCTGACCATGGGTATCGAAGTTCCTAAGGCTAAAGCGGAGCTGGGACTGCACAGCCTCCTCTCCCCACACAGCAAGCAGATCCAACAATTCTGATGTGCTCCAAGTAGGAGAGCATTTTCTGAATGGAGCCACCAAGGTCAACTGGGAAGATGTGATATGAGCTTTCCATGCCGAGCAGACAGGAAGTGGAATTTCAAAAATTCCCAGTCCTTTAAAGGGCGTAGGGGTGGATACCTGTGTACATGGTTGCAGGACAGCAGAGTTTGAACTGCTGACCACAGCAGTCAGGATAGGCATTGTGGGTCATTTATGGCAACATAACAAAGTGCAGTTTCTACACTGACACTGTTGATCTAGGTTTGCCACAAAAAGCTCTACGCCTCTCATCGAGATGGTTCTATTTTGTTGGCAAAGCACGAGAATTTTGTCGGCTGGAGGAGCATTATAGTGTGTAAACCTCCACTGTTTTGTCGACAAAAGCTGACTTCTGTCGCTAAAATTCTGTAGTGCAGACAAGGCCTAAGTAGCGACTAATAAAGGACATATTTAATGAGACACCAGAGATATCTATTGAAGCCCTGTCTACACAACATTATAAAATAAATATTGTTACTTCTTTTGCCATGCTTATCATGTAATGTTTGATGACATTTTAAGACTGCGGAACATAGACTTTTGCTCTCCCTAATACTGTCTATTTTCTCCAATAGAAAATAAAAGATGCCCTCGAAGAAGCCTTCAGGAGCTCAGTATAGGAAGCGAAAAGCTCAATTGCAATCTAGTGTGCAGCAAGGGGCAAATTTTATAGGAAAATATCTGAAACAGAACAACATAAACCAGTCTTTAGGCAGCAGCAATCGTCCCTGTGCAGAAGAAATTGAGGAGTGAAGCATAAATGATGAAAGTCCTATTACTAAGAAATTAGCAGACATACCTGAAGATAAGGAATGGAAATGTGAGCAAAGTGATAGAAATCATCCAGTGTCCTGGTGGCATAAAGGACGTTGATGATAAAGAAGAATGTGGCTCACATGAAAAGGAGACAATGACAAAGAAAAATCTGGCTTACAAGAAAAGGAGAGAAACGATAAAGAAGAATCAGCCTCACATGATGACAGTAACAGCAGTGAGAAAAACTGTATGCCACAAATCAATAATCAGATCTTGCTTTATGACCAGCAACTCTAAACTCTTCTGATATTGATCGTTCAATTTTGAACAAGCTGGGCAAAATCAAGGATATGACATTTCCAGTAAATGAGCAAAAGCAACACTTCTCAAAGGCATACTGCAAAAGAGTGTTCAAGAATGGCGAGTAACTGAATCGTTGGCTAGTTTACTCAAAAATCAACTAACAGTGTTCTGTTTTTGTTGCAAAATATTTGACAAGAATGCCAAATCATTGCTTGTGCTTTCAGCTACAGTTATGGCATAACTTACCTGATGCTCTGAAGCAACATGAAAAGTCACCCAGTCATTTTACGGCCTACTCCAAATGGATGGAGCTCAAGTTCAGGCTCAAGCTGAATTAATGCATAGACGCAGAAAAACGGAGCATTATTGATTTAGAAACCCAGCATTGGACGAACATGCTCGAGCATCTGATCTCAATTACCCTCTTCCTTGCAAATAATAATTTGGCTTTCCAGAGCTCATCGGATAAGTTGTTCACTGAACATAACGGTAATTTCCTCGGTTTGGTAGAGCTCCTTGGGAAATCCAACAATGTCATGCATGAGCACCTATGTATAGTAGTTCATAAAAGAAGCTATGGACCATAACTGCAGCAAAACAATTCAAAACAAATTGATTGACCTTATGTCAAGGAAGGTCTTGATAACATATTGATGCAACTCAGCAAAGTACTACTTTGTAATAATTGACTGCACTCCCAGCATTAGTCACAGTGACAAGATGTCATTTACAGTAAGATTTGTTGATGACAAGGATGGCTGTATCCAAGTAAAGGAACACTTTATCTATTTCCAGTCTGTGGATGACTCTACTGGAAAAGGCTTAACAGAACTGTTTATGAATGTTTTGAATGGGAATAAAATAAAACTTCAGGACAGCCACGGCCAAAACTATGACAACAGTGCAGACACGAAGGGAAGAAAGTGGTGTCCAGGCAAGGATCCTTGCACTGAATCCAAGAGCTTTCTTTGTGCCTTGTGGCTGCCATTCCCTCAACCTGGTTGTGTCAGATGCAGCATCGTCTTCTTTAGATTAAGTATCTCTCTTCGGAGTTCTGCAAAGGATATACATCCTGTTTTCAGCATCAACTATCAGGTGGATGATCCTCATGGAAAATGTTACAAAAATGACTGTGAAGCCACTAAGTGACACTTGCTGGAAGAGCTGCACTGACAGCATAAGGCCAGTGAGGTACAAAGTGACTGAGGTTTACGATGCCCTGATGGAACTGGAACAGTTGATTAAAGCCAAGGCTGGAATCTGACACAAGGCACAGAACCTGGCAAACCAGATCACTGACTTTAAATTTCTGGTCTCAGTTGTGGTTTGGCATAATATCCTGTTCCAAGTAAATACTGTAAGGAAGGCATTACAAACTCAGTCAATGGACATCGCGACATCTACTACTCTGATGAGAAACTGCCTTGATTTTATAGTGGCCTATGGAAATAATGGATTTGAAGATGCCATCACTGCTGCCAAAGAAATAGTGGAAAACTTAGGAGTTGAGCCTGTCTTCATATTCATTGGAAGAAGAGACAGCTTGGTTATGAGGGCAGAGATGAGGTGATTGGAAGCTTGGAAAAAAAATTCAAGAGGAGATTTTTTGCTCGCTCATTGACACTGCTTGAGTGTCCATTGAAAAAATGTTCAGATAAATGAAGCACCACGAAAAGACCTGGGGTTTTTGTATGATCTTAGTAAGCTGTCAGCAGACAGGAATATACTCCTGAACAATTGTATGGACCTTCACTGGATGCTGACACATGGGGAATGTTCGGACATCAGTGATAAAGACCTCTATTTCAAACTGAACCACATCCGTCACATTTTGCCACATGGGAAGCTCTCTCCACTCCAACTTCTCCAATTCATTCATAATGTAGAGCTGAAGGACACTTCTCTTAGTATGTGGATAGCTTTGAAGCTTCTGCTCATGCTGCTGGTCATAGTCCTGAGTGGTGAACGCAGCCTTTTGAAACACAGGCTCATTAAAACATATTTTTGATCAATGATGGCTGACAGGAGAACTGACATTGCTTGCTATTTTATCGCTTGAAAATGCCACTGGCCAGCCTTTGGATCTCTCTAGGTAAGTCCATACTGACGGCGGCAAAGTCGCCACCATCAAATCGATCCTTCTGGATCGATTGAGTGGTCAGCTTAGACCTGCTTGATCTATCAATCAGGCAGTAAATCCACCCCCTCAAGTGGCGTAGCGCTGCGTCGATGGGAACGCGGTTTCCATCGGCTCAGTGCAGTGAAGACGGCATGCAGAAGGGAAGCATAGCAGTCGACGGGAGTTACGCAAGCTACTCTGAGTAGCTTGCGTAACTCCCGTTGACTGCCGCCAAATTTCCAGGTAAGTGTAGACCAGGGCTCTGATGCTGTGCTTCAATTCACGAGGGCAAAGGTGAGAAAAGTGACATTTTGAAATAACGGACTAAGGTTAACATTCTAAGCCTGTCACCAATGTAACATTTTTTAATACTGGTCTACCCAGTGTTGGTGCACAGTTCAATTTCTTGATGTTAGTACATTTCAGTTATTCTTAAAATTAAAAAGTTTCTATAAGCTTAGAGGAAACAATTTTTTTTATCTGCTTGTATATGGCATGAATAAATACAGATTTACAGATCCTAGCATGCAATTTATCATCTTATATGACAGGCATGGGCACTGGGTCTATAAGACCAGGGAAGGCTAAAGTCTTCCCTGATAGCCAGGCATTGCCCCGCCCACGCTCAGCCCCTTGAAGCGGGCAGGGGTGCAGGTGGCCACCCAGCTGTGGTGGACCGGTCAGCCTAGGGCTGGAGTGGGTCAGTGCTGTGGCGCAGCCCGGGCCAGTGGCACTCCAGGGGCTGCTCTGGTCAGTGGTGCTCCAGGGCCTGGGGCGGACCGGCCAGCCGGCACTGTGGTGCGGCGCAGGCCAGCAGCACTCTCGGGGCTGAGGACGCTCCGGCCAGATGTGCTCCGGGGACTGGGGCAGACCAGCCCAGCTCTGTGGCACAATGCGCACCAGTGGCGCTCTGTGGCCGACCAGCCGGCCTGGGGTGGTGCAGGGCAGCACTATCGCAGGGTGTGGACTGGTAGCTGGGAACGCTTGTGCTGGGCCTGGGGCAGACCGGCCAGCCCAGGAGCGGCACAGGGCAGCAGCGCTCAAGGGGCTGGGGCGGACCGGCCAGCCCAGGGCCGCGGTGGGTTGGCACTGCGCCACTGGGGCAGGCCGAGCCAATACTCCGGCAGTGGGGGTGGGCCGGTGATGCGGCTCGGTGCAGGACAGTGACACTTCGGGGACTGGGGCCAACCGGCCAGCCTGGGGCTGGGTTGGGTCTGTGCTGGTGGACTTTGGCAGTGGGGGGGGGGACCCCGCTGGGGCAACAGATGGCCAGCCTAGGGCCAGGGTGAGTTGGGGAGGGGCAGTGCTGGGACACAAGCTCTGGTGGTACTATGGCCGCCCGGCGCTGGTGCTTGGGTGCTCCGGCACTGGGGCCACCCAGCTGCCCTGGCTGGCGTGCAGGCTGCCTGGGGCGGGACTCTGATGGGAGAGTGGGCGGAAGGGGCATGGCTCTGGGAAGAAGGGGTGGGGCTGGGGGGCTAACCTCCCCGAATGGGCAGTTCACAAGCTGCCCATGATGACAGGAGTAAATCATACATGAAAATTGGTGCATCAAAGTTGTGAAATGGGCTACAAATGCAATAAAAAATAAAGTATTCAAAACTTTAACAAATAGAGGGGGGAGCACACCAAAGACGCTCTATGCCTGGGGCACCATTTGGTCTAGGGCCGGCCCTGTTTATGCCACAGTGCACGTCTCCAAATGATGCTGCTTGTCCTTTCCAAAATTTGAGTGAAGAACTTCATTCATTCGCTAGCACAACAAGTAGTGATAAAAGTCCTATTGTGAAATTTAAAGCAACTTTTGACTGGCTGCTAAATCTTACTCAATTATAAAGGGCCAGATCTTACTCTTACTCATGCTGTGTAATTGCATATTCTGTGAGGAGTCACATTCCTATTTGTGGATGGAGGTGATACTTGCTGTGAATCAAGATATCAGAATTTGACACAAAGACAGGGCCTAAAAGCATTCATTTGAATCCCACAAAAGGAAGGCAAGTTCTGTGCAAATTCCTATGCTCAGTGCCACGAGTGCACTTCAACTGATATCTGTAACTCCCCCTCCCACTAGGTGGAGCTATGCTACACTATGCACTGGCTGTATGATGTTGACTAGTGAGATCATCATAGGCATCATCACCTGAGACCTAAGTTATGCTTAAACCCCGACAGCAATTAAAATGTAATTTCTAAATGCAGCAGTTAAAACATGGGAGATAATGACAATATGCTGGAAGCAGCATTGTATAACTGGCTACCAAACTGCTGAAGGATGTATTCAATTCTCCCAAATTAATTCACTTAAGAAAAAGAAAGTGGAGATAATTCTAGTGACAAAACAGCATCTAAGTAAACAAATATACATGTTAATAAGGTCATGCTTTGTTATTTGAAATTCTCTTTGACTGGAGACTGGAAAGGGGAATGTTATTTAACAAAGAGACAAGTGATCTGAAATCTGCTTTATACCTTGAACACAGCAAATAAAGGGCAGAAGAGACTTTGGAACAGTCTCTCTGGAACATCAAATGCAAGATATATTCCAGCTGAAAGTTTAAGATTGTGGTTAATAAGATGTTACTACTTGTCCTTGCTTTCAAGTGTACATCATGCTTCAGACATTTGAAAAACTTTTATAAATTATTTGCTTCAGAAATAACAGAAACCTAAAGTATTCCCCCCACCTTCCACATTTGTACTCATTTTAGCAGTGGGCTTGATGCTATCAGTACATTAAGCAGAAGAAGCGGACAGATTTCAAGGGAAGGATGATCATAGGAGGAATAATTAAGCAAGTGTGTATAAATGGTTCTGTGACACTGAGTTGGTGTAGCTGTTATGTCAGTAGTATGGTTAGCCATACAGAAGTCTGCAGCGCACATGTCTTTGCTGGTGCATTGGTCCATCAGGCCTAGATGATCATGTTAATTGTCAAATGGAATCACTGCAAAGACTGCTGGTGACTATAAACAATTTCTGAAGAAGAATCAGGAAGAACCAGTTTGCCAGGTATAATAGTTCAGTACAATAACTCCTCTGCCAGTGGATCCTCTTGATAGGGTTTAAGCACAGCCAAGAATACAATGGGTTATCAATGCATGCAAAAATAAGAGAATACACATGAAAGGTCACATGAAAAGTATTACCTGAAAAAGAGGCAGAGATTCTGTTTTGCTGTTGAATGAAGATGGGAAGTACTAAATAAAGAAGGAAGTTAGTTTTACTAATTAATGTTTTGTAAAGTGCTTTGAAGGAGATGAGTTAAAAGTTTGTTGCTGTTTGAAATGAAGTAGTCTGACATATTTTTAATAATAAACATTTTGTGCTGATAATTTTTAGTGAAGGAAATGACCAGGCACTCAGACGATGAGTATGGCATAAATACCTAGATAGCTAAATCACTGCTACAGTAACTTAATGCAATTAAACTCAAATTATTTTATAATTTAAAATTTTGTTCCCTGGAATACAGCCTCAAGAGATACTTATTTCATTCCAAAGATGTAACAGTAAGGTGAAAAGCAATGTGGATTAAGCATGAGATAGGGATCTTGAGTTCTAATGCCAATTTTCTCACTGATTTACTGTTTGTCCCTGGGCAAATCACTTCACTTGCCTCCCTTTGTTTCCTCATTTGTAGAATTGATATAATTGCTCCTCTCACAGGGTTGTGATAAGGATTTATGTGTTGATAAAGCAATTAAAATGTAAAGTACTATTGGTCCCAATCCAGTTGAGGTCCTGAATGCCTCCTGCATGGGGCTGAGAATCTTCAGCTCCCATTGACTTAAATGGAAGCTAAGGAAGATCAGCACCTTGCAGGAAGGTGCTAAGCACTTCACAGAATCAGATCTAATATGTTATTAAAACAGCCATACAGTCTTACCCTGATATATTCAGTACAAAGAAAGTCACAGAACACAAGGCACTATCTAAAATGGCATACAACACTGCCCAGTCACAATTTCAGCTCATTTTAGGTTGAGAGTTATATAGGGCCTGATATATGGAAATGTACAAAGGACTCATTCCTGCACCTTTTACTCAGGCAAAAGCTCTGACTGACATCAACAGGAGGTTTTGCCTCACAATGGAATACAGTGTAGGGTCCACAACTTGTAGTTATATAAGTGATAAACACCACAACAGTTAATAAAATCTATATAGGACAGTCTAGAATAATCCTGCTCACCCAGGACAGGCAGAAAGTTTTCCCATATCACTATGATCAGTGTCATCAATGGGTAGCCCCTTTGCTTGAACAAAGAAACAAACAAAAGTCTCTATTACATTTGAAATGAGGGTACCCAGTGTTGTAACTGCTACTTGTGCTTCAATGCCAGGCTGTAGGAGAAGTGCTACCCACTGCCTGATGGGGGAGGTGGAGGAACTGCAATTGTGTCTACTAAATTATTTGGGTTCTTTGCTCCTCCAGTGCAGAGTCCATGCGGATGGTGAGTGAAAGTCAGCAATTTGTGTGGACTTTCCCTTCTCCTAGGCCAGACCTACTCCCTCCTGCCCCAGGCCAGCTGAGAGAATCTGGGGAGGAAACAATGGAGAACCAGAGAAAATGTGAATTTTATGGAGGGCAGAGGAGAAATTTGATAAGCCACAGATAACGGGTGAGTCAAACTGATTGTGTGGGTGGAGTGATGAAAGAGGATGAGTCTAGGACTCAGTCAGGAGAAAAGAGGAAAGAGCAGTGTGGTGTGGTGTGTGAGAGAGCATTTGCATTTGTAGAAGAGCAAGCCTGGGGTTGTGGTTATCTGGATATGGGACTTAGAAGTGTTGTTGTTTATAAGATGAGCAAGCTAGCAGAAATTTTGTCTGGATCATATGTTTTCTTGACAAATTGGCAAGGCTGATCTGGTTACATATGAAGGGCCCGTCACTGTCGTCAGTTAATCTGCAGACTTTCAAGTGTGTGTGGTTTTCGTTTTGTTTTGTTAACAGGACGGTACTGGAGAAATGAAGAGGAAATTTTAAAACCATCTGCTCTGACTCACTATCTATTTTGATTATCTAAATAAAAAATGAAATTAAGTTGTTTACATATATTTAACAGGCTCTGAAATGGAAGATGCTTCAGGAGATGATCCATCAGCATTGATTGTTACAGCACCACCTACTTCAAAGATAACTGCTGGATTTTTTACAACTGCTGGTGACCATGATCTGAAACCTGCCAACACACCACAAGAGACTGAGACAAATATTGAAACAGGAAATAATGCAAGTACTGAGTTAAATAATATGAATAATGACAACATCCAAGAAACGGCAGGTGTTCAGCCTGCCTTAATGTTTGGCATTCCTGTGGTGATACTAGTCCTACTAATTCTGCTGATCATTTTCTTTGTGATACGTCATAAAAGGAAAAAGTCTAAGCAAGGTAAAAGTTAGTGCTTCTCAAATTTCAGAAGGTTTCTTTTTAGAAAAAATTGAACATGAACAAGAAAGGATTTCAGGAAATGGAATGAAATGTTTATGGTGTATTTCTCTATTTAGTGATAATTGAATTTTCATGTTCAGAAATGGAATGCATTATGAAACTTGAGTTTTATTTTCCTCACTAAATCTAACCACAGTATGGACAGTGTATCCCATTTAAATTGTTTTTTGCTTCTTAGCACCCTTTGCTTATCCCTCACATCCATGACATCTATAATGGGCTATAGTAAGATTCTCTGGCATATCAGCCCTCTGGTAATATTTAAGGTCAAAGAGAACTATTTGACCATGCATGTTTTTTTCTTGTTCTGTTCTGATGCTTACTAATTCACTGTAGGAGGTACTTCTCTAATAAACAACTTACTTTTTATTACTGACAGAGAGAAACTACCTGGAAATTGAGTAAATAAATACAAGCAAAATCTTGATTAAGGGAAGCTTTCACAGAGATCTTGCAGTGCGATTGTTGTTATAAAACCACTAGTTCAGATCAAAGTACATTACTTAAGAATCATGTGATCAGGGTAACAGTATTCTGCAATAAGAAGATGCAATTTCAGGAAGCTACATACACTCTACCTCAATAACTCCGCTGTGTGAAAGAATAGGAACTGAAGAAAGGAAGGGTGTTAAAGATATATAGTGATGTTGGAACTTTTGAAGGAGGGGTCCTGATTTATTTTGGAATATTTTGTGCTGTTAAAAGTATGTCAACCTACCAACATCAATTGATAAATAGACACTTAGAGCCAAACTTTCAGTATGCCTCTGAAAATGCCTCTGCATTAGTGTTGGGTACATCATCGACATACACCAAATTGGTAGTGAAGCCTCTCCCTGACTGCTTATATGTGGGTGGAACTGTCATGTAAATATGTGGGTACATTTTTAGAGGCCCACTGGAAATCTGATCCTAAAGATTGCTAGAACACAATTCTGGGTTCCTACTCACTTTTGCTTGGAAGCAATACATGGTGTCTCTTAGGCCTGTAGACACACTACTCTGCCTACCCACTGCTCTTGACATGACTTTTTGGCAAACAGAGAGACAAGGTGAGTGTGCTGGAGTGGATTGGAAGCCTCGGTGTCTGCTGGCTGAGTTGAATTTAAAATGAGCTTATTTCAACCATAAAATAATTGTACAATGTGGATATTACATCCAACCCTTCATTCTTTTTATTACATTCTGGGACTCTTAAAGCATTTTGAGGCCAGTGCAGAAGAGGTCAGTTTTCTGTATAGTGGCCTGCTATGCCACACTACCTCTCTCTGGTATTTACATCTATCTGCATATGCACATTTCTGTTCTTCCCACAGTTTCTAGTATTCCTTAATATCTCATCCTATCCTCAGTCCCCTTTCATTTTCCATCTCTCTCTCATATGGGGACTCAACCAGCTCCCTTGAAAAATGTTGTCTCTGTAATTTAGTACTCTGAGAATTCAGCTACTATTCAAGTCTCTTCACCTTTTCCTCCAATGTGGAAACCAGCTTGCACCTCATGTGTAGCTCTTATGATCTTCATTCATAAATAGATGCAAGCTTTGAGACAGACCATGTGCAGTGTAATAAACAATTTTTATTCTAGTTGTTACTTTTTCAGGATGTCACTTTCCTTGCTGGAACCTGTTAGATTCAAGGAACAAACTCTGTGTTTGCAGTCCCCTGTTCACTACCAGGCTAGCAGTCTGAATGTTAACTCCCACTGCACTCATCTGTATCTTAGGTTTATGTCAGCTACTGATTTCTGCTCAAGCCAAACATCTCCCTCTGGTACTGTCTTAATTAGTCATCATGTATATTAAGCAAACAGCAAAAGTTGCTGGTGGTCAGTTTCTTTTAGTACATTAAAGAAAATTACTGATTTAAAAACAATCAGCACCTATGTAAACTAAAGACTATGTAGTTAATGGAAGAAAATGCAGAAAGCATTTTAGTTTTAATCTAAAAGGAAACCAGTTATATATTGAAAACTGTTACGGGTTTAAAATAAACCTCCTGCAAAATTTTCACAGCAATTTGGAATATACATTAAGAGAAAATGATAGTTAAAGACAATTTAACTATAAATACCAACTTTTTAACTTATTTTATTTCAGATGAACTGGAAAGTGAAAATATCAAAAGGTAACATTTATAGACATTGCTCATAGTTCTAGCTTGTTTGCTAAAATAGACCGTGTTAATTTTTAGGGCCTTATTGTTCTGGTTTTAAACTTATTGTATGTCCTACATGTCTTCAGGAGTCTATATTTTGCACTTTCTACACCCTAACCTTTTCTCTTTAATTAACCCTAGAGGAAGCTAAAGGGCCTAAGTCCCATCAAATAATAACCACTGTTGTATTTTTGGCTGATGTATTGTAGGGTGCAATACTTCCTGCTAACATCTGATTATAGTACATCTGGCTGCTTCTGTGGGACTTTTGATCCTTCAGCACATAGACTGCAGGCAGCAGAAGGAGGGGAGATTATGGGGTTGTCTCACAGATGCCAGGCTGCCTTTGATCCAGCCCTGCTGCCTACAGCCCCGCCACTTGTTTTGGGCGCCAGCCACCACTGGTTCTTTTACTATAAATGTGCATGTCATATTTATACTATATATGGGTAACAGGGACAGGCTCCCAGACTCTGTCTGTAAATTCTACCTGCCCAGAATAAGGTTTATGTCATGTTCAATTATTTTTCAAATTTGCTTGCTCATTATTACGTATTACATATTATGTAAAGATTGTCTGGAGTTCATGTGAACTGAATAACCCATGTCCAGTAAAAATGAGCAGGCTGAACAGTAGTTTTCATCCATTTGATAGTTGTTAGCTTATTATTTATATTACTGAGATCCCTCTTAATGGTAAGTGCTGAAGTTATCAAAATGGATTTATGGGGGGGGGGGAGACTCCCTTTAAATCATGCTAAAAATACAAAATAAAAGTTAGCAATAATCTTTCAACAATGAGGCAGTCTCTAAAAACGATAAGTAAAGGAAAGAGTAAAATTAGTAACATTAGTTAGTATAGTTATGACCTTTTTTTTTTAGAACATTGCTGGTTAAAATAACGTTCAACCTCCTGGTTGAAATATCATTTCTAACTTTGGGGCTCTATCTTGCTTCGAATGAAGCAATCTGAGTTTCACCATGGATCAGCTATCCAAAGATCAGACCCTTTATTTTCTAATTTTCTATCTACAGTGTATAGTTAAGAAACCCATTTGTTGCATTTGTGGCCAATGATCATTTGTTTCTTCCCTTTTGGGCTGACACACCTTCAAAAAGTAAACTCACTAGCCCAGTCGTTCTCAACCTTTTCAGACTACTGTACCCCTTTCAGAAATCTGAAGCTTGAGCCCAGGGCTGAAGGCATGTAACTTAACTTTGTGGGGTCCCAGGCAATTGCCCTGCTTGCCACCCCCCTGACTCCTCTAAACCCATCCCGTGAGCGTTCCCTCCCCGGGCTGAGGCTTATGACTCCCAGGTTGAGAAACACTGATGTAGATGAGTTGATGTACCCCCTGGAAGACTTCTGTGTACCCCCAAGGGTATGCATATCCCTGGTTGAGAGCCACTGCACTAGACCAGCACCGGTGTTGCACAGTTAAGGTCCAGAATCACAAGATTGATACAAAGCTACTATGTTACATGTCTATTTGAGTGAAACACATTGTCTAACCCATCTTTTGTTTCCTGGATCAAGTCCTATTTTTGAAGAAGACACACCCTCAGTTATGGAAATAGAAATGGAAGAGCTTGATAAATGGATGAATAGCATGAACAAAAATGGTACGTGGTAACCTCCCATCATTTCTCTCTCTCTGAGCTAGCCTCCATGAATAGAAAAAATACCACAGAGCTATTTTATATTAGTGTTGCAAATTTTCCTAAAACATTTTTAGTCCTGATCTTAAGTCTACAATACTAGAATAGTTGCACAAATGTCAGTGGTATTTTAGGCTGGATGGGTGCTTATTTTTGTCAAATGATGGAATGCTATAGATATAATACCATAAAGGTTTCAGTTTTCAGTAGAAGCTTTTATTAAACTGTGTGTACTGTATTTATATTTATACTGTATTTTTAAATAAAATATTTTTAGGGATGCATACTTGACTCTTTAAAAGATCTGGTGCTCTCAGTATTCAGAGCGTCTGCCCTAGTATGCTGTATGTTGTGCCATTCTAAGAGAAGTCACTGTTTACTCAGAGCCCATAGTAATATTTACTCATCACACTGCTGCCAGGATCATCTTCCTGGCTCATCACTATGACAACATCATTCCCCTTTGCTCCTCATCCTCACTGCATCAAACACAAGCTCCTTCTCTTTGCCTTTTAGGCCCTTCACCAGTTAGACTCACCTTACCTATCAGATCTACTGCTTACCAAGCCATCAGCCTCCACCTTTGTTCTGCCATTAATGGCAGCCTCAATTTCTCAGTCATCCGCTTCTCCCTGAAGCACCTCTGTGCTTTCTCCCAGGTTCCCCTGATGCATAAGAGCTCCCAGTCAAAATCCTCAAAGACACCACCTAAGCCTCCTTCAAGTCAATTCTCAAAACTCACCTCTTCCTTAATGCATAGTTAACTGCAACCTGATTACAGCTACACAGGTGGCACATTGTGATTACTGCTCCAGACTGGCTAAGAATTGCACATATTCTAATATTTTTGTTACCCATCCTTTGCCCCTGGCTCCAAAATGCTTGTTTGCTTTATCCACCTGTTATATCTTGTCTTTCAGATGGTAAGCTCTTTTAGCAGACACCTGTCATTTCCTGTATGTTTGTACAGTGTTTAGCAGGATGGTGCCACGCCCTTGTTAGTTTGTAGGCACTACCACAATATAAACATTAAATAATAACACTATTATGCCAATGGTTTTAAATACTGTAGATGGGGAAATATTTATTATAAAAAGATGTTACATTTTAAAAAAGTCAGCAAACATTTCACATATTTCTTCTGCAGCAGCACTGCATACAAAAATACCCAAAATTGCTGGCTGGACTAATCCTGTGAAATAACAGATATGATTGTGAACAGTTGTACAGTGAATAGCTAACAAATAGCCCTTGTAGTCTGAGTTTATGGCAAAGGCGCATGCAGGCAAGAGAAAGGCACTTCCTATGTGTATACATACATATATACACAAACAACTGAAATAAATAAAATAAAGGTTATCAGGACTTCCACTACAGCCACAAGGGCAGGACACTTAAAAATAGCTGATAATTTTATTAAAAACAAAAACATATGTATGTGCAAATATTACAGATAAAAAGACCTATACCTGTACCCAGGAGTTTTGTGTTTCATAGTCACTACTCTGAAAGTGAATACAATTTTGAAATGTACGAAAGAAGTGCCAAAGATAACACTGTGGTTGTCTCTTATCTCTTCTTAGTTGAATGTGAATGTTTACCTACTGTAAAAGAAGAAGAAAAGGAATCAAATGTCTTCACAAGGTATTTTTAATTCTACCATTATATTTACTCAAAGAAATATCATCAACATTGATAGTTCGAAAATGTGATCTAATTTTTCTCTTCATCTACTTGTAACATCTATCTATTTATTTTTATATATGGACTTTTATTTCTCTTCAAATGCCTCAATGCTTTTTTTTAAGATAAAAAAGATCAGTGTCGGCTTGTAGCTTGGCACCCACAGAAAATCCTGCAATGAAAAGCCTGTGTGTGAGAGACAGAGAAAGAGAGAGATGGAGCAAACAGAATTTCATTAGTTGATCAGATTTTAAACCATCTCCCAAGGTGTTAATATGTGCATTTTGAAAAATCTGTTATTTGTGAACTGTCAAAAAGAAAGGTCAACATAGGAAAAAAAAAAATCAAATCTCATCTTTACCACTAGGTGGCTCTACTTGACTGAAAATGACTCTTTTTGGCTTGTGTAAACCATTATTATACTTTCCATTTAATTACTAAGATCAGTTATTATGAGATGATAATACACAACTCATTTGTTTGCAACAACTATACTATATTTGGCTCTGAGTTTGTCCAATCTCACAAGCCAAGTGGGGTCAAGCCTGCTGGATCAGTAACTTGATAGACCTTAAAAAACCAGCGGTGCAGTAGAAATGGTTTTGTTGCTTCACGAACCGAGACTCTCCCTTCAAAGTCACTACTGAGTTAATCTCTTACATGGTATTAAGGGGAGGAGGGAAACACTGTGCTGCTTTCATTCAGATTAGATTTTAAAATTAAAATCTTGATTGCTTGGTAGGCATTAAAATTCTCTTAGCAGTTTTCACAAGGATAAGGGTATAAATCCTAGTATCCTGAATAAACTGGCCATTCAGTTCTGCCTACCTAAAATTGTTCCTGTGGCTTCAATTGCTCCTGTTCTTCACTTCTTGTCATACTCCTGCATTCCTTCCCTAGTGGTGGCTGCATTTCAATGGTAGGTGAAGTAATTCATCTCTGTAATACATATAATGATGAACAATGACGACACAGGCACAAACAATTCCACATAGATGCTCTGCCAGAGTCCTTTGTGGTGGTTCCAGTAGAGAGGGCGGAAGGATACTTGGGCCAGTGAGGCCACACAAACCCTCCTCATTGGAGCTCTCAGCCTCCACAGATCCCTGGGGATCCAGCAGCTTTGGGGTGAACCATATGAACTCTTTGGTGGGAAGCGAACCCCATGTTTGTAGATGAGATGCTGGAGGGGAGGGGTAAGGGGAGAGATTCTCATGGAGATTTCTTCTCCCAGAGCCATATTCCAGGAGGGGTATCATAACTATGGATGAACTAAACTAAGGTTACTTCATCATAATGTGGGTGTAAGCAACTAGACCCAGGGGGCATTTTTTAAAAGCTTGTGTGGTTGTAAGTTGTATTGGTCACATGCCATTATGTTCAAATGATGTGTTGTATGGAAGGAAGAAGAGGTACTTTGGTTAATGTTTACATTTTATCTTGAAATGCACACCAAGTGCAAACTGCAGTGTTTCTGTGTGATCCTGTCTCCCCAACAGAGGAAGTTATTACCCAAACCTCCCACCAAACCCATTCTTGCTTAGGCTCATGTAAGACCCCTTCCCTTATGGGCTTCCATAAACTTTAGTTAAAGTAATATATAGAACCTTGTAGGGTTTACGCTTTGTTTCTGCTAGACTTTATGTCCACATTCAATTCTCTCATACTGTGTAACTTCATATATTCTATCCTGCAGGAAAGAGGAAAGTTGACAGTGGAGACAGGGAGTCAACTGGACTCTGAAACGTATTTTTAAGAGAAGAAAACAGAAAAGTTTAGATGGCAGGAGTTGGGTCACAAGGAGGAAAGGATTAGATCCATAAGTAGGTCATACTCAGGGATCAGATTGCAGGGGACGAAGGGGAGAGAAGGAGTTGCAAATTTCTCCTAAACTCCATCCATTTATGACTCCAGAGGAGAAACCATTTATAGTAGATAATGTAGATCTTCCTAATATGATCATCCCTTTCTTTCATGCTTTGATCAGTGAAATAGTTGTGTTGACAGTACATCATCATCAGCCTCAAAGTTAACTCAGACAGTTCACATTTCTCTCAAAGCTGTTCTTCCAGGAGGGCTGCAGACGCATGCAGATACCACTTCATCTGTTTGCATTTGAAAAGTTTCCTTTACAACTATAGAGACAAGAGAATTAGTCTTTTAAAAAGTGAAAGCTTAGATTTTGGGCCCAAGCAATCAGACAGTGCTGAGCCATTGTGAAAAAGCATATGTAATAGCCCTCCTGTTTCTCAGTTCCTTCCTGTATATGAGCCCATCATGATGGCAGATGAAGGAGGAAGCAGAACTGAGAAGCCATGTTGTAAAGATAACTAAACACCCTTTCTCTAAGAGTGGATTTATCATAGGTCTTTGTTTGCCAGGACTACTGCTTGAATTAACAAGTAAAATAAGATCAAGGATTTCTTAAACAACTGCTAATACCAACACAAGAAGTGTTGCTGCAAAAAATATTTTTAAGGCATAATATTCCCTAGCATTAATTTTGTTCTCTGAAATTACATAGTGATAGAATAACAACTCGGCATTTTTTTAAGTATTCATTTAAAAAAAATATCAGCTTGATCTATCAGTCTGAGTTGACATTTTATTACTATGGGTCTAGTTAGGATGGTCTAGTTAGGATGGTCAGGAAACATCCCTATTCAGGAAAGCACTTAAGCACACTTAACTTGAAGCATGTGCTCATATCCGCTTGAAGTCAATAGGAAGTTAAGCACATTCCTTATGGCATTCCTAATTGCAATCTTAGATTTTTTAAATATTTTTGAAACACCTTGAGATCCTCAGTTAAGGGCTACTGTTGGACGTGCAAAGTGTTAGGACTGAATCTTTTAAATTCAGTTCCAAATTCAGGATAACAGACTCACTCAGTTGGGCAGATTTTCTTTTAAAATTATGTAATTTTCTTTTTAGATTTTATTGCTAAATTCTACAGTGTAGGGAATCCTAGCCAACTTTTCAATGCCTTCTTGAACAGAAATGGTGCTATTTTGTCAATTTTTTCAAGAAAAATATCATTTTCAAAGTCAAAATGTTTTGAAAAATGTGGCAATTTCAATGAAATTTTGTTTAAAAAATATTAAATGAAGCATTTTTGATCATGTTGAAAACATTCCATTTCAATATTTTTGGAACAGACCATTTCAATTTTTCATTTTGAAAGAATTTTTTTAAACAAAATTAATTGTTTTTATATTAAAAACACTTAAAAATGTAAAAAGGTCAAAATCAGAACTAAATGCTTTGATTGACCCAAACTACATTTTTTTCCAGAGTTTCCTTTTGTAGGAAATTTCTAAATGTTTTGGTTTTGTTCCATTTTGGAATAAAAAAATCAAAATCCTGGAATTTTTTTACAAAAAAAAAAAAAAAAAAAAAAAAAAAAAGAAGAATAGAAAATCTGGTTCTCCACCCAGCTCTATTTTTGAACCTTACCAAAACAGACATGTTTTTCTGACAACTCATCCTTGGACACGTAAACAGAGGAGAGAGAAGTACATAGAAGAACTATTTTAACAGCTCATTTGAGGAAGTATGTTATTAAAGTCATATAAATGAAGTAAAACAGCTATTATTAAATGAAAAAAAATCCTGTTAATCCAACATTAAGGTTAAATATTTCAGCACACAAAGCAGGAAATTACAGTACAATCCCACCAGGGAGCTACTAGCCTATGCTGTATTCTGCAGCACTATGCCTTCAGTGTGGTAACTGTTGTTACCCATGCTAGCTAGATCCAAGTTAGCACAGGTATGCCTAGCCGTGCTGCAATCACAACTTCGCTTGCAGTGTAGACATACCCTAAGTAACAGATAAATCTTTTTGTGTTGCCATGAACGAAACAGGTTATTAAAAAAATACCAGAGAGTAAATCATTTATATGGAAACAACAGGGACTGGGGAAAAAAGGAAACAATTTGGCTTATATAAGAATGGATTCAATAAACAAATTCCATCTGGTTCCCATAGCGCAGAAGCTGGGGTAGGTGGGTTGAGGGAGAAATATGATTTGTCAAGGCTTGCCTGGAAACAGGAATAACCTCCTTAAACAATAGAGAAATCAAATCAGCTCCCTCCTCACACTGCCTGGTATCACAAACAGATTCATTTCATGGACTCTCTGACCTGTGTTTATTTTCAGTCCACAAGATCTCATCACAATACTGTCTCACCTCTACCACTGAATAAACTTCACTGGAAAATTGTAGTGACACAAGCTGTTTCTCTTTTTAATACATATACAGTGACTGCGAATCATGAAGTCCAAACAGCACTGAACTGGTTAAAGGGAAGCTGCGTACAAGACTCATGGTCCTATCCCACAGATGCTAGATGAACTGGATGTGAACTTAATTAATCTCAAACAGTGGGAGAAGCAAATGCTTTTGTTGTTTCCTGTTGCATGCATTCTTCATAATGGAGGCATCACCAATAAAAACAAGAAAATACATGATAGTAAGATTATGGATCTGATTTAAACTTATATTGCAATGAAATTTCAGCATTAATATAGAGAGACCAATCCTATTTCTGAAGGTTCTCAGAACAGTCCATGTTCCATGTTATTCTCTATCTGTGTATGGTTGTGATATGTACAATCACTCATGTATCAACATTCTTCAGTAAAAGCATCCCTGTAGCCTTAACTCTCAATTTCCTTGTTTTAGTGGGTTTAAATCAGGCTGCTAAATTCATAACCTTGTATATAATAATTGACTTTTTTGGTAATGGTGGAATAATTTGTGTAGGATTTCCATTGGTGAAGTAAAAGATTGTGACTGATAGAATAGATTTGATGTCCAATAAAAAATTTAACTGCTGAAAGCTACAGCACAGAGGATGCTCCCTGAAGCAAACTGCAGCCCCAAAGGAAGACCTGATGTTTGTCAAATGTTTTGAGAGTCTCGGGAGAAAGGCATTATAGAAGTGGAAAGTATTATTTAAACATTTCCTCCCAGCCGTTGAGCCATAGTCCCTCCAGATATTCTGAGCTGTCCTCTCAGCTCGTCTCTCCACTCAGGGCTATTTTCTAATAATAATGAACTCTAGGGATTTTCAGCTTAAGGTACTTTCTGTGAAAAGCAGGATGAAAATCATACAACTTGGTATAACCTATTCTGAACACATGCATCAGAAACTGCATGGCCAAGATTTTCCGAAGTAACAAGTTGATTTCAGATACCTCAATTTTTGGATATCCAACTTTGAGATACATCCTTTAACAATCCTCCCTTGAAGATATGCTCAATACTTTCTGAAAATCAGACATCTGAGAGATGCCAGAAGTTGGGCACCCAAACATTGTGGAACCCAAAAATCACGGCCATAGTTTATTTAATATGTAACAAAGGTGTGGAATTGAATGTAGGTTTTTTGACCTGTATTTAAAAGATTAACCTCAAGTCCTGGCTAAATATACCTTTTATGTGATTTGTATATTATTTGGTACCTTGGCAATATACTTTTGAGACGTGTGCCCAAGTTTGTTTTAAATTTAAAAAAAATTTCCATGTACAGTTTGTTTGTTTTTAAAGTGAGGGTATCATCCAATCCTCACTAACTATTCTAACATTTCAGAGGGTAAGCAACTAGAACCGTGTGAGTAACTTGCAGTGAAGAATATTTGCTCTTTACGTTTTCAGATTGCCTTTTTGAATGTATTCCTTGTTGAAATTAATTGATGAACAATTTCTACAAATAGTATTGGTTCTGTACGTTGTTCCCAGATAGTTAATTGCAAGTATTCAGCACAGCTATACATCTGTACACCTATTACTTTCTTTGCCAATATAACTCAGTTCTAATATGAGCTGCCTGCATCCTGCTTGGACCAATGAAATATGGTATTTTGGTACCATAATAATTCAACCCTTGAGACCATGTGAGAACAGCTCACAAATGTGCTGTGTATGTTCTCTCTTAACCTGTTCTGTAGTCAATACATCAGAGATGTTTGGAACGCTGCTACACAAGGGTTGCTGGTTGTATTATTGGATCTAAAATGGTTGCATATAAAGTGTTTGCAGTTAAGGGCATGAGATTAGGATACAATCCTGAGTTTGATAAAATAAGAAAAGGAGGAAGGCTGTTTTCTGCGGTGATGGAAACTGTTGTTAAAGAGCATCAGACATAAATGAGATAATCTGATATGATTTACAAAGAGGGCCAGCTCCATCATACAGACAGTACAGGTGTTGCTTATAGTAGCAAAATATGAATATCAGTAAAACATTCAATTACTGTGAGCTGGTACGGGAAGACATTTCTTGGTTTGCCAAGGGCAGATAAATCCCTAGAGCTTTAGGAGAGACTAAAGGACTGAAGCCAATAATTTCCTAGACTCTAAAGATATATCTACAATGCAATGAAGCACCTGCAGCTGACCCAGGTCAGCTGACTCAGGCTCAGGGCTATACAGCAGCAGTTGTAGACATTGAATCTCAGAGCCTGGGCTCCAACCCTTGAGACTCTGTGTGTGAGGAGGGTTCCAGTCCACTGGCTCCAGCCCGAGCCCGAACGTCTCCAACTGCAATTGTATAGCCCCACGAGCTCAAGTTAGCTGCTGGTGTTTCATTGCACTGTAGCCATACTCTAAGAGGCTCCTTGTGGCATAAGAGGAATATCAGCTATAATAGTGGTTCTGGTTCTGAAGGAGTCAATGATAATTTTACACTGTTCCCGCCATATTGCACTGTTACCTCTTTCTACCATTTGTACCATAGCCCCCCTTACCTAGCTCCTCTTAGCCCCTTCACCATACTCAAGCTTAATACTACTATTTTTCACTGCCATCTGCACTTGTCTTCTAGATTTTGGTCTCTGCTGTCTTCCTTATGCTTTCTCTCTCTCTTCCCTTCCTCCTCATTCACAATTTCTCTCTCACCACCACCACTTCTCCAGTCTTCTCCCTCTCACAAATACTCATCTCTGCTCCTTTGTCTCCTCCTCACCTCTGGCAATATGTAACCCAATCCAGGCCTTCCTTTTATTTATTTATTTCTAATCTTCCTTTTTTCTGCCTTCCTCCCTGTGATAGGGTCTTCTGTGGCCATGCAGCCTAGTGGCTAGATTACTGGTCTTTCAGTCTGTAAGGCCAGGGGGCCCAGGCCCTCGTTCTACACCAGGTCCCAGCCCAGGGCCATGTGTAGGTCAACCCCTAAACAGAGGAGATGGGTCTTCCTCATGGTGGGGGGAAAGGGGTTGTCAAGGCCCACTTCCTATAAATCTCTCTTGTTTGGGGTGTGGCCCTGCTAATCCAGTTGCCCCGTGGCTGGGTCTTATTTGCAGGCTTCCTTTGGGCAGGGAAGTTCTTATTTGCCTCAAGTGGCTGCGCTGGCTGACAGGTTGCTGATCCAACCCTTCGGGCAGGCAGATAGAGAGCTCCTGCCTCCTCACCAGTCAACCCCCAATCGAGCCAGGCTCCCTTCTTTTCTCCCCCTCTCCCCGCCAGGCCTGACATTGGCTGCAGGTATAGTGGGGCAGGGTTAGCTCAACCCTAAATTTTTCTTTAACCACTGCTGTGCCAGACGTTAGTTTCTCTGCTCCCTCACGCTCCCTCTCCTGCAGAACCAACTGCTGCCAATCTTACTCCAATCTCCTACTCCCCCTTCCTATTCCCCTCCCTCTGTTTTCTCTAGAACTCCTACTTCATTTCCAAGAAACTCAGCTTGTTCTGCAGTCCCTCCACCTACCTTTCCATACAACCTGGTGGTTCTGCTCTGATTCAGCTTAAATTGTTGCCCTTTCCTTCTTTAACTGTATGTGCCATGAAGCTGCTCAATCACCCTATGTCCTTCCTATGCATCCTCTTTGAGCTCCTGCCATCCATCATTTCCTCTATATTGCTGTCATCAGACATTCTCCTGCTCATTTTCTTACTTCAATATCTGTCTCATTCTTCCTCTCATCTAAGTTCCTCATCTCAAACCTAGGAGACTTCAACTTCCCTACTGATAACTTATCCAACTTCTCCACTGCTCATTTCCTTTCTTTACTCTTTGTTTGACCCCTAGCTCTGGACTGACATCTCTACTCACCAAAGATCTAATCCATCACTCACTGGGAGTCTTTCCATTGATATGAGAAAGTTTGAATCAGGACCCAATTTCCTTGCTTTCTTGGTTTTTCCCAAGCACTATTCTCATGTGTCTTAGTCTCAGAGTTTCTTCTCTCAAGCTCACCACTTACTTAATATTGCTCTCTATCTACCTTTTCTACTGCTCATCTGCTCTGAATTCCCTCCTCTCTTAATTTCCTTCACCTTTTAAAACTCTATGGCCATCACATTCCTTTCCCTCAGATTACTCTCTGTTGCTCATTTGTCCACAGCACTGTCCATCCAGACATGCACAAATTTGCTTTTCCTGCATCTGTTTCCACCACCTCACCTCAGATCCCTCATTGCTGAGTGCTTCTGAAGAGAACTCGGGGACTATAAGTGACTTTCTCCACTTTCAACTCTGCCTTTTTCCTTGAAAAACCAATTTGCTCCTCCTCCTTGATTGACTCCTCTTCCTTCTTTTTGATTAGTCTCTAAGATTTGCAAAATAATCAGAGGGGCTATTAGCTATTAGATTAGCTGCATGTCTATAAACACCAAAATCCCACTCGCATCAGAACGCTATTTAGGCCACTCATACATAATGCCGATTGTTAACCTGATCTGACCTAATTCCCTGTCATTTTGTGCCATTACTACCCCTCAACATAGACTGAGAAACAATATTGTATTTTAAAAATAATGATTAGTACAATGTTGTTCTAAAATGTCTCCTAGTTTCATTCCTCTTACTTGTAGGAATTGTTACCTCCTTTTTAATTTTCGCCAGTTCTTCCACTAATTATCAGGCTCTGATTAATACAATTAAATATAAGTTAGATCATATAAACTGCTTATTTGTCCTGTAAAATGGGGAAATATTAAGTACGTTATTGACTCAAAGAAAGAAGTAGTGATTGAAAATTAAATATATACCTTCAGGAAAAAGTCATTAAGAACTACCTTTTTCCTATAAGTGGTTAGAAATGCCTATGTATTAGCAGGGACTCATTAACTGAGAAATGAAAAAAATTCCCCTCTGAGGTTACTTCAATATAAATTACTAAGAGCTCATACAACTAACAGTCAATTGGTACCATGATATTTTGATTGTACAACCAGGGATCTCTTTGATTTATTTGAGTGCATCTAAGAGGATGAATTGTTTGCTAGTTTATATTTGCACTTCAGCAATTCATAAATATCTATCTACAGATATGAGAGCAATGCAAATTGGATACAATAGGTAAAATTACTTTTTATAATGCAGAATCTGAGAAAGGTCTATGAAAAATCAATTTTCTATTCACTTTCAGTATATGGAAATGCTCTGTTTGTGCCAGCAAGTTTCAAGTGACCTTTTAATATAAATATTTCAAAGTGGAAATATCATTTTGTTAAGCTATTTATAAAAGTTTCATATTTTTTAAAAACAATTTGAATAAAAGTGTTTTAAAAGTATTCTCAATGTGGAAGACTTCTTATCTTTTCCCCACCTCTTTTTATCCACCCACCCAGGTTGTAACTACAATCAATTACATTCTTTGGATGTTTACACAGTATTTATTTATGTAGATTTCTTAGACAAAAAAGAAAGGAGCAGAGTCACCTATGGCACATATATAGCATAACCTCATGAAGGATTCCAAATTTGAAAGAGCAATTATCATGATGGGTTAGTGAACTAACCTTTCATCCTTGCTGAATGCTCCAACATCACTTCAACTTCACCAAAAATTGTTACATTGTAATGTGAAACCCTACCTTATGCTGCCTCCTCTTTCATTGCTGATCCATTTACATTTCTTTTTGGATATTCCAGATAATCAGCACTCAACATGAAATTCTGACCCCCTTGAAGTCAGTTGCAAAATACCCACTGACTTCAGTGAAATCAAGATTTCACCCACTATATTCTTCCTTGGCTGACTTTTTACCTTTCTATTGTATCTGAACTGAGAGATCATCTCTTTAATGATCAAACACTTCTGAAGTTATCCTTATTACCCACCAAAATGGGAGTCTTCAGCCTGATAAATTGCTGAGGTCTTTTAAGGGGAAGTAGTTTCCAAATCGATTCAGAGAGGTTAACAAATAGGACAGTATTTTTGTCCATTATTGTTATTGAAACAGGTTCATTAGAAGGGAAGGAAGTGGTCTTGGGATCCTCCAGAAGGCTTGACTCACTCTCCATTTAGTCCTTTTAAATTTAATATTCAAGATCTCAAGATGAGAGCTCTGAAAACACGGATGAACAAGAATTCCCCTTCTTACTTACCTAAAAATCTGCAATTGGTAAGGAATACAAGCCCAAAGAGGGTAGAAGAAGAATTTCCTTTGCTCCTTACTGTTCCTTGAATGGAATGGAGATCCCTGAAATCCATTTTTAGATTGTTTTCCTTTAGTTTATTTGCTTTCTCTTTTCTCTCAAGTCTGAGGGGCATGGAGAGAAGTGGACGAGTACCTGGTTACCCACTCTGAAGGTGCACACTCATGTTAGCCTGGTCATTTCCTACATCATCCTATGGAGGATTTGGATCACATTTCCAGTGAGTGTATCAGTGAAAGAGGAGGGGTAGGAGGGAAATGGTAGACTCTCTTTTCAGCTCTTGTAGGGGGATGAAGGGATATGCAAGCAGCAGTCTTACTTTAGTATCTGCGTGAGGCTGTCTTATGTCAGCCTGCCTCAATAATCATGTAAATAGAAAAGCTTCATACACACAGTGGTGCAGTAGTGCCACTATAGTTAAGATTGTGTCATGGCATCTGTTTAAAAGAGCCTAAATCGTCTAAAATAAACATGCTTACTTAGATTTCTTTGAAATTTGGTGTGCCTCAGGAGGGAGCAGGGTAGAATTAGTGACCTGTATTCTGAATCTTTTGAATGTGGGATTCCAGAGATATAAGCCCCACCAAACATTAACCATTTTTAAAAAATGCTTCCAAGTGGGGGTTTTTGTGGAGAGCTAGAAAGCAAATTTTTGATGAACTGTGCATCAAAATGAACTAAATCTGTGGAGTTTTCAGATATCCAAGGCAGCGCATGATACCCAGTAAATCTTTGGGGGACCCAAATTGACAATGGTATTTAAGAAAATGTACAGTTTTTCTTTTTTTTTTTTTTTTTTTACAGCATGCATGCTCCAATACAGAAAAATGGCTAGAAAATTTCCATTCCCATCATTTTATATGCTTTAAAATTGAATGGTTAATCAGACTGCTTTGAAATTTGCTGTGCCTCACGGGGACATGTGGTGGTATTAATATGGTATTAGGTCTGAGAATTCATCCTTCAATTAACCTATCTAAGGATAAGTTAATTACAAACCCACATTTAAGACAAAAGGAATTTTTAACTGAGTGCTTGGAGATTGCTGCAATTTGTCCGTATTGGGTGGCAATTTTATTTTGGGAGCACTGTAATCAAAGTATTTGAGAAGAAAAATAAGAATGTGAATGCTTCCTGGAAGGGGAGGGCCATTAGGGGGTGGAGGAGTGGGGGAATAGGGGTAGAGAGGTTTGGGGTTGCAGTGAAGTTATGAGAAGGGGGATACATGGGGATGGATGGTAGGGGAGATGAGAGAGATTGGGAGCTCAGGTTACAGAGGCAGGGTACCTCCCAGTTCTGGAAGTGGACCCCAACCACAACGCAGTCCACAGCTCTGCCACTCCACCTTCCTGCAGCCCCAGCCCTGCCAGTGCATCTGATCCACTCTATAGCCCCAGCTCCACCAATACACCCCCACCCCTACCGCACAGCTCTATTATTGCAACCCCACCCTCTGCATCCCAACCTTCCTGCACCCCACAGCTCTGCCAGGGCATCCCAACACTGCATGAAAGCTATTAATAAGTGTTGGAAGAACATTAACTGGGAAATTGGAGGGTCTATAGCTGACCTAAAAACGTGTACTGTAGGGCAGTGGTTCTCAACCTTTTCTCTGCCGTGGCACACCTTGATACCTTTAATTATTTTGAGGGACACCACCATATAGTCTCCAAATGAACTCATCAATATTCATGAGCCAATCCAGAACTCCTCAAATAGTTCTTCAAAAAATTCCGTGTCACATCTGTTCAGGCCTGACACCTCAGCGTTTCTCAGAGATGGGATACATTAATTGGATGGGTCAGAGCATCTTTCTCTCAGAAATAAAACTGTCAGGATTTTGGAAAAGAAACCTGTCTTTGATTTCTCTCACCAGCCCTGCCACAAACTTCACCCTCCACCTGTTCAGAAACATGATATGGAATTCCGTTCCATTGTAACATAGTTGTCCTTTGCTCCAGGGACTGCATGTGTGTTGGGTTATGGGGCGGGGGATGGGGGCAGAGAATGGGGGGAGTAACGGCAATAGAAACATTTATATACTAGCGAGCGAAGACTTTAGAGAGATGAATTCTTTGCTTGCTGTGTGGAGGTCTGTGTACATTAGTGGAGATGGGGCATATTGGAGGGGGAAATGCAGTGAATGAGCCAGGGACATTACTGGAGAAATGTGCCAAAGCAGGGCTGGTGGGGCGCAGCTGGTGTGTGTGTGGAGTGGGGGAAGAGTGCAGCTGCCTTGGTATGCTAATTGAGGGTACAACTACCTAAATGACCACTAACTCCTACCAACATCTCTTTTCCTGTTCAAAAATCTAGGAAACTCAACTGCAAAGAACAAAACAAAACAAAAAAACACACACCTAACATGCTAATGTAGAATTAAGGTGCTTGGTGGTATGTTGTCCCCTTGCAGAACACTGAGTTGGGCAAAATGTAAACTTCTGAAAACCAGGAAATGCAAAAGGTTAACATTTCCCATGTAATCTTAACTCTGCCCTCTTTCAGCAATGCCCCAATAAGCCCCGTTAACACACCTACTCTGCCAGCCCCACAGTTGCTGAAGTGTACGAGCTCTTCATCTCCTTTTACAACCCATTCACTCTCACCCACAGGATTCCAGCTAACACTATTAGAGGACCAAAAAAAAAAAAAAAAATTGCCACATCTTCCCTCCATGCACGTGGAGCAATCCTTCTGTATGCACATAGTGCCAAGGGCCAGAGGGAGTATGTACAAAAAAATTCAGGAGTTTCCAGATCCTGGCATATATTCACAAACTTTAGCCAACTCCCCAGAAAGAATACCACACCGACACAATTTAAGAACCATTTTATGGCCTTTTACAATTCCCTTATCTAAGGCAGTGGTTGCCAAGCTTTTCAGGCAGTGTATCTGGGGCAGGGCTGATATGCCCTGTTGTGGGCACTGGTTCACGTACGTGGGGAAGGTGGGGAAAGGCAGTGGGTTTATGCCTACTCTGTTAGGTTCCCTTCGGGGACAGCAGCAGGGCAGTCCAAGTTGCCAGGGACTGTCCCTTCTTCTGGGTAGTGTGGTCTGACAGTCTGAGTTAGCAGGGTGGCCCCGTAATCAGGGCCACATGGCCTAGTAGCCGGAGTCAGTAAAGTGGCCTCCTCATCAGGGCAGTGTGGCCTATCTATGTGGCCTCTGACGGCTTGGTCTCTTTTCGGGCTTGCCTGGAAGCCTTTGGCTCTGATTGGGGCTTGGCGAAGTTTGGCTCTGTCCTCAGCGTCGGTAGCAGTCACCTGGAGAGAGCTGGTGGCGTGCTTCTTCCAAACTAGGAGATGAAAGGATCTGAGGCCACATCAACATGGCCTTATACTGTGTGGCAAACTGCACTCAACTTCTGCATCAAAGCCTCCTAATTTCTTCAATATACTAGGGTGATGAACTGGAATTTCTATGGCATATATAGGTAAATTCAGAAATTGAGTATTTTAGTATATAAGAACATGAATAATACACAACAATATGCTGTCGTGTGACATTTATTTTGATATTAAAATCACATTCTACACTGCCCCCAAATTTTCAATGCAGTGCATATTTTTTGTACTGACGATGTGTAACTGTATTTTGGAAATTGTCAGGAGGGAAGGGGGAGGTTTTGGCAGTTGGCTATAGGAATGTTAGGGCTTTGGGCACCCAGAAGGCAGCTTGAGGTCTCAGCCCCCAAGAGGATTTTGGCAAAATTCCTCTTTCCTTCCACTTGTTAGCAGGATTGGAGGTAACGTGACATTTGGGAAGAGAGTGGGGAAGGTGACTTTAATTTTTAGTTCTTTATCCTAACCACCTGTGGGCTAGCGCACTGATTTCACAGCCTGCAAAATAAAAGTCAGGTGGGCTTCAGTCAGTGTGGTCCCTTCTTCCCAGAGTCACTTTTATGAGAACTTAAAAGGAGTCCAAACAGAACAAAACCAGCAATAGTGAAACAGAGACAGCAACTACCATCAACAGTCTCAACATACAGACTGGCAGGCAGGGCCCCAGTTCATATCCAGCTGTCCCCGGCCCAGCAGCCCTTTATATTTCCCCTATTCCCTCTAACAGGTCAGAGTTAATTACCCGCTCCATTTACCCTTTGGGTGCGGACAAGGGAGTGCTCTTGTACCCTGTCACACCACCCTTGACAACCAATTACCCGCTGGCATACAACAAATATGGATAAGTACAGCTAGTTGGAAATTCTTTGATATTTCAAATGATTTTTCAATTAAAAAAAATGCCATATCTGTCAATTGAAATGTTTATAAAAAGTTAGATTTTAAACAAAATTTAATTTAGAAAAACACAAAATAAAGTGTTTTGATAATGTATGAATATCTTGTTTTGGCGTTTTCAGACTGAAAAGTTTTGATTTTTTCATATCAAAACTAAATTAGTTAATTTTTTAAAAATTAGGTCAAAATCAGAGCAAAATAGTTCTATTTTAATCAAGAAAAAAATATTTCAATTGACCCCAAATGAACTTTTTTTCTGAATTTCATTTTGTGAGAAATTCTAGTTCAGAATGGAAAACATTTCAAAATCATGGTATTTCCTGGGAAACAGAAAATCTGGTTCCTGCCCAGCTCTATGGCTAAACTGGTTATTATCTGCTAAAGATATTAGCACGGAAATAGGCAAAGATAGCATTTAAATTCTTCTCATTCAGTTTCAGAGTTAATATGCAATGAAGAGTAAAATATAGCGCATGTCTCATGACTGTCACTTCAGGCTGTCTAAAATCAGGGAGACAGTATTAGTTCAGTTTGCATGTGGTTCATGTTGCACATAAGGGATTTTATATAATATATATAGAGAGAGAGAGAGAGAGAGAAAGAGAGAGAGAGAGAGAGAGAGAAGCGACAGCTTAGAATCTGCCTTAAAATCCTGTGATAAATGGAAGCTTCCATGAATGTGGAATACACTGGGCCTCACTTATAAAAACAAGTCTTTTGTTGTTCCATGCAGTCTGATGTGAGGAGCAAAGGGAATATTTTTGCTGCTGTCATCAGAATCCAGAAAGCATGGCATTAAAACTAGCTCTAGTTCCTAGTAGCAAGAGCCATTTAGTTCACTCTCTCTGCAGGAAGAATTTTATTGTGAAACATTTTGATTTTGTACTTTAGTTTTCAGTGTTATATTGCTCTATAAATTAAAAAAAAAAATACATTCCATCTCCTTGATTGTAAAAATGTCTCTGGATAGTATATGGAACTATTCTGATGCTTGTCTGGTTGCCCTGAGCACTGTCAAAAAGAGCCCTTAACTGACTTTCCCAAACATATATAAACTTAACAGTTAAACTAAGTCATGACATGGAGTTAAGCCAATGTATCATGTTTTTAGTGGATGCTCAGTTGATTTATTATTAAATGTATGCAGGCATATTTGTGAAATGAGCATTCTAGATGGCCATTATGATGATAGTGCTTCTCCCAACACTATTTTTTATGATGCATACTTTCAAATCAGTGAAATATATTCAGAGCTGTTTAGAAATTTTATGAAGAATGCCACTTTCAAAAGCGTTACCTATTTTCAATTGGAGAAGCCAATCAGTTTTAAGCAGCTTTAAGCTTTTTATTGAAATATCTTAATCCATATAAGTCTCCCATTCACAAAAACCTGAAACAAAAATAACAAAAAATTAGACCTCACATAGGTCTATATTCCCTTCATAAACTGTAACAACATGCCTGAGTTTTCCATGGTATATTTCTGCAAATGTTTTAGCAGTATTATAAGATCTTACTATATGGTTACATTTGTTGTCTCACTATTGCTGATAACAACTACAGCTTCCATAGTTTCTTGGGTTTTCTGGGGGTGGGGTTGGTTTCTTTACAATTTATATTATTTCACACTATTCTATGTTCACAGAAAACAAACTTTACAACAAAATGTAACCAGATCTGGATGGCTACAAGCTGATTTATTCCTGGTGGATCAAGGGACAATGTGTTCGGAATACTGGTTGGAAGGATAATTAGGGTCAGTAACGCTCTCACCATCTGGAATTGTTACAGTTGTCAAGATCTGAGATAACTCATGGTGCTGTGGGGACCATATCTCTAATGGCAGCACAAATCATAAGGGAACAGTCGACAGTGATGAAACTATTGTTAAGTGTCATAGCTTTGGGAAAATGTTCAGCAAGAAAAAGAGGGAGGGGCCTTCTTTGACCTAATATTTTCTCCCACACAGAAAAACAAGATGCTCTGATTTTCACCAAACCAGAGAGTTGTGTGATTTTCATGAGTCCCAGCCAGAACTGAGTGTACATCTCCTTATGTTTTCAGTCCAAACTAGAACTGGTTGTACAGACTCTTACATACAATTCCTGCAAACCTTTGTTTTATTATGCACTGAATAAAAACAAAACAAACAAAAAGAAAACCTCAGGAACCTACAGTAGATACCCTGGTAAAACACCCTTTATAGTAAATGGGAGTTTTGGCAGAGTAAGGATAGCAGGATTTGGTCCTGAATGATCAAAGCAATGATTAGTATGTGGAATTGTTTCAGAAAATTAAGATAATGTGATTAAAATAAATCTTTAAAGGATTTTTGTGGGAAAGTTTAAACTATTTAAGAATGTGAAAACAAAATCTACAGAATTGCTATGAGATTTTCTGAAGAGCAGCTATGGCTGTTCTGATTAGAAAAAAAGTAGTTAACATTATAAGGAAGTGTATTTTTTATACACTTCACCAATATATACAGAAAAATTTAGAGACATTTGTGAGTGGATTAATTTGAGAAGCATAGGTGCTGTACAACAAAATCAGGTGTCTGAGTCTTAACATAGCAGGGACTGTCCTAAACGCAACATACATTCTCCTCAAACTGCATATAAGGAAAAGAAAATTGAGAGAGACATTAAACTGCAAATCATTTAGCAGAAGTAACAAGCTCTGTTTGATTGACATTGCTGTAAGGAAATGTGCAGTAGTCTTTGCCATCTCTGTGGAACAGTGACTGTCATATACAAATAATTAAACACAGATAAAAAGAGTAGCTGAGGAAAAATAATTGGCTGGGAATAAAATTAAGAGAAAATGGCTGTTGGGTAAAGCTGAGGTTTTATATTCTTGGATTAAAAGATAAATATATTTAGCATTTGATCATAAAATTTTTTTTATTTTAAAAGACACAAACACAAATGAAAGACTTATTAACTGTAGTAAATCAGACATACATTAAGCACACTGTTACACTTAATTTATCCATGGCTATTTCTTCCCAATTTCTACAGTAACATGAATAGCTTTACAGGGAGATTCCATAACATACTAGGAGCTACTAAAACTAGGAAGTTGTGAAAGACACAAGCCTAAAAATGACTAATTCCTGCATTATCTGATTTAAAGCCAAATTGCCAAATGCAAAGGCAAATATTAGAGATGAACCAAAATACTCTATCTGAATATTCCCTGAATGTTGGGAAAGTTCAGATATGGATCCAAAACTTGAGATTCTTCCTATTTCTTTAATTTAATAAATGAATAGCTAGCATCAATACATCATATAATAACCCACACCCTTGAATAGACCAGTGTAATCTGAAGCATCTACTGATCATTTCTATTTACTCAGCTATTAGAAAGAAGAAGGTGATGCTTTTGGATCCAGTCCAACTTCCTTCAACTCTATGGGTATCTTTCCACTGCACTCCTCTTCAACAGGTTTTAATCAGTGGTTCCCTACAATGGTGGATTCACACATTTACCCATTCTGTCCCTAACTCCCTCCACCCCCCTTGTATTACTGCAGAGAGAAACACTCAGCAGGGCAAGGAAAGTCTTTCTGTGCTGCCCCTCAACAGCCTGATGCATCCATCAGCACAGATAAAGCAAACCTGTCCCACAATTTTAGAACCAGCTGCATCCAGGGGGCGATGAGGACAGGACTTTGCCCCTCAAATATCAGAAACCGGTTGGAGGTGTTGGGTGGTGTTTTTTTTTTGTTTGTTTTTTAAAGTATCTTCCCCCACTTTCCATTAATAAACTAAATCACAGTAATTTGGGACTCAACTACTGTAACCACTTATCTCTCTGACTTTTCAGCTACCCACTTCGCTTTCCTCCAGTATATCCAAAATACTGCTGCCAAACTCACCCTCCTCATTGGCCTTTCTCATCATATTACCCACTTTCTCCAAGTCTCTACCTGTCTTGGATTCCCTCTGCGTAAGTTTCATACACCTTGTCAGGGGCGTGCACAAGGGGGAGGCAAGCAGTGGCACAGGCCTCCCCCAATAATCATCAGGAACATAGCACTCCTCCGGCTGGGAGTCTACAGGGGGAGAGTAAGCTCCTTCCAGAGCTGGGGTGGCAGGGAGAAGAGCGAGCTCGTTCCAGGGCTGGGGCGGGCACAAAACATGCCCCTCCAAAAGGGGGCAAATTTAAACTCCTGGGCACGCCCCTGCATCTTACCTTCACTTTCAAGGTTCTGCCCACTTCTGCTCATGCCTGCATCTCTGGTTACCCATTGTACAATACTTCTGTTTCACTTCATGCTCTACCAATTTACTTCCTGGTTCTTCCTCCTCTCACATGTCACACATGTCCCTGTGCCTTCTCAGTGGTGCTCCTGCCCTGCACACACATCAATTGGCCTCCCTGATCTGTACAGCATACATCATCCCTTTCCTCTTCCAGATCTCTCCTCAAAACCACTCCTTTCCTCACCCATGTCTCCAGCAACAAGCCTCTAGTTCGCTAAAAACTAATATTAAAGAGGATGAGATGTGTAGTAAGAAGCTTAAGGCCTGTAAAACAGGCTAAGGCCTAAATGGAAAAAGCCGAGTGAACAGAAGTATAAGGGGTCACTCAAGTTAACTGAGACTGGTATAGGAAAGTGCTGATTCTGCAAGGTTGTAAGACTGCCAAAATATTACTAAAATATGTAGTAGGTATAAGAGGTACCAAGATACTAACTCTCTGAAATGACACTTTTATGGGTAGAAATGATACATGGAGTGGCGGTGCCCAAATCAGCCAATCAACGGAAAAAGGTGGTATTAGACTACGTCAGGAGGGTGGCAACTACCTACGTGAAAGGGGGCAGACTGAAAGTGTATGTAACAGTGTATAAAAGAGGGTCTCAGAGGGAATACCGGTGTCCGGTCTAGGGGATAACGGAAAGTCCCGCCACTGGGCCGAGACCATTGTAACGCCGCCAATATGAAACTGACCCAGAGATACGCTGTAAGTCATTTCTCATTGTGCCGCACGCAATAAACCCGGCTTGGGCGCCTTCGTTACTCAGCTAATCTGTGGTCGTGTCGACTCATTCGATCGTGAGAGCCGTCTCCATTTCCTGCGCAGAGCTGGGACAGCATCTACACAGGGACACACGCACGCAGCCTACACTGATAAACATCGGTGACCAACACACCGAGTACCACAAGATGTACCTATCTCACACCCATTTTTTTATATGCTCTTTTCAGTTTGTAAACTCCTCCAGGTTGGGATTCATTATATTTGAGTAAGGTATCTATCACGCATTTGGTCATTATAAAATGGTAACTCTTATTAATAATACTAATTTCATATCCTCCCCCCACACATTCTATGGACTCTAAGCTGCATTTATATAAAGAATCCAAACGTCATATAAATATGGGCCTTAATCCTTGACCCATGTTCTCACTGCTTTGTACCACCCTTAAAGTGGCAGCAGAAGGTTCCTGCTGGTACAGGAGAACTTGGATGGTGCAAAGCCAATGTAGTTGGCTCTATATCACCCATTTCTCTCCCATCTCTGATCCCCCCCCACCACTTTGCACAGGCAGCATGTCGGGGGGGGGGGGGGGGGGGGAATGGGGCATTGTGACACACTGTACCCCAAAGCAGCATACTGTAAATCCCTTATTCATCATTTCTGTACGGTCGTAATAATTCACATTAAGCATGCCACATGAAGTATCTAATGAAAGGTCATAATCTGCTAAACCCCATTGTGCTGTCAAAATATGCATATCGCTCATATGTATCAAGTTATAAAATTTTGCTGTTATTACAATATGTTATAAGTTTGCTCATAACTGCAGAAGAGGCACCTCCGCCTAGGAAGGGCTCAGCAGCCATCAATCAGCAAAGGAGTTGTAAACAAAGGATTTGCAATACAATGACCATTTCACAAGGCTATACAATAGAGATTGCTCAACTCTATGATTCACTCCCATGGGAGGGATTAAGCAATGTGGTGACGGCAGAGCCCACCTGGAGATTCCTAGACTAATGTCTAGTGGCCACATGGTCAAAAAGATATAAAAGAAGGATCAGAGGCTGCATGCCTTGTCCTTTCTCCTCCCCCATCTATGCTGGAAGCAACAGGAATGCTGGAAAACTAAGAGACTGGGCCCAGGCTTGGGAGAAGCTATATACTGAGAACTGGAACATCAAAGTGGGGTGAGAAAACTTCTGGATCTAGATACTGCCTAGTGTTAGAGGTTTAAGATTTAGAATCCATGTTTATCTTTATTTTCTTTAGTACCGACCTCTGATTTCTTATGCATGCCACTTACACTCACTTAAAGTCCACCTTTCTGTAGTTAAGAAACCTGTTTTATACTCTTAACTAAAACAGTGTGCTTCTGTGAAGTGTTTGGAAAAATCTCCTCAATTAACAAAAATTGGTGTATACCTTCTCCACGCTGAGGGGCGAACAGGGTGATGAACTTACTGGTAGGACTTGTGACCAGGGCAGGATAGGGCAACTTCGGGGTGTAGGGCAGGGAACTGGGGTGGACTGGCTGGGGCATTTCTCTGTGATTTGTGAGTGGCTCTGAGAGCATTCATGCAACCTAGCTGGGCAGAAGGCTCTACCTACTGTTGGGCTGAGTGATAGTGTGGGAGTCAACCCAGTCTAGGGAGTTAAGGGGGCACAGCAGTACCCCACTGCCAGGTGCCCCATCACAGGCATATGGTGCTATGCTAGATCCCTGGCTGGTACTGCAGGTGACTGAAGCTGAGGTAAATTAGAAACAGGACTCCTCTACATACATAGAAGATGATGCCTGAATTTGGCCACAAGCTAACTTGCACTGAGTGTCACTGTTCTGCAACAAAAGGGTTTATAATGGCACCACTGTAATGCTGAGTTATAAATTCCAGTTCTGAAGGTGGTTGTTTATTTACTGTTTAATTTTTCTTACACACACATCGTTTAAAAATCATTGATTTTTTACTTCAGTGAAATATTCCTTCTTGTTATGGCCTAACATTCAGGAGTTCTGGGGAGTTTTCTAACTTGTTATATGCAGCTATTTCTCTGTTACCATGACACTCACTGATGTGCAAGAGACTGGAGTCTAAGAACAGAGAACAGTAAAGTCACATGAGAAGATGGACAAGTTGACAACAAGATGATGCTAAAGGGCATATACCAGATCCTCAGCTGGTGTAAATCAGAGTAGCTACATTGAAGCAAGAACTTTAAGTCATCCCTATAAGACATCTGTAAATATTTGTAAGGTTCACTTTTATTAAAGACCTTTACACACACTGTTTAGTGTTGCAACAAATATTTTACTACAACTGTCTATTAATTTGCATGGAATTATTAAAGGCACCAAAAATTTGGGAATGAGCATTGGTTAGGGTTGCCTAACCTGAGACACCTTGATATGCCTGCCACATTGTCATGCTTGTATTTCAGGAAAGCAGGGCAGCTGTATCTTCAAGTGAATCCATGGGAGTTTAAACATCAAATACAAAAATGTCTCAAATTGGGCACCCAAAAACAAATGGTCACTTTTCAAAAGCTTTGACTTAATGTTCTCTGATATTGACTGGTTTTCTGACAATTGAAGACAATAGAATGTGTTCAGAAAAGTAATTCAACATGTTTTAAAATAGCAACATTGAATATTATACCATTCCTCATTCTACTTCATGTTCTAAGCCTACCCTTTGCTCCAAATCACTGAAAAGATAGCAGGCAGAACATTTGTTGCCTGACATTCTTGTTTTCCTATTGTCATCGGTGTCCCATGGTTAGTTTCTCTGTTGTATTCTACATTCCCAGTTAAAAATCAAATCAAACAACCCAACAACTTTAATTTTAACAACATCTGAATGCCTCTGTTTCCATGTTGTTTTCATATTTGGATGAGTCTTAGTATTTTGAGAATGAGAGGTTTGATAAATGCAGTGTTGACAGATACCATTCAAGTTTCTCTTTAGACCACATCTGATGGAAAGCCTCCTTTCTTTCAAAATACATTCTGAAATGCAACGATCCCTGACTCTGCAGTGCTGGGCTTTCCTTGAACAGAGACCATTAATTATGTTGATTACAGACCATATTTAAATAATAAAAATCATGTCATTCTGTCACATGGGCCAATCTGAATTAGAACATGGGTCTTCATCAGTAAAAATCTAATGCATTAATCCACTATGCGTCCCCACCACCTGATATTCAATTTGCCATACATTTCTTAATTAAACGTATTACAGTTACTTTTAAAAAAGATGATAGACAAGGGTGTACTTTATTTTAGGGCAATGAAAGCGCAATGAGAGAATATTTTTTAGTGAAGTAAGAAAACATGTCATATTAAGCAATTTATCTACCAACCGCAGTACATTGAAACTATCAGTGACAAATACTTGGTGCTTCAAAGACAAAGCTCTCCTGCACTGTATCCAGGTTTCATAGTGTACTGTGGTACACAGTTACAAAAATTCCTTCCTGAATCCAGCTGGTACTATAAAGCATAAGATTTAATTACATAAATACAGATGTTATCCAGTCAGTTTAAAATTCTAGCCACAGCTTTTGATTCCACAAACTCGTGGTGCTGTGAATTCCATAGGTTTATTTGAAGGAGTGCAAAGTAGTATTTCTTTTCATTTGTTTATTTCAAGCTATTCATTTTATCAAAGAACAAATGGTCATTTTACTAGGCATTAAGGTATTAAAGAAGGGACTAATTAATTTTTATTATAATCTTCATAATTTAGAATAAACATCTATTCACATCCTCCCCACTCCAGTCTAAATTGGACTTTACACCAAAGCTAGCCAATATGATCAATGCTGCAGCCAGCTCACTGAATTCTTACGTAATGCAATGTGTTCTGCATATTGAATACCTACAGAATTATGCCCTATAAGGAAAAGCTATGACTGAAGAAATTGATTCCTTTGCCTGTTGTTACATTTCAAAAACCTAAAATAACAAAAAGACAGACAGAAGGCACCACAGAATAATTACTAAATCAATCAATAATTCAGCATTTTGTAGAAGTCATTCAAATGACCTTCCCGAAAAGAAGCTAATGCTGTATATGAAACACAATCCTTAAAATCAAAGTATGGTTCAAACCAAAAACCCAGATCCAAACTCTGAGATAGATCAGATATGGATTTCAATTTAGCATCTTAGATACCAGTCCCTTGAAGAAACACACAAATGATAAGCAGATGCAAGTAGGTTAGTAATGCTGATTTAGTTGTCTTAAAGGTGACCTCCTCACTCCTATACAATGTCTAAAGAAGACAGTGTGTGGTGTTTTGTATTTTACATTAAAAATTCAGGTCTTTTCTATCTTGGAAAACTCTATGGCAGATGGAAGACAAATAGAATTGTGACATCACAAGCACAAAAAAAGAAATCTGATTAAATGAGGAAATTATTTGTATTCACAGCAGGTGAAATCCTGGCCCAGTAGGGCCAGGATTTCAGCCACTGTCCAAAACTCTTTTGTTTGTTTGTTTGTATTTTAAATACTTATTTAACATAAATGACTTAGAAGCACTTGGAAGAAAAGATGGCTTGAAGATTCAGCACCTCTGCCTCTTCACTTAAGGTGTAAAATGTTCAAATCTACATTTCTGAGACTTCCCACAAGTCTGCTCACAAAACCAGGGAAGAGCAGACAGTTCTGAGAAGAAACCAAGCAGATTTTATGTCTTTCAGCACTTCTTTATACTGTTCTTCCTAATAAAAATCCCCCATAAATTCTTACCTTTGTAGGTCAGCTTTAATTGTCTTGATAAGCTGTCTCAATAATTTAAAAAAAAAGAAAAAGAAAAAAGATAGCTTTTCAATTACCAGCAGCTTCTTATCCACACCCTATCTAGCAACAGCTGCTAGGTAAAACAAGCTTTTCTTACATTGCATCATTAACACAATAACTTGCAGAGATGGAGGTCTTGTCTACCCTATAATTCAAACTCCTACAGGAAGGAGGTGCTCAGCTGTATGATGTTTGGGAACAGCTAGCTGATTTTTTGAGATAAGGCCAGGCACAGGTCACTTTCTCTATAATCTTTTCTATACTAGAGAATTTTACCAAAATCTGGTTTAGCTGCATTAGAGAGACTCCTAAATTAGCACCCACTGCATTGCTGGGAAAATTATCATGCAATGAAAAGTAACCATTTCATCAGGAAACCCTAAAGACCCGGGGAATTTGTACAATTTTTACAGTTGTAACATTGGTTCAGCTGCATTAGTATTAGCCATATTGGGAACTAGTGAAACATTTTTCCATCTCCAGCAGCTGTTTTCAACATTGTGTGAATTAGACATGTACCCAGAAGGTATAATTGGCATAATGCTGAAAATAGCTGTTGAAGTTTGAGAGCTATCTATATTAGGGCTTTCAACATTACTAATACTCATGCACTGAACCAGTGCTACAACAGTATGAATTTTTTGTACAAATTCCCTGGTTTGTCAAGTAAGTATCTTTCTTGATATAACTTCAGTAATTGGGAATTAAGGGTCAAGTTGCTGATTAATTTAAAACATTTGGCATATATAGGTTAGTGAGATATAAAAGTAGGATAGTACTACATACAGAGTTTTGACTATTTATGCTTTTTATATATGTGTGTGTGTGTGTGTGTGTACACACCCACAGGAAACCTTGTAATGGACAGTTATGGAATAACCATCTATTCTTAGGGAAAACTTCTGTTTTAACTTTCTCGGTTAGTGGTTGGTTTATGCTTTGTAGCATGAAACTTTATATCACTTTTTAAAATCCTATTTAATGTAATTAGGGATGTTCTTATTCTCTCACTGAACACATGTAACTCAGTATCCTAACAGAGGTGCCAAAATAATGGATTAGTCTTGTAGTTAAAGAAGAGAGTGGTCACAACTACTCTATACTATTTTAACCCCCATCCTTCTGCCCCTACATATGCTTTCAATGGATAATGTATTTGGGTTACAATGTTGTTATCAGAGTTAGGAAGTGTCACTCCCTGCAAAAAGAACAATGAATTACTGCATACACTGATTGGGGAAATGTCTCCTCAGGAAATCCTTGTGGTTTGCTGTCTTTATCAAGCAGGAGTAATATGCCTGTAAATTTATGCTTGGCAGAACACTATCTCACAGCACTGACAGCACCACAAAACCGTCAAAATGAGGCAGAGTCTTTCAGCTAAGCATCTTCATCGGCACCTCGAAGAAAACATCTATGTAATTAAAAAATACTGCAGAAAATGGCTTGTGTCTATATTAGCTTTAAGAAAATACCCAGTTACTCCACAAAACATGCATCCCTTCCCTTTTCTGCATAATCTATTGGGTCTTAATGTAGTATAAGAAAAGCTTGACCTATGTAGGTATTTAAAATGCATCCATCACTGTGAGACCAGGATTATAAAAACTAACAGTTATTCCAAAGACTAAAGTCTCCCCATTTATCTTGTGGTGTGCTAAGAAATGGAACGAAGGTTTATTTGTTTAATTACATCATAAACCACCCTTGGGAAATTATAGGGGTAAGGCTACTAAGAAGAGATGAGTATGATGGAATGCACCCCTGTATTCACACCCTATATTCTATCGTGGTAATCTTTGTATAAGGCATGCCTTGTGAGGTATCATTTGAAACTCTTAATTTGTTGATCAGTGATGATATGATAAAATGCCTGTAGCAATATTATGTGTAAAGTTATTAACATAAGGTGAAATCAGGACTGAAGTGTGTTTCCAAGATAAGTCTGGGAAATGGCTAAACCAGTTTCTCAAAGACAAGGGGCAAGATGATGCCCCAACCAGGTGTCAACAAAGCTGACCCGCCATCACCTATGAAGTGGCCATTCTTTGTCAAGAAAGGAGGGCAGGGACAAAGAGATCTGCATCTTAGCAAAGAAACAGAATGAGGTCTCTTTCCTCCAGCTACGGCTCTCAGCTTGAAATGCTTTTCAAAGAGGGACTGAAACTATAAAAAGGATGGGCAAACACCCCACAACCCACACTTTTTCTTCCTGCCCATCTCATTCTCTGCACCTGAGAAGACCAAGAAACCAGCCACTGGATTATGGGGGAGGGGTCTTGAGCTGAAGAGTTTGGTCAGTATGCTGTTGGAAGCATGTGATGAGAAACTTTGCTTTAAATATAATATAATTTATTATGTTAGGCACCAGAAAGTGTTTTATCTTTGTTTTTCTTGTAACCATTTCTGACTTTTGGGCCTCATTACTTGTACACACAATCTGTCTCTTTTGTAGTTAATAAACTCATTTTGTTTTATCTAATAGAGTGTGTTTAAGTTAAAGTGCCTGGGTAACTCCATTTAGGCTGGCAAGTTCTGTGTATATTATTCCCTTAAAGGAATAATGAATTTAATATATTTGACCTGTCCAGGAGAGAACTGGGCAGTACAAGATATACACTTCTGAGAGAAAACCCAGGAGTTGGAGTGTATTGGGGTCACCCTGAAGTGTAACCAAGAGTGGTGAGAGCTAAAGTGTGATTGGCAGTCTGCAGTTACACAAGCACATCTGGGAGCGACCTGTGTGCTGGCAGGCTGTTTGTGAATGGTCCAGGTTGGGAGCTACAACAAGGCATTGTAAGGCATCGGGTTGCAGGGCAAGGGTGACACAGTCCCCTACAGGTCTGGATTGCACCTCAGTATGTCACAATGGGTCAGACATTTTAATCTGAATGTTGTCAGATCTCCAGTCATCTAATATCTTGTGGAAGGGTATTTAACAGCTGTAGGCCCAATTCCTTGCACATCTTGGATGTTTCAATTCTAGAGTCCCTGAAGCTATCATGGTCAAAAGAGAGCTAACTCCTCTTGCTAGAATAGGATGGGAATTTAGGCACTAAAACATTGGTAGCATTGATGCTTAGACTTTAAATTGTCATTTCTCTACTAGGCTCAAGCTTCCTCGGCTATGCAGGATGGTCTTGTATCTTTGCAATCCCAGAGTCTGTCAGTCATTTTGTAGAGGTACATACAGAATTGGAGGAAGTTACAGAAAACATGGATTCAGACACTAACTCGACTCTAACTGGGTTTCTTTTGCTCAGGACTTCTTATTTTTCTGCACAGCTTAATTTTGTAATGAAAAGTATCATCAGTGTTTCTAGTAATACGGTTTAATATTACCAGAAACTTTACTATATTGGCAATTGCTGCAGTGAATGGCCTCTGCTGTTTATTATGTTCCATATATTTCAGAAATGGAGCTATGAAGCTACAAGGCAAGGTAACTGGTCTTTTGGAGTTTAAACTGTTCGCTACCTAGTGGCTAGTGCTACTTCACCTGTCTGAAGTTGAAGTACACTACTGAGGGGATGGTAAGAACAGTTGGGTTACAGCAGTCATTTTGGCTCCTACTAGGTACAATGGAGATTGCTCAGTCGATGTAGGTTATAGATTCCTGGCTTTGAAATGACTAGATCTACATCTGATTTAAAAAAAAAAGGGCGGGGAGGGGGGAAATATTGGGTTTTGTCTGTGTTGGGTTATTGGGCTCGATGAAAAATGCTTTGTTTAAATGTTAATATTCAGCATCCCCTTATTCCTGAAATTCTCTCACACAGAATCTCATGTTGCTAATAGATGTCTTTGGACAAGAATTGTGGACTTACTTCATGAGAAAAGGTGTTTTCTTTCAGAAGCTGGAGAATATACCACCACGCTTTAAATCTGCAATGCAGAGTTCATTCTCTATTTGTTTGGTTTTCTATGTTATTCATAACTTTCTACTAGTTGGTTACTAAATAACTGGAAAACACAGTACAAAAACTCCTATCAAAGAATAGCAGTTGGAAAGTAAAGCTGTCTCAGAGATGTGAGGAAATGTAAACTGGCATAATAAGCTGTCAAATATAAATATGGTAGATATTACACTGTTTTGGAGGGGCCTAGATTGGTGAGTTCACAACTGAAACTAGGTTAACAGGATAACCACTCTACCATCTCTAAATAAGAATTATTGCTTTAGACACATAATTAAAGTGTATTAATTCCACTCAATGTATGCTGAAATCCCTCCTTCAAAAGACCTAGCTATTTCCTGAGGCATCAGACAATAGTGTATACATAACACTCTGTTTTATTTTTATTGTTATGCCTTTTTTACTGAGTACACCTTTTGCAATTCTGTAAGCATAAGTACAGAAGTTATATTATGTTTTTAATTAACTATAAATAGCCCAATTCAAGTTTGAGAAGTGTAGGTGTAAACCCATTGACGTTAATGGAGCTGCCCCCCTACTTGCATCAGGATTGAGTTTGTCTATACAAAGTTGAATTTGGCCTCATCTCAACAAAAATGATACTAAAACCCACACTGCTCAAATCCAACCCCTTAGTAAAGATCTGGTTTAAACAGCATAATGGAAAATCAGCAAGTGGGGCTCTGTAGATGAATGGAAGGGGTAAGCAAATTTCAGAGTGGAGGGCTCTCATCCACAAAGTGCTGTTGTGTAGAAGCTTGTACTTTAAATGGTCCAAGGCAACAAAGCACAGATCAGACTTCTATACAACTGTTTAACAAAAGGGAGGCAGACTGAATTAATCCAAACAAAAAAGTCTACTACCACCTAAGGATGGTGTTGAGATCATAACTGATAAACAAGAGGAGAATGGGACTGGAAATTAATGAACCAAAACTGGTGTACTAGAAATAGGTCTAATTGGTGGACAAAATAATAAGGGGACAGGTTATTCTGCCCATCAACCCCTTTTTAGGGGGATTAAAAAAAGAGACTACAAGTGTAGTGGAATCAGAACAATAGGTGTGTCGAGATAGGTGGGCTGGGACAGAGCAAGATTTACTATCCCTACTGCGTCCTGGGACCACAACATGCACCGTAACACCACTGGGCCTTCATTCTGCTGATCCTGAGAGATGGCCTGACCAGAACAGAGAGAGAGACCCAGATGCCATTGCCACTTCTATCAGTTCTGGCTAAATCTCCAATACCTCCTAGAATGTGACACTTGGGTTTGTGTTGTCACTCTCATCCCCACTCCCTCATGTGTCCTTTTCCTTCCCCTACCGTATTTCTTCTTTTTTTTCCCCTCTCTCTCCCCTTTTGCGATCGCCTTAATAAGAGTTTAGCTTAGGTGGCCAAGGCTGTCTTTTGCAACACTTGTATGCCTAGGACCAGAAAGCCAGCTAAAAGTAATGCCTTAAACAGCCTGCTACCCATACAAGTTTGCCAGCTATCAGAGGGTATGTCTGTACTGCAATGTGATACCAGCGTTCAAACTTAGGCTCAAATCTACACCCCCCCTTCCGTCTACATCCAAATCACACTAACCCAGGGTTCAAGCCCTATTGCTCTACAGTGTCAACACAATTCCACTGGACTTGTGCTCTGGGCACCCACCAAAAGTATTCCACAATCCACTGGGCCAATGTTCTTTGTTCTCTCTACAGTCAATTTTGGTGGACAAGTCAAATTTTCTCACACTACACCACAAACAAAGTGCTGGAGTGGCCACATTTTGGGAGGGCACTAGAAAGTCTGAGATAGGAGTAGTTCTGGGGTCAACATAATGCTGTGTAGATGCTGGAGCTCCAGGTTGGGATCCAGGGTTCAAAAATTCCTAATCGGGGGTTACAAATGAGTGTAAGCCTTACATTAACAAAGGTCTGCTAATTCAATGTTACTAACTGGGGCTTACACTGCAGTGTAGACATACTGAAAATAGCTAATAGGATTGTTGGCCTTGCATGTGTTTCTCCTGCAGTGAGGCCGAAAGCAAATAAGAGTATGCTTACACTCAATAAAACACCTGCAGCTGGCCCAGGTAAGCTGACTTGGACTCGAGCTGTGGGGCTATAAAATTGCAGTGTAGATGTCGACTTGAGCTGGAGTCTGAGGAATAGAAGGAAATGGCAGTGAGTTATGGGATAATCTGATGTAGGGCTCCCTCCATCGCTCCTGTTAAAGCTGTTCAACAGTGTATAAATAAAGAGTGATTGAAGTAGGGGGACTGAACTCTACATCTCCTCCCTCCCAGGTGGTTGCCCTAAGCACTGGACTCTCTTATTGCCTCTCTAGCCCAGTGACTGTTCCACAATGAATGCTTAAATAGTCATTGGGCCACAGAATGAAAGAAACTCAGTAGCCTAACGGTTAGGGTATTTGTGGAGAAGCCCCAGAGTCAAGTTGTTCCTGCTCCAGTTGTTAGATCACTTTCCTGAGAGGTGGGAGACCCCTGTTCAAATCCTTTCTCCCCTTTAGGCAGAGGGAGGAACTGAACTCGGGTCTCCCACATTTCAGATGAGTGCTCTAACCAGTAAGTTAAAAGTTGTAAGGTGGGGTGTATTATCTTCTCCTCCGCTAGCTGTTTTCTATGGAGCAAAGCAGGTGCCTAGCTCATTCACACAAGAAACTATTTGTGCCCACAGGTGCCTAAGCTGCCTGACTCCAGGAAACAGGTTCCCATTTGTGGATCACTAAGCTGAGACAAGTGTCTTCCTGCAGCTTGGACTTAGGCACCTATCTCCATGAGAGGGGCAGTGGTTTGTTACTGTCTTCATCGTTCACTGGCTAGTTTAGATGATTCCCCGCCCAGCATGCTGGCTTCTGTGGATCGCATTCTAAGGCCCTTCTCTCTCCCCATTCATTGTACAGGGAGTCTAGATGATTAACTAAGGCTTTGTAGAGCAGTACTGTTTCTGTGATTTTCTAGATACCTAAATTAGGCAGTATGATACTCAGCGTTGCAATACCTAAGACCCTTCGTGGATCTGAGCCTAAGGGCCCAAGTCAAATCCCATTGAAGACAATGAAAAGGCTCTCATTGACTTCAATAGGTTTTGGATCAGGGACTAAGAACTAACATTGCATTACCAGAAATAGTATCAGTATACACTTTTCCTTATGGGTATTAAGAAAAGATGGTTTGTTGTATACAAATTTTTGGAAGCTACTTAAATCAAGGCACTTGAGACCCAAAAATGAGTTATATAATGAGGAGCTTAATTGATATCTGCAGTGTGTAACTATTCCCATAGCATTCACTAAACTCCTCAAATCCAGTCTTACCATGCACTAGCTCGTGATACCTAGGAAAGGCCTCTCTGGGGGCAGTCTTGTTTGATTGTTAAAAAATCCTGGGCACGAGTCAGGAGAGCATGTCTCCATGATGTTGCATGGTGAAATATCATTCAACTATTAACTGAACAATGGAATAGCTAGAAAGCTACAGTGGCATTCCACTTCCACCACTTGTAATGCAGCGTCCTTCCTTCCATTTAATTCTGGTGGCTCACATTATTGTATTGGGGGGATAAACACTTATCTTTTCTAAATTTTTTTTTTAAACATTCATTCTTTCTCACACCAATTTCCAAGGAAAAGGATATCTCCATTTCTCCTTCTTGCAATGCTTTTCTTTCCTTTCCTTTCCTTCCCTCTCATCTTTCTGTCTGTTCTATTTCCATCTCTTGTTAGGCCACTTGTGTAATCCTAGTCAATTTCATGCTGCAGTTGGCTCCATGAGTAATGGTGTTTTTACCCATAGGCGTATTGCTACTTTTTGTCTAGCACTGGCACTGGTTGATCTACATAAAAGAATGCAGCTTGGTCCATAATTAAGGCGCTAATGTGGGAGTTGGGAATGGAACCCAGATATCCTAACTTTTCCAATAACGTGATGTAACACTGGGCAAGTCACTTAGGGCTTGTCCACTTGGGGACATAGGAAAGTTAATCTGAATGAACCGAAAGGTGGGAGTTTAAAGTGTATTAGCTAAACAACATTAAACTCGTGTGGATGCTCTCATTCAAATTAAAGTGACCTTAGTGTTATCTTTTCAAATCTCCAGTTTAAACAAGCCCTGGCCTTAGGTTCACATTTTCTTTTTACCTATAAGTGCTACATACTTTACAGACATTAGTTAATTGACAAGAATATGTACAAGTGAATCAAACTGATTTAAAAAAAAAACTGCTGTTTTTAGTATTTTGATATCCATCAGACTGTATGTACTCCTTTCAGTTTAGGCACTAATAGTTAACTATGCTATTTTAAACATAATCTAGCATAATGCAAGGTTAGGTTTCCTCTATAATCATTCTACTGTTGATTTGACAATAAAGAGTGCAACGTCTTTCCAAATGATCAACCCAGCAACATTTTCTCATCTTCCTCTATTTTTCCTCTACATCTGTTGGCATATATAATTTTTCCAGTTGCCAAGGTCATACCTGAATTTAGTCCATTCCAGTGACATGTCCATATATTTTGTCTTTTTAATCTTAACAACCGTTCATTTGTATTATGTTAGTCTTACCACCGTGTTTAACATCAGCTGCTTGTATAGATGGCAATGTCTCAAAATTAAGACCACTGAATTAAGAAAATATATGTACAGAGTCACTAGCTATCCATTCAGTCTCCAGACTAAGTGTTTGTTTGGAAGAAATGTTTAACTAGCTCTGTCACCCTCACAACAACAGTAATATCCTGTGGCAAATTTCTGCATTTGCTGTGGATTATGCATAAAAATCAAAAGGCTGCAATTAATACCTAGTTATACTTTTTTTCTTTTTAAAATGAATTTAAATGCTAGTGAAAATGAGTGGAGCAATACTACAGCCTGTCATAGGGCAGTGTAAGTTTTTCTATTAAGTTCTGCCAGTACACTGATCTGCAGTACCCTTGCTATCCAAATACTTAATCCTAACAAAATTTCCATTTGAAGACTAGACAGTGAACTAGTTTATTTTTTTTTTACAATCAAAACTGTAACACTTTTCACGGGAGCCTGATGCAGACTTAACACTACCCCCACTGCCAGATAATTACTGTCATCATGCTTCTTGATCAATAACCCACCACGGCATATTGATCCGGCCGCTGACTCTCGTTCAGCTCCCAGCTGACTAGCATTTCGATTTCAGTACCCCAGCTATGCTCAGTGGTTCCCAAACACAGTAAAAGACAGTCTCCGTCCCCCCAAGAGTACCTTCTCCCAACCGGGTCACCCCCTTCCCTTTCTGCTCGCTGGGATTTACCGGCGTGACAGGCCCACCCCGCTCCCCGCCCATGGAGGCCAGTCACCGACCGGCCCAGCATCGCCTCAGTTTCCGCAGGGCGTCAGCGTCCGTATCTGCAGGGCCGCGGGGAGACGCTGCTGCAGTATCAGCTCTTTGGAGGGCAGGCCAGGCAGGGCTGCCCGGGGATTACTGCAGCCGCTGCGGGGCCACAGGGCGCACGGCTCAGCCTGGGGTTCCCCCTGCTTCAGCGCAGCCCAGCCCAGCGCAGCCCGCAGTCACCTCCCAGGAGCAGACGCCCTCGGAACAGTGCAGCGGGGGGGGGGAGGGCGGCGGGTGACGCGTCTCCCAGGAAGCCGAAACCTCCCCAGCCGTTCCTCCCTCCAGCGGCGCGCGGCAGCGAGGCGGTTAATCCCCGCCCAGCGCTTCGGCTGCGGCTGGGTCTGTACGCGGAGTCCCCTCCCCCTCGTCCCGGCCTGAACCACCCAGCAACAGCGATACCTGCTCCGCGCCACCTTGTCCTTCTCTGACGTCATCGCCCCGCGCCGGCAGGGAGGTGGGGGTTGTTGCCTGGTTACGCCTGTCATCCCCGTGCGCCGCCGTTCGACATCCCATTCCCCCCCCCCCCCCGCCCCAATTTGCTCTGTGTGAGACAGAAACACAGACACACACACACAGAAAACAAGCGGCTCCGGCCGAGGAGCGAGCTGCAGCCCGGACCGGCCTCCCCAGCGCCCCCTCCTGCCGCAGCCGTGGGGCTCCGGCCGAGCTGGTAGCGGCTACCCGCGCGCGGTGGCCGCCGCCCGCCCCTGCCTGCGGAGCGCCCCGCGCACAGACTCACACATGCCTGAGACCACAGTGGGAGCGGCGCTGAGCCCGGCCGCCTGGGTTCCCCGCGCTGCTTGGCTGGGGCCCTAGCAGCGCCCCGGCCGCTGGAGCCGGGTCCGGCGGCTCCCGGTGCCTGAGTGCATGAGAGGGAGCGCGGAGAGGGGGCCGCGGCCCGACCCGCTCGTCTCTCCCTCCCGGACGGCGGCAGCAGAGAGACCGGCCCGGGGGGAAGCTAGGGGGCAGCGAGGACGAGGAGGCGGTGGCGGCGGCGGCTACATGTGAAGAGACCCGGACACGCACCTAAACCGCCGAGCAGCCCCCCCGGAGCCGGGAGGCAGTGAGAGAGACTCTGGGACCGGCAGCCGAGGGGGCTGGACCCGTCTGTCGCTTAAGTTTCCAGGACACACGGTTTCTCTCGGGAGCCGGCGTCTAACTTGCTGTGAAGTCCTAGAGGCCCCGGAGGGCAGCGGATCCCCCCAGTCCACAGCGCAAGGGTGAACTCCAGCCACCACCGGTATCACCGATAGTGTGTCTGCTGCAGCCAGAGAGCCAAAGGCAGGAAACGTAACCCGCCGCTGCTGCTCCTAAGGTCAGTAAGGGTAGGGTTGAGGGGGTCGGGTCCTACTGGTCTGTGCTCCACTGATGGCTTTCCAATCTAGATGAAACACGTGGATGCAAAGACCCGGACCCCCCATGAGCATGGGCAGGGCAGGGGAGGGGAGCTAAGTGGGACTTGGAAACATGCTGCTCCGTCCTTCCCGGCGGAGTGGGGGGAAACGGGGGGCACCGTCATCGAAGCAGCCCCGCCCGAGGTATCCGCTGCTTCACATGCGCCTCACGTTCCCGGGAGCTTTGCACGGTCTGTTGAGCTAAGTGACCCTCCCGAGAGTACAGCTTTTCGTGCCTCTTCGAGAGACACTGTAGGAAAATCCTCTGTGAAATCAATTCCTGCTACTTTTCACCTTTAAACTTAAGTAGCCTCGGCTTTGTAAGGAGTTATAACGGTGAGAGGGGCTGATAACGCCCAATCAAAGAACGAGTTTGGGAATTAGGTCCCCTTTGAAACTTGTATGTCTCGCTTTGTATTTGCTGCAGCAAGGAACAGCAGAGATACTGAAGTCCGGAACAAAGACCAAGTTTTTTTAAGCGACTTTGAATCTTCTTCAACTCGCTATTGTCTTACCTAAAATACTAAAGAGTTTAACAAAACTGTACTTGTGCTTTATCAGGACGTCCTGTACACCAGAACTGAAAAATCTTTCATCTTTCAGAGCCACAGCATTTTTGCGGAGAGATTTTCAAATTCTTATAAGGTGGGATTCATCTTGATAGAAAGATTGTGGATTCCTGCCTTCCTATGCACAGTTGCATAACATCCCTCTGGAAACTGATGCAATTGCTTACAATGGAAAAGTAATATTAGGAAAGTACTTAATGCATTTTAGCTGGGTTTTAATATAGTTTAGCAGTTGGAAATTAGAAGGAGGAGCCAGCACCATGTGTCTAGTTAGCTCTCCACACAATGCCATCAAGTGCTTTCTGGGTCTCCGTTTGGGAATTCTGTGCTGGATAGTGAGCCTTAGTATACAGAGTGTTTTTATATTGCTACATATAAGTTACTAAAAGGGATCTGGTGGTTGCCTGAGTAGGTATCTTCAGTGTCATTTGCCAGCAGTTCAAGTTGTTGCTAAATTAAGTAAATAACATTTTATCCCACCACACAGGCTTTGAAAAATGCAAATCTTTCTACATAAAAGTCTTAAATCTCTGCTTTATGGAGAACTACATAGTATTCATATGAATTTGGTTTGTCTAAGTTGGGCTTACACATAGGCTATATGCAAACTAAGAACATCTGTAACTACCATTTGAATGGTATTACAGATCTAGTTTCAGAATTAATAACAGTGGGATAACACTGGTGTCTGTAGCTGTTTATATATAGGGTATTTTTTCCTAGCTGTCTTTCTGAAAGAGAAAAAGGAAAGCATTCTAGTTTATCTGACACTTTTAACTGAACGGAGAATAAACAGGTTGACCAACTTTATCTAGATTTATTTTTAGAGAGTGTTGTTGACTACCCTCCTATGTTTCCCTCCAATCAGCTTTTACTTTCTCCTCTTTCAATCCTACAGTTCAGTCACTGACCTTCCATCGGAGGAGAAATGTATAGCAGTGTTTCTCAACCTTTTAAGTAGCAAGTACCCCCTAACTTCTGAAAATTTTAATAAGTACCCCAACACTCAATTTTCCACTCTGAGAAATACAATCTTTTTCCCCTTCTCTGCTGGACGACTGTATTTCTCATAAAGCAGGAGAGTTCTGAGTTCTGCAATGCTGTATGGCTGTGACAGATCACAAAACCCCATGCTTTCTCCCCTCCTTCTTCCTTCCCTTCCTCCATATAGGAGCAAAGGTCAACGCCAGTCAGTCACTATGGCCTGATGGCGGGGTCACTTGGTGGTCTCCTCACACAGACGGGAACTTGTGAGGTATGAGCAGGCACTCGCGGCGCACCAGAGTGGATAGCAGCGCTCCCCATGGCCGTCCCTAGGGAGGTGAGGGCCTGGGGCAAATCACGGTGTGTGGGCCCCTCTTAACATTTTTATACTGGTGAAATCTGGGGCTGTCATAGTTATCAATTTCACTGCTCTAACAGAGCAGTGAAATTGACAAGTAAGCCTGGGGTAGAGCTTGGCCCCAGGACTGAGCAAGCCGCTGGGCTTTCTGCCTGGCTTTCTGGGCACTGGGCTTTGAGCCAGGGAGGGGGACTGCCACCTGGGCAAGTTGCAGGTGGCTGCCGCCTGCCTGCCAGCCCAGTAGGTGGGCGACTGCCACCTGCTCTGAGCTGTGGCGGAGGAGGCTTCCACGCAGGCTGGGACCCGGGGATTTGGGCAGGCGGCAGGCAGCTGCTGCCCATCTTCAAGCCAGGGCTGCCTCTTGGCTAAGAGCCGGGGCATACGTGGCAGCCACCCAGCTGCAAACCCAGCTTGCAGGGTGCAGGAGGCTGCTGCCAGGCTCCCACCTGGGAACTGGGACTGGGCGGGACGCGGGTGGCTGCCTCCCAGCTTCCCAAAAAGCCAGCGGCTGCTATCCACCGTCCCAGGACTGGGGTGGCTGCCGTCTACCTCCCAACTAGGAGGTGGGACTGGGTGGGAAGTGGGCGGCTGTCTCCTGGCTTCCCCAGAAGTGGGCGGCTGTCTCCTGGCTTCCCCAGAAGTGGGCGGCTGTCTCCCATCTCCCTTCACTGGGTTTTTCGCCACGTACCCCCTGCCTGTGTCTTGTGTACCCCCAGGGGTACCTGTACCACAGGTTGAGAAACTATGATGTATAGGATTCCCTCTGGACCTATTAAATAGTGCCTTTTTGGAGAGTTAATATAAACTGTCATGCTTTTTGTCTAAAAATTGTATATTTCTACTATCACTATTAGCCAGGATTACTTCAACTGAAAGATTAGAGAAAAAATACCTTGATCTGTTTTTTCAGTTTGTTTGCTCTAAGCATTTGACAACACTCCATGAGTATTCTGGTTACCTACTGTACCTGTGTAGTCAGGCAGTTTTCCCAGTTGTTTAAAGGTCTTTCATCAGGAAGAGAGATCCTCTGTAAAAAGGGATCGTAAAACCCAAAAAATTGCTGGGGTACTTGAAGGATACTAGAAATTTCTTAATTCCTTTTTCTGAGACCAAGTCAGCTTGAGGTGGGCAATAACAGCAGGAGTGTGTATACAACACTCTCTTCATTAAGGACAGGCAAGAGTTGAATGATGCTTCACAATCCCCCAGGTTCTGCTGACTCAGGGGGCAAAGAAACCAGAATTTGAATGAGTTTTCTGCAGTGTAGAGGATTAATAGGGTAGTCAGTGTCTTTCCATATTTAATTTATACATATGCTTAAAGCAACATAGTTTAGTTCAATCTCATGATAACATTTCATCTTCCTTTGACATAAAGCTGTGTCAGTATCCTGAATCCAAATTAAATTTAACTTTCTTTCATTATTGTCATGATCTTCATTTTTCTTTCTATATTGTCACCATTTTTGCAATGGTGAGATTGTTAGCTGTATCTTTTTTTTTAAATTGCACTCCTTCTGCATGGTCCTTACTCTTAAACATCTTGATTATTCTGTAAAATTATTATTGATAAAATTGAATTAACTTTTCAGTATTCACATTACCCTCTTCTTGCACCTTATTAAGTTTAGGGAATGAAACTACGCTGAGTTTTACCTTCCATTTTCTGTGTACGGTAGTAGTGGTACTGGGTTAGAAACCCAAACACTACAAAAATTTGCTTACTTCTTACAAACCTTTTAATTGAAACTAAAATTTTTTTTTAATTCATTCATGCTAACTATTGTAAACTTTTTTTCTCTTTTTACTCAAAACTGAAAATGACATGGCCTTTTAACTTTTTGGGTTTTCTTAACCTTTTAATTCCTCAATGTGTACCTACTGCTTTATGATAGTCTTGGTATTATGCTGGTTTTCTCTCTTTCCAAATACATTTTGAAAGCTATCAGATAAAGGAGGGAGTGAGCTGTCCCATTTTAGGTCTATCAACTTCAACAGTGTCTCTGCAGTTTTTTATTGGCTTTTTTTTAAAAAAAGAGAAAAGCCCACATAATAACACATGAAACATTTCCATTCAGGGTACTCCAATCCTGAATTTAATGTGATATTTGGGTATACTGGCTGTTACTCTTCAAAACATATATCCGCTAATATGTAGTATTTGCATATCCGATACCAACATCAAGCCCTTTAAGATACCTGAACATCTATGACACTTTTGTGTGAGTGTATACATAACTTCATTTTGTAGAAAGGGGAAACAGTTCAATTGATGATGTGGTGTCGAACAGACATAGCAAATATTACATTTTAATTCCAAATCCTGTAAATAAAATAATTACTGGCTGGGAAGCATTGTTTTAATGCGTTTAGTAAATTCATGAAAGATGATGGAATCACCTGGACTGAAATCTCCTACTTATTCACAAAACGGATAAATGCAAGTAGTGGCAGTGCAAACTGTTACTTATTGTCTTTGCCTCATTTCTGATGTCTTGGGAGTGAGAACGTTGTTCTGCCTCTGTATTTTTTCAGTTCTAGATCTCTCTGAGACTGCCACAAAGGGTGCAAATTATGATTGATATTTTTGAGATGTGATCACCTGTTTGTTCCTTAGGAACTGGACTAAGGATATCAAATTTTCATTTTACATAAGCAGCAAATGTATGGTACTACATAAACAAATTATCTGTCATGAAGCTGTTCTCTCTTTGCTTTAGCTCCATGTGCAGATCTTGTTGGATCTGCAAAGAAGGATAGCAGCAGCCAGAAAGTTCATTACTCACATCAAAAATACACAGTTACGTCTTTAGAAGTTTTGCTGCCCAGGTGTCAAGATGGAAAATTGTGGCCTTACTAGCTTTCTGGCATAAATGTGGTTTAAAGGCACTTGAGAATGATTTAGACAAAAAATGCTCTCTTGGATTATAAAATGACCTGGGGAAAATGTGAAATGTCACATTTTAAAGACATATTTTGATTTATATTGCATTCTGGCTTGCTATTTTTGTGGAGTGGGAGGGCCAGATACTCTGAGTTAATCCTCTACCAACATATAGAGTACCGTATCTTGTTCTGGTTGCCAGTCCAGGTCTGACTTCTGCCTCTCCCCTCTCTGTCAGATTTAATTTGGGACAGCATAATAATTGTATTCTTCCTATATTGGTAATCTTAGATCGAAACAGTAGGTTTTAAACAGCTTAGCCAACATAATTATGACCTAGAAATAGGTGAGAAGAGGAGGGGACAGGAGTGTAATGTAAACTTATGTATATATTATGTGCACAAATGAAGTTAAAAGAACACTATTAGGGTTGCAAAGTCAAGCACCGAGAATGTAGGAAATGCCAGAATTATGGTTGCCTGTACAACCTTAATTTTGCCTGACCCTGGCCTCAGTCTTTGCCACAGCTCCAAGTTTCCTTGCCCAGCCAGTCCGTCTCCCTTTTTCCTCTACTCCAGCTCTTATTTCCCCTTTCCCTTTGGCTGTCTTCTTGTTTTACTACCGCCCCAGGCTCTTTTCCCCAATCTACTTCCCCATCCCCCACTCCTCCTGCAGGTCTGGTTCTTGTCCCCTCAGCATTTGAATGAGACAGCTTCCTCCTTCACCCTGCCAGGGACTCATAGAGGAGGCAGTCTCCCTGCTCTCTCAGGTCAGGTGCCCATACCCAGCACAGCTTGTAGCAGCCCACAGCTGCAATTGAAGGGAAGGTCCTGCAGATCCCCAGGCTGGACAGAGTTCTCTGAGATTTGTATCTTTTAAGCTCTAGCAAGTCTCTGCTCAGCATGTGGAAACTGGTTTTTTTTCAAAAGGCTTAACATATGGCCAAATGTGGGTGCCTTTTCTCAGGGATGACAAAAGGCACATACCTGATACAAAGCCCACCCTTCTGCCAGATTTCAAGTCCCTGCTCCAAATCATGGGGTGTTAGATCTTTTCAAAGAAAAGGTCACTAGAATTTTGTAATATGAGCAAAACAATGTTTTCCCCCAGCCTCATTTTGAAAATGACTTAACTATTTTGGTTAAAATTTTCCAAAGAAATTCAGTGAGACAATGCCCAGCATGGAAAATTTCAGCCCAAATGGCAAAGTTATAAGCAACTAAAAGCAACGGCTTATAGTCAGGAAGTGCCTTTGTAATAGGCAGTGCTACCAGCTCTGGCTATAATTGTATAAAACAGTCCCAGACCCTACATTGAAAAAACATAAAGATTGCAAAATCAAACCTGCATAGGCATTGCCTACCTTCATTCAGTGCACCAGGTGGATGTTTCTCACTGAATGGGTATCTGTTTAGTGTCATCTTGTCTTCATCATCTTATGCCTGGCTCTAGGCCTTATTTATTGCACAGTATCCAGACCATGCACAGAATACTAAAATTAATAATTTCTGCATGGGCTTTTCTATAGTGTTTATCACCGCAGTGTCAAAGTGCTTTTTACAAACATTTAAAGAATTTATGTTCAAAATACCCCTGTCTGGTAAGGTGCTACTAATATTAGCTAATATAATTTTGTTATGATAGCTCCTAGAATCTCACCAAGAACAGGACTCCATTATGCTAGGCACCATACAAACATAGAGTAAAAGATGGTCTGGGCCCCCAAAGAATTTACAATATGAGTAGACAAAGACAGTCGAAGGTTGAGGAGAAGGGATATAATGCACAAGCAGACAAACACAGTGATGGTGTGCAAATGTCATGCTAGGTTTTTTTTTTAAATATTTTTAAAAAACTTCTTTTTATGGAGTTTAGTTGGGGTAATCTTTGCTAATTAGATCAAGGAAGAGAGGGGACACACAAGCAAGTGTGGCAAGGGGTGGAATAGGGAAGGAAGCATGGAGTGAGGCAGTTAGCTCCAACTACTTCCTCACAATCAGGACAGAGGAGAGAATGTCCAAAGTCAAAACTAGAAACCAATCTGACAGAATGCTGCTGAGGTTGCTTCAGTCCTGCTGGTTTCTTACTATAATTTTTTTCCCCAAGCTCTTGTTTTTCTGGGGAAGAGGGGTGCACTGCACAACGCCTAGTATTCCCAGAGATGTTCCATGGAAAAAATAGTATATGATCATCAGGGATCCTAGAAATCCTTTTGCCATGGAAGAACATGGAATTTGCATTTTTACAGATAATCTTTTTAGTTTTTATATTTTGTGAAAAAAAAACCTAAATAAAATAAAAACCAAATAAAAATATAATTATTAACTAAATTTTACTGAAAGTTAGAGTGACTAATACATATTTCTGAAAGTGAAAATGGGACACTGCATGGGGTTGACAGCCTGAGCTGGCTGGGACAGCCTGGGACTGGAATGGGTAGCATGAATGATCCTTTGCACCCCCTGAGGGGGCATGCCCCTTTTTTTTGGCAAAACTGGGCATTTGTCTTGTTTGCTTTTACCAACTAATGACCTCAGGAACTGCAGAACCATTTTTGCTGAAAGATTAAAAGATAAACAAAAACCCCAAACAAATAAAAATCTGCCAGAGACAGACACATGGCATTGAACATTTCAGTCTGAACAGTTAAAGTTTGAAAAGTATTTTTAAGCAACTGAAAACAGGATCTCATAATGAAAAGTGTTAGGTAATCTTAACTATGGGCATTGTTGCCTTCTCTTGCCTACAATTACACAATCTGTGTCTGTTGCATTAAATCTTGCAATACTGATTACATGTATTGCAAAGGTTTTGTATTTCTATTTTATATATTCTCACGAAAGGTGTTCTTAAAAGTTAATCACAGTGAACTCTTTAAATTTGTTAACTTTATTGAATTATACTTAGATTTAAGAAATCAAGTTTATCCTTTACTAGTTTGTGGACTTGAGGTCTTTCAGAGAATTTCTTAAGTCGACCTCATATTTGTGCGTGTTGGATTTGTATTTTTGATTTTGGGGAAAGAAACTATATATTTGAATGTTATGATGTTGACAGCCGTAAGAACTTCAATATGCAAAAGGACATAGAGAGCTGTCTAAGAATTTGCAGAGGCTAAGAGTATGGAATAAATTGTATTAATATATTTGTTCCAGATACACTATATTTAAACATAGTATGAAAAATATTGTTGTTCTAAATTCTCCATTTATAAATGCTTTATAAATACCTTTTGTTATATTGAAGAGGCACAGTCAATTTAAAAATTAAACTTGTGTATAGAAAGTATTAAAACCAATCTAATGCATATAGTTTAACTGTGAACCACTGTCAGGCTACATCATGGGAGAAGTGCTTCCTGTGCCAAGAGTAAATTAATTGGGCTTCAAATCCTGGGTGGCCTGGGGAGGGGAGTGAAAATGACTTACTATCAATTTCACTTTCTGCCCAGTCATAATTTTGTGGGAGAGGAAGAAAGGAAGTGGGGAGAGAAACTAGGCATCTAAAAGTGGATGGGAATTATATGCGGATGTGAACTAAAAAATCATAGATAACATAATGGAATGAACTAATATATAGAAAAGGGAGATGAAAGGGAGGGAAAAAAAACATGTGGGCAGAGGGAAATAGGTACCATAGGACTTATATAATGGATCAGATCAGTGGTCCATCTCTTCTAGTATCCTGTTTGACAGTGCCAATGCCAACTGGAACCCTGTTTTGGGCAATTATTATATAACCTGCTCTAAGTTAAGTTGGTAGTTAGAAGTTTGATTATATCATGAAGCCTGAGTGTTTTGTTATAAGGCTAGCTCCACTATAGTTAAGGTTGAGTGGTTTCTGTTTAAAGGCCAACTATTCTAAATGCTTTAAAATCTGTGCTTACTCAGATTATCTTGAAACTTGCTATACATCATGGGAGTGAGTGGCCCAAATTTGGGATCTTTTGAGAAAAGAATTCTCCAGTAGAATCCCTTTTAAAACAAAACTAGCATCTTACAAAATCACCTGATTCTTGTAATGGTTTTTGTACAAACCCGGGGTTCAAACTATGACTTTAACCATCCCTCATCTGATATCAGTTGCTTGACGTTACTCAGGTAGTTCATGACGCCTACTGTCCCACTTGGGAAGCAATATTGAAAAAGTTATGGACCATAGAGTTTAGGTCTCCAGAATGGCTTGTGCCAAAACTGTTGTGTCAAAGAGATTTTAAAGGTACATGTTCAGTGCACCGAGGCAAGGACTGTACTGAAGTAAGAGAGATTCTAGGCAGACTGTTTTCACAGTGGCTGGGTGGCTAAAGCTGACATTATTGAACTTGAGCTGCACCGTGCACTGAGAGTTTGAGCACTGACCTTGACAGCTTTCAGAGAATGTGTTTTGTGCATGTTTCTCAATATCTGTCTGCATTATGCAGATGCTTCTTTTGGAACTTTTGTCGCAAGACCCAAAATTTCTGATTTAAGTCATCTAAAGTCCACTCTGATTTTACTTTAGAAGTATTGTCAAGGAAATTGGTGTTGATTAAATAGAGTGTTCCCCCTCTATGGTCCAGCAAGAGCACCCATTCTAGGCTCCCAGCTCCTCAGCCATCACATATCTTGGGCAAAGACCTGCATTTCTCTCTCTCCTGACCAGGGTGTGTGGGGTGGTGGTATTTCCAAACTGTGCAGCCTTGCCTATACTGGGACCTCCTCAGCAAAGTCAGGCTGACTAAGCCAGCCTGCTTTACTTCTCTTCTCAGAGATGGTGAACAGTGTAATTGGCACAGTCAAGCTACCACACAGCTCTTTCCATGGAAGCATATTTATTCTTAAGGAAAAGCATTACAGAGAAGGCATATTAAAGACAATCTGATAAACTTAGCAGAGATCACCCCCAACTCCAACAAGGGCTCTGGTTGGTGATGAGTCCTTCACACAGAGTTTTTTGCAGTAGTCACAAGTTCATCCGAACTTCAGCTCAGAAGAAGCACACTCAGTTTTAAGGGGTGTCACTAGGGAAAACTCTTGCTAAGGATTGGGGCCCCACTTGGACCAGAGTTCTTGTTTGCTGGGTCAGAAAGAAGGCCCTGAGTCAGTTTAGACTCATGCTATTCATCGAAAAATCTTCTTTGTTTGTTGGCCCCTGGAGACTCCAGTCTGAACCAGTGTATGCAACCCTCTCTCCAGGTGATGGTAGCTCTTCGGAGGTGTTACAACCTGAGTGAATTTGCCTGACCAGCCTCTGTTGTTCTTAGTTCCTGGACAGCTGTGGTCCTCTTCCCCTCAGGAACATAGACACTTATATAAAGGGACACTCAGTTATGATGTGCTCCATTGTTTGTGGCTGGTGACCACAGTCGCATATAGGTGTTTGCCTATTTTCCATTTAAAGAGGGTTTGTCCTCATCTCCCATGAGATGTCCTGATGTGATTCAGTCTGCACCAGTCTTTCCAACATAAATTAAAACGTGGTGGTTCTTCGGCAGGGTCAACAATGAGCTGTTTGTTTTGAGCAGTTGAAACGCTCCATGTAGCTCTCCATTTAGCCTCAACATTGAAGTTGAGTGTAAGGGTCTTGATGTGGTTCCATAGAGGGTTGCGGGATTTTAATCTTGTCTTTGGTAGGTTCTGCAGGTCATCGTGCAACGGGATCCTCGTGTTTGCATTGACATGGTTAAGAAAGTGAGATGTCTGGACAGCTCTTCTAATCCATGGAGACTGGAAGTGCTATAGAACTGGGAACCAGTCAACTGGGGTTGATTTGAACATCCTTGTCACTGTGTGCATGGCATTACTGAGTTGAGTATCAAGAAGTTTAGTGTGACTGCTGTGAGACCATAGTGGCACACAGTATTCAACCACAGAGAGTAGCAAGGCAGTTGTTGCGGTTCTATGAACTATAGAGCCCCTTGATGTTTCGGTCAGTTTCCTAATAAGCATGACACGAGACCTGACCTTATTGCGGATGTTCTTGAGGTGTTATCGGAAGGTCTAACTCCTTTCCAGTGTAATGCTGAGATACTTTGGGTTAGCCTCATAGCTGACACTCTACCCGCAGAACTGCACATCGAGTTTGGTATTAGCCATTTCTTTGTTCAGATGGAAAGTGGTCACCATGGGTTTTTTTGGGTGAGGCTTTATATTTCCAGCATTGGAAATAATCATTCATTATATTAAGATCTCAGGTTTGGGTACAACTGATGGTATGGGAGCTTGTGTGCTGAGCGGCTAGGACAATGTCACCCTCATGTATGAATTTCCTTGACTTTGTGTTGATATATCTGCGAGCAAGATGACAACTTTCATGTGGTGCTCCTGTGAAGTGTTTTGGGTTTTTTGTCATGCTTCGTGCAAATTCACTAATATACCATTGTTGTCAACTGGCCTACGTTACTGACCTACCAGTGAAAGTAACAATTATTATATGGGAGCCAGAGTAATTTGGTGAGTTCTGCCTCAGAAGGGGTCGGACCCTTCTTCCTGTCCCCTTCCCCTCTACTCCCAAATCCCAGTTCATACGTGGGATCTAAGCTCCTTTTCCTAATGGTCCATGTGAGCTGGAATCTGGAGGGGCCCTGCACCTCTGGGGGTGGTCTGATCCCTGATCTTTGCCTCCCCCCTCTCATATAAGAAAATGAATCTGGGGGGGTCCAGTCCCGTTGTATGTGGTACTGAGAACAGGCATGCTTGTTGCGTAGTCCAGGTTTGCAGGAACTGACTCTGGGGAGTGGGTGATGAGGACAGCTACTGAGATGAATGGAGCAGTTTACACATCTTAGCCCTACGGTTTCAGGCAGTATTTCATGTTCTCATTCAGTAGAGAACATCTCATTGAAATGAATGGACCACTTCACACCTCTCTGATCTTTCTGTGCTGCAGATGATGTGCAGAGCACTTTTCCTGTACATTAGGCCCTGATTTGGGGTAGGTACTCTGCATTTCTACTCTCCTGTCTTACTCCTTCTTGTCTCCACTTGGAACATGCAATTTTTACAGCCTCACCACTTTCTCACATTCTCTCAGCCCCTTGAGGCTTATTAAGGGCATGGAGTGGCAGGAAGGGCTCTGAGGAACACATGTGGAGGGAATGTTGAAGGAGCTGGAGCAATGATTGGGGAACTGGACTGTTGGGGGTAAAGTGAGGGTTGGAAGAGATGAGGAGGATGTGTCTGTGTGTGTGGGGAGGGGGTTGGAACAATGCAGGGAAGAGTGGGGTGGAAAGGAGGGTATCAGAAGTGTGCAGTAGGGGATTTTGGGGGCAGCTTCAGTTCTGTTCCCCAAAATCCTCCACTATCAATCCATCTGTCAGTTAATGGCCCCCATCCCAGCAGTATCTGTAGGTGCCTTACAATTTTTAATGTGTTTATTCTCACGCACCCCTGTGAGGTAGTATTACTTTGGTTTACTGAGGAGCCTCTGGGTCTGTATTTGGGTAGCTTGCCCATGCTGCTGTGTCCGCACTGCTATTAGCTTGAGCAAAGCTAGCGCAAGTCTGTTTATCCGTGCTGGGGATGCATGCTTCTAGCTGTGATGTAAATATCCAGTGAGACTAAGGGACCTGCCCAGGATCACACTGGAAGTTTTGTGGTGGGCCAGGGATTTTAATTCAGGTCTTCCAAATCCCTGATGCTAACCATGGAACTATCCTTCTCCTCATGCCCCCTCTCAGTGTCTGTCCCTCTATTCAAAAATGTCTCCAGACTCCATGCTAGACCTTGTTCCTGCATCTTCTCTACAGTTCCTCAACCTGTGAGTCCCATGCCAACACCTATATCTATGTGGGTAGGAGGGAGATTTGGACAGTGCTGGACAAAGACAGAGATGGAGATGATGCAGTAGCAGACAAGAGTTCAGCATGCTGCCAGAGCATTCTGGGGCTGAGATAATCATTGCCAAGGTGCCAGAGGCAGAGGAGGGGAGAGCTGGGCTGTGGTATATATGGATGCTGAGGAATTACTTTAAAAAAACCCAAGGAAATTAAATGCCCAGAATTTAGTTAACACAGAGTTAAGATTGCCCAGTAGTGCTTTATTGTCTTTCAGAATCTGGAGAGTGGCTATAAACTTAAACTTCTGAAAACGAGGAACTACAAAGTTAAAGTAGAGCAGAGGTATTCAATAGGTGGCTGGTGGTCCAGATCTGAACTGCCAGAGGCTTTTTAGCAGACTGCGGGAGGCATGCCGGGACTTAGGGCTCCACTCCGATGCAGTTGAATTTAAGCCCTGTGTGGGGCTGACAGTGGCAGCCTCGCTGCCTGGGGTTGACAGCCAAGTAGCTGCTGGAACTCCACCCACCACCAATCAAATCTGAAATGATGCGCCTGAGTCACAGACCCTGCAATTAAGATGTCCACAGTTCCACCTAAGAAGCTCCTGTCTGTCTTGGATAAACTTCCTCTGATTGGCTGCTTTTTCCCTTGCTGTCAATCGGCTACTGCAGGTGCTCTCTGCCTCTGCCCCTGCTCACAGTAGGAGCCATTCTTACAGGAGACAGGAAGGAGATGAAAGAATTCGGTGGCTTGCTACAGCTCTGCTCTTACCTTCACTCGACTCCTGTGACAAGGAGAAGGCTCCTGTGCCTCTCTTTCTTCTTCTTTCCCTCCCTGCACCACTTCTCCCTGGCCTGTGTGTGAATGATGAAGAGTCCCAGGAATTGCAGGAGGAGCAAAGGTAAGCCAAGGTAGTGCCACCTCCAGCACTTTTGATGTTTAGGGGCACTGTGTTTAAACATGGCAGCAAAAAAAAGGAAAGTTGACACTGAAAACTGTTCACTTAAAGAAGAGTGGACTGATGCTTAATATTTTATTATGTCACAACATCCGAAGGGTTGACCAGTATGTTACATTTGTACAGGGACTGTGGCTGTTGTTAAAAGTAGCACTTCAAAACGAAGCACGTGGATTTTGACCACAAATATCCACTGGGCTTCTGTTTAAGATCAGACAAGATCGCTTCATTAACGGATGCATATTTTCAGAGCACAAATATTTTGAAGGCTACTTGTGCTCAGGAAAAATCAACTGAAGCTTCATTGAGTTGTGTGGAGTAATGGCAAAACACAGGAAACTTTTTACAGATGCAGACATTGTTAAGCAGTGTATGGTTACTACAACTGAAAACATTTTTGTGGAAGAAAGACCTTGACGCCTTAAGACAATCACCACACTCAGACACAATAACTATTAGACATGCTGAAATGATAGTACAAAATGTTTACAAGCAGTTGTGTGAGAAACTGAAAATTGGAAAATTTTACATTCTGTGTTATCAGGGACACAGTGCAGCTTGTGCTATATATCTGGTTTTTTGATGGAGAGAAATTTGGGAGGAGTTGTCCTTTATACATGACAGGTAAGAATTTGTTTAATTCTGTACAAACTCTTTTGTCTAATGCAGGTTTTTGATGTGACTCAGATTGTGTCAGTTACAACAGATGGCACTCCTGCCATAATTGATATTCACCAAGGGCTTGTGAGATGTCTGCAAGATCTGAACCCCAATTTGATTTCCTTTCACTATGTAATCCACCAAACTGCACTTTGTGCAAAACTTAGCGATGAGCGTGCTAATGTAACGTCAGTGGTGATTAAACTTGGCAGCTTCCTTCGGTCCAAGTCCTCTCCGCAACACAGACAGTTCAGAAGTTTTTTTCAGAATTATCTGCTGGTTACAATGACCCATTGGTTCATAATGACATCTGCTGGCTGAGCAAAGGGCAAGTACTAAGAAGGCTGTGGGAAATTCAAATTCATATGAATGAATATCTACATAACATTCCAGGAAAAAAGACAGAAGAGCTACATGCATTTTTGAGGGATGCCACAGCCATGAGCATCCTGGCCTTCCTTATTGATTTAACAGGCCACTTAAATGATTTCAACTTAAAGTTACAGGGGTGAAATCGCAATGTAGTGGATCTCCACAGGAGTGTCACTTCATTTCAAAACAAATTTAATCTCTTGAAAAGTGATTTGGAAACGGGAAATGCTGCACGCTAAGCTGCCGGGACACTGCAGACATGAATCCGATGGCATCATCACTGGACAGGCTTCTTCAAAACTTCCAGCAGGAGTTGCAAGAATTTGAAAGTGTTAGACATCTTTCTGTTTGTAAGGAATCCATTCATGGTACAAGTAAATGGCACTTAGTGTGATCAAGCAAAAGCATCCTTTCCAGATGTTGAAAAAGCAAAACTACAGCTGGAGCTTACTGATTTACAAGCGGATGAAGTGCTTAAGGCACGATGCACTGAAACTACATTTGAAACTTTCTGGACAAGCCTTGTGCTGGACTCCACATATCCATACTTGAGGAAGGTGGCATTGAACATTTTGACTGTTTGGTTCAGCATAAGACTGAATCATCATTCTCAAAAACAAACAACATTAAATTGTGTAATTGCTCTGTTCTGATAATAATCATTTGTGCAATTGCCTCCATTTTGCCTTAACTGAACTCACTCCAAACTCCCAGGCCTTTGTCCAGCAGAGGACCTATCACTTATCCCACGAATGGTTTGCATTATGCATTATGCATTCTTCATGTATATTTTATTTTAAATATGTATTGCTGTATAAAATTACATTTTCAGTGGCAATACTACAGTTTTAACAGGTATTTCACAATAATTATTCATGATTTTTTTGCTTGATACACATGTAGGTGGGTGTGTATTTGTTATTGGAAAGACTTGAATCACAAAATACAGAAAGGTCATGTATTAAGTGTTTTTCTTTCAAACTCTGATACTTATTCAAAACCTTTCATTCTTTTGTGGCTTATTTAACATGCTTATCTATCTATACAGATATGCCTACAATAATTTTATTTGACAAAACATATTCAAAACTTAAAACAGTTGTTTGAAAGTGTTTTAATGTTACTATTTGCATTTATTTGACATTGTATTGAAGTACTTTCTAAAGTTTCAGATATAATTTATTACATCTTTCCGTGGATGTTATTTTTAGGTTATATAGTGGTTTGATTATTTTTTTCATTTAATGCACTAAAAATATAAGCAATAGGCCCTAGGTATATTTCACAGCATCGTATGTGTTCGTTTGAACAGGGACACTTGTGGTGTGATAAATGTTTCTCTCGAGTCCAGACCTTGATTATATATTGACCAAGAAATTTGGGCCTTGACAAAAAATAATTGACAACCTCTGAGGTAAAGGTTACTTCTGCAATGCAGCCTTATCTTAGTCTTCTTTGAGCAATGCCCCAACATTCCAATAACACAAGTACTCTAGCTCTCTATCCAGAGAGATACTACAGAACACTTAAGGAACAGAGCACATGGGCATTGTAGACTAAACTCGAATGCCTTCTCTTTGCTAAGGCAAAACTTGGGTGTAGGTCAAATCAGACAGAGCAAACAGGGTCTACCTATACTAAAACACTTGAGCATAGTACACAAAACCACCCCAGAATGCAAAATATTGCCGCCCCTTCACTCTTGCCTTGAGGATTCTGTCTGAGATGTTGTCTTCTCTTGTCTGTCACTAACCTCTTGAGATGACTGTCATGTATGCCACCACACAGCAGACCCTCCTCATTCAGTATAGCTACAGCTAACACCCTGAACACAGCTGGAGTAAATGCAGATAAATGCTAGAATTCAACTCTGTAGAACACAACAAAAACAGTGACACCTTCTCTTAAGGCAGGTCTACACTATCTCTTAAATTGATCTTAAGATTTCCCCCCCCCCCCCCCCCCCCCCCCCCCCCCCCCCCCACACACACACACACACACACACACACACACACACACACACACACACACACACACACACACACACACACACACACACACACACACACACACACACACACACACACACACACACACACACACACACACACACACAAGTTAGAGTGACCTAAGCACTATCCGCACTGGCGCTATGTCAGCAGCAGATGCTCAACCGCCAACATAACTTTCACCTGTTACCGAGGTGGAATAATTATCCTGATGGGAGAGCATTCTCCCGTCGGCATACATCATCTTCAACAGATGTGCTACAGATGTTCCGCCTCTAGTGTAGACCTGCCCTTAGTCCTTCCTTATATCTGCTTACTATGGATTCATAGATTTTTGGGGCCAGAGGGGATCATTAGAACAGATAATCTAGTCTGACCTCCTGTGTAACACAGCCAGAGGATTTCATCATGTTACTCCGTTATTGAGCCTAATAACTTGTTTGACTAAAAGATCTGAAAAAAAATTTCAATCTTGATGTTAAGACTTCAAGAAATGGAGAATCCTCTACTTACCTTGGTAGTTTAACCTTTACATTCTCAGTACTGAATCATTCCCAGTAGCTGTTGCCAGCTCCGGGGGGGGGGGGGCAAAGTTAAGTCTGTGTTATGGGGCTGGTGTGAACATTATATTCCCTGGTTTGCAGAGATTTAAGCTAGCCACCTCCACATTCTGGAAGGGCATGAGGGACCATTGAGGCAAGAAGTTTTTGGGCATTTAATATTCCTTCTGAAATACTCTTTTAAAATACTTGGTATTTTTTTTATATATATATATATATATCAGTTTGGTGAACTTAAACACAAAAAGGAAGCTTACAAAAAGTGGAAGCTTGGACAGATGACTAGGGAGGAGTATTAAAATAAAATATAAAATATTGCTCGAGCATGCAGGAGTGAAATCAAGAAGGCCAAATCACAACTGGAGTTTCAGCTTGCAAGGGATGTGAAGGGTAACAAGAAGGGTTTTTACAGGTACGTTAGCAATAAGGAGGAGGTCAGAAAAAGTGTGGGCCCCTTACTGGATGGAGGAGGCAACCTAGTGGCAGATGAAAGCCGAAGTACTTAATGCTTTCTGTCTTCACAGACAAGGTCAGCTCCCAGACTACTGCATAGGGCAGCACAGTATGGGGAGGAGATGAGCAGCCCTGAGTGATTAAAGAACAGGTCCAGGACTATTTAGAAAAGCTGGAAATGCACAAGTCCACGGGATCAGATGCAATGTGTCTGAGGGTACTAAGGGAGTTGGTTGATGTGATTGCAGAGCCATTGTCCATTATCTTCGAAAACTTGTGGTGATTGTGGGAGGTCCCTGATGATGGAGAAAAAGATAAATATAATGCCCATCTTTAAAAAAGGGAAGGAGAAGGATCCGGGGAACTACAGACTAGCCTGCGTCACTTGAGTCCCTGGAAAAATCATGAAGCAGGTCCTCAAGGAATCCATTTTGAAGCACTTGGAGGAGAGAAAGTTGATCGGGAATAGTTAGCATGGATTCACCAAGGGCAAGTCATGTCTGACCAACCTGATTGCTTTCTATGATGAGATGACTGGCTCTGTGGATGTGGGGAAAGCGGTGGACGTGATGTAACTTGAGTTTAGCAAAGCTTTTGATACTGTCTCTGACAGTCCTCTTGTAAGCAAGTTACAGAAGTATGGGTTGGATGAATGGTCTATAAGGTGCATAGAAAGCTGGCTAGATCATCAGGCTCAACAGGTAGTGATCAACAGCTCGATATCTAGTTGGCAACCAGTATCAAGCAGAGTGCCCCAAGGGTAGGTGCTGGGGCTCATTTTGTTCAACATATCCATTAATGATCTGGAGGATGAGGTGAATTGCGCCCTCAGCAAGATTGCGGATGACACTAAGCTGGGGGGGAGTAGTAGATATCCTGGTGGGTAAGGATAGGATAGAGTGATGGTAGCAAATTGAAGGATTGGGCCAAAAGAAATCTGATGAAGTTCAACAAAGACAAGTGCAGAGTCTTTCACTTAGGACAAAAGAATCCTATGCACTTCTACAGATTGGGGACTGACTAGCTAGGCAGCAGTTCTGCAGAAAATGACCTGTGGGTTACAGTGGATAGGAAACTGGGTATGAGTCAACAGCATGCCCTTTTGCCAGGAAGGGTAACGGAATATTGGGCTGCATTAGTAGAAGCATTGCCATCAGATTGAGGGAAGTGATTATTTACCTCTGTTCAACACATATGGAGTATTATGTCCAGTTTTGGGCTCCCCACTACAGAAAGGATGTGGACAAATTGGAGAGAGTCCAGCCGGGGGGGGAGGTGTAATACAATGATTAGGGGGCTGGAGCCCAAGACTTAAGAGGAGAGGCTGAGGGAACTGGACTTACTTAGTCTGCAGAAAAGAAGTGAGAGGGGATTTGATCACAGCTTTCAACAACCTGAAAGGGGGTTCCGGGGCGGATGGAGCTAGACTGTTCTATGTGGTGGCAGATGACAGAACAAGGAGCAATGGTCTCAACTTACAGTGGGGGAGGTCTAGGTTGGATGTTAGGAAAATACTTTTTCACTAGGAAGGCAGTGAGGCACTGGAATGGGTTACCTAGGGAGGTGGTGGAATCTCCATCCTTAGAGGTTTTTAAGGCCTGGCTTGACAAAGCCCTGGCTAGGATGATTTAGTTGGGATTGGTCCTCCTTTGAGCAGCAGGTTGGACTAAGTGACCTCCTGAGGTCCCTTCCATCCCTAATCTTCTGATTCTATTAAATGGATATTCTTGCTATTATATAAATGGGTAATCCTTCTTTTCATCTTAAACTCATAAGCTATGTCTACACTACAAAGATAAATTGATCTATGTTAGGTTGACTTACAGTCCCACATAAATTATTGCTGTGGCTGATGTCCCCACTACCCTTCTGGCGTTGGTGGTGTGCGTCCTCACCAGGAGCGCTTCCACCAATCGAAGAGGGGCAGAATGGGGAGCTGAGAGTCTGGCCTCTCAGCTCCTCTGCCAGCTCACTGCCAGGAACTCGGTTGCCCCACAGGCTCCTGGGCTTGTGGCAGGCTGCCCTTCCCGTTTCCTGCCAGGAGGGGGGAAAGCCACCCAAGGTGGTCTTCCCTGGCTACCCGTTCTCGCCCGGGATCATGCGGGGCAGCTGGGCTCTAGCTGCCTGGCTTTCTTAACTGACAAGAATGACAGTCAATGTAAGGAACGTGGTGTCTACACAGACAGTGTGTTGTCCTAAGTACACCAACTTTAGCCCTACGCCTCTTGTTGAGTTGGTTTTATTATGTTGGCATAACGGCGGGGAGTTACATCCATGTGCACACCTCCACTGTTTTGTAGACAAAACTGTGTAGTGTAGACCTGGCCTTAACCTCAATATATTCTGACAATGAATTCCATAGTCCTACATGTGTGTTGCATGGAACAATAATTTCCTTTTCAGTCTTGAAACACTTTTCAGTGTCACTGAATGTCCCCTTGTTTTTGTATTATTACACAGGATAAATAGAAGTTCTCAATCAACTTTCTCCATAACATTCATTATTTTGTATACTTCTGTCATGTCTCCTCTGCAATATTAACAGATCTAATAATTTTCAATATCTCCTTATATGAAACCTTGTAGCACTTTAATATTAAAATTATACCATCATGAGAATTGACCATTCATATTTTTTTGAGTCTTAGCCATTTTCTGATCTACTTGTCTAATAATTGTCACTTGTCGATTTTTGCTATATCCTTTTTGAGATGGCTTAAGAAGAACTAAATATAATATTCTAGGTGAAGACTTACCATTGATTTGTATGATGGCATTGTAATACTATTCTCCATCCCATGCTTGTGCGTCCTAACATTTTATTTGATTTTTTTAAATTTGGCTGCTGTTGCATGTGGAGCAGGGTCTCCATTGAGCAGTCTGGTCTCTTCTGAGTTGACATAGTTAATTTAGAATCCAGAAAATTGTAAGAGTAGTTCAAATCATTCTTTTTATTGACTTAAATCTGTCATTGTTTTGCCCACTCATTTAGCTTGGTTAGGTCTGTCTGAAGTTCCTTCCTCACAGTGTTCTCTCATCTTGTTTAAGACCTGGTCTACACCTGAAATTTAGGTCAACCTAGCTACATTGCTCAGGGCTGTGCAAAATTTCATGCCTGAGCCCCTATTAGGGTCGAACTAACCCTTGGTGTAGACGCAGGTAGGTTGACGGAAGGATTCTTCTATTGACTTACCTCCATTGATGGAAAAAACCCCTCAATTGTTGTAGGAAGCATTTACGTTACGGTGGTGCTGCAGCGCTATAGCTATAGTGTCTGCAGTGTAGACATATCCTAACCTAAATACTTTTTGTCAACAAATGTTGCTATCTCACTGATCACCTCTTTTTGGGACTAGTAATACATACATTAAACACTCTCGATGTGGAACTTTGTGGCATCCTGCTACTAATCCTTTCCATGATGAAAATTGACCATTTAACCTTACTCTTTTTCTACCATTAGACAATTTCTGCAGTATTTTGTGTCACACTCAGATTAATTTCATTAATAATGTCTTATGAGAGACCTTGGAGACCTTTTGAAAGTCCAGATTGGAGTAAGAAAAAGTAGTTGATGTGTTGTTTTGTTGAGGAATTCTAATAATTAGTGAGACATGATTTTCCTTTTCAGAAGCCATGATAGTTGGACCCTCTAATCATATCACCTTCTAGGTGTTTTATAATGCTACCCTTGATTATTCTTTCAACCAATTTGCTAATTACAGATGAAAGGCTTACTGGTCTGTAACTTCCTGGATCATCTCTAATCTCTCTTTTTAAATATAGAGAGATACAACATTTGCTATGTTCTTGAGTAATTGCTGTTATGAGAAGTGGAGAGTAACTAGTAAGCAAAGGAAATTAAAATACCTGCCATAAGATGCTTTTCTTTCACCTTCTCTATTTGAGTATTGGGAAATCCTCCTAACCCTTGACAAAAATGACATAGAATTGCTAATTCTTAACCCATATCTGGTCCTTGTTTCTAAAATACAAAACTGCAAGCTTTGCAGATTCTTCAAACTGAAGTTTAAATGACCCTATTAGCTCCATGGATTTTCTTTTACCTAAATTGCTTAGTTTAGTGGTGTGATGGATTGGGAATAGGAATGTAAAATTATGAACACCACTTTCAGTCGTAATCTTCATTTTGTGTTGTAATTTATATATTGGATTAAGATATCCAGGTTGCGTTGAAAAGCAGTCTAATCTTGACAAGGACTATCTGGTCTAGACATTGTCCTGCTGATGTAGAAGCACGGGACAGTGATGGAGCCATCAATTTTGAATGACTTCTTAAATGGAACAATGAGTTTTCTGCAGGCAGGGCCCTTGACAGATGCAAGAGGGGAGGGTGTCTGGGGCCTGGAATTCTTCCAGTGGAAGCACATGGACAAAATAGGCACAGAGACTATTCTAAAAGGTGTGTGCTTCTCTGAGAAAAGGAACAGGATAACTGCCTCATGACGGAAGACCAGGTTAAGGAGAGAAGACAGGAACTTCTGCCTACCTTAAAGATGCTGATCAGACCTCATTTTCAGAATGGGTGAGATCAGACTTGAGGTTTGCATTCAGGATTTTATTTTTCAAAGATGTGTAGCTGTCTACTACTTTCAAGAGTAAAAATGATTGTGGTTAAAAATGCTTTTGCCAAGCCTGTGTTTCTTGCCTTCTTGCCATGTTGTCCCTGAAGTGTTTGACTACAAGTCAGAGCTCCCACAGGCAGAATATGTCTAAGCAACTGGGGGCTTAGGAGAACTGAGGCTTCAGGGTCTAAAGCAGCCAGACTGTGGGATCACACTGCCCAGAAAGGGTGTCAGACATGAGGTCTGCACCTGGAAGACCCACAGCTAGGAGCCAGTCACTACCCTGGCTAAGGATTTGGGTCTGTTTGCAATATAGGGACCACACAGAGGAAGGTCAGGGCCAGTTTGTAAAAAGTGGTTCTCAGCTTCTCTCTCTTGGTGGTGGTAGTTAAAGTAGCTTATTATTATGTATTGAAGAACAGCGTTTTCACTCCCGTATTTCCTTTATCTTATGTCCCAGTACAGTTGCTGGCCTGCTTATTTTCTTTTTCTTTTATTGTCTTTATATTTTGTATGTGTTCATGTGGGTTTTTCCTGACCTTTTCTTCTCCTCCCTGAAGCCCAGTGATTCATGCTGCTTTGGTAAGATATGCGTGTCTATTGATGGCTTAATGGACTGGGCTATATGTGCCTTCATGGCACTCAGCTGGATAGGAGCGCTTGGGTAGGAACGGCTATCTGAGTCTTCAGTCTAAAATACATGAGCTGATCCCTGGCTGGCTGCATTAAGGGCTGCGTGCAGACAGGAAGAGAAGGTGGACAGCTTTCAAGGAGCCAGTTTTTGCTTTTGCTTGTAGCTGCCAGAGCACATTTACAGTCAAAAGTGAGCTTTCCTTACCTCCATGTCATCTTCATCTTGATATCACCAACAGAGACCTGCCCCTTGTGATAAATACATGACTTACATGAATAGAAGTGAAAATGAGAGAGAGAAGGTGAGTCAGGCAATTTATTGGACCCACTTCTGCTGGTGAAAGAGACCAGCTTTTTTGCTCCACAGAGGTCTTCTTCAGCTCACTCATGTTGTCTCTGTCATATCCTGGTACCAACACGGCTACAACAACACTGCAAACGTAAAAGTGAAAATGTTAAGACCAACTTGGCTTTCTCCTTACATACTTTCGAATTATATACTGCTTTGACAATGAAAGTAACCTCACTTTCTAGTGCTCATATACTTGCACAAAACTTAACTACTGTGTTGAATATCTTGTTAGGGAAGGTCTAAATCCAAACATACTTAAAAACAAGGGGATATTGTGCATCTAAAGCTAGGAAGCTTAAAAACTCCCCTAACAGCCCATAACTTTGGGGTGAGGAGAGGAAAAAAAAACAAACTAAATGTATTTTACAAACAGCCCTAGGCCAGAGCTGCATTACTTGTTGACAGTGACGGGTGTTCCCTCTTCCCTCGGTTAGAGTATATTGCACTCAATAAAATTATGAGCTCCTTCTCTGAAAACTTTACAAGCTGATTCAGAAATATGTGGGATCACATTCATTTATGCAGCGGTGAGGAAAGTGGGTCAGTGGCATGATTAGCAATGAAAAAAATAATGAAAGGAGGTTTTGAGGAGGATGCCCTGCACACAGGAAGTTGGAGGATGTTCAGAGTACAATGGGTGCAATGAAAGAAGGTGTAAAGTCGGATGTGAAGTCACAGAATAGAGTGACCATACTTTGCAAAGGGAAAACAGGACACTGCGTGGGGTTAGCCTAAGGGCTCCCCTCCCCCGGCATGGCACTGGCTGTCCTCCCCACCCCCCATGCAGGGCTAATGTTACTTGTTCAAGCCCTGCCTGCCTCCTGAGACGGCTTGGACAGGGCTCAAAATAGGGACTGTCCTGGCCAAAACAGGATGTATGGTCACCCTATTACAGAACAGCTATGTAGGTATGATAGGATAGGTAGGAGGAGATAACAGAAATGTTGGCAGAGGGAGTTGTATGAGAAAAAAGCTTGAACTCAATATAGGTAAAGGTTAGATAGGAAGCCTCCAAGGTAATTCTGGGGGCACAGGAGAAGTGGTTGAAGTGTTGGAAGAAGAAGATAGACCGAGGGTATGTCTACACTGCGGCATGAAATCTATTTAATTTCAGTTGACCTTCACCCAGCGAACTTTAGAAGTCGGAGGAGCGTGATCCCACCATGCTCATTGTGTCGGAGGATTATGTCCCCACCAGCCGTGCTTGCATCAATAATGAAAGCTGTGCACTGTGGGTAGCTATCCCACAGTGCAACTAACCGCAGGGGCTTTTGGGAAGGTTGTTGTCCTCCCTCCTCCCCTCCCCTTGTCCAAAACAGATGAATGATTTTTTGTGCCATTTTTTGAAAGCCCTCCATCTCTGCCTCATACGCCATTACCAGAGAGGCATAGAGCCTGCTCAGCTCTGAACTATCATTGTGAGCATCACAAACACCTCATGACTTATCCTGCAGTATATTGAAGGTTGAGACAAGAGCCACAGTGTCGAAAATTGTGATGTTACTCAAGCCACCCTGCTACAAGCCATAGAATGGAATAATTCCTGTTTGCTGCAGGTTGTCATGCACCAGCTGCAGTTGGTGGAGCGCCGCTTCTGGTCCTGGGAAACAAGCACTGATTGGTGGGATCGCATCGTTATGAAGGTGTAGGATGATGAGCAGTGGCTGCAGAACTTTCATATGCAAAAAGCCACTTTCATGGAACTTTGTGCAGAGTTGGCCCCAGCCTTGAAGCGCATGAATACTTACTTGAGACCTGCTCTGACAATGGAGTGGCCATCGCTCTGTGGAAACTAGCAATGCCAGACTGTTACTGGTCAGTTGGGAATCAATTCGGAGACGGGAAATCCATCATGGGAATTGCTGTGATACAAGTGTGCAGGGCCATTAATACCCTTCTGCTAAGAAGGGTAGTGACTTTGGGAAACATGCAGGACAAGTGGAGGATTTTGCCGCAATGGGGCTCCCAAACTGTGGTGGGGCGATAGATAGCACACACATCCCTATCTTAGCACCAGACCACCTTACCACAGAGTACATAAACTAAAAGGGGTACTTTTCAATGGTGTTGCAGGCCCTTGTTGATCACAGGGACGCTTCACCAACATAAATGTGGAGTGGTCTGGCAAGGTGCATGATGCGTGCATCTTTAGGAATTCAGATCTGTTAAAAAAGATGCAAGCTGTTAATTCCTTCCAAAAAATAAGTATTGGTGATGTTGAAATGCCAGTAGTGATCCTTGGGGACCTTGTCTACCCCTTGCTCCTCTGGCTAATGAAGCCATACACCAGGGCCCTGGATAGCGAGAAGGAGAGGTTCAATAATAGGCTCAGCAAGTGCAGAATGGTGGTGGAAATGTGCCTTTGGACATTTGAAGGCACGCTGGCGTAGTTTGCTCACTAGGTTAGACCTGAGTGAAAGCAACATCCCAATAGTTCTCTCTGCCTCTGTGCTCCATAATGTGTGTGGGTAGGAGTTCCTTTTGGGTTGGGCCATGGAGGCAGATAGATTAGCTGCAAATTTTGAGCAGACAGATACCAGTGCAACGCTGAGAGCCAACCGTGGAGCGCTGTGTATCAGGGAAACATTGAAAAGTGGCTTTTGTATTGATACACAGTAATGGTCATCACTTATCTGTGCTGTGACTTCCCTTCCCATCCCCTTCCCTTTCAGCACTGTGCGCCCCCTCTTCCCCCAGTGCCCATCACTGTGCTTTTGAGTAATAAAGAGCATTGAATTGCAAAGCAATAAAGTTTTATTGATGATCATTAACAGCGGAGTGACAGGATGATAATTTAACGGGTCGCATGAATTCTCATGGTGTGGGTAGGGGATACAGAACCAAGTGTGTCTTTGCAGGCAGCAAAGAACCCACAATCCAAGTTCTTAAAGAGGCTGGCACCTCTTCCTGCTCCCCTCAGCTGGGATCGAGTGGAGCACATACTGCACCCTGCTCAACCTCCTCCTAGAATGCTTGGGGGTGAGGACAAGGAAAGAGTGGTGTTGAGAGTTTTACAAGGGCTGCAGAGGGAGTCTATCCTGCCATTGCTCTTCCTGAAGCTCTGCAAGATGCCTCAACATGTTTATCTGACCCTTCATGATACACAGCATCTCTGCCTGCGTTGCATGCTTGTTCTCCTGGGCTGCTTTCCTGTGTTCCATGTTCAGTTTTAATGACAGTGAAAGCCTCCAGGCTCTTAACTATGCATCAGCAGCTGTGGAGGCATTTGTTATGTCATTGAACATGTCATTCTGAGTTGGTTTTTTTCCGCCTTCTAATTTGCGTCAGCTGCTCAGCAGGAGTAGAGGCTGCATTGAAGATCACGCTGTCCACTGCAAAGCAAGCAAAGCACAAGGTTTCCATTGTTAGCTTGTCCATGGATAAAAAGCAGTGTTACAGAGTGAAAAGAACTCCCCTTTGAATTTGCAAGTAAATCTAGACACGCATACTACTCTCCACCTTTTGCATGGGTTGGAGAGGCTTTCCAGCCATGATAAGTAATGGGCTGGTGCATCCATGTTAGGGAAATCTCCTTAGCACATACTGCACAAGTCTGTATTTCCCCAAGCAGCAGGATTGTTGGTCTCCCCTCCCAAATCTCCGCTGTGGAAGAGGCGGTCCGAAGGGTATGTGGGGATGTTTTCGTGAAGCATCTCTGAGAGAAAATATATGGGCACCTGTTCCCTGAACCATAAAACCCATAATAAGAACGTACTGTCTAGGATCTTTTGGTGAAGGGACACAAGAGAGTCTTCCTGCCTGGGGAGTTGCACACACTGAATATATTGGGAGGGTGTTGAAAACTTGCCCCATCTTCCCTAGGTGACCATGTGTGATATCCATCTCCTGAGGGTAACACAGGTGGAAGGGGAGGATTTGCTGCAAGCATCTGGGTTCAGGCCTGGTCCTTATGCTGCTCTGCTGTGTTCCGCGATGATGCCTGCACATTTATTAACAGAGTGGCAGCAGAAAGTGTCCTTTTGCCGTGGAAGAAATAAGGCTGCCCTCTCCAGAAACATTCTGCAAAGGATTGCAGAGTACCTATGTGAAAGTTTCCTGGAGATATCCACGGAGGATTCTCAGACCATCCCTGTTCCGGTTAATAGTTTTTTCCAGGGGCAGCCCTCTGCTTAAGTGGACCAACAACGAGGAAGCCCATCCCCACCATCATATACTGTTCTTTTTTCTCTGCAACAAGAAGCTGGACTTGGGATGTAACCCGAGAAATGAGGTTTGCAATACATAATCAGCAGATGTGCCTTCCCCAGCATCCTGCATTCGGCTGGGCTGTTCCGGGTTAACAAACAGCTGGCTTTCAGGGATACTCCACTCTCCTGCCTCCTGTTTTCCTCCTCCTCCTCATCCACAGACTCATTGTCATTTATCCTGGACTTAGATTCCCCTGAGGTACCTATGCTGCGTAGAGGCACAGTGGTGGGGTCACTGCCAAGAATCGCGTGCAGCTCCTCGTAAAAGTGCCATGTCTTTGGAGATGAGCCAGAACAATTGTTCACCTCCCTAGTTTTCTGATACGCCTGCCTCAACTCTTTTTTTATTTTAACGTGGCACTGCTGCACGTCCCTGTTGTGTCCCTACTCCAATATGCCGTACGATATCTTCTCGTAGATATCCACATTTCTTTTGCTATCTCGTAACTGAGCCAGAAAAGACTCTTCACCCCATTGATCGATGAGATCCAAGACCTCAGGTCGACTCCAGTTTGGACCATGTTTGGGGCGTGCAGTCACCATGAGCAGTTGTTCTGCCAAGCACTCTCCAGCCACACTGACCAAACAGGAAATGGGAATTCAAAATTTCCCGGGGCTTGAGGGGCGGCACTGTTTCCTGTGTACGTGGCCACGGGGAGTAGAATGTGAAAGTCCAGAGCGGTCACAGCATAACGTGGCATAAATCCCGGAGGCCAATGACGTCGATTTATGCAATGCTCTGCCTACACTGCTGCTCATTCGACCCATACACTTCGACTTCAGCACTATGCCACTTGCAGAGGTGGTTTAATTAAGTCGAACTTTACCACGATTTAGATCAGTGGAACGGACCTGCCAGTGGAGACACATACACTATGTGTTCAACAGAAACCATATTTCGTTGACCTAATTTGCATTGTAGACCAGGTCCTAGAGTAATTTAGAAGTAGAATGGCCATTGTGGCTTTAGTATCATTATCCACTTTTGAGCTAATTAGATTTGCTTTTTTGCGGCTCTTGTTTGTTCATGAAAACACTTTATTTTAAAGAATTCTCTTAAAGTAATCTCTGCTTGTATCTTTAAAATACAAATTTTTGTTTTTTAATATTAAAAGTAAATTTGACATAAATATAAATGTCTTTATTGCATAAAGTTGAAATTCTATGGCTTGTGTTAGGTAGGAGGGTTGAGGCCAGACTAGATGATCATAATAAGTCCCTCTGTCCTTAATATCTATTTTTGACTCCTTTCTGGTATGGAGAAACTTCATTTTTTCTCTCCATCTACTTGTCTCTGTCATTTGGACTCTCCTGGCCACATCTTTGCTTTCTTGGCATGTAGCACTTCACAACTTTCAAAGTCTCACTCAGGCCACAAACATTTTCCCTTCAGAAAGCTTGGGCAACTTGGATGATTTATAAATACTCTTGTCTTTCAGGAAAAAGAGCGCTAAGACTGTTCATGAAACTGGTGGGAGGGAAAAGTGGCAATCTAGGACTGCTTTGGCAGCAGACTTTTATGCTATTTGCCAAGAACAGCAGGTATAGTAAGAGGGGAACTTTCAAAGAAACCATGACTTGGATCAAGGCGGGTGAGGGAAGATCATACTTGAAGACTTACTAGTATTCAGGCTTAAGATCAGGCTTGGGGAATGGTAGTTTAGATTGAAGGTTGGACTGTAGGTGGTATGGTCATTGATAGCTAGGTGGGAACTGTGGAATATTATATGCAAAATCTAGGAAAGCATTGGAGAAAAAACTCCTTGTCTTGTCATAGAAAATGGCAACTTCCATGCTATAAGATTATAATCTATATCCATCAAGTATTTGAGCTAGTGTTCTTTTTTAATATTAATCATACTTAAAACATTTAAACAGCCTTTGATATAAAAACACTGGAATTTTCCTTAGATGTTGAATGAATAGTTTCTTCAGGACTTATTGTACAGAGTACAACTGTTGAATCATTGTCTAATACAGTCAATACAGTCCTTGCTGTCTGAAGTTGGCAGCTTCTATGTTACTGAGGCTATTTTCAAGTCTGTTTTGCTGGCATTGAATCACCCATGATATTAATATTTAGGTCTTAATACTGCTTTTCGTTGATAGATCTGACAGCTTCTCTAAGGAAGCTGATCTATATTATCACATGTTGGGGAAACTAAAGAAGAAACAGAGATGTGAAGTAGCTTGTCTTGGGTCACACAGTAGGTCAGCTCCAGAGCTGGGAACAGAACTTGAGTATCTGGACTTCCATTCTAGTGCCCTGTCTACTGGGTTGAGTTGTCTTCCACAAATAGGTGTCTTGAAATTATAACTTATTAGGTGTAACTTCACTGGTTCAAAGCAGATTTAGGAAAGTCCTGTTTGGTTGGACTACAGAATAATGCCATGTTTTTTTTAACAATATAAATGAGATTTTACAACTTTTTTTTAAATGCAGTAAGAAACTCCTTATTCTGTGTCACTTTCTTTTATGTTGTTTCATACTGCTTTGCTGAATTTTTTAATTTTGGCAAGGTGAAACATCCAAAAATCAGATTTCTGCAGCACAGGCACATATCACTTCAGAGATACCAATTTTAGTAACTTTCACCATACCAAAAACAGTGAAACAGTCAGAGTTAAGAGTGTAAAAGACAGACAGAGAACCCATACAAATGTGTTAATGAATGGAATATTCTTTGCAGAAGGATTTGGGAATTGACCATAAAAGTTTAGTTTGGTAATAAAGGTGAGGGAGGGAAAGAAAGCTATTACAGAATGATCAAGGTTATTGACAACATGAGTTCCCCAGTCACATGTGTGGCCATGTCATTATTGAGCACTTATTTCACAATGTGTGTAAAGTAGATATGGATGATTTCTGCAGTTGAAAGATCACAACACAAAATTATTGCTCCATTGATTGAAAAAGTAACAGTGTAGCCTCTCAAGGTTACTGGCTGAAGTTTTATTGCCCACTGTAGGTAAAATTTTAATCCAGTGCCATACAGCCTAAAAATGACAGTTGTTATATAAGCCACATTTCTGAAAGACTGTAGACAAGAAACACATTTTGTACAGTAGATACTGAAAATTAAACTTAGGTCCAGGCCATGACAATAGACTATTGGAATTGACTTGTTCTTGAAAGTTAGAATGAGTAGGTAGTGACTGTACAAATTTTGAATATGCAAGGAGACTTCACTGTATTACTTTAGAGTGCTTGCTCCAGTATTGTAGAGCCAGATCTAAAGAGATCAGAATACCGCTCATTACGGAAAAGTGGCCATTGGCCGTAGAAGTTCGCTATCCTGTATAGTTATTGGTGATTGAGCGCACAATTTAGGGTTGAGATTAGAGGTCGTTGTGGATTGAGATTAAATTGAGTCGGGATGCAATTCAATCAAAAGAAACCCGCAAAGGTGCTCTTGGCTCTACCAATGCTTCTGTTCCTTCCTAGTTTGCTGCTTGTATCCAAGAGTTCTCTGATAGTAGGCCTAAAACCTCAATGGATTCTTGGATCCAAATTTAGTGGGTTTCTGGGCCTCCCCCTATTTTAGTTTGGATCTGTGGATCCCTCCTTAATTCATCTCAGGCTGTCAATGTTCTGTAGTGTAAGTGGGTATGTCTACACAGCAATTAAACACATGTGGCTGGCTCAGGTGAGATGACTTGGGCTTGTGGAATTCAGGCTGCAGGGCTGTAAAACTGTGGTGTAGACATTCAGGCTCTGGCTGGAGTCCGGGCTCTGGGATCTCCCCACCCCCCACCCCCCCCCCTTCCCTGAGTCTAGAGCCTGGGCTCCAGCCTGAGCCCAGATGTCTACACTGCGAGCCTGAGTCAGCTGACTTGAGTGTTTAATTGCTGTGTAGACATAGCCAGTATCACACCGCTCATTAGCAATGTGATAAAGATCTCTTGAGAATTTGATAGCATTTGAATTGAGAAAAATTCAAAAATGTATTCCTGGTCCTGTCTAGAAAGAGCATTAAGACTCAGTAAATTTAAGTAGAACTAATTCATGCAATTTCTATAAAAATATCACTAAGTTGTTTTTTTACTCGGTTTCAGGAATTGAAAAAGTGAACTACGTTTAAGAGAACATTCTAGTTTTTATGGTAAAAACAGGAATATTGCAAAGTTAGATGCATTCTGTGAGGTTTCTGATGTTTCATAGACTAACAAAAGGTTGCTTTATTACTAGCTTTAATGAACAAATCGCTTTATTGGCTTAGACATACTGGTAGCTTTGTCGGTGGAAACAGCTATGAGTTCTTGTTTCAATTCACCATTGTGTTAGAGTAGAGAAGTGATAGCCATTGACCTTCTGTTAAAGCACAATAAAAAGTTTTTTTGTGAAGAAGAAAGTGTGCGAAGAAAATAGCAATGCAGTTCTGATTTTAGTTCAGCAACTTAAAAATTAAGAGCCCTTGTACCTCTCTTAGTCACACAAATGGTCTCATTAAGTGATTCAGTACAGAAACATAAAAAGAGCATTTACTTCTGGAAGTTGTTTTTCAAGGGACATGGAAGAAAAGTAATTGCATTTGTGTGGTAGCATAACAAAGACGTAATGAATATATGTTAATGTTGTTTTAACTTACCCTAGATGTTAAGAACTGTGTATTCAAGAGAGGTTTTTTTTTAAATGGGCAACCTACATCATTTCAAATTTCAACTTTGGATTGTATTAAGTGAATGTGGGCCCTGTTTCTTAAGAATTTGGCTAAATGAGAACATATTTTGTTTCAGGCTATAAGTAGAAGGAAAAAAGGAAGCTTGTTAGAAAGTTTCATTTAAACTTTCTTTGAAGGAATTCTTAGTATAGCAGTTCACTAGAAATGGTTGATAGAATATATCAGAGCTCAATATCTATTTAGAGATTACTGTACAATCCTTCATTTTTAAAGAATAAATAAATAAAAAGGCAAGACAACACCTCTAGTTCAAGAACTAGGACCAAATAATTTGGTGCCCTGAGCCACATCCCCTTCTGCCTGGAATCTCATTGGTCAGATATATTTTCCCCTCATTCCTTGCAACTACTACTTCGGCTCAAAGACCCTTTTTGTTCCTGATAACTGAACTTTGTTCTCAGAGTTAATGCCAGCCTCCATGCAGAAATATAACACTAATCAGTGCAACTTTGTATGCCCCTAAAACATCCATAGAGTCCTCAGCTGGAATGGCAAGATGTCTTGCTCTAGGAAGTGGCAGCACACCCAGATCATCCTATTCCTAACTGGTGATGCTTCTCCCCCCACAATAGCAGTGCCAGCACTGGACTTTGTCTGCAGATTTAGAAAGACATCAATCAATCTGTTTTATGCTTGGTTTGTTGTTGGAATATTATCTTCATAACATAAGGGTTAGAAACTTTTTTCAAATGAAAGCTTTAATTCTGCAGAAATTCAGAAACGGATGGTGCTCATCCAGGAATGAGTCATATTTATTCTGTACAAGTGGGTTTTTCAAGTCCTGATGTAGGGGAGAACATGCTATAGTCAATTAACACGGATTACCAGAGTTTTTCAGTTTCTAATCAGGACATATGCCACATAGTAAGGGTAGCCATTACAATACATCACTTTTTATCAATAAATATGTAGGTCAAGTGCTTGTAGTAGGGAGATTGTCGCTGTAGGGCACCTGGAACAAAAGTTAGCACAGTGGTATAATATAACCATAATTGTAAAGATATTTACATGCTGAGGTTCCCTCAATAGGATCTACTGCCTGAGTCCTGGGCTGAGTTTCTGGCTGATAATCAAGCAGACTTCCTATATGGCTGCCCCTCAGTATCCTGAGTTCCGAAGAGATCCTGGCTTTCCTGGGACAGCTCTTCACTGCCCTTCTTATCTTCCTCCTCTAATGACTTTTGCTACTTGTTCTTGGGAGGCAGGGTCCCCAACCCTCTTAAGTTCAGTAATGATGTTATTGCATAAAATCCTGTCCCGCTCCTCCAAAAATGTACAGGTTATGTGTCCACGTCTGTACTGTTTCCTGCCATCCCTAGTTTTAATGTAATTTCTCCTGAACTGCTGACTTTTTATCCAGCACTGGTATGTATTCTGGTTGTGCCCACTTTCAAACAGCTATCTAGCAGTGTCCACAAGCTCATCTTTATTGCAGTGTCTGCCTCAAGAATTTGCTGCACAACCACTTCTCCCCATATGGCAATGAGATGTAGGTCTTAGCATGGCTTCAAGCAGTTGGTCAAGGCATGTTGTAAAGGCTGCTGGAATAATGTTGTAATGCCAATACATTGGAATCCAGGAGCAAATGAGTCAATCTTGGCACTGTGCCAGTTTTTCAGTGGATGAGGGGGATGGTTAGCTTTACCCCAGAACAGTGAAGGGTAGAGTGCTAAGCAAACAGGTTGGTCACAGATGTTCACAAAGTAGTGTGGGATAGCAGTTCGACAACTACCATAGTTGTTGTGCATAGCAGCATTGTGTGCACACAAACAACAGACAGCACTAACTCAATTCATGTAAAATTTAGTACACTTCGAAAGAGGATTCCAGAATTTGTGATACCTAAATCTGCACTTCTTGTCCACATTGCAAACCTATATTGTATAACTACATCACTCAAGTATAGAAAATACACATCCCTGAGTGACATCATTATATTGACCTAACTCCCTGTGTAGAAAGTGTGATATCAGCGGAATAGCTTCTCACATCCACATAGCTCCTGCCTCTCAATGAGGTGGATTAACTATGCTGACGGGAGAGCTCTCTCCCATCGGCTTAGATCATCTTCATTAAAATACTACAGTGGCATAGCTGCACTGATGCAGCTGCCTCACTGTAGCGTTTTCAGTGTAGACTTGCCATTAGTGTGCTCTATGGAATTGTGTCGTGTACACAGGCATTTGCAAGTCAGACTAACTTGAGTCAGTATGGACTGAACTCCGTTAGTTTCATTTTTTGGGTTCTGAATGGTGCAGTGTTCCAAACTGCAAAGTGATGAGGAATATTGTGTTTTTAATTTCCAGTGTGAAGTTCTTTATAAAGAGAGCAAACAATACAAACCCCTTAAACATCTCCATAGCTTTTGATATTTTTAATTAATAAAATTGAATGTATATCTTGGACAGCCTTGCATTGACAATAGGGTCTCAGTTCTGGGACCTGGATAAATTTCCTGGTGTGCCTCATGTCTGGAGTTCTCATGAGGGTCTTGTCACTCTGACACAGTTCAGGCTGTTTCTGATCATCTTTTACTGCTGTAGTACTTCATTATATTTTACTGTGCAGATTATAACCTGAGACCTGATGTTACAATGATATATTATCCACTAAAACTGGCTATTATTAATGTTAACTGTAAAGAAGGTAGATTTTTATCTCATTGTTTGTAAACTTGCAGATGACAAAAAATAGGCAAACAGACATTAGTTGGAGATAGAGCTCTGTATCCCATTTCATACTAATTGGGTAATGAAAATAGAGATGATTGAGGGGGAAAATAACTGTTCTACAATGGTACAGCTTTTTGGAGTATTATTATTTATTAATAGTTGTGTTGTGGTAATGTCTAGGAGCCTCAGCTATGGATTGTGGCTCCATTGTGCTAGGCATATACACAATGAAAAAACTTTCCTTCCTCCAAAAGCTTTGTGTCTTAAAAGGAGGAAAATTATAGAACCAAATAGTGAATTATTCTGTTTTATAAACATGTAAGGCCATAATATTGCACCATGTACAATTTTTATAACAAGTGTTACTATGTACAAATATAATTTACATGAAAACAATTACTAAGTTTATAACAGTGGTTCCCAACCTTTTCTCTCCTGCGGCACACCTCAAACTCCAGGAACCTCTTCTCCCCACCCCCAGCTAGTGGCTGCAGGAGGGGAGCAGAGGGGCAGAGGAGCCAACCCATTGTTCACACAGGAGAGGAGGAGGGAAGAGAGGAAGATTGAACTCTGATTGGCTGCTCCACCCCTGGAGGAGGTGCAGCAGTGAGGCAGACGGTCAATCAGAAGGCAGCTCCCCCCCTCCCTTGTTCTCACATGTACTTTTTCAAAAAATTCCGTGGCACACCTGTTTGGCACACCTGTTTGGGCCTGACGGCACACCAGTGTGGTATTGCACGTCGATTGGGAAATGTTGGTATATAAGATTTCTATTTTAATGTTAGTTTAATGTCATGAAAGGCACTGGCTTGTCAGTCTGATACACTGAAAATCTGCTCACAGAACAGATACAGTACAGGCAGTTACAGTGCAAACATTCCGTAGCAAAAGGCCTCAATAATAGAGCTGTTCGGAAAGTTGACCTCTAAAATGAAACTTCTGACAAAATATAAAAACTTGAATAAAAAATACAGTGAAAATTGTTGTAGCTTTCTGGTGAAATATACTTGATCTTGCCCTGAAAGGCATCTCCACTTGAAGATAAGAATATTCTTAATTTTCCAATTGTTTTTAGACCCTGAAGATGTCCTCTAGTGTTACTTTCTTAATTTGTTTAACTTATGCATTAAATTGATTGATTACAGACAAGCAGTGTGCTTTCTGAAGGCAGAAAAGGATATGATGAGTGAACAAAGCATGCATTAAGGCAGTGATTACCAACCTTTTTGGCTCGAGGGCCACAGGTATCATTGTTACAACCCTGAAGGGCCACCAGTCTGCCAGCAGCCCTCCCTCCCCTTCACTGCAGCCAGATGGAAGGATTTGCCTCCCTCCTCCCTGATCTCCCGTCCCCCTGGCTGCAGCAGGGAAACTGCACACGTCCTGTAGCCCCATGTGCTCCACCTGGGTCCCTAGGCAGTGGCTCACTTCTGCAGCCAGGGAGATGGAAGATCCCCTCCCTCTGGCTCCAGCAGGGACCCCAGAGCCTAGGGACCCAGGTGAAGTGCTCTGCCCATACTACCTGCTACAGCTAGGGGACGGGGAGCACTGATCTTGCTACAGCCAAGGGGATGGAAGGACCCTGCACTGGTCTTTTAGCCCCATGGCAACATGCTCCGCTTGGGTCCTTAGGCAGCGGCTCCCTTTTGCAGCCAGCAGGAAAGGAGCTGCAGGCCACTTTGAAAGCTCTTGCAGGCCACTTTTGGCCCCTGGGCCCCAGGTTGCACTGCATTACGGTCATCTCTCATTCAAAAGTGCATAACACACAGATGTGTATTTATATAGTTAAATCACTTGTTGCATTCCATTTCACTGTCTTAGTTTGATATGATTTTGGTTAAGTTCTTCAGGAAGGAACCTTGTCTTTGTCTCTAAATCACCTAGCACACAATTGAGATACATTATCTATAACTTCACTTTATTCAAGTAGATCTATCCAGTTCACATACGCACTTATATGATATTAATAAAAGTACAATAACAGTTAGGATCAATATCCAAAGCTAATGAATTTGGGCTCTAGCAAGCTAACAAGAGAATAAAGTTCCACAGTTGACAATCCCTCAGTGACAATGTTTGCCCTCCTGCAGAGGGCTGTTAAGCATTTTAGGTGCTCTCCACTGTTAGGGTATTGCACAAGAATAGACGTTGTTTTTAAGGTAACAGTTTTTACTAATGGCTACATACAGCCCAAAGAGACTCTAATTTTACAGAATCTACTCCTTGTTCCAGAAATGTGATCCAGAATCTTGGGTTTCATTTTTAAAAATAAACTTCTAGCTCTCATAGTTGTGAAGATAATCAACATTGTTAACTAATCATTGTCTTCCTGAGTCTGTGGATAGTTGGAAACAATAATCCTGATGAGTATAAACTGCCTTACCCATCTCAATGGTGGTTCTTTCTGAAACCTAAAGATGACAGCTTAAATGTCAGTTACACACACATTTCAAAGAAAAGGTTGGTAGAATTTTATAACATGGGTCAAGTTTATTTTTCTCTGGCTTTGCCCTTGAAAATCACTAAATCGTTTTGGCTGAAGTGGTTTTTTGGGTTTTTTTAAGTCAGCCTGAGCCACACATCCAGCATGTGAAATTTGAACCCAAATGGCTAAAGTTTGGCAAAGTTATTAGACTTTGTTTTCAGTTGCTTATAATGGAAAATGCTGGTGACTTTTAACAGTGTTACTAGCCACATCTCTAATGTTAAATTTTTCACTGTTTTCATTTTTGCACATGTGCTTATTCCAATGCCAAATTGCCCTATGCTTTCCTATGTGGGGAGTTGAATACCAAAATAATTGAGTGGCTAATGACTGCATTATTTTTCATATTTAATTAAATCTTAATATTTTAAGATGAAAATGAATTTCTGGGTGACCCACAGATGTGAGGGTCTAGGCAGCAGAACTGAAGTATAGCTTGCCATGTGCTACACCAGATTTTGATTTATAGGCTTAAATGAAGGTAAGGGGTCATTAACTTGAATGCCTTTGCTGATTCTCAACTGCGATGGTATCACACAAGGAAATGAACTTTGTTGTGAGGTAACCAGGATCAAACCCACATTCAGCATCAAGTGAAGTTTCCAAGTTGTCCTAAAAAGTAGCTCTGCATAGACTGTATTGCAATAATCCAGCCTCAAGGTAGAAAAGGGATGGCAAAGTCTGCATCTGAAAGAAAAGATATGAAACTTCCTGCTAAATGCAGATGATAAATAATCTTAGTTACAGCTTCTGCATAGATATGCAGAAACATCTGATGATCCAACAGGACTCTAAGTACCAAAGCTAGGTAACAAATGGTAGGCACACTTTTATAACTGAAGGAGCACGTCACCTCTGAGATTTCTTGTGGCTTTCTTTACCTACTTATAACTTCAGTACATTCTGGATGAAGTCATAGCCATTTTTCTTTCATCCAAGGCTATATTTTTGTATGTCAGCAGGTAAAGCCATCAACTGCACCAAATAGGTCCACTGAATTGCAGATGCATAGTGGAATGTCAGCCCAACCCTAACCTATTTCATTGTCTTCCACACTTGGGTTCAGATACATGTTAAAAAGGAAAGACTTGAGACTAGAACCTTGTGACTCCCTCATGTGAGTTCCCTTGGGGAAGATTACCATTCACTGAGTACTATCATGCCATAAAAAGAACTGCTCCACATGAACAATTCTGCTTGTCTGCCAGAACTTGCGGTTGTTATTTCCTTGTAATTAGGGGTATAAAAGGTAGCTTTGGCTAAAGAATCTGCATGGACACTTGACTTGCAACCGTTGTCAGAAAATCAACCAAGAAAACCAGCTCTGCGTCTTTACCATACTTGGGCCTAAAACTGGATTGAATAATTTAAGTCTAAAGACTCCAAATATTTCCAGAGTTGCTTTGACACCATCTATTTTAATTTTGACCAAATTAAAACAAACAAAATAAAATGAGAAACACTGCTAATATCAAGTGATCAGTATTTGTTAAAAAAAACTGTTTGTTTAACCAAATGGCACCTTGCCTTTTTAAAAAAGAGACATAGATAGTTCCCATCATTCATAGATTAGATGTCTCCATTATATTTTACCAACCTGAGTAGTATTGGTCTAACTCAGATGATAGTTTGAACCTCCAGAAACTTGTTGAACAATAGCATCTAAAAGTCAGGGTGTCTGTTTGGCCCCTAATGGTTTCTAACTAAGAAGCCAAAACCAGAATTGGAGTGGTGTTACGTGTTGAGTACTGAAAAAATAACTTGCTGTGAGAAGTACTTAATTCTACTATTGAATGAAGATGGTGAAGATTCATTAAGTTGTCCACCCAAACAGGTCCATCAAGAAAGAGTTTTCCTATACTGGCATTCCTCTGGTGGAAACAAAGAATATCTTCTTTACTTCCAGTGCAAATCTTAGCCTAAGAATTGAGAGAGTCTGTTGTCAGTCTGGAACTTACACATCTAACAATCTTCCATCATGCTCCATCTTGAAGCCTAGCCATACACCAAGATGACTTCAGTGGAAGAAGCCAGGGAAGAAGATGCTTGGAAACCACTGCACTGATAATCATGGCATTTAAAAAAAAAAAAAAAAAAAAAGGCAAACCAGCTCATTAATAATGGACTGTGGCCTATGTGGTAACCTTCTTCAGAGCCTCAGAAACCAACTAGTTCCATTAGTCTGAGGGGAGACAATGAAATAGGACTTGTGTCCCAACCTCAAAGAGCACAAGGGAGTGGTCTGTCCATGACACGTATTGGTTATCCTACTTCCAAACCAAAAACAAAAGCCGGGGTGTGATATGCTGTTTGCGTTGAGTTGGAACCACTTGGGATTACTGCATGATTATCATAGTAGTAGTCATGAAATTCTAAACAATTGGTCATTCCAGTGAGAAAATCCTCCAGTCCAGTCGTAAATAATAGTAACTTGAGCCACAGTCAGAGAACAAGCTCTTGAAGGGACCAGAGGAACTAATTAAAGGCTTTCATTTGTCTAACAAATTACCTATTTTTGTTTTTGTCCATAATGCTGATCAAAAGGCCCAAACTCATGCCACAGAATCTCATCTTCCCTTCCCCTTACAAGAGTGCGTGGGGGGGAGGGGGGTTGTGGGGGGCGGAAGGGAGGAGGAGGGAGAGGGAAGGTGGATCAGCGGGTGTGAAACATCTACCTTTTGGAGTTGTCATAGGCTCATGCAGTGTTGCTTGACTCTTTCTTGCACAACCTAAAGCACACCTGGGTGCTGCAGGTGACTGACTAAATGAGGGCCCACCAGGGCAGGCTATCCAAACCATCTATGTAATCTCTTAGGTTTTCACTAACCTAACACACAATGCTTTCTTAGTAAGTCTTTCTTATACCATTGTCTTTTAGCCATTTCAATTGCTGTAATTTTTAATTCCTGTAGGACTTTGACTTCCTCCATTTCCAAAAAACTGAGGATAAACTGAATATACCCTTTTTTCCCACCCCATATCCTGGTCATTTTTTGTCTTGGATCCAGGTTGATGGCAATCAAAATACTCAAAACACTGCTACGCACATCCATCTTCTCAAAGTCCATAGATTAAAGTGCAGCTCCATCATAAAAATGTTAGGTTAAAGTACCCTTTGTGTGACTTGAGTTCTATTTTTTTACTTTTGTGACATAAACCCTTGCTCATGTTGCTACTGCAGTACCTACAAAAGAGTGAGTTGGTTCTGTTTGTTCTTGTCCATCATTAGCAGAATTATTTACTATTTATTAGCAGAATTTATTAATTACAGTTAAACCTGTGCAATACTATGGAATGCAGTGGAGTTGCAGAGAAAGGCGTCCTTGAAGGTTGCTATGAAGGCAGTAGGGCTGTATATATAGGTGTAATGGAGGGGGTAATTGGCTTTCAGGGTTTTTATTATGGGTAGTGATGTGCAAGTAGGAAAAAGTCCATTATGACTTTTAGATTTTCGGAGCTTCTTCTAGAAATGGTAGTTAGTTGTAAACTGAGCAAATACTAAGCAGTAGTCATTGAGAGACAAACACCGAACTCTGTCTCATTTTTTGAAGTAAAAATGTACTTTAATTCAATATTCCGCTAAATCTACGAGTAATATCCTCCCCTCCCCAAAATACAGAACAAAACCCCAATAACCTATATGTGGCTCTGAGAATGTTTGGTTCCTTTAAAGAACACAAGGACTTGGCTCACAGCTGACAACTCAGTCCTCGGTCATCTTGAGAGGAAGTATAAAACAGTTGATCTTTTCTCCTAATTACCTCAGATGTCTAATTCTTTTCCTTGTGTATTATTGAGACCGGGTGTTCAGAATACTTTGTCTCACCATTCTTCTCTCACAATCTACCTGGCTCAAAAATATGTAGTTATATTTTGTGTCCAGAAGACTAGGCTCTATTTTTAACATGTTTCAGTTACCAGAATGCTGCACAGAAGCTTTAAAATGAATATTGCTCAGTCAGTGAATAGAAGTCAAGTTCTTTGCATCATAGACAGTAAGGGAAATTTGCATCCATTTTCCTCAACTCACTAAAAATATAAAAACTGCTTGTTGCCACAAATGAACTGGTACTTCTGTGTCTAGTACTAGAGGTGGCCGTGTTGTGCAGAAGCTGTGTCACTCATGGTGTGGTAGCCCACTGTAAAGACACTTTGTAAACCAATTTCTCTGCTTTCATAACCTTTTCTGACTTGCAGCTTTTTATAAAAAGCTGTTCATGATAATAACTGTGGTATCTGGTTAAAGATGGTAAGCTTCATGTTGTAATTTTAAATGTTACACAATCCTGGTTTTTCATACTCTCTTGTTCAATTACATCCCACTTACTAGCACAGTGTTCCCCAAACTGTAGGGCACTCACTCAGGGGATGTGGAGGAATGTTCGGGGGGGCACAGTGAGGTCAGGGTCAGCTCCTCAGGAGGTAGGGAGGGAGCATGATCCAGCCTAGCCCCGCCCTGCACCCAGCTGCTACCTAGTCCTGAGTTCAGCCCAAGCTCCTGTTCTGAGCCAACTGTGCAGTAATGAGGGGTGAGGGGGGCATGGACAGATTCCATTACTGGTAAGGGGTGACACAATAGGAAAAGTTTGGGCACCACTGCACTAGAGCAGTGGTCCTCAACCAGGGGTATGCATACCCCTGGGGATATGCATTGGTTTTACTAGGGGGTACATCAACTCACATAGATAGTTGCCGTGTTTTACAACAGACTATATAAAAGGCACTAGAGACGTCAGTACGAAGTAAAATTTCATACTATTACTTGTTTATAGACTCTCATAGACTCTAAGATCAGAAGGGACCAATATGATCATCTAGTCTGACCTCCGGCATGATGCAGGCCACAGAACCACACCCACCCTCTCCTGTAATAAATCTCTAACCTATGACTGAGTTATTCAAATCCTCAAATCATGGTTTAAAGACATTAAGGTACAGAGATCCGCCAGCAGGTGAGCCATGCTATAGAGGAAGCCGAAACCCCCCCAGAGCCTTTGCCAATCTGCCCTGGGGAAAAATTCCTTTCTGACCTCAAATATGGTGCTCAACTTAACCCCGAGCATGTGGGCAAGACTCACCAGCCAGACACCCAAGAAAGAATTCTCTGTAATAACTTAGAACCCAACCCATCTAACATCCCATCACAGGCCACTGGCATATCTACCACCAGTAGTCAAAATCAATTGCCAAACTAGGCTGTCCTATCATACTATCCCCTCCATAAATTTATCAAGCTCAGTTTTGAAGCCAGCTAGGTTTTTTGCCCCCACTGTCCCTCTTGGAAGGCTATTCCAGAACTTCACTTCTCTGATGGTTAGTCTAATTTCAAGTCTAAACATCCGAATGGCCAGTTTATATCCGTTTGTTCTTGTGTCCACATTGGCGCTGAACTTAAATAATTCCTCTCCCTCCCAGGTATTTATCTCTCTGATGTATTTATAGAGAGCAATCATATCTCCCCTCAACTTTCTTTTGGTTAGGCTAAATAAGCCAATCTATTTGAGTATCTTCTTATAAGGCAGTTTTTCCATTCCGTGGATCATCCTAGTAGCCCTTCTCTGCACCTGTTCCAGTTTGAATTCATCTTTTCTTAAACGTGGAGAACTAGAACTGTACACAGTATTGCAGATGGGGTCTCACCAGCGCCCTGTATAACGGTACTAACACCTCCTTATCTCTACTGGAAATACCTCGTCTGATGCATCCAAGAATCACACTAGCTTTTTTCACGACCACATCACATTGACAGTTCAGTCATCCTGTGATCAACCAATACGCCCAGGTCCTTCTCTTTCACTTCCAACTGATGCGTTCTGAGCTTATAGCAAAAATTCTTGTTAGTAGTCCCTAAATGCATGACCTTGCACTTTCCACTATAAAAATTTCATCCTATTTCTATTACTCCAGTTTACAAGGTCATCCAGATCTTCCTGTATGATATCCCGATCCTTCTCGGTATTGGCAATACCTCCCAACTTTGTGTCATCTGTACATTTTATTAGCACATTACTACTTTTAGTGCCAATGTCAGTAATAAAAAGGTTTTAAATAAGATTGATCCAAAGACCAATCCTTGAGGAACTCCACTAGTAACCTCCCTGACAGTTCACCTTTCAGTATGACCCGTTGTAGTTTCCCCTTTAACCAGTTCCTTATCCACCTTTCAATTTTCATATTAATCCTCGTCTTTTCCCATTTAACTAATAATTCCCCATGTGGAACCATATCAAATGCCTTACTGAAATCTACATACATTAGATCCACTGCATTCCCTTTGTCTAAAAAATCTGTTATCTTCTCAGAAAAAGTAGATCAGGTTGGTCTGGCATGATCTACCTTTTGTAAAGCAATGTTGTATTTTATCACAATTACCGTTAACCTCGATGTCCTTAACTACTTTCTCTTTCAAAAATTTTTTCCAAGACCTTGCATACTACTGAGGTCCAACCAACAGGCCTGTAATTACCCATATCACTTTTTTTTCCCTTTCTTAAAAATAGGAATTATGTTAGCAATTCTCCAGTCATATGGTACAGACCCTGAGTTTACAGTTTCATTATAAATCCTTGCTAATGGACTTGCAATTTCATGTGCTAGTTCCTTTAATATTCTTGGATGAAGATTATCCGGCCTCCTGCTTTAGTCCCATTAAGCTGTTCAAGCTTGGCTTCTACCACAGATGTGGTAATTTCTACCTCCATATCCTCTTCCCGTTAGCCACTCTACCACTATCCCCAGCTCATCACTGGCCTCATTAAAAATGGAGGCAACGTATTTGTTTAAATATTCGGCCATGCCTAAATTATCTTTAACCTCCACGCCATCTTCAGTGCTTAGCGATCCCACTTTTTCTTTCTTTGTTTTCTTTCTATTTATATGGCTATAGAATCTTTTACTACTGGTTTTAATTCCCTTTGTAAGGTCCAACTCTACTTGGCTTTCTCACTTCCTCTCTACATGTTCTGACTTCCAAGAGGTAGCTTTCCTTGCTGATTCCTCCCATCTTCCTCTCCTTGTAGGCTTTCTGCTCTATGTATTTGTACACTGAAATGTAAGTACAATATTTATATTCCAATTGATTTATTTGATAATTACATGGTAAAAATGAGAAAGTAAGCAAATTTTCACTAATAGTGTACTGTAACACTCCTTTGTATTTTATTTCTGATTTTGTAAGCAAGTTGTTTTTAAGTGAGGTGAAATTTGGGATACACAAGACAAATCAGATGTCTGAAAGGGGTACAGTTGTCTGGAAAGGCTGAGAGCTACTGCACTAGAGAGTGGGGAGCAGTACAGAGATAAAGTGGAAGATGACTGATCAGGGACCTCTTGGCTTCCAAGGTGCTTTAGTCATTCTTTCCTCTTCAACTCTGAATGGCAGTAATCTAAGTTTAGGATTTTATAATCTCAACCTACTGTGAACTTTTGGACAGTGGAAAATGGGTTTAGTTTGTTTTTGAAAGATGCTTATCTAGTACAAGTCTCCTTTTTTCTTCCACAATATTTAGTACAGAGCATTACAACAGCTTCTTGAATATTTACCAAAATGATGGTTGTGGCATCTGTGCTCCATAAAGTCTGTCAGCTATATTTATACTGAAATTCTGGTATCTTATTACCTGCATGTAATGTTTCCTGAGAGTTTAAGAAAAGCTATCAACATGCCTGACCAAGGGTTGTATGTGCCCAAAAAGGAAGAAATTTTTATAGTAATTATATTTTTGGAATTTGCAATACTTTAATTTAAAGTTTTTTTTCTATAAAAAGGTAATGTGGGAGGCTTGCTTACAAGATAACTGGTGAGTAGTTAAGCTAACAGTATGTTTTTTTTCTAGAGGGGTAGCTGTGTTAGTCTGTATATAGTAAAAACAACAAGAGTCCTGTAGCACTTTAAAGACTAACACATTTAATTTAATTTCTGCAGGCATAAGCTTTCGTGGGCTGCAACCCGAAACTTATGCCTGCAGAAATTAAATTAAATTTCTTAGTCTTTAAAGTGCTACAGTATGGTTTTTGAACAGTGAGGGGCACCTTGGCATTGCAACACTTTTCTGTACTTGTTATCCATTTCTAATATACCCATTGCTGTAATATATCCTCAGAACTTCAATTTCATAGTATGTAAAAATCTGTATCAAGGGGGTTTAAGACACAGAAAATATAGGAAGACAAAACATTTTAATGACCACTTCCGTAAAGCTAAGAAGTAATTAATTCTCCATGCTTGCTCAGTCAGTCTTTTTCCTCTGTTGAGACAGACAGCTTGTGCTTAATTGGAGCTGGTAGTTTTGAAATGTGGGCTGCTTTCATAAGGGAATGAAACAAGACCACAAAACTTATTCTGCCTAAGAACAAGCTGAACTCAAACCATGGTCTCAGAAGTAAAAACAGTGGATTCTTTATGAATTTTAAAGACCAAAGCCAAGTATTATTAGTTTTAAATATATGGAAAAATGACAAGGTAGGTATTAAATTGTGTTGTTGGATAAAAACAAAGGAGGTAAAAGCAAAACATTTTTAATGACACTTGGACAGGGAAACAGTTGTGAGATTAATCAGTAGTTGTAAGTCACTGAGAAATAGCCTCTGTTCTCAGTTCATTGCTCAAGATGGTGTGAAGTTAAAAATAAAACAAGTAGTGAATGACATTCATGAAATTCATAATGTAAATCTACAGCTATGGTCAGATAATCAGACTTTGCAGTCTGAAAAATAAATTGCTGAAAAACTGGAGGAAAGAAATTTAAAAGTATACCAGTAATTTATGAGAATGATGCCCTTTTTACTATAAGTAAGTGAAGTAACGTTATTTTATAATTAACTGATTTAATGGTTTCAGTCATACTTTTAGGTATGTGTTTACCTCACTTGTAGAAATTGTTTTCACTTAACTTTTGTCATAGCTCTATCTGAAATTGGCCTCTGATGCACTGACATGAGACTTTATTGTTGCTTTCAGTTATTTAAGTTTCCTCATAGTAAACATTTTTGCCTGGTACAAATAACTTTAGATCATTAAAGTAATTTTGAGATGGTATACAGGTGCACTCCACCTTTTACGTGATGGAATGTCTGTGGGCGGAGAGAGATGCATTGTCAGCATTCTATGTTTGTGGACTTAGGCAAGCACAGACACCAGCCTTGAAATTGTATCTACCGAGTGGCTACTCATGAAGAAGCTCTACGTCATGCAGCACTTTGAGACCTCAAAGCTAGTCAGAGAGGATAATGTGAGACTCAGCCAGGTAATTCCCTTGCTGTGTCTGCCAGAGAGAGGACTGGTGCAAATAGAGACCCTTTTCAGAGAACAGAGTGATGGCAATGAGGGAGCCCTAATGGGAGTCATTCTGTCTGCTCTTTTGAGAATTTGCCATTTCAGAGACAGCAGGGAGAAGGAGCACTACTTAAATAGCAATCTGTCTATACACCTGCTTCAAAGGTACTATGGCTTCCTTCCTTCCAGCACGGAACAGAAAGGTAAGCATACTCCTTTGGAAAAACAGACTGATACACAAGTGGATGTTCATGATGTCATCATTGTGAGGAGATGCCACTACCACAGACGTTATAGCAGGAGGGGGAAGTACCACCATGTATGCTGAGGGGGAGAGCAAAAGATCCTTTGGCACAGCCAGGAGGACTTTGGATTTATCTCTGTTGCCTCTTCACAGCTTGATGAAGTGCTGCTGCTGTGGACAAGATGTTAGAGGGACACTTACAAGAGAGGATGCTGGTGCCCACTGAGTCCAACCCTCTTCATTGCATCAGCTGGCTGTCACCTACCTCTCCTGCCCACCATCAAGTGTGTACTCCAAGTGTCTCTTTAGCACAGTATCTGCCACAGTCTCCAGCAGGTACACATTTGTCTCAACGGGGAATGTGGAGAGGCTTTCATTCATCTGAATAAATAGATACTGGCTTTCTCAGGAACTCGTTCTACGTGTAACACAGAACACAGTCTAGTGGAAGACCCTGAGGCCATGGCTGGACAAGAAGAGGAAGATGACTGCAGTATTTTGCATGCATTAGGACCCCTTGGGGGAGGGAGTAGGGGAGTTGGGAGGAGTTGTGTGAAGAAACACACCTTTTTACCCCTCTTTAACCTTTTTCTTCCAGATAACATGAAACAATCTACTGCTTTTACTGTTAGCATGATACTTAAGATTGCTTACTTTTCTGTGTGTACTTCTCATAGAACAATTCAGGTTTTTCCAGAATTTGTCACATCTGGTATGGCACTTTTGGTTTAGTGTAGAACTCACTGTATAGGTGAACCCTAAGGGGGAATTCAGGGAAGGTTTTGAATTACCTGTGCCTTAACTTATCCCACAGATTAATAGTAGAAGTTATTGATAAAATTTCCTATTTGTTTTTTGAAACAGTTTCCTAAATAAAATGGAAGTTTGTTGAAAATGAGTAACTGATTCTAGAAAGGTTTGTTTTGATTATCTTTAATAAGCTTAGTGAAGGAGTGATCAGGGACCTCCCAAAGCAGGAGGAGCAAATGCAAAGCTCAGTTGTGGTGGTGCTGGTAATAGAACACGTTAGTGTGTACTGGTATGGCTGGGAGCCAGCATCGGGTACTAGCAAGGGCAGCAGTATTATAGGCCCCTACTTTCAGGTAACAGAGAAATAGAATTAATGTGATCATATTAACTAACAATGAATACATTCACATTTTTGGCAGTTGGATTCTTGTTTATATATAAAAACCCAACTTTTAAAAGGGGAAAAGTAGGTGAGACCCCTTTAACTTTCCGCATCTATGGATAAGACTATGGATGAGGGTTGGTCCCCAAGGCTACAGCTAGCTATAGCTGAGGTTGTATCCTCAGCCCATTACTTCAGGATCTGCTCCTCCTGTTCCTGAAAGTGGGCATGGAAATGCTCCTGGGCCACAACATCGCGATGTGAGCCTGCAGCTCCTCCCTCTCTTTCCTTACTGTGGAGAACAGTTGTGTTGACTGCTCCCTTGCAGCTTACAGGAGCAGCAATGCCCCGTTCTACTTCTGGATAAGACCTGGCAAGGTTTGGCAATTGCAAGAGAGTGGGCTGGGGAACCAGTCTAGTGATGGAGTGGGTGGTGGCGGGGCTGGCGCCTTCAGGAGGGAGCATTTGGGGCACCCCTAGCACTTCTGGGTGCTGCATCCTCAGGTAGGACTAGAAGGCATTGGTCGCACTCTTGCTCACACCCTTCCCTTCCTTCATGAATGTGCTGAGACTGAGAGTCACCTTCACAGTGGTAGCAGGAAGCCACATTTGGCTGCTCTGCCACCACTGCAAAGCACTCTCAAATATTGGAGTGACAACATTGCCTGGAGAGATGAAGGGTTTCCCCCTTTCCCTCAACTGCCCCTTACTCCTACCTGCCCTCTTCTCATCATCTATCATCCAACTTTTAAGTAAGTCAGTCCTACTCTTCTCATACCTTTCTCTATCCCTTCCTTGCTTTGAGGAAATGATGCCCTGAAAATTGCACATAAAATGGCCACTAGGTCTTGCTAAGGTCAAAATGTTTTGTTTTGACATCTGACACACAACATTTCACTGTTACCAACAGTTTTTTCAGATTTGAATCCAAGAACTTCAAAATTTTGTTTAGTTCTAAATTGAAATGAAAACACATTTTGAAAACTCTAAATTCTCCAAAGTGAGCTGCTGTTCTCAGAACAGTTCTATGTTGTAGTTAAGCTTTGACAACTTGCATGAAGAAAGAGTACTCCTGCTCAGTAGCATCTGCAGTGCAGCCATAGAATATTTGCATCATTTGAGGACACTGAATTTTATTGTCTAGGATTTTATCCTTATCTAGTCTAGTATATAAAATGGAAACAGCCTTAAAGTTACCTATTTCCCAAGTGAATAAGAGGGCAAAAAAATATAATTACCATGCCAGCATGAGAATCTTGATCTCCTCTGGATAGTCCAGTCCATGTATACTGATATTTTTATGCCATGTTCCTACTACTAATCTGTAAATCTGAGGGTGAATGAGTTTAGCCTCTCATGATCACTCCACAAGGACAACATCACCATGAGGCCCCATCTCAGTGCCTTAGATTGCCACCTGTCTCAGTGTATTTCTTTCTCTGTGGTCTTTTCTAGATCCCATTCACACCCAGGGAAATACCTTTATACCCTAGATCAGTGGTTGTCAACCTGTTTATCATTGTGGGCTGCATATGCAGCTCTCGCTGTATTATGTGGGTTGCATCCACACAATGTATCTACTACCTGTATGGCCCTGAGGATGTCACATGGGCTGCAGCTGTGTGCTGGATGGGCCAAAAGCAGCCCATGGGCCAGAGGTTGAGAACCATTGCCCTAGATGTTAAGGGTGCACTCTGTTTTCTTTCTGGAAAAGACCAAACTCATTAGAAAATCCAACCGGTTATTTGTAGCATTTGGGGAGACATGGCAGGGAGAACCCATTACCACACTGGTTCTGAACCTTTTTTCATTTGCGGACTCCTAAAAACTTTTGAATGGAGGTGCAGACCCCTTTGGAAATATTAAACATGATCTGCAGACTCCCAAGTTGGACTTCAAGTTGAGAACCACTGTTCTGTGGTAATGACAACCTTTTTCAGACCCCTTAGACACAGTCTGCAGACCCCCTAGGGGATCCCAGATCGCAGTTTGAGAACCACTGCAAACTGCATTATCAGACAATTTCTCACTGGATTAGGAGATGTATATAACATTGTTACATTTTAGCAAGGAACCCAGCACCTCTTGGATTGAAGACCCAGCTCACAGCCACCATAGTAGGACCCATGAGCACCACCATAAGATCAGTAGCATGTCTTAGGCAGGTTCACCTCATGGAGATATGCAAAGCCGCAACTTGGCATTTGGTGCACATTTTCACCAGACATTACTCCTTGGGTTTAGGATTGTGCTCTCATGCCCAGTATGGGAGAGCAATGCTACTGTCCATATTTACCTCACCTGCTTCTTTGTGGACAAGGCGTTCTAGAGTGCTGCTTGCTAAACTCCTGCAAGTGGAAATGCACAGATGCTCTCAAAGCAGAAAAAGGTTATTTATTGGTAACTGTTATTCAAGAGAGATTTTTGGGTATTCATGTTTCAGCCCACCTTCCTGTCTATCTCTGAATTCTCTATAACATCAGGACTCTGTGGTTTGGGAGAAGGAACTGAGATGTGTGGGATCTCCTTTATAGCGTAGATTGATAAGATTGACTTCGTGCGAGATTTCGTCCATATTCCCCAATGCACATGGCTTTTCAAGGCAGTTCTGCAGCTTTATGTCAGTCTCTTTGCTCTGTGTTCTGCTACTCAGTGCCACAACAGTGTCTAGCAGGAGAAGTGATTGCAGGGAAAGTCATGCTAAGCCCCTGAAGCTGTAGGCTGGAGCATACAGTGAGTTTGTCATGTAGAAGCTGTATCTGAGTTGGACATGCTCAGATTGAATTAAATTCTCTGAGAATTTAGCCACCAAATAAGAAATCTCTATAGCACATGTACAAATGGTGATTTTTTTTCCCCCAGAGGCTTATAAATCTGCTGAATTTGGGTGAATTTTTATACAGTGACCCCTTTGCCAAACTTCAAGCCCTGCTCCAGAGCATGGAGTTTCTCAACTGTTGTATATTTTTATCATTGTACCTGTGGCTTTCTTTGATTTTTGTTTTTTGTTTTTGTTTTTGCTCTCTCAACCCAGCAGATGTGTTTTTTTATGCTAAAACTTAAAAGTTCAGCTTAAGATAAATGTCCATCATGGAAAAATTTCATCCCAAATGGTTGAAGTTTGGCCAAGGTATAAGCAAATGAAAACAGGGTCTTTTAATGGGAAATGTTGAACAATCTTCGCTTACAGGTATTGATGCTACCACCATTTATAAGGTTGCTGTGAAATTTCACTTGGTTCATGAATTTCTGTGAAACCAAGGCTGAAATTGTTCAGCTGCACTGTGCAACCTACTATGCTTATTTAAACAGATGCCTATTTCTCATTTGGTTTGATTAATTTGTCAGAGTTAATTTTTTGAATTTTTTGTTCAGGTTTGTACTCAAATAGTTGATTTGTTAATGATTTTTTTATTTCTCTTTTCATGCCTCTCTCTGTCCTGAAACTTATTAGACTTGGGAGTTAACCAAGTTGTCAGTATTGAAGGTTGAATGCCACCAAGAATACTGTGGAGAAATGCTAGCATTCATCTGTGAGTAATTTTTTCCACAAACACAAATTCAGCTACTGTCTCTATGCTCATGATTTACAGAACTCTTGTCTCCAGGTGTCTTTCTGTCCAAACTGAAGTCATCTCCTCAGATTTCTAGCCATCAGCTCAAATTCAACATGGTTAAAAGAGAGCTCTTAATTTTCTGTCTCCCCTTCTCCCCCCATTCCCCAAAATCTCTGCTACCACCTTTTTCAGTCACTGTGGATAACACCACCATCTTGCCTGTCACTCATGCCCTTAATCTGGCTGTCATCTTCAACTCGTACGTCTCTAGGTCCTCACATCCAGACTGTCTCTAAGTCTTGCTGATTCTTTCTACATAGTGTCTCTAAGGCCTTGTCTACACTAGAAAGTTTTGTCAATGCAAGTTACAGCAGTAATCAAAAAGTGCTATAATTACAGCACATGCGCCCATACACAGCACTCACAGTTACTGAAGTGCATTCACACTCAGGCTATGTCTACACTGCAGCACTAATTTGAATGAGCTTAATTCGAATTACAGAAAGCGATTTATAGGCAGCACTGCAGACTGTCCACACTACAGTGTTTGTGCTGGTTTCTTGCGTCCACGCTGGCCAGCCTTAATTCAAATTAGAAAGCAGTGCAATGTGGGAAGCTATCCCACAGTGCAACTAACCATAGAGGCTGTTGTGACAAGTGTCATCATCCCTGGATGCAGCGCTGCTTCCCCCACCCTCTTCCCCCACCCCCAAACAAACAGGAAAAGGATTTTCATGCTGTTTTTTTTACTCCCCCAATAGCCATTGCTGCAGGCACATGGAGCCAGCTGAACTATGCTCTCATTTTGACCGTGACAAATACATTGCAGCTTATCCTGAATTACTTTAGAACTGTATGCTGTTTGCCTTTTATGCTCCCCCTAACACCTCCTGTATATTGCTTGCCTTTGATTTTGATTCTACAGGTGTCTGTAGAATATAATAAATAACAACGGAGTCAGTTAGTATATTAATACAGTGATACAAATGTTTCAATTTCACGGATGGAAAGCATGATGCAATGTATCCACATGTAGCACTGTGAATAAACTCTTAAGAAAGTATCAACTTCCATGATTGGCCACTGAAACAATGTAGCAAAGAATTTCCTCTCACTGCTGGCATTTAAAACGCATTCACCACACCGGCAGGAGGATGGGTGGTGAAATCTTTCAAAGGGACAAACTTTAAAGGGCTAAACTTTCAAAGGGACAAACTGCAAAGGGCTTGCTGGGCAGTTAAAATGCATTCACCACGCGGGGGCGGGGGGTCGGTGGGTGGTGAAATCTTTCAAACCCTTAAAGAGACAAACTGCAAAGGGCTTGTTGTGTATGGGGGGGGGGGGAGGAGGAGGGTGATCGCAGCTTGGATTTTAAACCCATTCACCTCAGGAAATGAAGATTTAAATCTTCCCGGGGCTGCTTTGGGGGAGGGTACCGAAATGTGGCATCATGGGATACAGTCTGGAGGCCACTTAATTCGAATTAAGTCCCATTGCGTCCACACTCACGCTAATGCGAATTAACTGATGTGCTTCAGGCGCTAATCCACTTGCAGAGGTGGTTTTATTAATTCGATTTTAAAGGCTCCTTAATTCGAATTAACAATGCGCAAGTGTAGATGCGAGAGTAATTCATTTGAATTAAGGGACTTCAATTCGAATTAAGCCACCAGTGTAGACCAGGCCTCAGTAATGTAGCATCGACATTAGAGCAGTGCACTGTGGGCAGCTATCCCACTGTGAAGCTTGCCACTTTGTGCCACCAGTTGTGGAAAGGCATTTGGACCATAGTGCATCATGGGCGTGGGCTCTATATCCCATGATGCATTGATTTCTGTCCCATCATTTCTTGAGTTTCTGAATGCTTTTTGTGGCATTTTTCAATGACCCCCGTTTCCTGAGTGCGCACCATCTGTATCTGAAAGGATGGCTCCTGCACTGTTTTCCACTGTTGCTGTAAGCGTTGTGAACACATCGTGGCTGTTCGCACGGTATATCATGACCACTCAATCGGAACTGAAATCTGAGGAGCCTGTCCTGTTGTGTGCCAGACAAACGAACACATTACTGTTTGCATTCACTGATCATTGGCACATGGTGAACCATCATTTTGGGGCACATGAAACAAGCACTGAGTGGTGGGATCGCATCATTATGCAGGTCTGGGATGACTAGCAGTGGCTACAGAACTTTTAAATGCACAAAGCCACCTTCATGGAACTCTGTGCAGAGCTTGCCTCTGCCCTGCAGTGCAAGGACATCAGAATGAGAGCTGCCCTCTTGGTGGAGAAGTGCATGCGATTGCCATATGGAAACTGGCAACTCCAGACTGCTACTGGTCGGTCGCTAATCAGTTTGGAGTTGGGAAGTCCACCGTTGATGTGTTTTTGCAAGTGTGCAGGGTCATCAATCGCATCTGGCTGTGAAAGGACTATGGTTCTGGGCAATGTTTGTGAAATAATGGATGGCTTCACAGCAATGGGATTCCATAACTGTGGCAGGATGATAGATTGCACACACATCCCAATTTTGGCCCCAGACCATCTTGTGACGGAGCTCTGTTTGCTCATCCATGTCTTTTATCATGTGATCATGATCTGCCATCATTCGCTACCGGTTTTCCTTTCTGTCCCGGAGATCCATGTATCTCCATGCCCTTTTTTCTTTCTTGTCTCCCTCAGAGGAGCGGAGGAGTTCTTGGAACATCTCCTCTTTGCTCCTCCAGGATCTTTTTTATCAACCACAGCTGCTCGGTGGGTGCTAGATGTTTGACTGCCAAGGGCACATCTGTAGAAACACAATAAACAGTAGCATTATTGTGAGTCCAATAACAGCATTGATGATTACTGTTAAATATACCTGTCTCTTACTGTCCCCTGGCAAGCGCAAAGCTCCAGGGTGACACAGGGCATAGTGAGTTTTTCCCGGAGAGTTGGAGGGGGACCATAAACCTGGGGAAGAAATTATGGGCGGAAGGTTATTTGGGGTCTTGATGCAGCTTGAAAGGGACAAAATTGTAAATTATGCCACCATTTTTTGCAGGCAGGAGCCATAGAAGCTGGTATCTCACTCTTCAGAGTAAGCAGGGATGCTAGAGTGCATCTCCTCCATGTGTACAGTTTTGTACAATGCCTAACACAATGTATTCTTCCTCCATGACTAGGGTTCTTAGGTGCTATAGTAATACAAATAATAATCACTGATGTTGCTCGTTTTGATATACAAAAGCTTTTCTAATGAGTTGTCGGCTTGCAGCTGCTGGAAGCACTGATATCCTATCTAGATGATATAGCCGTGCTAAACAGTATCTGCCCAAACCCTAATGTTGCAAATTATTCTTCTACCCCTCTGGTATGAAGTGTCAATTATTCATATAATGGTAGAAGTATCTTAATATATGATTTTACTATCTTCATTTTGAGCCTTATTCTAAGAGTAAGGAAGACCGTTCCTGTTCATATTAAATGTAAATTAATTAGGGATTGTTTAGTTAATGTAGGATTATTTGCTGTTTACATGGGTTTTAAAAAAAAATTCCCCCTCCTCCCCCCTTTTTCATTGTACAGGCATATTGGACTACCGACTGTGAGAAGGTTAAAAAAGTCTGGTGAGTAACTGCTAACTTCCTTTGCCCTCTCCTTGTTTTTTAAACAATATGCTATTGCCTCTGGTTTTTTTTTTATCAGATACAGTATGGTTTTATGAAGTAGTTCATTTAAGATGTTTTCCACAGTCCTACGTTTAAAGGATTTTTGTTCTGCTTCTCTGCTTACATGAAGAACTTGCTATGTAAGCAGACAGTCATTTCATTACACCAAGTACTTGTTTTAGTAGTAGTTACTCTGGTCACAGTATGTGCTCTAGGATTTATGCAGACATAGCAATTAATTGCAAAGACTTATTATATATAGCATGCAGTTCCATCTCAGAGGCAAGAACTAATGTGATGGGACTTGATTAGTAAGATACTTGGTTGAATATTAGTACTCATGAAGGATATACTGCAGTAGTTAGATCCAGTAAATAGATTAGTTTGCACGCAGCTGCATATCCCTAGTTCTTAAACATAGAACTTGACCATGTCACTCTCTATTTTATTTTGAGTGATTTTATGTAAGAAGTGCAGAAGATAACTAATTATTTTTCATGGGAATCCATAAATCAAATTTAGTTGGAGGTTTTCTGTCAGTTGTTGTGGAAGTTTTGTTACCGTTTTGGAAGGAGTAATGTAGTGACCCTTCTGACCAAAATCTAAATGGCATTATATGTGCTATGACATCATATACGAGCCCTGTACAGCACCTAGGCAGACAGAATCTCACTAAACTCTACTCAAAATCTCCTATTGTAAACTGGGGAGAAAAATACATAGGAAGAGGAGATCTTCTGTGGGAAGGCTGGGCAATTGTAGTCATTGTGTCTGTTGTTAAAATCTTTCCTAAAATTAGTATCTGTGCAGGATTTTCACTTGAATGTATGTTGCTTAGTGCAAGGCAGGTGAAACTCCACTCACGCTCAGATTTTTGGTCTCTAAAGGTAGTAGAATCATAGGGCTGAAAGGGACCTCGATAGGGCATCTAGTCCAGTCCCCTGCCCTCATGGCTGGACTAAATATTATCTAGACCATCTGTGACAGGTGTTTGTCTAAGCTGCTCTTAAAAATCTCCAGTGATGGAGATTCCACAATCTCCTTAGGCAATTTATTCCAGTGATTAATCACCATGACAGTTAGGAAGTTTTTCCTAATGTCCAACCTAAACCTCCTTGCTGCAATTTAAGCCCGTTGCTTCTTGTCCTATCATCAGAAGTTAACAAAAACAATTTTTCTCCCTCCTCCTTGTAACAACCTTTTATGTACTTGAAAGCTGTTATCATGTCCCCTCTCGGTCTTCTCTTCTCCAGGCTAAACAAAACCAGTTCTTTCAGTTTTTCCTCATAGGTCATGTTTTCTAGACTTTTAAACATTTTTGTTGCTCTTCTCTGGACTTTCTCCAATTTGTCCACATCTTTCCTGAAATGTGGCGCCCAGAACTGGACACAATGCTTCAGTTGAGGCCTAATCAGTGTGGAGTAGAGCAGTAGAATTAGTACTCATGTCTTACTTAAAACACTCCTGCTAATACATCCCAGAATCATGTTCACTTTTTTTGCAACAACATTACACTGTTGACTTATATTTAGCTTATGATCCACCATGACCCCCAGATCCCTTTCCACAGTACTCCTTCCTAGGCAGTCATTTCCCATTTTGTACGTGTGCAACTGATTGTTCCTTCCTAAGTGGAGTACTTTGCATTTGTCCTTATTGACTTTCATGCTATTTACCTCAGACCAATTCTCCAGCTTGTACAGATCATTTTGAATTATAATCCTATCCTCCAAAGCACTTGCAACCCCTCCCAGCTTGGTATCGTCCGTAAACTTAGTAAGTGTACTTTTTTTGCCATTATCTAAATAATTGATGAAAATATTGAATAGTTGTGGACTGGATCATGCGCACCACACACTTACCCCTCAGTAGAGCGCATGTGACACCCAGAACTCTGTTGCCCTCCCTCTGATTAGTTCCTTCCTCATGGCCTGTGAAGGAGCTCTTGTAGGATCTGTGCCTCTTCAGCTGCCACTCTTGCTTTGTTTTGCCCAGTTTCTAGCTTGTTTTGGGTATCCTTTTTTTGGTATGTCCACTTCTGCCTCCAAATCAAGCCTTTTTGCCTCTGTTATTTCATTTTATTTTAATTTTCTGACTCTGCAGTTATTTGGTATTTGAGTTGTGTACTATAAATACTTTATCAGCAATAATATTTTTCACAGGATAATAAAGAGAATACAGAATGGTTTTTGTGATTATTTGGCATACATAAACTTCTGTTTAGGGCCTTCCTTTTTCCTTGGGATTTAATTTTTATTCCCCCAGGAGGATGGCTACCTCATGAGTCAAATATGAATTGGGACTCTGTGAAACTTTTGAGAATGCTATGTGATGTTGAGTAACTATTTCCACTTGTCATTGATAGTCTAAGGGTAAAGATTCCTATGTGCCATAATCCAAAGCAGCACAGTGTATTTCTCACCTTTTTCATTCTCCTCTTGTTGGTTTTGAAGATACTGTGTTACATATGCCATATTAGTGGAACCCGCTGGGCAGAAAATAAAATATTTCTCTTACCCTTATAAATTGGATTTCTGAATAGGTCTTTTCCAATGCGAGATCCCAACTGTGTATTGCTTATTTTTCTGAATTATGATTCTGCTTTTTCACTAAGGAACTTAATAATCTTATGTTTGAAGGCAGATACAAGTGCAGGATTGCTGAGAGCAGCGAATCCTTCTAGGGTTGCAAGTGGAAGTGGATTTCTTTTGCTTCCTTTTTTTTTTTTTTTTTAAATCAACAAAAGGAACAGCAGCAATCCATATTCTGGGTTGGTAGAGCACTTAAGCAATATATATAAGACCAGTATGAACATTTGTGTAGTTGTTACTACATTCAAAATATTTACATATGAGACTGTGTGACTTGTGATAATCTCTTTAGTTGGCATTATTTTGAGATATATAATAAAATACTATCTATTAGAGGGTGGTGACATTTAAAAAAAAATGCATCTCCTGGAAAAGCATAGGGAGTCATTTCTTCTAAAATTGTGCTGTACTTTCAATAGTAGAGCTAGAATTATTAAAAAACAAAACAAAACTGCATTTGTCAGCCTTCTTCCTTTTAGATAGTGTTATGAAGACTGGTTATATACAAAGGCTTTTATTCCTGCTCTACCCCTCTTTTTCCCCATACAAACCAGTGCTTTGGCCAATGGGTTGAACATGGGGTGAATGACATTAAATAACACTGACATAACATCTTCCATTCAGTCCCAAAGCACTTTGTAAATATTGTGCCTTAAGTCCCTTTTAGGGTAGGTCGGTAGGTAAGGACTTAAGGCTGGGGAGGGAAAATTGGTGGATAGGAACACAAATTATTGGCAGAGAAGAAGAAAGGAGCAGGCTAAAATATAGTTTTGAAGCAATAGAAATGCCAGAGGTGACACTGGGGAAATTGCTGAAAGAGACTGAGGCTGTCTGAAAGTCTTCTAGAACAACACCTTTTATTTATTTCTTTGATGGGACCATTGGCCCAAATGTTGCTGGGCAAATATTGTGACGTTAGATGCTAACAAATAGGGAAGAAATGCTATTTTTATTTATGATTTTCGGTGTCACAAGTCAGACCTTAAAATTACATTATTAAAGCTGAATTTCTGCATTTCACTATCATGCATTTGTGATCTGTCTAGTTTAGAAATGAATATATTCTACTCACTTTCATTTTCTAGTCAACTTCATTTTCTGTTTCTGTGCCTTCGTACAATAGTGTGGTATTTAGTTTGGTAATACTACAAAGAAGTGTCTTTTTGTTAATAAGCAGTTTTTACTGAATTTGTAAACACTTCTATAAGTCAGAGGTTTGGAAAACATTGTTTACAAAAGTGAAATCTTTGTGGATCAAATTTGATCCACATGTGGACATGGTTAACGATTCAATACCTTTTCTAAATTCCCACTTGTTTAATAATCTTTGGTACCTTGAAAATCGAATATTGCCTAATGACTTTGTTCTCTTTTACCTAAAAGATACTCAGTGTTCATTCTCCACCTCCATGTCACTTATGGGGTTTGACTTTTTTCATCTGCTATTCATGCCCCAGTTGGTCTAGAAATAAAAACATACAAAATTAATCTTTAGAGTACAGAAAAACTTTACTTACATATTTTTAAAATTTCCATGTAAATCACATCTTGGGACTTAAACTATTCAAAAGTGGAGGGATATTGAGTACTTGCCTTATGTAGTAACAAAGATAAGGCTATCACAAGGTGGCTTTCCTCCAATCCATTGGTGTTCTTCCTCTTGAACCACCACATTCCTAGTTTCCTAAGAATGGTCTCGGGGTAAAACCATCTTTGTTTCCTGTTCACATTTTCTGTGGCTGAAGAGAAACTTTTTTACGCAGTTTGGCAAGTGAATCCTAAAGCTTTCTCTCTGTTGTAGCAGCGTGCCAATTTTGCTCTAGTTAAGAGTAAGACCAGCTTTCTGTGTAGAGCTTGACTTTTCTAAGTGCTCTAAAATCTCTACCTTTTCTCATATTGCCTTGACTTTGTGTTTCTCTTGTGGGTATCAGTGATCCATATTTGGGGCCATTTGAGCCAGGAGTTCCCAAGGTACTGCTCCCCAGAAAAAGTAGTTTTTTTTGTTTTTGTTTTTTTTTAATATAAAACAGATGGCATGTTTTGGCAATTTTTTGTGCATAGATGGTCAAATCAGGGCTGAGATCATAGCACTAGAGTCTCGAATGCATGAGAGTTACCCCAATAGAGTGCATGCAACCCATTAGCCCTTAGGGCGAAATCATATTACATTATTAGCTGAAGACTTTTTGGTTCTTCATTTAGGTAGTCTAACAAGCACTTCTAAGGCTAAAAAGCCCAATGGATTACACTAAGGCCTGCTTTATACTAGAAAATTAGGTTTTTAATTTTGGGGAAATGTAATCGAAGTAAATTTGTAAAATATATAAATATATAGACTTGCAAATGATTGCTGGTGGGGGAGCTGCATTTTAGGGATTGAGGAGTGGTGGGAATAAAGGTGAGAGGCATGGGGAGGGGGGAAGCAAATATTGTGCCTGTATTTCAAAGTCAGCATGCAGAGCAGACAGAGTCCCGGGTCTGCGCTGTTCTTGTAAGCCAAGGGCGCTGTTTCACCCCCTCCCACCTCACCTTACTGGAAAGGGGAAGCTGTCTCTCTCTCTCTCTCTCTCACTCATACTCCCCCTCCTCCTCTCTGGAGCCCAGGAAAGAAAGCTCCCTGCTGATGCTGTGCTACAAGAAACTGAAGGTTGCAGCCAAAGCCTGGCCTGGAGCTGGAATGGGAGTAAGCTGCACTCTGGAGGAGTTTTAAAGGGGCACAACCCAAAGGCGGCCCAAGCTTTGCCCGTAGATGCACTCCTGGATCCTGCCAGCACCTCTGGGAGTGCAAGGGGCAGGGGAGGGAGAGGCGCTGGCAGCTGGCTGGCACCAACCTCCTACCATGTGCTGCCTCTGGAGCATGGCAAGCAGTGCACTGAGCAGGGTGAGCCCAGGGGAGAGGCGGCTGGGGCTTGTAGTGTCAAGGGTGCGGGGCAAGTCGTCGTGTCCCCCTCTTCCCCCAGCTGAGGCAAGAAACAGGGATAGGGCAGGGAGCTGCTTGCAAACCAGGCAGTGCTGCTACAAGCCACCTTTGCAGAGATCTCTCCCAGCCTCAGCTGGAAGACACTGACTGCAGGGTACTACTGTACCATAATGTTTTGTTCACAGTTACGAACATTTCAGCATTACAAAAAACTTCCATTCCCAAGGTGTTCATATCTTTGAGGTTCTACTGTATAGCAAATCTGCCTCTGATGACCAATTTCACAAATATAATAGTGGAGTGGCAGCTCTTCTACAGTTAAAATTGTGAAAAAATTTTCTGGTTAAAACAATCAGATTATTCTAAGTGATCCAAAATTTGCCTGCATACCTGGATTGTCTTGAAATTTGCTGTGCCTTATGGGGCTGTGGGGTAGTGATAGTGATCCAGATTTGGGGTAATTTGAGCAAGAGGTTCCTGAGAACAGCCCCTTGAAAAAACAGCTTTTCTTAAAGTTCACAGTTTTTGCCAGTATTTGTTGCAGGGAATAGTGGAGATTTGGGGAGGAAAGAGACACGCCAGTATTCTCAAATGCTTAAAGATACTGTAACCACCATGTAATTAAAATGTTAGTTTCTTAGGACATAGACCATGTCTGGGATTTCTCACTAGCTTTGTTAGCAACTACATTGCCGACATTTCAAAGTATGACCATTATCCCTATTCTATAGCAGAAAACTGTATATTAGGGCATCGGGGACTTAAGAAATATATAGTCCATGTGTGATCTAGTGGAGAGAACACTGGACAGAGACTCAGAAGGCCTAGGTTCTATTCCCAGCTTTTCCACTGGCGTGGGACTTGGGCCAAGCCTCTTCGCCTCTCTATGCCTCAGTTTCCCCATCTGTTCAAGGGGATGAAAAGTGCTGTGTAAGAGCTACATATTATTGTCATTACCTGTCCACCGAGTGTCTGTACTTCATGCCTACATGATAATTTAACTGCCTAAATAACTACTAACTCTTACTAACAACATTTCTCTGTCTGTTTTAAAAAAAAATCCTAGGAAATTAAATGGCAAAAAACTTTAAGACCCCTATGCCCCACTACAGATCTGGTCTGCACAACACATAGCTGAAATTTGGCATATAGGACCTCTGAGTACACATTGACATTCTTCCTTTGATTGTACACACAGGGTTCAGGGTGAGAGGCTCACATACACCTCCAGAGGGCCACAGCCCCCTAGGTCTCCTCATATCACAATTACAGCTCTTCAGCATTGCTCCAACTAATTCCTCCACCATTCAGTACAACTCCACTTAACACAGTGAATGCAGCTGGAGTGCATTCACATAATTCCCACTGGCTGTTGCCATCTGCAGGGGGGCAGAAGTAGGATTGTGTGGGTGTATACCTAGTACTTGATATTTCCGTTTACACAAGTCTATTAGTTATCTGTGCTATGCTTTGTACAAGGGGCACATCTTCCTGTATAGAGTCTCCAAATCCTCCTCTATTTTGTGCAGTTGAATATGTTCTACTGCAGAAAGATCATCCATACCTGTAAAAGAGATGCAAGGATTTGGTCTTGGGCGAAATGAAGTGATGCACTGCATGTATCTGAGTTGTTGTCATTGGGCTAAATTGTCAACTGTGCCCATTGCCTACTGGGTGCAGGTAAGAAGTGAAGCTGTTTTGCCTCTTACCAATCTTGACATGCCTATTGGGATGTGTAGTATGGAGGTTGGTATCACTGGATCTGTGCCAACTGGAGAGATCAGGTGATTTTCCTGGCCTCTTTACACTGACAGAGCATTGCAAAGGATCAAATATTTTAGAAAACATATGGTCCATTATGTGTAGTTTTACCCTAAAAGTGTGTGTGTGTGTCCGTCCGTCCGTCCGTCCCTTTTGTATTGTTGGGAGAAACTGATACCTATAGAATGTCCTAAATGTTATGTAAAGGAGTCACATGTGAATAACCTATTTGGAAGTTAGAGACAAGATGCAGTGTGGTAATATTTTTTTATTGAACCAACTTCTGTTGGTGAGAGAGAAGTTTTTGCATTTACACATAGCTCTTCCTTAGGTGTGGGAAACATACTGAGAGGCGAGGTGCGCAGTACAGACTTATATCGGTATAACTACATTGCTCAGGGGTGTGAGAAATCTGCACCCTTGAGCAACATAGTTATACCGACCTAACCCACTGTGTAGACAGTGCTAGGTTGACAAGAGAGGTTCTCCTGCTGACATAGCTACCACATCTCAGGGAGGTAGATTAAGGAGCGTCTTCATTGAAGTGCTACAATGCTGCAGCTACAGCGCTATATGTGAAGACAAGTCCAGAGTGTCCTAACTAAATAAATGGTGGAACAGATTGTTTAGCATAAGTAGTTAACAGATATTTCAAAGGCCCATTCAAGATTAAGTGTGCTGTTAACTACAACTGAATTAAGTTAGCATTTATGCTTCCATTTTTCTGCTGTTACTTAATCAATTTGATTTATCATTTTAAATATTTAACTAGTGATTACACAGTGATGCATAGTTTCCGTCTCTGTTTGCATTGGTTGCTTCCTGATTTGTGATTGCAGACAAATACACATATGTAAAACTTGGCTCATAGCTTATATGCAAATGCATTGATGACCTCACTAATATCAGGGTGCGAGACAGATTAAGGAACCAAAAGTTACTACTGGCCAATAAAATAATAAGCCTTAAAAGGCTAAGGGCTGGTCATCATTCTTTTATATGTATAATTTTAAGTATTAGTTGGTAACAGTAACAGGATAATATTTTGTTAACTATCCTTTAGATTTATACTAGTGGTTTTATTTTTATTTTGTTTTGGTTTTTTTAGACAACTATTCCCCCTTTAATAGTGTCAGTAATCTTAACATATGGGTTGGTTCTCCTGCTGGTCAGAGATAAAGGCAACCTAGGGTATGTCTATACTGATGGCGGCAAAGTCAGTGTAGACCCACTCAATCGATAAGGAAGTCAATGCTGGTAATCCACCCCTTCAAGTGGCGTAGCGCTGCGTCGATGGGAACACAGTTCCCATCGGCGCGGCACAGTGCAATGAAGATGAGAAGCACTGCGTAGCTTGCGTAACTCCCGTCGACTGCCGCCGAATTTCCAGGTAAGTGTAGACCAGAGCCTAATGTTCTCAATTAAGTAGTGGAACCATTGATTGAGCAGGATAGCAGGAAGCAGCAACACTCCTACCTAAGCAGGATTCCAGTGTTTATTTTTGCATTTATGTCTATTTTCTGTTGTAGACACAGTTTCTCTCTGTGTTTGAAGTTACTGGAGCTCGCCTGCCAAAAGTTAAACATAGAGAAGGTGGGTGAGGTAATGTAGTTTGGACTGACTTCTGTTGGTGAGAGAGACGAGCTGTTGAGCTTACACAGAGCTCTTCTTCAGGTCTGGGAAATGTGCTCAGAGAGTCACAGCTAAATACAAGGCAGAACAGATTTTTCATCATAAGTAGTTAACACACATTTCAGGAGACTTATTCAAGGTGAAGTGGCCCGTTAACACTCCTCCAGTCATAGGAGATGGAATGGGAGAAAACGGGGGGGTTTGGTGGGTTATAGATTGTTGTAATGAGCAATAAATCTAGTGTTTCCGTTCAGTCCATGATTTTTAGTGTCTAGGAAAGTTAGGAATTTAAGCTCCCAGGTTCATCTTTTGACTGTGTTATGCAGGTTTCCTTTGAGGATCAGGACTGAGAGGTCAGATGTAGAATGAATGTTTTGTGGAAAAGTGTTCACCCACAGGTGATAGGATGTATTGTCATTTTTCTGTGTTAGTTTCTTCAAGAGTGTGGTAACTGTCTGGTTTCACCCACATAGTTGTTGTTGGGGCAGTTAGTGCATGGGAAAAGGTACATGACATGTTGTGATAGGCATGTATAGGACCCAGGTATCTTGAAAGGTGTTTTGTGTGTGGCAGGGTGTTGATCATCATGGTAGTGGAGCTATATCAATAGGTTTCTTATCTGTTGTTCTGATGGAATGTGGTGCTGCTTTGTTTTGGTGTTTCCTGGTCTGTGGGGAATTTGCTTCTGATGATGAGTTTGGTGAAGTTGAAGGCCAGAAGAGGAGGTTCAGGAAAGATTTCTTTCAGAATGTGGTTCCCATTGAGTATTGATTGTAATGGCTTGATAATACCCCTTGTGTCTCTAATATCCTGGGATCAATGTGGGTACAACAACACTGCATACAAAAGTTAAACATGTCTCTTCCCCACCACTCTACCCCACCTCTTTCCAGCAGCAAAGGTAGTAGGAGAAAAGCAAGAAGAGGCTTTTTAAAACTTATTTGTTGGCCTTTCTATGTTGAAGGTGAATTGGTGGGGGTTTTGTAAGTTGTTCTCATTACTGTAGTGTCTGCGTACATGACAATCTTTAAAATTTTCCTCATCAAAACATGCTTGTGAGGTAAGGAAGTGTTCTCATTGCCATTTACAGACTAGGAAGTGAGGCACAGAGAGACTTAGGCCATGTCTACACTACAAAGGTGACTTAAGTTACATTGGTGATCATAAGCTGCTTTAATTACATCAGGTGTGCATGTCCACACAACACTCCTTGTGTTGGTGGAGCACGTCCACAGTTGTTGCTCTTGCATCTCCAGAGAGAGCATTGCATCATAGGTAGCTATCCCAGTGTGCAACTCATCACGCTCTGTCCCCCTCTAGTGCTGAGAGTTTTGGGAACGAATTGTGGTGCATCATGCAGGCGTTCATGCTGTCCCATGATGCAGTTCTTTCTGTCGCATCATTCCATGGGCTTTTGACTTCGTTTCGCACCATTTTTCAACAGCCCTTGTAAACTGAGCACTTGCCATCTCTGCCTGTCAGCATGTATCCTGAACTGCTCACCTAGTGATGAGTGTTTTGAACACAACATGATTAGTCCTGCAGTATTTTATGAATTGCGAAACAGAGTGAATTGGTGATGCCTGCCCTGCTGTCTGCCATGAAAACAAATCACTCAGGATTGCTGCTGGCATTCACATAACAGCTGTTCATGGTGGACCATGGATATCGGGCTAAGAAAACAAGCACTGAATGGTGGGATCGCATTGTGATGCATGTTTGGGATGATGAGCTGTGGCTATAGAACTTTCAGATGCGCAAATCCACCTTCCTGGAACTGTATGCAGAGCTTGCCCATTTGCTGTGGCACAACAACACCAAAATGAGATCTGCCCTCATTGTGGAAAAGCGACTGGTGATTGCTTTGTGAAAGCTGGCAACTCCACACTGCTGTCAGTTGTCGCAAATCAGTTTGGAGATGGAAAGTCCACAATGGGGTTTGCGGTGATGCAAGTGTGCAAAGGGCCATTAATCGCCTCCTGCTACGATGGACTGTGACTGTAGGTAATGTGCAGAGAATAATTGATGGCTTTGAGGCAATGGAATTCCCTAACTGCAGTAGGGATGATCAGAGAAGGTGCATGAGGCACATATCCTTCAGAACACTGGACTGTACAGAAAGCTGAAAGCAGGGAATTTCTTTCCAGACCAGAAGATCCCAATGGAGGATGTGGAAATGCCCACAGTGATTCTGGGAGACCCAGGGTACCTCTTACTCCCATGTCTCATGAAACCTTATGCCGGGAATCTAGACAACAACAAGGAACACTTCAACAACAGGCTCAGCAGGTGCCAAATGACTGTTGAATGTGCCTTTGGCCAATTAAAAGGTTGCTGTCTTTTTGGCCAGTTAGATCTCAATGAGGAAAGTATTCTAATAGTCATTGCGGCCTGCTGTACTCTGCATCATATTTGAGAACCAAAGGAGGAAACGTTTCCCCAGGGGTGGACTGCTGAGGTTGATCGGCTGGCTGCTGATTTTGAGCAGCCAGATACCAGGGAAATTAGAGGGGTACAGCGGGTGGCTATTCAAAGCAGGGAGGCTTTGAAGGAACATTTTGACAATGATTCCCAGTCTTTATGTGATGCATTTGGCCAGGCAATGTTTACTTGCCACCTGGGATGACCCCTGTAGTGCTTGTTTCCTGAGCATTAATTGTACTGAGTAAATATTCCTGCTGTAGCCACTATGTTTGAATGTTAGCACTGACTGACACGGGTAGGACACAAATAAATACTTATTTTATTTCAAAGACTCAAGTTCAATAACAGAACAAAACACAAATTTTGGATCAAACAGTGGACATGGCTCCTTGATCTTAGCATGTCACTGCTGCGTGTCCCTTTCATGCCCCTTCTCCTGCATGCCGCTAACAGATCCCTGCCCTATTCCTGCTAGGGCTCTCATAGCTGTGTGTAACTCCAGCTTTCATTGTGAAACCAGTCCCTAGGGGTGGAATGCATGGGGTACTGTGGGGGACTGGGGATACACGAGTAATGCAGTGTGGGAGTTTTGGGGAGGACATAGGATGGAGTTTCTGTATTGGCTGCAGGGGCAGTTTTGCATGGATGTGCTTGGATTGCAGCGTAATGAAGGACTTCAGCATCTCTGTCTGGCCCTCCAGGAGCTTATCATCCATTCCTGCCCGTGTCCTTTCCAGGCTATGCAGCCTGAGTTTTTCATTAATTATCTCCCTCCATACTTTTGTTTCACTATGTGCTGTATCTGTTGACTGCAACACTTCACGAAATATATCCTCCTTACTCCTCCTGTTTTGCTGTCTTATCTGATGGAGGTGCTCCGCCAGTGTGGAGAAGTGGTACTCAAGGATACATCTGCAGAAGCCAAAGAAACAATGAATAGAGACAGTATAATGACTGTGCTCACAGCCACGAATCACAAAAGTTACACACACCTCTTTCTCACTATCCCTTGGCTAGTGCACAGCTCTGCACGAGTCCCAAATATAGCGAGTTCGCCTGGGAGGAGGGGCAAGGGGGAATTGGCAAGAAGAGATAAAGGGTCTAGGTGATTCGCGAAGGGGGTTATTACAAGTGCCTCAGGAGACTATTCTGAATATTGGTAATCTTTTCCAAAGGCTAGGGTAGTCGAACCTGATAGCTCACTCATAAGGGTAACCCAAGATGCAGTGGTGCATCTCTTGCATGCGTGTGGCTTCAGACCGGCTCCGTATGCTGCTTGCCTGTGTGCTGTTCTGATCGCTGCAGAAATAATTGCCAGGTGGCACAACAAAGTATCCTACAATGGAGGGAAAAACAAGGCTGCTCTGCCAAGGAACCTTTGGCAGAGGATTGCAGAATACCTACAGGAAAGGTTCCTAGAGATCTTTATTAAGGATTCCCAGGACATCCCAGTGTACATTAACAAACTTTTCTGCCAGGCCCCCATTGTGTAGATGCACAGGCTTTGTTTTTAATTTCTGTCCCTTATCTCTCTTCTACCATATAACAAAGTACATGACAGCTCAATCTCTCACCAGGCAGTATCAAAGCAAAATGAGCACTTAGCGGAATTCTCCTCTTCTGCATCATGCACACCAGAGCCGGAGTGCTGGGACTGGCTAGACCCCTCCAGAGTCAAAAATAAGTCCTGACTCACCATGCCACCAAATGCCCCTGTTGTGTGCTCCACATAATCTTCCAGCTCCACTTCCTTGTCCACCACTTTGTCCTCGGGGTTGAGTCTGCTGGCCGCTGCATCCAGTCGCCCTCAAAGTATCCACGAGGCTTTTGGTGGTGGAGGTGGGGTTGCCACTGAGGATGGCGTGCAGCTCCTTGTAGAAGCAGCATGTCTATGGTGTCACACCAGAATGATGGTTGGCCTCACTTGCCTACCTCCGCTCCTTGATCTTAGCATGTCACTGCTGGGTGTCCCTTTCGTGCCCCTTCTTCTGTATGCCACTAGCAGCTCCCTGCCCTATTCCTGTTTCTTGCCTTTGGGCTGAGCTGGGCGTGCCTGCCCTGTACCCTTGGTGCTATAAACCCCAACCCTCGGCCACCTCTCCTCAGGGCTCGCCCTGCTCTGTGCACTATCCATTGCGCTTGAGAGGCAGTATGTGGCAGGGAGTGGCTGCCAGTGTCCCTCCCTCCTCTGCCCCTCGCACTCCCAAAGGTGCTGGCAGGACCCAGGAGCACAGCCATGGGCAAAGCTTGGGCTGCATCAGTTCACGCACAGTGCAGGCTGTGGCCCTTTAAAACTCCTCCAGAGCGCACTGTGCCTGCAGCAGCTCAGACTCCGGCTCCTCACACTCCAGGCCAGCCTCTGGCTGGAACAGCTCCCATCCTAGCCCTGTTAGCTTCCTTGCAACATCAGTAGTTCGGGCTGCGGCAGCTTCTTTCTCGGGCTGGGACTGAGCTTGCAAGCTTGTTCCACTCCTGGCAGCAGGGGGTGGGGTGGGTGGTTGAAAACAGTGCCCTCCTCCCAGTGTGGTAGGGGAGTGTGAAATAATGCCCATGGTTTACAGGAAAGCAGCTCAGACCCCAGGTTGCTTCTGCTCTGCCTGATCGGGCAGCCTTGGGCTGGCAGCAGGGGCTCACAGCAATGCCTGTAAACCTCAGCCTCTTCACTTCCTACCTGTAAGGGGCTGCCCCTTGCATGGCGAGTGGGGGTGAGGAGAGGAAGCCCAGATGTACTTACCTTTAAGATGCAATGTACGCACAATACAGTATTTGTTTTCTTTTTTTTTTTCTCCCCCCCCCCCCCATCACTGCTGCCTGATTGCTTGCTTCCAGTTCCACATGGTGTTTGGTTTAATGGTCAGTCCTTAACTCTGGTATTTGTATCTTTGAGTTTCTACAGTACATCAGCAGGAGGAGCATTTCAGTGTATAGACCTCCACTGGTTTGTTGACAAAAGCTGATTTTTGCTGATAAAACTGTGTAGGCCCAAGTGACTTGCCCAGGGTCACACATGAAATCAATGATAGAGCAGGAAACAACCTGCATCTCCCTAGTCCCAGAGTAGCACCAATCACTGAAACATTCTGTCCATGCGTAGCTTGCATGGCTCAGACATAGTCCTGGGCAATGTGGCCTCCTGTGTATACACAGGAAGAAGCTAAATACCTTCTTTTCCTTCCTTTGTGGACAGCCTGGCAGATTAGTTTATCATGTCCATGTACTTCTTGTAAAATGCACAGCTACCTCTTCATTCTCGAATTCTTTTTGCATCATTGTAATGCATGGAAGAGACAGATGATAGCACATATAAAAAGTTGGACAGATTTATTTCAAAATAATCAGGATAGAAAGTCACTATGGCTTGCCACATGTGGGTAAGGCTAAGAAAGCACCAGAAGAAATGGCAGGATGTATTAAGCAATGTTCTGTACAGCAATCAGAAATAGTGAAAGGCTTGTACTTCTGAGCCTTAGTACTCATTCCTCCATAACCATGTCAATTTCTTGAGCTGAGAAACTTTTTGCATCAATGAAGGAAATACTCACACTCACTCTCCCACTCTCTCATTCACACTCATACTTGCACACAAATTTGTCACTTCCTCCTGTTAGAAGGAAGTTGATAAAGAAACATGTATCCCATTAAGTATTCTTTAGTATTCTGTTTTTAGAGCCATGAGCTACTAAAGTGTAGCCAGGAAATAGGGTTTGCAGAATACTGAGTCTCTTTTGACTACTTTGCTCTGCCTTTACACTTTCCTAGCTAGAAGTAGTAATTTCCCTTTTAGGATTGTCAGACATATAATCTAGTAGAGAAGAAGTTAGCAAGCAAGACACTTTCACCTTTCTCTCTTTGTTCACATCTGTTAATGTATTTTGATGTTAAACATTGCCAATTTCCGCTCTTAGGATGACCCAACTCTTCATGCCAGAAAGTCTTAGATTAGGGGACACATCACTTGAAATCACTTCTTCTAAGGTCATGTTTACCCTACAAAGTTCGTCGCTGCAAGTTTTGTCACCACATAGCCACTGACTCTAGTAGGACGTGTGCGTACTTGGATGCTTGCATCAGCTCTGCACGTCTTCTTAATGAGTGGTTGCATCAGTGTAAAATGAACTTGACCTTAGGTAGGAATCTCAGAATGCTCAGTGTCTTGTGGGACATTTTTACAGTGCTTTATGGGTTGCCACTTCACTGTCCTGGGATTTCTGGGAGCTAGGGGTCAAGTTCCAACCATGCCTCTTTCTCCATTCCATACTGCCTTTTTCCATAGTTACTGTCTTGCGTGCCACTTCTCAGTCTCTGCCATGTCTCTGGCACAGGGTGAATTGATTTTAAATCAAGGCAATTTAAATCATGATTTCAACCATGAGGTGGAAAGCCTTGATTTAAATCATCTATTTTAATAAACTTTTCCATTTATACTTGTTATTTTCTAAATAAAGGTGCATTCTCATTGATTGTGAACCATTAAAACATGTTGATTTACAACTAAATAGACCCTTTACACTGGATTTGTTATATCCTTTTGCTACCTACTAAGGTACATTATAAATATATACATTTATTTAAGCAATAATCTAGATTAATATTTTCAGATTCTTATTAATTGTACCGTTTTAGTATGTTAGGAAATGGTGAATGATGTATTTATTATTAACTGTATTAAATGTATTAACTGGTGGCTCATGATTGGTGTCAAGTTGCATTAAGATGGAATTAAACATACAAAACATCATATAAAATGTATTGTCATTAAATAAAACAACCTTAAATGTTTTGGATAGATAAACTTCATTGTTCTTCTTCAAGTGCTTGCTCATGTTGATTCCAAATTGGCGTGCGCACGCTGTGTGCACAGTCGTTGGAAAGTTTTTCCCCCAGCGGTACCTGTCGGGTCAGTGTAGGCGCCCCCCGTAGTGGCATCTCCATGGTACTGTATATCAGAGCCCAACGAACCGTCGCCTCTCCAATTCCTTCTTATCACCTGTGATGATCACTGGAGCTTCGGTCTTCTTGCTTCTGCAAGCATTCCACGTGTAATTCTTTGCGGTTCCTGTAAATAGTTAGATAGATAGAGTTAGTCACTGTTTTTCTAGTTACATAGTTATAGATAAGTGTTAAGTATTAGTTAAAGGGTTCCCTGGGACTTGCCTCCCTGGGGCTCCAGGGCATGCCTCAGGTCCAAGGTTTCAAGCCCTGCGGATCCTGCCATAAATCTATGCCAAAAGGCGACCCACATGACTCTTGCTTAAAGTGTTTAGGAGAGTTGCACCAGACAGACTGTTGCAGGATCTGTAAAAGTTTTCACCTGAGGAGCCGAAAGGAGAGGAGCATGTGCCTCAAGTGGATCCTCATGGAGGCAGCTCTTCGGCTGCAACCTCTGGACCCAGCAGCTGGTGTGTCAGTGCATAGTGCCCCTGCATCCGTCAGAGACCTGGTGCCAAAGAAGACCTCGGCCCAGGGGTAGCCTCGGCACTGATGCTCGCCAATGCCAAAACCGGCTTGGCACCGCTCCCATTCGCAAGTGGCCCGTAAAAGGTACAGGCCTGACAGAGGGTGCTCGCCTATGGTGCGGCCTATGGAAAAGGACGCTGGGCCATCGTGCCCCCAGATACACTCAGTGCAAGGGTCTCCGGGACCATCAACTGTGGCTCTGCAGAGGGCACCCACAAGCCTGGTGAGCATGGGATCCCTGGTGAAGGAGAGCAAGGTGGAAGAGCTGGACCTCTCCTCGATGCTGGATACATTCCACAGCAATCCACCATCTTAGGAGGGAGGGTGCCAGACCCAAGACCTCTGGCACTGCAAGTTGCAGCGCCATTTAGAGACTAACCCCCAATGATGTGGCGCCAGTCACCCGCTGCGCCTTGGCTCCGGTCACCCGCACCTCGGCGTCGATCGCCCACATCTTGCCACTGGGCACCTTCTCCTCAACGCCGGTCACCCACAGCTCGGCACCAATCGCCCTCTTCTTGGCACAGGTCCCCTGTGCCCTGGCACTGTTTGCCGATAGCATCTATCTCGGCACCACCATGGTCTCTAAGATTAGAGTCCAGATCATCGGAGGCAGACTCTGGCACCTCGAAGCAGAGTAGGCACAGATCGGGGAGGCAGCACTACAAGGAGGATAAGGGGCAAGCACCCCCTGTTGATCTTGGCCCATGCAGTGGCAGGTGCCTTAGCAATGGCCCTTCTGGACCCCATGGGCGTACCACCACAAGCCCAAGGGTCTCAGTCTAGAATTCTCTATTCAATTGCCTTGGAGAGCCAAGCGGCTGGCACCCTGGAGTATAGAATCCTGCAGTATAGAATGCAGCACTGAGGTCAGCAGGCACAGGGAGACAGTGCCGTTGGGTGAAGCTGGTGTGGTGCATGATGCTGAAGAAGAACCCGGCACCGAGGCGGGCCCTGATGCTGATAGAGAGGTCCCAGGCAGGGAGGACCCTACTGGCCAGGATATGCCCGAGACTGAGGTTGGACCCAGGGCCTCATCTTCCTCCTCCCCTGATGAGGCCGTAGCAGGGACATTGACCACCCTATCCCCATGGATAATAGGGCCCACCAGGAACTTTTGAGAAGGGTGGCCCAAAACTTGGGCCTATAGGCAGAAGAGGTCTGGGAGTCAGTGGACCCAATGGTGGACATTTTGGCTCTGCAGGGTCCTTCGAGGGCAGCTCTGTCTCTGACCAAAACAGTCCAGTCCACAACGAAGACACTGTGGCAGACACCAGCCTCTATCCCACCTACAGCCAAAGGGATAGAGCGGAAGTATTTTGCTCCCTCTAAAGGGTACGTGTATCTTTTTACTCGCTCTCAACCTGGCTCGCTTGTTGTTGTATCTGCGACAAACGAAAAGGAAAGGCAGGGTCAGCAGGGCCCAACGCCTAAATCAAAGGAGCCAGAGAGACTGGATCTATTCGGGAGGAAGGTATACTCCACCGGAGGTCTCCAGCTGCAAGTCGCCAACCAACGGGCTTGTATCAGCAGGTACAATTTCAACTCATAGGACACAATAGTGAAGTTCAAGACCTACTTCCGACCGATTCCAGGTCAGAGTTTGGGGCCATGTGGAAGAGGGCAAAGTGGTAGCCAGGACATCGCTATAGGCTGCATTAGATGCAGCAGACTCTGCAGCAAGGACTATGGCTTCGGGGCAGGCTATGAGAAGCTCCTGGCTGTAGGTGTCAGGCCTTTCACCTCCCTTCCAGGACCTGCCCTTTGAAGGAGCTGTTCTCAGCGCAAACAGAATCCAAGCTCCACAGTCTTAAGGACTCTAGGGCAATTTTGAAATCTTTGGGGCTACATACACCTTCCACATAGAGGAAGCATTTCAAGACCCAGTCCAGCCAGAGATTCTACCCATCTCTGCCTCGGCAGGACTTCTCCAGAAAGAGGGGCAGAAATAACAGGCACAGAACACCTCAGCCGCCCAACCCTGGCAGAGGCTCAGGGAAACAGCTGCCAGGGCCAAAGCAAAACTTTTGAGGGTTTGCCCGAGGGCGACACTCTAGGACAGCTACTGGCTCTTGTCCCTCTTTTCCAAGACCACTTATCCCATTTCTACCGTGCTTGGGCCCGGATAACATCGGACAGACACGTATTGCACATGGTAGAAGTGGGATATTCCCTCCAGTTTTGTTCTGCCCCATCCTCCCATCCCCCCTTCTCTGTTCCTCTTCAGGGACCCTTCTCACGAGCAACTTCTCATACGAGAGGTGCAAGAACTGTTTTGCCCTGGAGCAGTAGAAGAGGTCCCTCAGGAACTAAGGGCAAAGGGGTTTTACTCCAGATATTTCCTGATCCCAAACGCAAAAGGGGGGCTCAGGCCTATCCTAGATCTGCGGAATCTCAAAAAGTTCACAAAGAAGCTAAGATTCCTCAGGTCTCCCTAGCCTTGATCATTCCCTTTCTGGATCCGGGGGACTGGTATGCTGCCCTCAACCTGAAAGATGCTTATTTCCATATCTCAATAATACCCTCTGACAGGAAATTCCTCAGGTTTGTAGTAGGACGTAATCACTATCAAATCGCAGTCCTCCCGTTTGGCCTATTGGCAGCTCCAAGAGTCTTCACCAAATGCATGGCCTTGGTCACTGCCTTCCTGAGGAGGCACTGTGTCCAAGAGTACTCATATCTGGATGATTGGCTTGTCGAGGGACGCTCCAGGGAGCAGGTAGGCGCTCATGTCACCCTAATATGGTCGACTTTCCTCAACCTGGGTCTTCAGTTGAATGTGAGCAAATCAATGCTAGCACCCATGCAAAGGATAGAATTCATAGAGGCAGTCTTGGATTCAATGCAAGCCAGAGCTCTGCTGCCAGAGTCTCATTTTCAGACTATGGGCTCCATAATAAGAAACTTCAGCAATTTTCCCATCACAACAGTTCGGAATTGCCTAATGCTTCTAGGCCACATGGCCTCCTGTACATATGTGGTCCAGCAGGCAAGGCTGCAACTCAGACCTCTCCAGTTGTGGCTGGCGTCGTTTTACTGGCCACACAGGGACAGTCTGGACAAGGTGGTCTCTCTCCCACCACAGGTTATAGAATCTCTCCAGTGGTGGCTCAACCCTCGACAGATGTGCGAGGGGGTCCCATTTGCCAGTCCACAGCTGTCGTTGGTGCTGGTTACGGGCGCTTCAGCCTTGGGGTGGGGAGTGCATCTCGGCAAACTGAGGACACAAGGTCTTTGGTCCCCAGAGGAGCTGTCGCTTCACATAAATGTCAGGGAACTATGAGAGGTCCGGTTAGCCTGCCAGGCGTTCCAATCTCAGCTGGAAGAAAAGGAGGTGACAAACACCATGGCAATGTTCTATATGAACAGACAGGGGAGCACGTTCCTTTCCCCTGTGCTGGGAACCCATCAAACTCTGGGATTTCTGCATTGCCCATTCCATACACCTGGAAGCGTCCTACCTGTCCGGCTCCCAGAACGAGCTGGTGGACTATCTCAGCCGCTCCTTCAACACCCACGAGTGGTCTCTCTGCTCATATGTCATGAGAAACATTTTCCAAAGATGGGGGTTTCCCCAAGTAGACCTCTTTAAATGTGGTCCAACAGGAAGTGTCACCAGTCTTCCTCCTATCTGGGACGTAGCCAGATAGTTCTCTGGCAGATGCATTCTTCCTTCCCTGGGTTCACCACATGTACTACGCGTTCACACCATTTCTTCTTGTTCACAAGGTCCTCCTGAAAATCAGGAGAGACAGGGCCTTGGTTATATTTCTAGGCCCAAGGAACACTGGTACACCATGCTGCTGCAGCTATCTGTAGACATCCCTATCGTCCTGCTGCTGGTTCCGGATCTGATCACGCAGAACCACAGTCAGCGGCATCACGCCAGCCTTGAGTCATGGCATGGAAGCTGCATGGTTGAATCTGAGGGAAACATAGTGTTTGGAGCAAGTGCAGGAGGTCCTGCTTGGTAGTAGAAAGCCATCCACCAGAGCGGCGTACTTAGCCAAATGGAAAAGGTTCTTGGTGTGGTTAGTGCAGAAGAGCACTCCTCCAATGCAGGTTCCGCTGTCTTTTATACTGGACTACCAACTGCATTTAAAGCAATTAGGTCTGGCAGCTGCATCTGTGAAGGTGCACTTGGTGGCCATCTCCGCTTTCCACCCAAGAGAAGGGGATTGTTTGATATTTGCCGACCCTATGGTGTCCCGCTCCCTCAAGGGATTTAGAGAGACTTTACCCTCCAGTACATCATCTAATCCCAGCATGGGATCTTAACCTGGTGCTCAATAAATTGATGGGCCCCCCTTTTAAGCCCCTAGCTATTTGTTCACTATTATACCTCTCGTGGAAGGTAGCCTTCCTTGTCGCTATTTCCTCAGCAAGAAGTGTCTGAACTCAAGGTGTTGACTTCAGACCCCCTGTATACAGTGTTTCGTAAGGATAAGGTGCAGCTGCGCCTGCATCCAGCTTTCCTTCCCAAAGAGGTTTTGCATTTTCACACTAGTCAGAAAATTTTCTTGCCAGTGTTGTTTCCAAAGCTGCATGCCAGCAGCAGGGAACGTAGTCTCCACTCCCTGGATGTCAGACGGGTATTGGCATTCTATATAGTGTGAGATAGTGAGGGCAGAGGGCAGTAGGAGAGTGCAGGAAGGGAGGTATGTGAGCCCAAGAATGCTCAGGGCTCTGTTCCCTGCAGATTAGCTAGGTGCCATTAGGGGGCGATTAGGGGCAGCTGGGGCCAGTGAAGGATCAGCCAGGAGCGTCATAAAAGCCCTCCGCCCCAAACAGTCAGAGCACAAGCAGGAGGAGTGTGCTGTGCTGTGCTGTGCTGTGCTGTGCTGTGCTGTGCTGTGCTGTGCATCGGAGGGACGTGGATCGGATTGAAGTGAAGGGGAGTGGTGAAGTGAAGGTGGAGGAACAGAACGGAGTGCAGAGGCCGGTGGACAAACGGAGGTATCCGGCTCAAGGAGCCAGAAGGAGGGGGAAAAGTAGCCCAGGGGAAGACAGTGCAGCTGGGAACACGGTGCCAGCAGCACATGGCTGCCTCTCCTAGGGCCCCTGGGCTGGGACCCGGAGGAGCGGGTGGGCCCGGGTCCCTACCCCCTCCTTAGGGAAGACGGGGTGACTGGACACGTCTGGCCCACTAGAGACAGTACAAGCGTGGGACCCACCAGAGGGGAGCTGACGGCTGCCACAATAGAGTGAACTAAGCCTTTTCGTAAATTGAACCAGCTTTTCGTCACCATAGCAGATAGGATGTGAGGCCTCCCAGTGTCCTCTGAGGATTTTGTCGTGAATTACCTCTTGAATCAGGACCTGCTATGATCTAACCAAGGTACCAGCCCCGGCTCTGACAGCGCATTCCACGAGAGCTCAGGCATCAACAGCAGCATTCCTGGCATATATTCCCACACAGAAAATTTGTAGGGCTGCAACGTGCTTGTCCATACACACATTCACTTCACGTTATGTCATTACCCAGTATGCCAGGGATGACACGGCATTTGGTAGAACAGTGCTCCAGTCAGCAATTTCGTGAGCTCTGACCCCTCCTTCATTGGTCTGCTTGGGAGTTACCTGCTTGGAATCAACACAGGTAAGCACTCGAAGAAGAAAAAATGGTTACTTACCTTCTGTAACTGTTGTTCTTCGAGATGTGTTGCTCATGTCAATTCCAAGACCCACCCACCTATCCCTCTTGTTGGAGATGATTGGCAAGAAGGAACTGGAGAGGTGGTGGGTCGGCAGGCGCCTATATACAGCGCCATGGAGGCGCTACTCCAGGAGGCGCCTACACCGACCTGACGGGTACCACTGGGGGAAAAACCTTTCGACGACTGTTCATGTGGCACGCGCACACGTTTTTGGAATTTTTTTTCCTATCAACTGGAGAGTAAGTTCATATGGTGGGTGGAGTCATATTCATGATTTGAAAACTGAGCCAGTCAGAGCTCATGTAGGGACAAGCTATGAAATAGGAATATGAGACCACCCAGCTGGGCTCGGTGGATGATCATGATGAGATGCATGATGGTGTCTTCTGGAGTCAGAAACTGGATCCCAATGCCTGTGATGACTTTGCCAGTCTCTGGCATCCAGTAGACTAGCTCCTGGATCCCCCACAGGATCAAGACCTTAATACAGTACATGACCTATTGTTCCATACGCTTAATCTCAAAAGTTAGTTGTCTCCCCTCTGATTCTTTTGTTATGTAGAAAAGCAGCCTTTAACTTAAATTTCTTATGGAGGTTCATAGATTGCTATTAATTCTTATTTAAATGTTTTAAATTCAGATTTAATTTTAAACAGGTTTATTTTTAAAAAGAAAAAATTATTTGTTTTTCGTATTTAAATTATAATTATTTAAATTAAAAATGTCTTTTAAAGGTTTTTTTTTTTTTTTTTTTTTTTTTTTTAAATAAGTTTGTATCCCCCCTGCTCTGGCAGAAACATGCACCCTAAACAGCTAAGTGGAACTCTAAGCATTGCTAGTACAGAACACACAATTCTTACATATTTGCTGAACTTGAAAGAGTACTACCACAGTCAGAATTGCAATGAGGAAGATGTGGGGATATTCAAGCACAATAACTGCATGCTGATGGACATAGCAATGGAAAATGCCAGGTTGCTGCTGTTATTCATGGAACAGCTCCACACAGAGTATCACTGCTTCTGGGGCTGAGAAATGAGCACTGACTGGTGGGATTGCATCTTAATGCAGGTTTGGGATGACAAGGAGTGGCATCAGAACTTTTGGATACAAAAAACACATTCCTTGGGCTGTGTACTGAGTTTGCACCAGCCATCCAGAACAGGGACATCAAAATGTGAGCTTCATTGACAGTAGAGAAGCAGATAGCGATCATGCTCTGGAAGCTTGCAACATCAGATTGTTATCCATCAGAAGGCAATCGTTTTGAAGTTGTAAAATCCACAGTTGTGGGGGCTGTTGTCTTGCAAGGGTGTAAGGGCCATTAATTGTCTCTTGCTACACAGAATTCTGATTCTTGGTAATCTGCAGGACATAGTGGATGGATTTGCAGCAACGGGGTTCCTGAAATGCGATGAAGCAATAGATGGCAGACATATTCCTATTCTGGTCCCTGCCTACTTTGCCAATGAGTACGTTAGCAGAAAGGGATTTTTTTCTATGGTTATGCAAACCCTGGTGGATCACTGAAGACGCTTCACTGATATCTGTGTGGACTGGCTGGAGAAAATGCATGATACCACATCTTTAAAAACATGGGACTTCTAAAAAAGCAGTAAAGGGGGCCATTTTTCCCCAACTGGCACATAAACCTTGGGGATGTTGAAATGCCAATTGTCTGTCTCAGGGACCCAGCCTACCCCTTTTTCCCCTGGCTCATGAAGCCATACACTGGCCACCCCAAGATCACCAACGAAAGATTCAGCTACTGTCTCAGCAGGTGCAGAATGATAGTTGAATGTACTTTTGGTAGTTTGAAGGATCACTGCTAGACAAACATCCCTATTATTATTGCCGCAGGTTGTGTTCTGCACAATATCTGTGAGGTCAAGGGGGAAAAGATGGAGGAGCGAAGTAGACTGGCTGTCAGCTGAATATGAACAGCCAGACACATGGAAGAACTCACTGTGGAGCTTGTATGGCTGAGGGAGGCCTTAAAAAACATTTCAATTTTCAGGCATGTTAGTTTTGTGTGATATTCAGGGATGAGTTTCTGCCTCACACTTTTGAAATCTAATTTTTTATGTAAACTTTTTGATGGGAGGGGTGGGTTAATTTGTGCTGTTAGGAGTTCTGTAATTCTTGGTGTACATTTTTTAATATGAGGGGGTCTTTGCCTGCCTTCGCCTCCCCTCAATGTCCGTAATGCTTTATCTGAAGATTTGAATGCGTGTTCTTTATGGACTACTGCTATGAGTTCTGTAACATTGACTGTACAGTAATAGAAATGCAGTGTTTCCCAAAAAACAAAAGTTTACTATGTGCAAAGAAACAGTCAACAACAGTAGAATGCCAAAACAAAAAAAAGAGAGGAAAAATCATTTAAAACAGTCTAGCAACAGTGTAAACCATACTTGAGAGCCCAAATCCAAAACAAACGAAAGATGTAGTGTTTGACCCTGTGATTTCCCCTTGTTTGCCACCAGCATAGAGTGGTAGGGGTACAGGTGCACACTATGATGCCAGCTGTTGTCTGTGTGGGGGGGGAGGGAGTAGAGTTCTCTGACCATGGAATTTTCCATTCTGAAGCAGCTCTGGCCCCTTATGCTGCTATCCTACTTACTGCAGTGGTCCCAGCTGAGCTCATTCCAGACTGGAATGGGCAAGTGTCCTGTTGTTTGGGGAGAAACTAGGCTGCCATCCCTAGAAATGTTTGGGAGAGAGTCACAGAGTATCTCCATGAAACATTCATTGAGGATCTTGGAAGAAGACAAAAGGCTCATCCCAATTCAGATAAACAGTACTCTATATCCTCCCTGGGTTTCTGCTTCCCAGAAAGCCAAACAATTAAAATGCGGACACAGACTTTGCTTTTGTTTCTTCTGCCTTCACCTGAGCACAGGACACCGTTCTCAGGTGGACTGTATAATCAGACTGTCATACTGTTTTTTAGAATGTATTCCCTAACACTATATTTTCTAATGTTATACCAGTAAAGTAATCAATCAAAAGTCAGTGCTTTTTTTCTCAAAAGATGGGCTAAGTCCCATTTTTAAATGGCAAAGAAGGGCAGAGTGGGGAGGAGGGAACAAGGGAATGAGGTTTCAGGCAACAAAAAGAGAAAAAGTACAAGCAATATTTCTTGTACAAACACTACTCAAGCTTTCCTCCCCTTAGTCTGTGGGGTCAGGTGAGTTTGCCTGACTTGACTGGAGGATTTTCAAACAGCTCGTGACTCATGGCATCCCTCACTGCATCACCTCTCCTCTTTCCCTGCTGTTTAGGGCAGGGGTCTCTGCCTCAGGCTCCTGGGAAGAGCCCACAGTCACACATGGGATTCTGGTGGGGTCACTGCCAAGTATGGCATGCAGTTTGTTGTAAAGGCAACAGGTCTGTGGGGCAGCACCAGATTTTGTATTGCCCTCCCTTCACATGGCACTTCACATGGTACTGTCCCTTTGCAAGCATCCCCAGAAATTGCTTGCAGATGTTGACATTTCTGTGGCTGTTCTGTAGCTGTGCTTGCACAACGTCTCCACACAGGCCCAGGGCATTTAACACTTCTTGCCTGCTGCAAGCAGGAGCATGTCTAGTAGCTCTCTGTGTGCACGGACTGGGCATGGTTGGTATTGTGGGGGAGGGTAGCCACTCCCCATCCTGCTTTGGGGGTCTGATTGCCTGTCCTTGTGAGGTAGTACAGCCTGACGGCCAGCGTCAGTAGTCAGTCTTGCTGCCTGAGGGTCAGGGCTTGGCGACCTAGTGGCCAGAGTCAATAGCTATCCTGGGGTCGGGGCTCCACAAGCAAGTAGTCTATAGCTACACTAGGGATTGGCGCACCTCTGCAGTCCTATACTCAAGTAGGGGTCTGCTGTCACTCCAAGGGGAGTGGCAGGGGAGTAGGATGATGCAGGCCCTCCTGACTCTACCGCGTCCCAGCCCAGGGTGCTGTCTATGACGGGGGTGGTCACCATCAGGGTCAGCGGGGATCCTACCGCAACGTGTTGACCTGTTTCAGGCAGGAGATATCACTCTCCTCGTCTTCCTGGGTTACTTCCTACTGTGCCTCCTGATGTGGCAGTCCGTGTCTCATTGAGGCCTTCAGGTTCCCCAGCGTCGGTAGCTCCCTGGATGTCTGGCTCCGGGTAGTCGGCTGTGGGCAGCCCAGTCTCTGTTCAGGTCTCCGGTTCCCTCAGCTGGGGGCTGCAGGGGCTCCCTCCTTGGAGTCTCTGCCAAGCGTCCTTCCTCTTTGGCGATCAGCCCCAAATGAGCAGGGCTGCTCCCTTTTGTACTGCAGCAGAAGTTGGAGCATGCCCAGCATGGCCTAAGGGGCGGGGACTTCCTCCTCCCGTAATGCAGGTTAACTCCCTTGTTTCTAGTGCGAGGTAAGCACGCCCCGTCATGGTTGGTTGGATGCACACAACAAAGGTGAGCTGCTAGCTGTACTCACCAAGGTAAGCAATCAGGAAAAGGTATTTCAAAAACATTCAGGGATTTTTAAAAGGGGGGAAGAGGGAGGAGGGTTTCCAGTGTCTGTGTTCCACAGTCAGGGGAGCTCAAAATTGTGACAAGTTACTGTTGCTGGGACAGAAGAATTGTGGGACAGCTGCTGGAGGACTGTTGGGGTCGACACTGGTCATGCAGTGTCTGCACTCGTGTCGTGTCGACCTCCATGGGCTGACTGTGATTCTGTGGTGGTTGGAGAGATAGAGGTGTAGTGCTGCTGTAGCAGGTGCTTCTGTGAGCAGAGGACAAGTTTTGGTGTAGACACGTACATAATTCATTCAGTGCAAGTGGGACAAAACTTTGTAATGTAGACCAGGCATAACTGGGTGGATGGTGGGCTGTTAATAGGGGCACTAGCCCCCCACCCTTCCAGCCACATCTGCTCTTCTAGAATCTTGAGAAACCTTGGGAAGATGATGTCACTCCTGCAAGTGGAAACCTTTTCAGGTTATATAGAGCCAAAAGTGGTGATTTATAACATCTCTTCTAGCAATTATTTTTTCTCCTAATAGATGACAACAGTTTATCTATAGCTCAAGTGTATGTAGCAGCCTACCTGCCATGTTCCTGTACTGTAGGGCTCAGTCTTTTCTCACACATTAGAAAAGCAGGTTTTAAGGATCTGACAAATGTGTAGTCTAGATTGAATTCATAACTACAGGTTCCTAATAAGACTTAAGTTCTTTCAATTAGTTCTTGTGAAACTTGGAGGTTCCTTTGAAGCCTCTTAGTGCCTGTTTACTTTTGCATCTGAAATTGAATGTTTGTTTCTTTGTGGCTATAACAGAAAGAGTCTAAATTTTCAGATTTTTATGGAAGACCTATATACAATTTTTAATAAGGAGAAGGTAGTTTTGAGACTTCATAAAAGTTCTTGAATAAGGGGGGTTTCAGTTTGTCACTTGATTAAGTTAATTTATTTACTCTCCCAAAACTTGTACTTGTTTCTGTCTTGCATGTATAAATGTGTAATTCTGCTTGTATTAAGGGTTGGTTACAAATTTTGTGGACACAATTAGGAAGGCTTACTGAACATTTGGCTTTTGATAGTTGGAACAACTATCTATCTGGCAGGCAAGTTGTGTCCAAGCAGACTAATTGATTTGCAGAGGAATGGCTGGCCAAGATGCAGATGTTGTATACAGTTTGTGGGCAGGCATATTAGAGATGTTAAATTTGTTTCTCACCAGGGAAGCCATGCTGGAGTATGTCTTCAAGCTGAACTAGTCAGTTCATTTGGCAATCCATGGTTCCCTGGGATATTATGCCAGCTTCCAAAAAGAGTCTCCTTAAGACTTGGTCATCATCTGCAGAAGCTTCTTTTTTCTGTCCTGTGAGCTTTCATTAGGCTGGTTCTCTTCTGTATCTAGAAGATAGCAAAACATTTTTATCAAATTTAATCTGTTCACATTTTGTCAGCATTCATAGTTTATCACATAAAATAATTTATAATACATTTTAGCTCTGAATTTTTATCTTTTGTGAATTCCCTTTTTTTTCCTCTCTCTCTCTCTGTTAAGAAATATTAGCAACATATTAAATGTTTGAGCGGACATGAAGCTCTTCCTACAGATTGCATCTTTTTGTACCTCTCCTAAGATTACTTTATCAGGAATGCAATAAAAGCAACCAAAGTATCTAAGCTTGCCTTTGAGTTTGGGATCAGTCTTCTTGGAGTATTGCCACTGGCTGAATTGAATGGTCAGAAACCTCTGTTTCTGGTGCGTACGTGCCAGAGTTGCTTGGTCCCAAACTTTTGTCCAAGCTGTGATTTGTGGAGAATTTCTTTTTCAGGTAGTTTTTCTCCATTCAGCTACCAATGCCTTCATCTCCGTCATGACTTATTTATTATTTCTAGGTGAACTTGTGAACTATATTTGGTATCAGAGGATGTGCAAGTACCGTACATAAGTAGTTTAAAAAATACCATTTTATACCATTCATAGTGTACAATTCTCTCCCCATTCTGTGTCTGAATTTCTGAAGATTTTTCATCATGACTCCTTAAATAAAAAAATTCTTTTGTGTGTGTGTGTGCATATGTAGTTTTTTCCTTTTTTTATATTTTACATATGGAAGAGGCAGTTCTAGCTTAGCATGAAATTGCCTCTCTTTCACTTAAGAGATATATTAGAGTACTATGGTTGGTTGTATAAATTGCTAGAGAACAATATATTTGCAATGAAGCGTTTTTATTAAAGAACATGATTAATACTTTTTTGAAATTGCTAATATTAAAATAATTTTTTAAACTTGAATTTAACTGATTTAATAGAAATATTAAAGGCTGTTAAACTTTTGAAGTGATATATCAATAGTTCTGAGGGTATTGCTTGCCACCTAAAGAATCTATCCAAGAATAACTTGAAGGATAACGTAATAAATTAGATATCCTAGTTTGCAACAGGAAAGTGAAGGTCAGGTTGATCTTGTGCTCAGTTTATAGAAATCAATTTTAACTTTAGCGATAACTTGCCTTTGTCAGACCAGGTGTTAAACTCACCAGTGTTAGGGACTGGAATGTTTACTAGTTTTCTAACCTCAGGAAAAACTAACACAGCAGTGACACTTTTCAGATTAAACAAAATTTGATTTCACATTTTAAACTATTTTATAGAACAGTTTAGTGGAAAAAAATTGAAGGTTGTCACTCTCTGTTAAATGATACCAGTAATATCAGGATTAACTTTTTTGGCATTGTCCTGCCCATCAGTAGACTGAAAACAAAATTCTGCAGTGATTAGTATCTTTCTAAACCATCATCCTTTTGTCTTTTCTGGATAGTTGTTCTATACATATCTGGTTTGTCTGTCACTGGCCCCATCTGTATTCATCCTGAGAATCAATAGTACATTAAGGAAACTGACATGAGGAGGGAAAAATCATAAATAATGAATAACAGTCTTTACTGCTGGTGTTTCATTTCTGTTAAGAGGAATACAAATTCCAATGAAGTACTAGTGTATTTCATAACCATATTAAACTCAAAATCTTTACCCAATGTATTAATATTTTATTAGTCTATTTTTGTTTAGAAATAACATTTTGTAATACTTAATTATTTGCTGTCAAAGAAAAAATAAGGTTTCCGTTTATTAGCGGTATTGTGCACAGAGTGAGAATATTTTATTAGAACTTATCTGCAGTCTACAGAGATGCAAGGATTTGAAACAAGGATTTCGTTTTTGACAAGATCTCACTTAGCTTTATGAACAATAGCATCTTGAGAGAACAGATTTTGTGGTATGAAAGATGTGAAGTATTAATGGTCAGAGCGTGATCCTTGCACTTCAATTCTGTGTATTAATTTTTTTCATTAGCTCTCTGCACTTCCACATCCTGCATATTGCTGGCAAGCATGCATCAGCAATAAGACTTTCTTCACCAATGTGTCTGACATATCTCTGAAATGTGACTGGTCAAAGCAGTACCTGATTTTTAGATGTCGGTTCCTTTCAAACCATCTGAGTAATTTCACCTGATATTACTTTAAATTTTTGACATAATGTGCTCTTTTGATGAATAGACGTGTAGAATCAGCACAGGAAGAGCAAAGTCCTTTGCAATACCAGCTCAGTTGCATCTGCAGATGAGGATTTAAAATTCTATGCAGCAGACAGTACCTCAAGCAGGCGAGTAAAAGGTTACTGCATTATTTTGCTTATTTGCATCCATAGTCTTGATCTACAGAAGGATTTTTATTTAATTTGCATTGCATGCTTATATTTAGATACTACTGGAAATTGATTGAATAGAAACATAAATAGCAAAAGGGCAGAGCAAGGTGAAAGGGAGAGTCAGTAGGAGCTCAGTTCTGCTTTAAAACAAGGAAGGGGAGTGAAGGAAGCAGAAGGAGCAGAAGAGAGCAAGAAATTAAGCTTTCAATGCAGTTACGAAAACAAGAAGTTTTTCTTGAATATATATGTTTAAGCTTCTTTCCTACCGCCTGCATTTTTCTTAACCTTTTGATAAAGAGGATGCTATTGAATTAGACAAGCACTGATAGCTCTATAAATGCAAGTGACAATTATTTCAAGTCACATTATCCTGTAATCATTTTAGGCATTTGTGTTAATATGAGCCCTTCTACTCCAGAAACAGTATTGCTTACTCCAGTAAGCCAGTTAATATGAGCTTTTTATAATTGTAATACTGGCATATTATTTTATCATATGGAAAGGAAAAAGCAGTATATGGTTCACTGATTTAATACTGTGAGAAACGCTGTCAAGTTTTCTGACTGAATTATATAGATGAAATTAAGCAGATAGACAATATTGTTGAGAAATCAGATTTAAGTTTCAGAACATAAATGTTTTTGAAACAGGCCAGGAAGCCTATCTAGATCTGACTGCTCTTTTGAATTAAGTTTGCCTTTCTGTATAACTCTTCCTCTGAGCCAAAGACTTGTCTAACTTTTTTTCAAAGCTGCTTATACTAGATAGCTTTATTGCTTCTCTTGGGAATTGATAACCCTTCTCTTATGTTTCACCTTAAATTGCTTCATTGCTTGGTACTTTCTATATTTACATTTGTATATGCTTTTTCATAAATGTTAGAGTGACTCACATAGCTTGGTAGCAGCAATTCATATTTCTCTTCAGAGTTTTGATTGTCTCAGTGCAATCTTCTCGTTGCATATAAGTTTTTCAATTTAGAATAAGATTTTAAAATATATACTGTAGAAAATGTATTGTAGAGTATAACAGGAAGACATGTCTGTCATTCTTCTTACATGTAATTGACAGGTCCCTCTTGAACACTAGAGTCACAAAAGGTCAGCTGTTCTGATTGGTAGGTCAAGCTCCATCCAGTAATCTGTTCCCTGTTGCTTTAAGCAATGCAGCAGCAGTTCTTTTCCAGGTATTGAGCGGTTCTTGAATAGAGTGCATAGAGGATGTTGAGGGGTGTGGCTCTTTTCTGTTGGCTTTCGGAATAGTGTGCACTTAGAGAGAGAATAGGTTGGATAGGCTGAGCTGGTGGAGTAGGTAAATGGACCTGAAGTGATGGAAGAGGACAGAAGCTGTAGTCTGTGCAATTTAGGGTGTCTGACACCTTGAATGTATTCCTCTGTGAGATGCCTTTCTTCCCTTTTAAACCAGTTAAGAGCCTTACAACAGTTTACTTTGTAAAACAATAATCTGTGAAGAATTAATTTTAATATTGAGTTTTGCTTGGTGGTGGAATTGTGGCTGGCATATTTTGGAGGAACACGTTTGTTTTTTCTGTTTATCGATATTAATTTCAGCCAGGGAGCTGCAGAATGAGGCAGTCAGCCAATTCTGAGTATATATGGGATTGTACCAATTCTGGTTTCTTAAGGAATAAAGTTATCTGATGAGCAAGTCAATGTGTGGATGTGGCTGCAGCATTATTTCTTCTTTAATGAAGAGGCTGGGCCGTTCGACCTGCTGCTTTGATCTTCTATCTTGCAGCCATACATCAGACCAATTACAGAGTCTATCCATCGAATGTCCCAATCAGCCAAAGAAGGTAACTATAAATATTTTTTAAAAAATCTAAAATATACCATTAAAGTAGATGCATTATTATTTGGACCCATGTGAAAAGCCAAGTTAAAGATATTCCTAGCAGTTTTCTTGACCTTGCAGTAGCTATCTAATATAATTTTGCTATCATCCGGTTATGTAGCAATAGAAATGTGCTGCAGTAATTGATTTTGTAATAGGATCAGGTGATTTACTGGCTACAATGACAACCACTTGCTTGCTTGCTCTGAAACCTGGAGCACTCTAATGGATGTTGTGATTGCAGCCCAGAGTTGCTTTGAAACTGCAGAACGCTTAAAGATGCAGTATCTCTTATTTGTGTCAAAATAAAAACTACTTTAATGATATTCTTCCTCAATAATCTTATGATACAACCATTGGAAATTCACTGACTTTTTAAAAACTCAAATGAATTTTTACAATTTAGAGAAATCTTCTGTATATAGAATCAGAAGTCATCTTAATACATTTAATATACTCTTAGCCTTTTTTCTGGCAACTATTTAATAAACATTTCTCTTAATGTGCTTTACTCATTTCTTGAGAACTTGGGCCATAGCAAAACGAATTTCACTCTGCATTTAGGGGAAAGTACAAAGATAGCAATTCCCCTGATCATTTTATCTACATGGGACAGTGGTGGGTAGAAAGCAAAATACAGGCTTTAGTTAGAAAACAAAGTAAACTGCTAGACTTCAGGTTAAGTTATGGATTTTATTGTAGAAAACTCATTAAACTCTGATCTGATGAGTAAAATTGGGGCTCTTAATTGGTTCTAGCCTTTGGACCAGTCTGTCTTACCCTGAAAGTGAACCTGTTTTGTTAAGCTTTTATATCTTTTAAGATTTGCACGGTAGCATTAATTTGCAAAGTACATTTGAGAACAGTAAGTATAAGCACAAAATATGCTCTTGTGTTTGGTGCTAGTTTATATTTAGTCCTTTTCAGTCAAAAACTTCAAAATACATTGTTAATATTTATGTACCCATTATTGCTCAAGAATAAGCAGACCTTTTTGTGAGTACTTAATGCCTGACATAGGACACATACAAAATAAATGAGAGAGAGCTTAAAAAGTGGGGGGAAAAAATTTCTGGTGTAAATGTTAACTTTTTTTTATATTGTTCCTGTGCTGCAAAGGAAGCCTGTGAAAAAATTACACCTATCACATTATACTTACCAATGGGAAATTCCTGCATGAATTTTGAAGTAGGAAAGTTAAGTTAAAAAAGGTAACTTGAAATGTGGATTAGTGTGCTAAAGTTTAGATGATTACACATGTCACTTCAACCTGAAGACATCAGGATGATGGGTACAGTAAACAATTCATTGCTAAGATCAGGAAGGTGATGGTTTTTAAGTTAGTGATTTAAATGTTCCTTAACTAATGTAATATTTCTCAGGATTTATTTTACAATGTAATTATGATGTTAGAAAGGCATAGGTCATAATACCCTATACATAAAATATTTTACTTTGGAGAAAGATGGTATGACCCACTGTATTTTGTGTGTTTCAGCCCTGTTAGGGATCGGGGTCACTTTCTGAAATCAAAATACCAGACTTTATTAAACACTAAGCAAAATATGTAAGCAGTTACAAATACAAAATAGAAATGACACTATTTTAAGGAGTAAAATTGTTAACTCCAGCTGGAAAAAGCAAGCATGAAAAAATGTTTTCACCACAAATTCACAATTCCATGGCACTATAGGGATAAACATGGCATAAATAAGTGCATTATTTTTCCAGAATGTTGAAAATTACACTAAAAATGGTGATGTTATACTTGTTTATTACAGAGCCGATGATAGAACAAAATGAGTGATGGGAATTTCCTTTAGGCTGCAGAAATAGTGGAGCTGTTAAAACTAGGCCTACTACTCTGAAAATTCACGTGGTAGAAAGTAAATATGTATATGTGTGTCTATATTTCTGTATCAACATACATATATAATAAACTGGAAGTGATATGGAAAATATGAGACCAATTCTCAGGTAGAATCTTTACTTCAGTGTAGCTATGGCAATTTACAACAGGTAAGGAATTGCCCATATGTATTTAGAGATAGCATTCTTTTACCAGGGGGGTAGCCGTGTGAGTCTGGGTACAGCGAAAACATCAAGAGTCCTGTAGCACTTTAAAGACTAACAAATTAAAATTAAATGTGTTAGTCTTTTTAAAGTGCTACAGGACTCTCGTTTTCATTCTTTTACCAGATATCCGTCTGAAAGATATTTGCAATGCTAGCTGTTATGGTGGCCCACAGTCAAAGATCATAGACTTAACTTTTAAGTTTATAACTTGCTGTAATATCATTCTAGTACGATAAGAACTATACAGTGAAAACATGAACTATTAGAATAATTTTATATTTAATTTCATAATATTAAAATATTATATATTACTATATGTCTGATTTAAGATTGAAAGCCATTTTCCATCTTACTTTAATAATTATTTTAATATTATGAAGTTGCCTATTATACACATGCAAGTGAACATAAATACTTGTTAACAAGAGTGTGAAAATACTTGTTAACAAGTGTTTGAAAATACAAATTCACAATTATCCATTTTAGCATGCTTAACAAAGTGCTTTCCATATGAATTTCAAGAATATGGTACATAGAAGAACACAGATGGCTTTACTTTAAATTAAAGGGAAAAAGAGTGCTTTAGATCCAAAACCTGACTTACCTCGAGTAAATACTTTTGATGAATGACCTGCAGACTTTAAAATGTGTTTTGTTTTAAAATTGCTGTCTTTGCAGTTAAGAAATCTTTTAAAAGAAATTACCATAGCCCCACCAAAAAAAGCTAGGAACTATTTTTGTAAGATAAACAATCAATATAAATTATGCGTCTCTTAGCTGCTTCCATAGAACTGTTAATGCCGTTCCCCAGAAATGTGCTGATAAATAATGTTTCTTGGAAGGACTTTGAAATATATTGCATTGGTTAAAATCAATACTGCTGAAATGGTAGCATCACAGTTTTTAGTGTACGGTGATATATTTGCATAATCATAGTCTCTTCTTTTAAATAAACTAAATTAATCTATTACCAGTTTATTAGTGATGATTTATTTCTAGCAGCAAAGACCTAAACAGTTCTATTTTTCATGTTTATTGCGCTCACAGCAAAAATGTCATGCAAGGTTTCTTGTGGTGGTAGTCTCCAAATATTTAAATCTTCTCTTCATGACTTTAAGAATAAACACTGCCAATATGTTCTCATCTTTGAATACAGAGCACAGACTTTGATAGTCACCTTGGTAACTTGACATAACTAAATAACGCTTGTTAGTGAGTTGAACAGAGAAGAGATAAGGGTAAAAAGTTACAGCAAAGTAGTCATCAACACACACTGAAAGTTTTTGTTCTTCGAGTACTTGCTCATGTCCATTCCAGTGTAGTTATATGCTTGCCCCGAGCTCCGTCGCCAGAAAGTTTTTTCCTCAGTGATATCTGTTGGGGGTCAGCTCTTGTGCTCCATGATATCATGCGCTCATAGCTGTAGTAGGAAGTGAGAGTTTAAGGCCTGTAAAACAGGCTAAGGCCTAAATGGAAAAAGCCAAGTGAACAGAAGTATAAGGGGTCACTCAAGTTAACTGAGACTGGTATAGGAAAGTGCTGATTCTGCAAGGTTGTAAGACTGCCAAAATATTACTAAAATATGTAGTAGGTATAAGAGGTACCAAGATACTAACTCTCTGAAATGACACTTTTATGGGTAGAAATGATACATGGAGTGGCGGTGCCCAAATCAGCCAATCAACAGAAAAAGGTGGTATTAGACTACGTCAGGAGGATGGCAACTACCTACGTGAAAGGGGGCAGACCGAAAGTGTATGTAACAGTGTATAAAAGAGGGTGTCAGAGGGAATACCGGTGTCCAGTCTAGGGGATAACGGAAAGTCCCGCCGTTGGGCCGAGACCATTGTAATGCCGCCTATGAGAAACTGACCCAGAGATACTCTGTAAGTCATTTCTCATTGTGCCGCACGCAATAAACCTGGCCTGGGTGCCTTCGTTGCTCAGCTAATCCGTGGTCGTGTCGACTCATTCGATCGTGAGAGCCGTCTGTTTCCTGCGCAGAGCTGGGACAGCATCTACACAGGGACACACGCACGCAGCCTACACTGATAAACATCGGTGACCAACACACTGAGTACCACACTGGTGACCCCGACGTCTTACTTCTTACTACAATAGCATTGGTATAAAGGGCCCCACCGCTGTGAAGGTTACTGAAACTATCTCATCCCTGCTTTTGCAAATGCTCCTCAGTGGACTTTACAACTTATTGTATACAGTTATCTTATTCTTAGTGGTTAAGTTTCAATTTTTAGATAAATAGATTTCAGTAAGGAATTTGATACGGTTCCACATGGGGAATTATTAGTTAAATTGGAAAAGATGGGGATTGATGTGAAAATTGAAAGATGGATAAGGAATTGGTTAAAGGGGAGTCTACAATGGGTCATACTGAAAAGTGAACTGTCAGGCTGGAGGGAGGTTACTAGTGGAGTTCCTCAAGGATGGGTCTTCGGATCAATCTTATTTAACCTTTTGATTACTGACCTTGGCACTAAAGTGGGAATGTGCTAATAAAGTTTGCAGGTGACACAAAGTTGGGAGGTATGGCCAATACAGAGAAGGATCAGGACAGCATACAAGAAGATCTGGATAACCTTGTAAACTGGAGCAATAGAAATAGGATGAAATTTAATAGTGGAAAGTGTAGGGTCACCCATTTAGGGACTAATAACAAGAATTTTTGCTATAAGCTGGAGACACATCAGTTGGAAGTGACAGAGGAGAAGAAGGACCTGGGCGTATTGGTTGGTCACAGGATGACTATGAACAGCCAATGTGATGTGGCTGTGAAAAAAGCTAATGCAGTACTAAGGTGTGTCAGGCAAGGTATTTCCAGTAGAGATAGGGAGATGTTAGTACCATTATACAAGGCACTGGTGAGACCTCATCTGGAATATTGTGTGCAGTTCTGGTCCCCCATGTTTAAGAAAAATGAATTCAAACTGGAACAGGTGCAGAGAAGGGCTACTAGGATGATCTGCAGAATGGAAAAACCAGGCAGTGTGGAATGCACGCCTCTCACCTGTGCCAGGAAGCACATTGCTTGTGGAAATTTTGCATAGCCCACTCTATCACCTCAAGGCCTCCTGTCTGCTGGGTTCTCAGAACAAGCTAGTGGTTCACTTCAGCTAAGTCTTCTCTAACGACCACGAGTGTTCTATTCGCAGATGTCATCAAAATCATCTTCCAGAAATGGGAAACTCCCCAAATAGATCTGTTTGCAAGGAAGCACAATAGGAAGTGTCTCCAGTTCTGCTATCTCCTGGGCCACAGTCCGGGATCTCTTCCTCCCTTGGACAGGTCATCTTTTCTACATGTTTCCATCTATTCCTTTCATACACAAGGTCTTGCTGAGAATCAGAAGGGACAGAGCGTGAGTCATCCTGATAGCTCCAGTCTGGCCACTACAGCACTGGTTCACCACACCTCTGAATCTCTCGATGGAAACACCAATCCGCTTACCTCAGGTTCCGGACCTGATATCCCAGACCATGGTCACCTGCGTCATCTGAATCTCGAGTCCCTTCATCTCACAACCTGGAAGTTCCAGGGTCAAACCCCTTGGAGCTAGCATGCTCGGGACCGGTTCGTGAAGTTCTTTGAGGAAATAGAAAACTGTTCACTAGAGTTAATTACCTCGCAGAGTGGAAATCTGGAGTGGAAATCTCAATCTGGTCTGCACAGAAGCATATCCCATCTCCAGGATTATCAGTACCATTCATTCTAGACTACTTACTGCACCTGAAACAACAGGGGCTAGCTGTATCATCTTTTAGGGTCCACCTGGCCACAATCTCAGCATTTCACCCATGGGTGAACGTCCGGTCTGTGTTCTCAAACACCGTCTGTAGTTTTATCAAGGGACTGTTTCTGATAGGCTGTACCCCCAGGTTCAACAACCGATCCCTCTCTGGGATCTCAACCTGGTATTGTCGAGGCTCCCAGGTCCCCAATTTGAGCCTCTGACAATGTGCTGTTTGATCTAATTGTCCTGGGAGGTGACCTTCTTGGAGGCCATTACTTCAGCCAGAAGGGTCTCGAAGATTAGGGCCCTCACTTCAGAATCTCCATACACAGTATTCTTCAAGGACAAGGTTCAGCTGTGTCCTCATCCAGCCTTTCTCCCAAAGGTGGTTTTGCAATTCCATAGTAACCAGGACATCTTCCTACTGGTCTTCTATCTGAAACCACATGCCAACAAAGAGGAGCAGAGGCTTTACTCACTGAATGTCAGATGTGCGCTAGCCATCTACACAGAAAGGACTAAATCATTTTGGAAGTCTACTCAACTTTTTGTGGCTGTTGCATACAGAATGGAAGGTCTTCCAGTCTCAGCCAAGAGTCCCTTCCTTGTGGATCACTTCCTGTATCTGCACATGCTACGACCTGATGAAGGTCCCTGCTCCTGCTCTGACAGCACACTCCACAAGGGCCCAAGCATCTTCGGCTGCTTTAGTGGCAAAGATCCCTAGCCAGGATATTTGTAGAGCAGCAACATGGTCGTCAGCTCACACTTTCACATCTCATTATGCCATAATTCAACAGGCTAGTGACGATGCTGGATTTGGCCAAGCGGTATTAGAATCATCTTGTCAATGAACTTTGAACCCTCCACCTGCACTACTTCTTGGGAGTCACCTACATTGGAATGTACATGAGCAAGTACTTGAAGAAGAAAAAAATGTTACTAACTTTTTGTAACTGTTGTTCTTTGGGCTGTTGTTTATGTTCATTCCACACACGCATCCCCTGTCACCCCTCTGTCAGAGTTAGCTGGCAAGAATGAACTGAGAGAGCGGTGGGTCGGTGGGGCCCTTTATACCAGGACTATGAGCGCGTGACCACAGCCAGAGCCAACCCAATAGATGCCACTCACACCTACATTGGAATGGACATGAGCAACACATCTCGAAGAACAACAGTTATGGAAGGTTAGTAACTGCTTTTTTCTCCCAAACAGTAACCTTAATCTTAGACATTAATGATTTGGTCTGACAGAGGTAATGAGGACCTCTGATTTATCCCTTAATAGGGAAAAGGTAGCAGATCTCTGTTTTTAGTTACTAAGGTTAACAGATTCTTATACAGATCACTATTTCAACAGCCAATATTTGAACCAAATGTAAGCTGCCTAGGAGTCTAAAAATGTTTTTATTCTCTATATATGCACTCACACACACAATCTCTAAGTTCTGTATCTTAAAATTTTCTCAGTATGTCCCCAAGAAACCTATTGATTAAAATTTGAGGAAGCCCATTAGACTGGCATGCCACAAACAAACAAACAAACAAAAAACTTAATACAAGTATATTAGTTCTAAAGCATTGCAGTGCTCAGCGTCCTTCAATGTCAATATAGTGAAGCACTAATTCTGCAGAATGAGAGAACATTCCCCCCACCATGTGCAGTGTAATTCAGAGTCCAAAAGCCCTATTTTGGAAAGTTAAATCATAACACAGGCACTCAAAGGAATTTATTTATTTAAGTACCACAAGAGAAGTGGATCGAGTTTTAACATCTTCCTTTATGCACTACTGACCACATAAACAACTGATTGATATGCCTGTAAGAATGTATCATTAGGGCTAAAATGGACGCATGTGTATGATTTTATGTTCTGATAAATAAAATGCAAGTAAATAAACTATTAAGTTTCTATCCTTTCAGTTCAATGCCTAGGACAATTATTTTAGTAGGAGATGTGTTTTGCTAGAACACCAAGCTTCTTTAATTCCTGTCACCTCATTATAATGGTTTTTGGTGACTGATAAATACTACAGACAACTATATCTTACCCAGATTTTGTGGAAGGGTATGTAGGATAAATGAGTACAACTCTGAAAAAAAATACTAGATGAATACGGAGGAAATACACCTTGGATTTTGTTTTAAAGAATAAATTGTATGTCTCTTAAAATATAAGCTTTAGATTAGTTAGTGAGAGTTGACTAGGGCAGCTAACTGATGTGGTCAGGAGAATAGCCAAAACATGTTTTTGGGTAGCCTAACTTTCAAATTTGATATCCCGAATTATTCTCAGTGAGGGTGGTGGCGATTGTGACTGTCTAGATCATTACAATCCTTTTAACTAATTTTTCTCTCTATCCCAGGTCTCTTGATTCTCAGTCACATCTTTTAGCCCAAGGTTACTCTTAGTGAGGATTTAGTAAAGAATTGATCAGTAGAATTTTACTGATGATTTCAGTGGAAACAAGAACTGGTTCATTCTGAGTTGCGGTGTTTATTAGGGTCTTATGAACTCACAATGAATTGAGTCGGAGTTGGATTGAGTCTATAGTCAGAAAAGTGATTCAAAAATTGCAACTGTGGAGTTCCGTCTGACACAAGTCCTGAGACAAACATAAACATTTTACAAGTAAAAAATAGTTGGTTTTTTCCTAAATAATTACCAGCAGTGGGAACTCCGCCTTAGGGTCTGGAAGTAGGCTGTGTTCTTTCTGATTCGAGAAAAATCTCCAGTAATAAAGATTCTTCAAATGATATATGACCAGAAAAATCCATCTCACTCACACAAGCTGTATATGGCTAGTAGTAAAAAATAAAAATAAAAAATTAAAAAAAAAAATTAAAAACTATAGTTGGCAAAATAAGCAATTGGAATTTAAATAAATATAGATGTAGATATCCTGAATAATAAGGTTCCATTTTTACATAGTAAATATTTTTTACCTTAATATTCTTCAGCACCCTTGTTGTGATTTTTCACACTTAAGTATATTCTTACACTAAACACTTCAAACAAAGCACCCAAACTGCTTGAACTCTGGTTCCATACAGATGTCAGCATCTCCTCTTCCCTTTGCATATGGAACGTCAAAAATGTACACTATGTAACAATGGCATTATAATGCATTTCACATGTTTGTATCTCTTCTACACAGTGCAGTGATTTGTCATCACCCTGACTTTTGCTTTTTTCATGTAAGTGCTTTAATTTCATGATGTTAGGGATATGCATTTTTGCTGTATAGAGACAGGCTAGCTGTGTCTAACACTTGGATAATTGGTTGCCCTGTGCAGTAAAATACAATCCTACAGGGTGCTGAGCACTTCATATGAGCAGTGGAGTGCCCTTAGAACCCCTCATAATTAGTCTTTTCATGAAGAGTGAAGAATGATTATCTGTAGGAATAGTATGGTAAGGAATTTGCTACATTTTTTTGTGTACACTGTGTACGGTTGTAAAGCCAAACAAGCGTTTTACAAATAAAAGATATTATAGTCTTGTGAAATTGATAAAACTTAAAGCTTCTTATGGATGTTAAAGAGAGTGTGAATTTCTTTTTAGGGCATTGCTGCCAGGGCAAAATGTGAGGTAGTTTGGGTGCCTTGTCTGGAATATGCAACTTTAACTCTGTATTCCCTGGATTTACTGGTTTTGAATATTAATATTCTTGAAAGGTAATGTGCACTCAAAGTACTGACATGTCTGCAGATGTAGATTCACCTTTATTATAAGGTGCACATTTTTACAGTGAGCATAATTAACCGTTGGAACAATTTAAAATGAGGTGTAGAGTGGATTGCTTGAAATTGCTTGAAATTTTGAAATTAAGTTTTGGATGTTTTTCTAAAAGAAATGCTCTAATTCAAACAGGAAATAATTCAGGGAAGTCCTATAGCCTGTATTATACAGAAGGTTAGGCTAGATTATAACAGTGGCCTTATAAACTATGAATCTGGTGTTCTGTGAGAGAATTTTCTTTAATCTTTTCCTTTTCATTGTTGTAAGGTCTGCTGAAGAGGACCCCTGTTTCTGCAACTTCTAGGAGGTTCAGTTGAGCAGCCCTGAAGATGTCTGAGGACAGAGACCTAGTAGCAGGGCTGACTTGATGTGTCATCAGGTCCATCTGCTGCCTCAGATTTACCTTCCTAGTAAATGTCGGGCTGGAAAAGTCCTCAAGAGATCATCTAATCCAGCCCTCTGCACTGAGGCAGGACCAAGTATACCTAGACAATCCCTAATCTGCTCTTTAAAACCTCCAAAGATGGGGATTCCCCAATTTCCCTTGGAAGCCTATCCTTAGACTTAGAAAGCTTTTCCTTCTATCTAACAAATCTCCCTTGCTGAAGATTAAGACCATTGCTACTTGTCCTATGTTCAGTGGACATGGAGGACAATTGATCACCATCTTCTTTATAACAGCCCTTTTGAAGACTGTTATCAGGTTCCCTCTGCTCGGTCTTCTTTTCTGAAGACTAAACATGCCCAGTTTATTAACCTTTCTTCATAGGTCAGATTTTCTAAAGCTTTTATTATTTTTTTTACTCTCCTTTGGACTCTCTTCAGTTTGTCCATAACTTTCCTAAACTGTGGTCTCCAGAACTGGAAAACAGTACTCCAGCTGAAGCCTCACCAGGGCTGAGTAGAGTGGGACAGTTACCTCCCATGTCTTACATATGACACTCCACTCCAGAATATTAGCCTTTTTTGAAATTGCATGACACTGGCTCATACTCAGACCTGGTGTACACTACTCAGTTTTGTTGACAAAACAGTGGAGGTGTACATACTGAAATGCTCCTCCCACCGATGCAACTCCCCTCCTATGCTGACATAATAAAACCACCTCAATGAGAAGCATAGGGCTTACATTGGTGTAGTTAGGGTGACGCAGTGTCTGTGTAGACACTGTGTTCCTGGCTGTTGGGGGCCCATCTGCCCCCCTGCTCCCTTGGAGAGCTGGGTGGCTGAACCCCACTATTGTCTGGGAGCTATGGCAAGAAGCCCAGATTCCTGGACCCCACTCCTGGAGGAGAATGGGGATGTGAGGCCCCCGGGTGGCTGGCCCCCACTACCAGCTGGGAAACGGAAGCCGAAGGGAGGACAGCCTGAATCCCAGCAGGGAGCCCCAGCAGAGCTGAGAGCCCGGGCTGACCCTCTTAGATTGGGGGAAGTGCTCCTGGTGAGGACGTGCACACCTGACCCAAGGAGAGTAGCGTGGACATCAGCCGCCACAGTAACTAATGCGGTGCTGTAAATCGACCTAACATAGGTCGACTTACTTTTGTAGTGTAGACAAGGCCACATTTTGTGATTCACTACAACACCCAGATCCTTTTCTGCATTACTCCAGCCTATCCAAGTTATTACTCATTTTGTAGTTTTGTGTATTTGATTTTTTTTTCTTCCTACTTGTAGTACTTTACATTTGTCTTGACTGAATTTCATTTTACTAATTTCAGACCAGTTCTCCAATTTATCAGGGTAATTTTGAATTCTAATCCTGTCTTTCAAAGTGTTGCAACCCATTCCAGCTTGGTATCATCTGCAAATTTTATGAACATACTATCATCCAAGTCACCTATTGAAAAGTATGGAACTTGGGACAGACCCCAGGCAGGTCTGACAGAGAACCATTGATACTTTGAGTATGGTCTTGAAATGAGTTGTGCACCAACCTTATAGTAATTTCATCTAGACCACGTTTCACTAGTTTGCTTATGAGGATGTTAGAGGAGATTGTCAAAGGCCTTACTAAAATCAGAAAATCATGTCTATTACTTTCCCTTCTCCCCCATCTACTAGGTGTACCACTTGTCCAATCCCTCTGTGAAAACTGGTGCCTTTGAATTAAATCTCTCTTTCTAGGGTCTGGTTTAGTAACATAAAATGAGTTTAATGCAAAACCAAATTTTTCCAGTCTTCTCAAGACTTATGAGTTCTTTGCAGCCTTTTCGAGAATTCAATATTCCTTTCTCCTGATCAGGACTTCACTTCCTTACCAGTTCTTCCTTGCCACCTCAGATGGTCCTCTGTGACCCAAGTACCCCAATGGCAAGCTGGTTCAGAGCAGTTACAGGGATCTTTGGGGTCTGGCATGTACATTCTAATTCACCAAAGACTGGCATGTGAAGTCTTAAAATGCCAGTGATGCGTTTGTCATCAATATCATTGTGAAACACATGTACGGAAGTTGTGTGAAGAGTTTTATATATATATATATATGGAAAATTGTTTTAAGAGTCCCTTTCTCAGTGTTGGTAACCAGCAAAGGTGAAGAACAGGTTTGATGTCAGACAAGGAATGTTTATTTGAACCAAATGCAAATGAACTATTGTGAGAACTTCAAAGAAAGAAACTAACAGGAAGAGAAAAACAAGCTGGGGGACTGGAAAAATCCAACTGTGAGGTGCACATCAAAGGCTTGCTCTACTGTACTGGGGGGACAAAGAAGACACCCAATATACCATCACTGAGGAAGAAAATGGACAATGAATTTCTTTCATGAACGAGCGGTTTCAGTCAGGCTTGGTTGAAAATGCTGGAGAGAACTTTGGGTGAGATAAGCTTTTTTAGATAGGACGTTAACCTATTAGTCTGTAGAAAGTGTTACAACTTCATTTTATTTGTAACAATTTGTTTCCAATATTCTTACTCACTATCACTTAAATATCCCTTCTTTAATAAACTTATTCTTGTTTTCACTATAAATATATCTAAGTGCTGTGATGGTAAGCAAAATGGTGGTCTTGAGTTGAATGGTCCTGAGTACAAATGGTTATGTACTGTTCGTTTGGGAACAACAGGCCTGTTAATTCTGAGAGTGGTTAGTGGATAAGGGGCTGGACACTGCAGGGAACGCTCTGTGGACTTGTAGGTGGTGAGTGCCTATTGCTACCTGTACAGTGAGAGCGAGGTCTGTGGAGGCCTGGAAGGCGGTGCTTGTGCTGCCAGGAGTTGGTGGCTTTCAGGGAGCTGGCAGCACAGCAGGCACAGACAAGACTTCCTCACACCAAGGGCAGGTGATGGTGAGGTGTGTCACAATCCTTGGTATCCCTGGGGAAGTCACATCTTCTCAGTTCTTTACTGGGGCTTTGTCTTCCTACCAGTCCTTTATAGCCCTTCCAAGTTAAAGCGTCTCCCTTGGCCACCACTCTCTGCCAGGGTCTCAGATAAGCTAAGCCTTCTGCATAGGTGCTCCAGAGAGTCCTGTCCATGCTCCTGTCTCACCAGCAGTCTCCCCTAATTTCTTAGTATTATCTAATCCTCAGGTTTCTGTTTACACTTAGTAACTTGGTCACACGACTGCCACTTGACATTTTACCTACTTCCGATACAATCAGACTAAATGAGACACACTTGCAACAGGTACACTAGGACACACAACTGACTTAATCAATTTCCTGTCATTGCTGAGGCTTTGGCATTGCTGTGCTTTGGTCCCTCCTATTTTCTGCCTGTTGCACATAATAGTTTAGTTTCCTGAGGGCTGAATTACCTTAGTCTTATTTTGGTTGTTGGTTTCAGAATGTGGTTCTGGGTGATGTTGGTTGTCTGTGATATACAGAAGGTCAGACAAGATGAAGGCCTTTTGGTCTTGAATTTTGTGACTCTGACACGTGTACCCCAGTACCGGTGTCTTGTTAGAAGCTGCCTTTGTTTTCTGGCCTTAAAGTGTCATGAAGATGCATTCAGTCTCAGAAGGAGAGTTTGCAGACATCCTAAAGTCCTCAAAAAAAGGGACTGCCCCTTCTTCAGTTTGTCAACAGGACCATGCATCTGCTTTGTTGCAGAACCTTGGAGGTCAGGTATAGTGCAGTTTCCTTGCTCTCAACTTCCTAATGTTCCCAAGGCTGGAACTTTTCTCCTCAGGTCTTGGAGGGAAGAGGGCAGGCTGGAAATGAGGCTGACAGGAGGCTTAGGGGTTAGCCCAGTCTCCATGATGAATGCTGTGGAGTGAAGAACTTATTCCTTTGTTTCCTGCAACTCCCTGGGCTCCATAAAACGGTTTGTGAAAAATGAAGACTTATTTCCCTGCTCCTCTTGTCTCCTGTAATGAGCCGTAGGATCATCTGCCCTCTCACAACCTCTAATTTTCATCTTGAGAGTCTTATGGAGCACATTTGAGATCTTCCAAAACCCTCTTCTTCATGAGAGGCATCCCTTGTGAGTCTTTATTAGGCTTCTTCCCTCTCTCTCCATGAGCCTTGGAGTGCTCATCAGAACCCCAATCTTCTTGCCTGCCTTTGGACCATAACCTCTTGCGCTCCATTTCATATGTGCTAGTCTGAGCACTTAACCAGAATGCCTTATGGTAATAAGTCAATCCCCTTACAAAAGCAGAAGTGTGTTACATCAATACAATTACTTTTATCAATGAAACTTGCAATCTCATTTTAAAAAATCAAGTTTGTTTGACAAGACCTGTTTGACAGGACGGGTTGACTGGCATTTATTATGCTACTTTTCTTTAACACTTGATTGTTTGCATCCTGTTTCACCCTTTCAAGTTTTGCTTGACAGTTGTGTCAGACTAATCCAGGTCATTCTCCTTTTTTCTCATTTACCTTTTTTAAAGATAAGACACCTGTAATGGACAATTGTAGAACAATATGATTGTTGGGAGAAGCTCATTTCTGTCACTGTTCAGGGCAGCTGCACCTGTATTCCTTCTCTATGGTCCAGCAAGAGCACCCATTCTTAGGCTTCTGGCTCCCTTAGCAATCACCTTTCTTGGCTGGAGACCCTTCTGACTGCGATATCTCCAGGCTGAACAGTTGCCTGCTTTCACTGTGTTATTTTTGACGGAGAGATGCTGCCCAAACAGGCTTGCTTACTTTCTCTACAGAGACAGGTAACAGTATGACCACCCACAGTTATAGTTACCACATATCTCTTTTTATGGAAGCCTCTTTTATTTTTAAGGTAAAAGGACTACAGAGAAAAAACAATAAAATAACCTACACACAATGCTAACAAGCTTACCAGAGATCACTCCAGCCCTAACATGGGCTCTGGCAAGAGCAGTAGTTGAACACCCTACCCAAAAGGTTTCCTTGCAGTTTCAGGTGCATAACTTCAGTTCAGAACAGGCACCAAGTCTTATGGGGCTCAGTGGGCCCAGTCTGATCAACCCTTCCATAAGGATTGGGGCCCTCCATTGGCCAGGTGTACTGTCTGTTTGCTGGATCAGGACGAGGGTCCTGTGCCTGTTCAAAACAGGCTGTTAAAAATCCTTTCTTCGTCTAGGTCCCTGGAGGATCCTGTTTGAAGTAGTATATGTAAAGCTTTCCAGAGAGTGGCTTCAGAGGTCCCATAACTGGAGGAATTACATTAGCATTCCCCTCCTCTTAGCGCAATTGCATACAATTCCACAATAACACACAGTTGCATTTTTAATACAATGGACTCCAAAGGTATTACACCTAATTCAATAAGGTTAACTTCATTCCATAAAGTATATCTTAATTCCATAAGGTTTGTCTAGGATGTTGCAAGATATTGATAGTTTGTCTCAGCAAACTCCATCAAAAAATGGATAGTTTTTCCCCTGAAGCGTGAGCATTTACATGCCTCTTAGAATTTTTTTAAATCCTAGGTTTCATATAGTTTGATATTCTTATTATCCATATACATTTACAAGTCTCTTTTGAATCCTGCAAAGTTGTTGACTTCAATGGCTTCTCGTGACAGTGAATTCCACAGGTAAATTATACATTATGTAAAAACAAAAAGAATAATTTTGACTTTCAAGAAAAACTGTTGCCGTTCACTTTCATTGATGATCTCCTTGTACTTGGAGCGGGTAAACTGGAGTGCCTGATTTACGTTTTGAATTGTTAATTATTTTGCATACCTGTATCATGTCTCCTTTCAAACGTCAGCAGCTCCATTGTTTTTTATGTCTTTTGTATAGAAGATTTTTCCATGTCCCCTAACCATTCATTGTGCCTACCTCTGAATTCAGAAAAATTATAGTAGAAATAGAGATAGTTCAGATGACTAAAAATCAAGACAATATTCCAAATGAAGGCATACCATTGGCAATGCACTGCAAAATGTAAAAGATGTCACTGAATATACGCTTAGGTCTAAATTTTCTATGTGTGCCTACCCAGAGATACTTTTATGAGGCTTGATTAGCTAAGGATAGGTGCTCAGCGCTTTGTGAAAATTAGAGCTCTTAAGGTGTGCCAATTTGGGCATCCAAAATCCATGTAGTCATTTTTGAAAATTTAGTTCTGAAGCCCTCTCATTGCAAATCACTGCTCTGTGTATGATATGTTGACTTGAATGAGACTAAGGACTTGCATATCCTAAGAACCTAACATGGAAAAACCTCCTCCCCACACTAAAGAAAGGGGGAGATAATTTTTTTTTGGTCATACATAAACATTTGCCACATCTTGCTGTTACCAACCAAAATGAAGGTGCTGTACTGCCACTTTTCCATCTATCTTGTAAGTGAGCAATACTAAGCTTGTTGTCAATAATAGAATTACAGAGTGAAAAATCAAAGCATTTTAAAATGAAGCAATTTGCCTGAAATAAGAGTGCGTGGTCAGAGAACACAGAAGTGCCCCTCAGTGAGAAGAGAAATAAAAATAAAAGCAGCATCGTTTAGCTCTCATGAAACTTCCAGTGTCTTTTCCTTCAGATTTTACTATAGGCTGCCATGGTCAGAGGGCAGCAATTAGATAGACTCACATATCTAGCCAGGATCACTAGAAAGCAATCATTCCATGCTTGGGAAGAATCCTCAGATTTCTGGACAACTCCTCCACTGCAGTAGAGAACTTACTACTTCATCTTGGCGTGTTACAAGGCCCTTCAAGAAACTTGACATCTACAGGTAGCTTAAAAATCTTCCTGTTGTAGCTGTGGCTGTTTCACATCCCCATGTACAAAACTGCACTTCTTAGGCCTTTCCGAAATGAATAGTTAAAGTTCATTGGTTCTCTGCCTTAAAAGATCTTATTACTAAATTTATGGAGAAGAGAGCTGGTTGCTTTAAAAACTCAGTTTACTGTATTGCTGTAAGAGTGATGTACACTGCAGCTTTCTCTCTGATATATTTTCAGCTATTTAGAGCTTCCATTCTACAGCTTTCTAATAGTGATTGCCCCAATTTTAATAGTCTGTTTTCTCATTTCATCTTTAACATTTTTTTGTACCCACTCTGTAATGCAAGAAAATCAAAACAACAGAGATGGATGTTTTTTGTATTAGTATGTGAAGTTAAACAATCCCTATGTTTTGTGGTTAATTCTAAAAGTAAATAATAAATTCAGGGATACCTTATACAACTAGCTTTTCTAGAGCCTTCAGAAGATCCATGTATTCATACAAGTTATTTTCCTTAATTGCTTAACAAGCCTAATTTTTTCCATCTCTTCCCTTAGCCTGTTGAGTTGCTGATGGTGGTGAAGTATTAATCCATTAAAAAGGCTTGCAGTGAAGCTTTTTACTTGATGTGAGTTGTCTTTTTAATTATAGCTGTGCTGCTCTATAGTGCAAAATGCTGTAATTAAGGCTGTGTCAGCACTTCCATTTTAAATCCCTTGTTTTTATCAGCATTTAATATAAGGCTATACAAAAATTTGCTTTGAGCTAAATTGTAAAATGTACAAGATGTTGGCCTTCAGGGGAAATTTACAATTATAAAAATTATTTTATCAGTATTTGGGCTATTGAAATGTTAAATTTTTTTTTACTTGTGCACTCTTTGTACGTATGTATGTACGTGTGTGTGTGTACTCCATCAGATATCTTCTGATTGTCAGAATACAGCAAGTTGACCTTTGTACTCTCCCCAGTGTAGAGCTTTCTCTAACTCAAGCAGCTGACCTTTCTGCAGCTGTTCATAAAAATTCATTTTTCCTTGTCTCTCTTTTTGCTGTTCCTTTCCTGAAAAGACTGAGACTTTTCGCTGTGCTTTTCCCTTCTGGGATACATGCTTTCACTGCTGTTAGCACTTACAAGAATTCACTCTGTAATACATCCTATACATGCTGCCAACATATATGTTGCAGTTGAGGGAAACTGCACCTGTATTTCCCATGCCTGGTCCACCAAGGGCAACCACTCTAGGCTCTAAGCTCCTCGGCCACTATCTCTCATGGGCAGAGACCCATGTCTTTTTACCCGTTGACTAGAGTGTTAAGGCTGCACAGCTCCTTGATTTACACACTGATATTCCCGGCAAGCCTGACTGCCTAAACAAGCCTGTGTCTGTGCTTTGCTTTCTTTCCAGAGGCTATGAGCAGCATAATTGCCTGCAGTTACAAGTTACCACACAACTCTTGCTAAGGACATTTATTCTAAAGGTGAATTCATTCCAGAGAAAACATTGAAAACAATAAAGACTCTACACACATGCTAAAAAGCTTACCAGAGGTCACCCCAATTTCAGTTTTGGGTTTGGATAGATGTTAGTTGTTCAAAACACACGCAGTTGAGTCCCCAGAGCTCTGGGCTGGAGCATGCACAATCATTATGTGAGGATGGTGCATGTGTAGTCTTGTCAGCGCAACAAGCTGTGAGAGCCTTGAGCATGCTCAGTGAGGATGGAATCTTAGCTTTTAAGCTCTAGTCAGTCTCTACTAAACATATGCAAATTGAGATTTTTTTCAAATGCTTGTAACTCAGCCAAATTTGGGTGGAATTTCACAGGGAATGAAAAAGGCACATTTTTACACAAGTCCCTGCTCCAAAGCATGGGGACACAAGAATATTTAAAAGAAAAGGTCTCCAGATTTGAAATATGGGCAAATGTATTTTTCCCTAGCATCATTCTCAGAAATTGCTGAACCATTTTGGCTAAAACAAATAAATAAATAATCAACCTGAGGCAGACATCTCCCATGGAAAATTTCAGCTCTAACCGTAAAGTTTGGCAAAGTTATAAGCAGCTAAAACCAGGATCTTATAATGGGCACTGTCAGGCATTCTTAATAGGCATTACCAGTGCTGCTTATAATCACCCCATACCTCCCCAAGCTTCTGATTTCTCTGAGGCCTGCAGTTTATTATTGTCATTTGGGGAGATACAGGTTAAAACCTAAAGGTGAGTACAGTTCCATCATATGCTATCTATATACCACAAATTGTGTAGTTAGACGATGTTTTGGGGGGATTTTTTTTAGTTGAGGGGGGATTTGTATTTCAGAATGAGGTAAAAAGGATTATTTACATGGTTGGCTTAGTTGTTCCGATCATCCCTTTCCTCTTGGTTTGGGCCTTATTGAGGCCAGCTTTCTCTTCTTTGGGATAGGAGTATAAGCTGACTTTAATGTTTAGTTAAAAACCAATGTACATTTGAACAATTATTTGCCTGTTGTTGAGGATATTATTTGAACTCTGTTCACAGGACCCAGATGAACTTACGTTAAAGAAATAGTCTGTTTCTTGTCTGACAAGAGGGTTGGTCAGCCAGATGAGACTTTCCCCCCCTTTTCTTATTAGCTCCTGGGCTAAACCTTTTAGCTAAAACGAAGAACATTTATGCCAACCCTATCCGAAGACTGCTTCTCCAATGTAAAAGAATAAAATTAGTTCCTGCTATACACAGTACTTAATTGTAACAGTGGATCAACTTTCTATTTGATGAACTTTTATAAAAATTGTACTTACAGTGGTTTTGTTATACTTACTCTTTCTTTCCTGACAGAGCACATCTTTTCTTGAATTGTTTTCAGTGTGTCATTCCCTATTTCATCCTCCTCCTCTCCCATCATTTGTATCTCTTCTTTCTTTACTTACATTGTTCTTCTGCTCTCTCCCCCGCCCTCCCCCCCACCCCCCCCAAAAAAAATCTGTGTCCACTACTGCTCTCTTCCAGTTTATCCAATCACTTTCCCCACCCACACCAATCATGTTCAGACCTCTTGTCTCACCCGGCAAAAAGAATAGAATCTCTGGGCTGCTAGTCTCCTTGCTGTCTCCTCTTTGCTATCAGGGAAACTCATAGCAGCTCTTCCACTTATGCCACTTGTCTGCTCCAAACTTCCACTCAGCATGAGTGTGTGGTATTTCCAAGCCCTCTCTCTGTCATTGATCATCATTACCAAATCTGGCAAGTCTGTAAAATTACAATGACAGATGACACTTCTGTTTTAGCTTTAGCTTCTTCTTGTGTTTAGGTAACTTATCAACAAATATTGCTTCAGTGATGAGTCAGCATTGTTCAGTATGGTTATTATTGGACATAGCATTTAAAATTTGCAGATGCCACCAAGCCAGGAGTGGTTGCAAGCACTTTGGAGGACAAGATTAGAATTCAAAATGACGTTTTTAAATTTGAAAATTGACCTGAAATCAACAAAATGAAATTCAAAAAAGACAAGTAGAAAGTACTACACTTAGGAAGGAAAATCGAATGCACAGCTACAAAATGGGGAATAATTGGTTATGCAGTAGTACTGAAGAAAAGGATTTGGGGATTGTAGTGGATCACAAAGTGAATATGAGCCAACAATATGATGCAGTTGCAAAAAAAATAAAAGGCTAATATCCTTTTAATATTAGCCTAATAATACTGGGGTATATTAACAGGAGTGTCAGGTAAGACACAGGAAATGTTCCGCTCTACTTGACACTGGTGAGACCTCAGCAGGAGAACTGTGCTTAGTTTTGGATGCCACACTTCAAGAGAGAGATGGACAAATTGGAGAGAGTTCAGAGAAGACCAACAAAAATGATAAAAGGTTTAGAAAACATGACGTATGAAGAAAGGTTAAAAAAAACTAGGGGCATGTTTTAGTCTTGAGAAGGGAAGACTGAGTGGGGACTAATAAGTCTTACAATATGTTGAGGGCCATTATAAGGATGACACTGATCAGTTGTTCTCCATGTCCATCAAAGTGCATAGGACAAGAAGTAATGCCCTTAATCTGCATCAAGGGAGATTTAGGTTAGATATTAAGGAAAAAATTTCCAACTCCAAGAATAGTTGAGTACTGGAATAGGCTTCCAAGGGAGGCTGGGGAATCCTTATCATTGGAGGTTTTAAAGAGCAGGTTAGACAAATGTTCGTCAGGTATGGTCTAGGAATACTTGGTTCTGCTTCAGTGCAGGAGGCTGGACTAGATGACCTCTTGAGGTCCCTTCTAGCCCTATATTTCTATTATTCTGTATAAGATAAATAAACTTGAAAGTGTTCTTCCTTGATTATAACTTGTTTCTTCTTTCACTTTTCGCACTCAGTAGGAGTGATGTCTTGCAGTTATTGCAGAAGGCTATGTGTTAGGACAGAGTTCTAATCTTGAGTCTGCCACTGATTACTCCAAGTGGCCCTGAGCAAGTCACATATGTATTTTGTGAAACAGTTTACCTATCTGCAAAATGGTTGGCATATTTAAGTACTTCGCAGGTGAGTTGAGAGTTAATTAATGTCTAAAGTGCTTTAATGAAAACTGGTATTAAAATAATAAAAGCTGCTGTACATTTATAGCAACTTTTTTGTGGTTATCTGTAAAAACTTTTAAAAGGTGAGTATTATCCCCCTTTTATAGTTGGAAAAACTGAGGCACAGAATGGTAGTGACTTACCAAAACTCTTGCCGTCAGGAGAAGAGTTGGGAATACAAATCAGATTTTTTGATTCCCATGCCTTAACCATTAGACTGCTTGCTGCAACCCTGTCTGTAGAAAGAACTGGTTCTCTGTTGCGAGCTCTACAGCTCCTCTTTTGCTAGCTTTTACCAGTCCTGAAAGGAATATTGCAATCCGTGTTGTTGTTTTTTTTTTTTTGCTACAACAAAGTAGATAATTGGAGTACCACAGGATGTCCGGGTGAATGATGCATGCACTAATGCAGCTGTTACTTTCCCAACTTTTTTGACTCTATCTGCTCACCTGGTCACTTTGTTTTCCTCTTTCCCGCTTTGCTGGCTCCCTGACGCACAGTTGCCAATACCCATTAGACTGCCTTCCTTTCTTTGCATTACACTTCCAGCAATCTCAGATTTCTGCACCCCTTTTCCTCCCTGAGTTCCCACCCCAAATCTCCACAATTCATGGTTAGGAGTTGAAATTGTTTCCTGGATATGTCACAATAGAATATATACAAAAGCATTTTCCATCTGATTTTACTTTCACCTATATCACAGTATCTTGAGTGACAGCAAAATATTTTTTGGAACAGTTTTGGTTAGGTGGCATAGATTGATGTAGCAAGGAAATGGCTAAACAGTATAGACTTAGTGGTAGTGCAATAGCAAGCAAAGCCATTCTGTGCTATGTTTCTTGTACAGGTTTGACAACATGCAATTTTACATGCTAATTTAATAATGTAACAGATCACTGGTTCAGTTTTTCTATTTCAAAAAGACACCTTGTGCTTCACTAACAAGTCATGATTTTCAAATGTAGTATGCATACCATTACTTCCAAATCAAGGCAAGATAAAAGAAACAAATTGCAGCATACCAGATGAATTCTAAACAAAACATAAATCACAAACTACCTTCCTCTAATTCAAAAGTGAGTGGTGTGGATGGCTTTTTCTCTTTCGAGAATTGACTATCTAGGTCTGTACTTGTGGCCTGCTCATTCACCCTGGATGTAAATCTGGAACCCTAGAAAACCAGTGACAGTCAGGAGTACCTAGGCACTTCCTTATAAATTGGAATGTTTAGAATTAAAGTTAGATGAGTACCCTCGCCCTGACTCTTCTCTAGTTCCCTTTTTGTAATCTCTGCAGTAGAGCACTCTGGATCCCTTGGCGTGTGTATGCATGTGTGTAGAATAAATATTATGGGCCCAGGGATTTATTGGTTACTGCACATAGTCCTAGCATTTGAGTCCTCTCTATACTGCTATCTTGTCTTCAGTAATACATATTACATGTAGTTTCTGCTTCTAGGGGGTGAGTAGTCCCAACACCTTTGGTTGCACTACTTTTCTCTATAGCATTGTAATGGGTTTATGAATCCCAGAGGGGCCAGGAAGGGTTAATGAGGTGTTCCAGGCTCAATCAGCTGCACTCTGATTAATCTACAACTGCTATCAAGCTTGGTCTGTCAGGTCTTGCCACCTGTCAGACTTGGAAAGGATGGTTAAAAGAAGAGAACCAGAGAACAGGCTGGCAGCTCCAATGTTGTGTAAGAAACCTGGCTGTGGCCAGGTGTTGAATAAAGACTGTGGTCTGCAGAGGATAGGACCGACATAGACTGTTTAATATCTTACCAGGAACCCTTTGGTGGGTGTTAAGGCAAGAGCTGCTGATGGGATCTGCCTGAAAGGAAGGGAGCTAAAAATGGAGCCCAATGAGACTGAAGATTTTTTTTAGTTTGTGTTTATGTTGGACTTTGACTTGCAGACTCTGCCACACTTAACTCTTTGTCTAGAGGATAAGCCACTTCCATAATGGAAGTGTGCTGAAAACTGTTGGGAAAACTGAGGCAGAACTGCTCTAATGCTACATCTTGTGAGGATGTGCAGGGACTGCATCTGTGCCACAAGAATCTTATTACACGATCTTTTCTAAATATTCTGTAAATGAGAATTGTTGTGCTGCAGAGGAGACATTACAGCAAATCACAGCTTCTTTTTTCAGAGTCCCTTGAAGGAAACCTGGGGAAAACCTCTTGATCTTGCTCAGATTATTTTGAATTCAGGACCACAAGGGGAGGATGGCTTCAGTTATGGACCATCCAGAACAAACCTCTTAAGTTCTTCTTCAAGTGCTCGCTCATGTCCATTCCATGCTAGGTGTGTGTACATGCCATATGCATCAGTGCTGGAGATTTTCCATCAGCGGTATCCGTAGGGCTGGCTCTAGCACCAGTACATAGCGTATTGCTGGCTCCCCTCCCTTTCAGTTCATTCTTACTGCCTATGGCGGTGTTGGAACATTCTTACCTTGGCAAGCACTTAGTGTTTTTTTCCTTCTGTTAGTAGTGTATGCAGTTATTAACGAGTTCCATTAGTTAATTAGTTTTAGTATTTTTAGTAGTTAAGTGTTCTCTGTTCACAGACTTCAAGCCATGCGCATCCTGTAAAAATCCTATGCTCGTGAACAATCTTCACCAGAGCTGCCTGACGTTCCTGAATGAGGCCCATATTTGGGATAAGTGCAGGATCTGCTGGAACTTTAGGGCCTGGACAAAGAAAGACCGAGACATCAGGTTAAAAGCACTCAGACTGGTGTCTAAGCCAGGTTGCTCAGACAGAGCACCTAGTATGTTGTTGTCGACCCAAAGCACTCCCCTGGCGCTGAGTTTATCCCAGCACCAATCGCCATTGCCAGTGTCGAAGAAGCGGCACAAAAACACGCATGCCGACAGAGGGCGCTCTCAATCTAAATGGAGCAAGTTGGGAGTGGGGGATGAGTCAAGACCCGTGCCTAGTCACTTGTTTTCACCAGAACTTGGGTCAGCCCTGGCCTCATCCCCTCTAGAGCTCCCAGCCCACCTTGGGACCCAACTCCGGGCAGCAGTCAGGGCCTTTGGCACCTTGCAGTACCATCCACCCCCGAGGCCTTTCAGGCGGCCACAGATTCTGCTTTTACCTACTCCTTGGGAGGACAGACTCTTAAGCCAGGACACCATACTGGGTCAATCATTCAGAAGTGGATCATGGAACAAGCCCATGATAGGGGTCCTGCTCAGGTCTCCAGTGTCATGGTGCCGCAGCCCATTCCCACAGCACCCACCAATACCTTGACAACGGTTGCCAGTACCTCGTTGGTCTCTGAGGCACCATAACCACCAACCAGACTCTAGGAGCCATTCGCTATACCCTAGGTACCAGTTGCCAAGATCTCAGTATAGAGCATCAGGGTCCCGGCATCGCTACCCTGATTCAAGGCAGCACTCTCTGGAGCGTTCCTACTGGTCACCAGGACATCAGCCCCCCAGGGAATCCCAGCACCGATCATCAGAGTTTGAGCATCGGAGCACCGCACCCAGCACTCCAAGGAACTGGAGGCAAGATCGGCATCACCATGGTCTTCAGATTTGGAGTCTGAGGGAGAGGAAAGTGTCTTCCATAAAGGCCATGGATACTCAGCCACAGCCGCCAGGTTTCCCCCTGCCCTGCCACTGGGTTCTTGGCCACAAACACAATGGGCCAGACCTTGGCAGTTCTGGAACCTGTGGGGGGTTTCCACAGTCCCTAGGTTACAGCACTGGTCTATCTCAGAGACATCAGAAAGGCACTCAGCAACAGTGTCACGTCTGCCCCTGGATTCCGATGATGAACCAGGCCAGACAGAAGGGACGATAGTGACCCAACATGAAGAGGTGACCCTGGTTGTGGCAGAACGGTTGCCAACCCATCCCCTACCAGCATCCTCATCTTCATTGACTGATGAGGCAGTAACGGGATCGTCCACTGCAGTCCCACAGGATGATTTTAGGGCCCACCAAGAACCACTTAAAAGAGGAGCAGCGAATCTGGCCTTGGAGGTGGAGGAGTTAGAGGAGGCGGCTGATTCGCTTTTTGACATTCTTGCAGCAGCGGCTCCTTCTAGGGTAGCCTTCCTCATCCATGAAGCAGTCATCAAGTTGGTTAAAGCTCTATGGCAGAACCCTCTTCCGTGCCCCCAACATCTAAAAGGACAGAGAAAAAAATACTATGTGCCTGGTAAGGGTTCAAGTATCTATACTCCCACTCATCCTCGGGATCATTGGTGGTATCAGCAGCCAACGAGAAGGATAGACAGGGGCAGTCAAACGCAATCCCTAAAAACAAGGCAAAGAAGCTGGACCTTTTTGGGTGAAAAATTTATTCAGCTGCCAGCTTCCATCTCTGTATATGAAACAGAAGGCATTGCTGGGGAGATATGATTTTAACGTGTGGCACTCCATGGCCAAGTTTGCTGACAGGATTCCAAGCAAGAGCTTCTGGTCATCCTGGTGGAAGGTGAGTCAGTAGCCTGGGCCTCTCTCCAAGAGGTCTCTGATGCAGCTGCCAGAACGATGGCATCAGCTGTGTCAATGAGGGCCTTGGGGCAGCAGTTGTCTGCCTTATTGGCAGAGGTCAGCAGTCCATCCAGCACGGCCCTCTTCTCTGGCCAGGCAGACGCCAGACTACATGGCCTTAAGGACTCTAGCGCCACACTTTGGTCCTTGGGGTTGTATACACTTCCGGCATCTAAGAAGCACTTTAGACCCCAACAGAGGTTTGCGACCCAGACTAGGAGCGAGCCACTAGGAAGAGAAACAAAAACTTTAAACACCATCAGTGTTTAACACTGCACTCCAGCCAAGTTCAAGCTGGTACATGTCAAGCAGCAGACAGACCTTTTTGAGGGTGTGCCTGGGGAAGACGTAACAGTCTCAGATCAGATCCGTCCCTGTCTTTCTTTTCAAACCACCTTCCCCCCTGCATGTACAGTCATAACATTGGACATGTAGGTCTTAAACACCATTGCAGTGGGATATATCCTCCAATTTACTGCAGTGGCAGCCCCTTAGACACTCCCAGTCTGTCCGGACTTAATCTCACAGGATCACGGTCGAATGCTACACCTGGACCTCACTTCCTTGCACCTGATGGCATGGATGATGCATAGTTGAGCCAGGAGGAGCAAGCCTGTTCCATCCAGGTCCAGAGAGTCTTATTGGAGAGCAGGAAACATTACACTAAAATCACTTATATGGCAAAATGGAATTGCTTCTCTTGCTAGGCAAGGGAGCATGATCTCTCCCATCTCAAGCACCGCTACCATCTATTTTGCAATACTTACTCCACCTGAAACAGCAGTCCTGGCATTGTCATCAATCCGGGTATACCTAGCGGCCATCTCAGCTTTCCACCTGCACATCCAGGACAGTTCAATCTTCTTTCATCACATGATAGTCAGATTCCTAAAGGGCCTGGAAAAGCTTTTCCAGTAGGTCAGAGATCCAGTCCCTCCATGGGACCTCAGTTTGGTCCTGTCCAGACTCACTTGGGCCCCTGTTTAAGCCCATGGCATCCTGCTCCCTCCTTCACTTGTCTTGGAAAGTTGCCTTCCTGGTGGTGATTAAGGCAGCAAGGCATGTCTCAGAAATCAAGGCCCTAACCTCAGAGCCTTTCAATACTGTATTCTACAAAGATAAGGTCCAGCTACCACCTTACCCTGTGTTTCTACCAAAGGTAATATCACATTTTCATGTCAATCAGGACATCTTCCTGCCACTGTTCTTCCCCAAGCCACACGGCTCTAGTGAGGAAAGATGTCTACACTCATTGGATGTTAGGCGAGCGTTGGCTTTCTATATAGAGAGAATTAAACCTTTTCGGAAATCCAACAGCTTTTCATAGCAGTGGCTGAGCAACTGGTTTACCAGTCTCATAGCAGAGAATTTCCTCTTGGGTTACCTCCTGTATCCGTACGTGTTACGAGCAGGCAAAGGTCTCATCTCCTGCTACTCTAACAGCCCATTAGATGAGAGCTCAGGGCTCTTCAGCGGCCTTCTTAGCCCAAGTCCTAATTCAGGACATCTGCAGAGCTGCAACTTGGTCCTCGGTATATACCTTCACATCCCATTATACAATCCTACAGCAAGCCTAGGACGATGCAAGCTTTGGCAGGGTGGTATTGCAGTCGGCACATCCATGAACTCCTGGCCCATCTCCAGAGGTACTGCTTGTGAGCAAGCACTTCAAGAAGAAAACACTGTTACTAACCTTCAGTAACTGTTGTTCTTTGAGATGTGTTGCTCATGTCCATTCCATGGCCCCAATCTCCTTCCCCACTGTCCGAGTTCCAAGAAGGAAATGAGAGGGAGAGGGGCCAGCAGTGCTCTATATACACGCACCACTGCAGGGGGTGCAAGAGCTGGCCCTACGGATACCACTGAGGGAAGAATCTCCAGTACCGGTGCATGTGGCACGCACACACACCAAGCATGGAATGGACATGAGCAACACATCTTGAGAACAACAGTTACAGACGGTTACTAACCTTGCTTTGTCTTTACATATTGGAAATGAAGCACAGGGACAGATTAATGTTCTTTATTAATGAAAGCTTCCTGGAAACTGTTCTTGACATCTGGCTTACATTACACTTGAATTTCTAATGTAAAAGAGAATGGATAAGCTTTATTAGGTGCTTGCATAAAAATTCAAATTTTTCCACAGTGTCCAGCTCCAAAATTCCTGGTTTGTCTATTCTGTGAGACAAAACCAGGCATGGCAGGGGATTCCTATTTATACTTCAGGAAAAGGAAGTGAAGAAGCTAGATTTTCTTGGATTGAAAGTCTGTTAATCAACGTTACAACTCAAAATCACCAATTGCTAGTCATGAATGCCAAAACATTACTTCATTTTGGGGGTTGGGGGAGGGTAGGAATATAGTTCCTATTCTTCATCAGCTCCAGAAGTCTAAAAGTGGTTTAAGTCTTTGTGAAAGAACAGATCAGCAAGATGTGCATTGATAGTATATGTTGCATTGCATACAGTGGTTCAGTCTGTGGCGCTATGATCACTATGTAGTTACATCAGTTGAATAGCTCTGGCCTGTATCCTTGTGTCCAAATCAGTGTAGAGGACCTTTTTTAAGAAAGAGAGCCTGTTAACATAACAGCTGAGTCCCTTGGAAAAATGATGCCATGTCTACTCTCCACTTTGTAGATTTCTTTTGCTCTTCATTATGAAAAAGGTTTGCCTCTTATAGGCAAATATTCAAAGGTTGGCTGTGATTGAGCTACATAAGATCTTGTAGATTCTTTCTTTGTAGTCGCCATCTCTTTAAAGCCAGTATTTGTCTCATGTTCTAGCTATTAAGGTACAGTGCAAAGCTGTGTAACTTTAACATGTTCAAACTAGGCATTGATAGTTTCTCACTCCACACCAACTCCTAACCTGTTTTTAGTGTGAGGTGATCTATATACCTTCTGACTTTTTGAATACTTTTTGAATTGGCTTATTTCTTGTACATGGGATTATTTTGGAGGGTGCGAAATGGATGTAGACGTACAATACTGAAATATGTTTTTTAGATGTACTCTCTTCCTGTCATATCCAAGTAAGAATAATATGATTTTGAATATTGAATTTTCAATCCCATCAGGAAGCAAGTGACTCCATGTATTACATGAGGGGGTCATTGTAGTTATCAAATTCCAGAGAGCTTTTTCTACCAGAGGACAGGCTACAATAGCCGGTTCTTTAGTCACATTTTCCAGGGCTTTGATATCTCTCATGCAGGAGAGCAATATTACTATTAATGTGGTGCCATGGATTGCAAAGCTGTGGCCTGAAGGTGGTTGGTGCCTGTCACAGTGGCAACCCTAGGATCTGCTGGTGGACACCAGTGGTGAGGGCAGCTGTCAAGGTGAAGAAGGAGGCTTTGGAAGAAGAATTGGAATTGGATTCCTGATACTACTGAGAGGTACTGACAGGTTAGGAGGGCTGTGGCTGTGGCAGTCATTGAACCGAAAGCCTGGGCCTTGGAGGAGTTTTGAAATACCATGGAGAATGACTAACGGATGGCCTCAAAGGTGTTCTGGCAAACCATTCGTCACCTTAGGAGGGTCGACAGGACATTGCCCAGGCTGTTCTCAGCAAGGGTGGTGAAACCCTGATTGATTGTGACTGAGAAAATTGTTGAGAGGTGGAAGGAGCACTTTGAGGAACTCCTCAACCCAGTGGACATGCCCTTATTTCAGGAGGCAGTGCCGGAAACCCCCGGTGGGATCAGGTCTATTTCTGATGAGGCTACTGTGGCAGTAAGGTGCCTTTGCAGCAGTAAGGCAACAGGGGTGGACGATATTTGCCCAGAGATGTTGAAATCACTGGATAAAGTTGTGGTGTTGTGGTTAACTTGCCTCGTCAGTGTTGCATGAAAGGCGGGTGCAGTATCTCGGGATTGGCAAACCGGGGTGGTGGTCCCGATGTTTAAGAAAGAAGACCAAAGGGTGTGTTCCAACTACAGGGGGATCACACTTCTGAGCTTCCCCAACAAAACCACAGTGTTGGAGAAGAGGCTGCACCCATTAGTTGAACCTCAGATTCAGGAGGAACAGCGTGGTTTCCATCCTGGATGTGGAACAACGGACCAGCTCTTTGCTCTCTCTCAGATACTCAAGTGATCATGGGAGTTTACTAACCCAGTCTACCTTTTGTAGACCTGGAGAAGGCTTATGACCGCATTCCTTGAGATGTCCTGTGGGAAGTGCAGTGGGAGTATGAGATGCAAGTGCCATGGCTGTGTGACATCTGGTCCCTCTATTCCCGGAATGAGAGTTATGTCTGCCTTCTTGGCATTAAGTTGAGTTTGTTCAAGGTGGGTGTTAGACTACAAGGGTGTGTCCTGTACCCACCCCTGTTTGTGATCTTCATGGACAGACTATGAAGGCACAGCCAAGATGGGGAGTGTATCTGGTACAGGGACTTGGAGGTGGCATCTCTGCTGTTTGCAGATGATGATGTCCTACTTGCTTCGTGCACTTAAATGCTTTGTTGCCAAGTGTGAAGGGCTGGGATGAGACTCAGCACCTCCAAATCAGAGGACATGGTTCTTTCCTGGAAGAAAGTGGAGCGTTCTCTCCAGGTGAAGGGAAGCAGCTGCCCTTAGTGGAAGAGTTTCAGTATCTAGGGGCCTTGTTCAGGAGTGATAGTAAGCGGGACCATTAGATTGATGAGTGGATTAATGCGGTGGCAGCAATGATGCGAACGCTGTACTGATCTGTGGTGGTGAAGCATGAGCTAAGTTTTCGAACGGAAGCTCTCAGTTTACAGGTCAATCTATGTTCCCATCCTCACCTATAGTCATGAACTTTGGGTAATGATCAAAAGGATGAGATCATGGGTACAATTGGCAGAAATGAGGTTTCTCCTCAAGGTGGCTGAGCTGACTCTCCGAGATAGGGTGAGGGGCTCGGCTATTCTGGAGAGCCTCAGAATCGCTACTCCTCCAGATCAAGAGGAGTCAGCTGAGGTCCCCTGGGCACGATATGGATGCCCTCTGGCAGGTTTCTTTTGGAACTATACCAGACATATCCCACTGGGAGGAGGCCCCTACGTCGACCCAGGACACGCTGGAGGGATTATATCTCCTCTTGGGAATGCCTGGGAGGAGCTGGAACCTGTTACGGAAGAAAGGGAGGTCTGGTCCTCTCTACTCTCCATGCTGCGTCTGCGACCCTCACCAGGAAAAGTGGCATAAAGGAAAAGAAGATGATGATGTGATGCTATTCCACTTACATCCTCTCCAGAAATTTACTAATTTTCCCTGAACCCACAAGACCAGTTATACCTATCTTATCTAGTCTCAATGCTGAAAGAGTATTGTAATCTCTTATTGTTTTTTTTAGCTAGGAAAAAGTAAATAATTGGAGTACCACAGGATGCCAAAATATCAGAGGGTGGTAGTGGCCATCAGTGCTAGCTTTGTAGGCTGGAGAGCTTGTTCAGGAAACAACTTCATCCAAGGACAATAGATAGATAGATAAAGTTCCTACATTTTCAGTTGGCTTGACAAGTAGGGCTTTTAGGGCATATCTGATTCCTCTACCTAATCCCGATTAACCCAGACGTAGTGGTGAGGTCTTGACAACACTTTAGCAATGATTTGTATAAAAAAACCAAGGAGGTACCGGTGTCACGCTGCCTGGAATGGCTCATGATCTTAAGTAACTACCTCAGAGCAGACACCCCAAACTGGTGCTATGTTCTATAAATAGATTTCACCAAGCCAGTAACAAATGTGAGCTTCTGGACCACAGTAAAAGTCTGTGGAGTCACAGACAATCCCTTTAGACTCTCCAGTTTATTTTGCCATTCAGACCAACTGAACTTAGTGATAAATGGTCACTCTCAGCAAAAGTCCCACTACATTGAAGTTGCTTCCAGTCCAAAGAGACGAGTCATTTACCCAGATCATTTATTTTCCCAGATCATTTTGTACACTAGATCTTACCCCAAAGACAACACCTGTAGCCAGTTCTGTAATAAACTATCTAAAGGTTTATTAACTAGGCAAAAGGAATAAGAGTTATTTATAGGTTAAACCAAGCAAACGAACACGAAATGAGTTACCGTCTAAATTCTAAGAGTGACAGAGTAGTAGTGATCTGTCTATTCAAAGTGTCTATCAGGGCAGACTGATGAGGCAGCCCCTGGGGCTTCAATTTAGAGACTCTGGCCCTTCAGAGTTCAAACGGCCAAAAAGATGACAAGATCACTTCTGGTCAGGGATTTTTATTCCCTTCCCCCAGAGTTCAAAATAATGGGACGAGTTCATGTGCAAGTCTCTTCTTCATGGGTAGTGGTGGGGAAAAAGCAATCTACAAAGTCTTTTGTCTTCTTATGTTCCACAGTGGTTTGGAAGGTGTCTGAGCCTTCTATTTTTGGGCAGGAGATAACACATCCTGTGGCAAAATAGTATTTTACACTTGGTAATGTTTCTCTCCTGATGTGAAGGTTTACAGTTACAGAGCAAACACTTAAATATTACCTTATAACATGGGTTATAGACATTATAAGGGAGATTAATACATGTGGCAACATATAAGCATTTTATAGAGACTAAAAACGAAATACATTCATATAAGACTAATACCTACTTTCAGTAAAACTAACATATAGGGGACCTGGTTTGGTCTCCAGCTACAGGGTGGTCAGTTCTCAGTTAATGCCTGCAGCCTCGGCAAGAGCTGGCATCTGGCCTGCCAATATCAGAACCAGAAGTCTTTCCATAGAGGTCCATGCTTCCATTTGCTGTCTTTTCAAACCTTATTCATAAAACAAGAACTTAAATCGAAGCAGGCAGCTGATAGATCTGGTAGGATTGGAGTTTGCATTTCATATTCCCTCAGTTCAGAATCAGACCCTGGGATTCCGCTCAACGGACATTTGCAACCAGGATCAAAAAAAGATACCAAAGTTTTATTCCAGATGAGGAGATCAACATGCAGTAACCATGGTCATACACTTTCACCCATGGCTAAAAGCATCAATGTGTCTTTTTTTTCATTCATGATGTCCTTTAGGACAATTCAGAAGACAAAACAGCGAAAGCAGAAGCGGGACTGGTGGCTGCACATTGTTCAAAGAAGTGCCCTGGTTCTCTGTTCTAGTTCAGATGGCAACCAGTGCTCTTCTTCTGTTCCCCACAGGGTGAACCTGCTTGCACAAGGACCGTCCCAGATAAATTCAACATAGCAGCATGGTACTGAAGACACACCAATTAAAACAGACTATTTGCTGAATTCATAAATAACCTGTTAGCCTCCAGAAAGTATTCCGCTGTCAGGGCATTTTCAAGGGCTTTGTCAATATTTAACTCATAGTGTAAAGACCAGTAGTATGGATCCAGGCAAAATAAGGATAAAACATGTATATTGAATTTTTCACAGTAAAGTCTTAATATGATCCTAAAACGCCCAACTGTGAAATTCCAAATGGTGGCCATTTCTAGCATGCTGGCAATAGCAAGTGAGTGGAGAATTTCATGTCTATTGGTATCAGAAGACTTCAGCTGTCTTCACATGTCAACCCTATACCAGGATAGAGTGCATTTCCTTATCAGTTAAGCAGCAGAAACAGAAGTGCTAAGAGCTAGTGTAGCTTTATCTTTGAATTAAAATCTGTCTTCTATAAGAAATAATTCCTCTCTTCTTTTGCCCACATCAAAATCTCTGGATGGTGAGAAGTGTTTTTTAAAAAAGTATATTTAATGAACTCAGCAGTTCAGAAAATCTCTAACTCGATTTGTCATTTGTTCTATAATCATTAAACAAGCATCCTCTGCCCAATAAATGAATAAAGCCAAGGATTCATTTATTAGATAGCTAAAGTGGTCATGGCAGAAACCATTTTTCCCTTTTGAATGTTTGTGATCACTCACTCTTAGAAACCTCCCGGCCTGCAGGACCCTATGCAACATATAAATAAGCTTGGCAGAACTCAATTTTATTTTTTTTATAATTTGGAGAGATAATATAGACGTTTTCTTTTAAATTTGTTTTGTCATTTGTTTTAATTTTTAGTAGTTTAAATTTACACAGTTACACAAATTATGTGGTGGTGGAGTGTCACAATGTCTACGCTGCCGGCAACTTGGGAATCGATGTAGAGGGATCGATTGAGCGGGTCATGGAGACCTGCTCAGACAATCCCAGAAGTGCTCTCCAGTTGACATAATTAATCCACCTCCCCAAAAAGCAGTAAGGCTGCGTTGACCGGAGGGCGTCTCTGGTCGATGCAGCACAGTGAAGACAACGCGGTACGGCAATGTAAGTAAGTTGATGGGGATATGAAAAATAGCTTGCGTATCTCCTGTTGACTGCTGGCAGTAGTCTACATCACTGTAATTGACGGTTAAATGTTGACGTTAAAAAAACTAAGGCTTTATAACCATTAAACACAGAATGTCAACATCATGTGTCAAAACATACAAATACCCTTAAATCAAACCCTAATACGTTTTCAGGCAGCATTTTTCTTTCTTTGCCTATCTGTAAATTTCAATTGTAATTGATGGAAATATTTTTTGTGGGTTTGTGTGTACAGTGAAATTGACATTTATTGACATTTCCTGATAGAAGTCAAATCCTTCCAAGCCTATATATAAAGAGAGTTGTAGGATTGCTGTGTGATCATCTCTCCATCCTGTCACTGAGGTTTTACAAAATAAATATGTGGGCCTCATGAGTCCCTATTTTTGCAAGCAGGGTTCTGCCTGCTGTGCTATCCCTGTACTATTGAAAATAGAAAACATATCTTCTTTATGTTGTCTATATTCATCCTTTCTTTCCCTTTCTGGTTACATACTGCAATTGGCATTCCCATTGTAATGGATTTGTGAACTTTCCCTGCAAAGAAGAATACAAACATGTCTTAGCTTACCCACAAATGTCTTTTTTTTCTAGCAAGAAGGTGCACATCCCAACCAGCATTAGTATTAAGATTCTGAGGGTAGCCTGTGTTTTGCAATTCTCCCCCTCCCATTCCCCCATGTTTGGGATGGAAGTTGAAGTTGTCCAGAGGAAGGAAATATTTCTTGTTATTCTTAATGCTTTGGGGGAATTAGCTCTTCATAGCAGCTGTAAAAGTATCTCAAACTGATTAGATTTAGGTGTGTGGCCACTTTCAGCCTGACTTGACTGGCAGGTCTGATTCTGCCTCTGGGAAGAGCAGAGTAGGAAGGTCCATTGTAATAATCTATGGACTTTCTCACTAGAAGAAAGAAAATGCTCAGGTAAATTGAGATAAATTTTCCAATTATGATTGCAAGGTTTCTGTTTTCTTTGCAAGTCATGGAATAGCTGTTCTTGCTGTTATACATAATGAAATTATAAATAACGCTCTGATTCTCTACATGCTTATTTCAAGTGAAGGTGTGCTTTTGGAAAAGTGGGCATTTTTGCTGTTTGTTTCTTGCCTCATATTTTGCTGCCTGTCATAGTATAACAGTTGCCTGAGTAAGTAAAACCTGATTTCCACACATCCAGAACCCCCCCCCCCTTGTAGTCTCAAATTAGTTGTAAATTAAAAATGTTTGCCCTACTATACCAACGCACGTTCTGTTGTTTTGCCAGTTTCAACTTTTCCCTTATCTGCAATGCAAGTTTAATTTGGCAGCTATCTTGCTGTTGTGGGATTACTGTAAATGTTCAGATCTAATGTATTAAATTAGCATAAAACTTTGTGAAATGTAATAAGACAAACCTGAAAATAGATGTTAGTCATTCATCCATTCATTCATTCTATTCCATTTTGCACTAAAACATTACTTAGAGAACAGTTTTATAATTGTTGGTTTCTAATTTCCTCACTTTACCCTAAACTGTTAACATTACTGAAACTATAACATCATTTCATCATTGGACCATGCAGATTATGAACATAAAAAAAATCACAAGGGTCAGTAATTCAGAAAAATCAAATCTTATCTGTGGATCAGGTCTACAGAACTTTGGACCTTTGACTATCTTAACTTTACAAAGTGGATGTCCTGCTGATGACAATAAGAAGCTTGCAAGAAGTCTGAGGATAGGTTATGGCGCTAATTTAATTCTGCTGTGCTATTGTGGCAGACCAGGTCCCCATTGTGTCAGGCACTAAATAAATATCTATCAAATAGACAATCCCTGCTCCAAAGAACTAACAATCCGATTACGAAACTGTAGGCAGCAGGCAGAAGCAGTAAGTAGATGGGGGAACACACAGAAATAATGAAATTATGTTGATCAGCATGATGAGAAGTGTGGTATCACTCCAGCTGCCTAATTATTGGAAAGGCTTTTGTTTGTTTTTCTTTTTTGTGGGGGCTTTTTTATAGCCTTCACATATGAAAAGGATTTGAGAGAGAACAATGAGGTAATTTTGGATATTTATAGAAATCTCTTCCCATGAATGAGGGATGGCATGGGAAAAATGCAAAAGTTGCCTGTTGGAAAACTAAAAATAAGTAAGAGTGGAATGATTTGCAGAATGAATGTTGAGGTCATTGTCTCTGTACTGTATTAGAAATGATAAATAAGGCTGGAATAGTCTGTGAAGGACTTCAAGTTTAAGTAGCAAAGCTGCTGTAGCATTCAGTATCAGTGGGGAGGAAACATAATGTGGGTCATCCACTCCTCCTTTTGCCCTTTATTTGGTCATTTCCATATGCAAATACCTGATTTGTGCACACATTTGTGGTAATTGCATGCATAAATTAAGTGTTCAGTTACATCATAGTTATTTAAAAATTGGTCTTTAACTTGCCAATTAAGATATCATTATGATGAAGAGAAACATCTGTTCACACCTACCCACTTTTCTCTTGTCCACATTATATGGATTTACCACAGTTACAGTCCTTGATGGCTAGCCATCATTGTAGCTGTACTGGTGTAATCCCTACTGTAGATGGGCAAAGCTGCTATTTGCCACAGTAAATTTACTCTGATTTCAAGCAAACGTGAGGTCCATCAATGCAAATAGTGGCTTTGTCTGTCTACTGTAGGCTTGCACTGGTGGCTGCACTTTGGACAAATTTCGACCCAACTTAAGGCTTTAAATCTTTTGTTTCGTGTTAAGACCATGTTCATCCTTCAATTTGGAAGGTTATTTTTGCAATTAAAACTGCTGGAAGACATGCTTTTTACAAAAAAAGAATCTGCTTCTGCTATGAGGTCAAATACAAGGAACTACTTTGCTTGTCCTTGCTGCCATGAGAGAGATATAGTATTGTCTGTCACTTTCTATGTAGAATCATAAATTTAGATTTGCTTATGATCATATTAACTATATTCTGCTTTGGATCCCAGCATTCTCCATACCAAGTCTCTGCTTTGAATTATTTGGCTCCTATAAACAAACTCATGCAAGATGAACCCCATTTTAACAAAGGTTTCTATGACTTTGTCCAATTGCTTTTGAGTTTATTAGGTTTGCATACAGATTATCTTGTTTCCACAAATAGGGACTGGACTGTGAAATAAAAGGAGTACTGGGAAAGTAATTGAGAAGTCTTGAAATCTGATGTTTCTGAGGGTCAGGGTCATGTTAAAAACAAATCTAGTCAATTGCCTACACCTAATAACTTTTAAACACTTGGATTCTGGGAACCTTTTAACAATTATGTGGTGTCCTAAATAATGTAGCTAGTACATTGGAAGGACGTTGTTGCTTGGACACCCTCATTTCCCACTATAAGGGAAGTTTTAAATATAATTAATTAGGGAATTGAATTATTGGTCTTTGACCATGTTATTTTCTTTTGTGTGCACAAAGTCAATTATCTAGAACAGGGGTGGCCAACCAGTCAGAGACAAAGAGTCAAAAAATAGACGTAGATATCGCAAAGAGCCACATGTCTCTTACCCTCCCCCGAAAATTCACGCTGATGCGTGTATTTCGGAGGCAGCTGGTCAATTTCACTTACAGTCTCAAAGACCAAAGTCCAAAGACCAAAGTCTCAAAGACCAAAGAGCCACATGCAAAGAGCCGCTCGCGAGCCGCATTTGCATAAGCAAAGAGCCACATGCGTCTCGCGAGCCGCGAGTCGGCCACCCCTGATCTAGAAACATAAAATAAACAATTGAGTGCTAAAGTTATGAAGTGTCCATTCCTGCTGTTGCAGCTGTTACTAAATATAAAAATGTGATATGCTAGCTAGAATATTTATTTCTGAGTCCTCTTTTTTTTTGCAAAGCTTTGCATAATAAAGTAGATCAATAATGCACTTTGTTGGCTATGATCTCTGCACAATTCTTTTCCTGTCTACAATACATCTTATGCATACCACATACTCTATTCTTTAAGCCTTTCTCCACTTTCTCCACTGCTGCCGTATATACCTGGAATATTCTCTCTGATCCTTTATACTACACATCTTCTCCTTCATGTCCATTCTCTTAACCCCCTTTTTTCCACAGTCCCTCTATCAAAGATAAACTTTCCTGTGCTAATACTTTGAAATAATTTTCTTAACTAAAGTAAAAGAAGCGAACAGGATGCAATGCATACAATTTCAAGCAAGTAACTTTGTAACTATTTAATGCAGTTCTTCACTCTGCCTTGTCTGATGATCTCAACCCCAGAGTCTAAGAAGCCTAGTAATACAGGTAGATGCATAGACTGGTAGAATTATTATAGTTAACTTGAAGTAGTGGAAAAGGATCCTTGGCCACACATTGCAAAGGTCAGGCTAAAACATTTCTATTAGGATTTCATATTAAATATTAGAATATGAAAGTAAGCAGGTAGCTGAGTGCGGAAGGTGAAACTTACATGTACTCCATGAGAAGCAATCTCTAGTGATACTCTGTTCAAATGTTCAGAACCTATGGATGCAAAACTTTCACATAAAGATACTGGCGCTTTGAGTGATACATTGGGCCTTTCAATTACTGAATGTTGTGAGTGCAAGTGGTAAATGGTAATACAACGGCAATGTAATGTGTCAGCAAGCTATGATGAGTTCATTTTCCAACTGTTGTAGGGAGGCATTAAAGCTTTGGGAACGATACATTAGATATCAGGTGCACTATTACTTGTTTTGTTGTTGCTGTTATCTGAGCATCCAGAAACACTTTTTAAATACCTCATAAAGTAAATAAAGACAGCTGGTTCCCAGAAAAGTGTAAAATCTTAATTTGTCATAACACAAATAGAGTTCATAATGAGACAAAAATGGAGTGAAGTAGGTAAAACACACAAGGATGAAAATATGGTTACTCAATAAAGCATGTACTCATCCAGTCGGCTAGGCTTTTTTTAAAATGCTTTAACCATATAAACTATGCATTCAACTTCCCTTAATTTGACCAGCTATGAAAAATCTCCTATCAGATTACTTAAATCCCAGGTAGCCTCATTGGCATGAGTCGTCGCTTTTACAAAGACTGAGTAGTGAAGTCTTTTCAGTAATAGTAAGCCATCGGTTCAAAGGTCTATTCATGACAAGCAAGCATTCTAAAACATCCCCTGATTGCCTGTGGGACAGGAGCTGATTCTGTATTTTACTGATATTTTTTTCTGGATTAGAGTTGAAATTTTGTGATCATCTCTACTCTGAATTTTTTTTTTTTAAATTCAGGTGATATTTATACATTATAAGTAAACAAAACAAACAAGCAAAGATGCAAATTTTAAAAAATTGATTCTAGTTTACCTTCACACTGATGTGTGCTGATGATTCTACCCACTTTCATTTAAGGAACATAAAGTTCACAGTTGGCATATTATAGACCTATTCATTCATATCCTTTCCCTTTTGCTATTATTGTACTATGGCATTTTTATTGCTGTTTATAGGAGTTGTTGAAGTTCTGGCCTTTGTCTAATCAGTTATAGTTGTAATCAGTACAACATGCTTTTGAGAGAACTCATAAGCAGGCCCGAAGTACAGCACAACAAAATGGGACTAAAGTTCTGCCACAAGCACTCCAAATTCTTTGGAACTTCTTTATCAGTGTTAATTTATTGTATCTCCATGAAAAACCTTCACCAAAAAAGAATTAGAAATAATTTTTTTCTCTTTGAAAATTTGTGATATCTTTCACATTTTGTAGCTCATTCTGCACTGTTAGGCCTGAAGAATCCTTTTTGTTTCACAGCACTTAGATGAGATTGTTGCCCAAAGTTAGTCTTGAGGGAGTAAACTTCAGGTTCCAATATAATGTACATCTAATTCCTGTAATAGAAGTTAGATATAACAGATCCACATACTGGCTCATATGTCCATCTTTTTTTTTTTTTTTCAGTTTGAGGGTAAATGCTTGATAGGTTGTGGTTAACAGCTGCCGTAAAGTGATCTGGGTTGAAATCCTGGCCTAGTGTAAATCAGTGGCAGTTTTGTCAGGAGTCAGGATTTCACCCCAGTGCTGTTTTTAATCCCATTCTCTTTTTAGTTAAGAGAGGATCAGCTAATACATCAGGTTGCATTGAAATCCTAGGGAAGACATTAAATCTGTTTTCTGGCTTGTAATAATCTATGTTGCAGTGTCCCTATTCCTGATGTTGTAACACCGTGCTATTACCATTTCCATTACAACACCTATAAATTAAGTTTATTGCTTTTTGACACAGTTTTGTACTTGTGTAATTTTAAAACATTACTGATTTAAATTATATTTTGTAAGCACATTATAAAATGTTTTTTTTCTCTGGGTATTTTGAGGTTCCTATGTAAAGTTTTAAAAAATTGTTTACAGTAAATCTGCAGAAGTTTTTTTTAATTTTCAAAGAAGTGTTACAAAGTTTTATTATGCGTCAAAGCAAAATCATCATTCAAGATCATAGTATCTCAGAGTTTTTATTGTCTGGGCAAACGATGCACATAGAAACTACCGGTATATATGTGGTAGAAGTGAGAAATGTCTTCAGTGAAGAATATTTATACATATTTGACTTAAAACCTTCTGTTCAGATTTGGAAAAGTAATGGGGTAGTTATTCTGAAGTGCTATGCCGCCTTATCATTGTGTGAATCATCTACCATTGATTAGTAGTAATAAGGCCCAGGTCTGCTTATATATAAAATATTGTCATGGAGAAAAAATCAGGGCAAAAAGGGGAAAAAATATTTAGAACTACTAGAAAAGGTTCTGTGAATAGCTGCTGTTCTGTAAGCATTTGGCCATACTAACAGCTTAATTGCTGTGGACTACCAAAGCAGGTCTCCCTGGGTAATATTTACACAGCGACTAGACACCCATGGCTGGCTTGTGCCAGTTGACTTGGGCATGCGGAGCTCGAGCTGCGTGGCTGTTTTATTGCAGTGTAGACTTCTGGGCTGAGGCTGGAGCCCAGGCTCTAGGACTCAGCAAGTTGGGAGGGTCTCAGAGCTCGGGCACCAGCTCAGTTGTTGTTACAAGTGATGTAACCTAACAATCCTACTGAGGGCTCTATGATGATGTAAACAGTAAAGCAAGGACTTGTCTGCACACAAGAATAACAAATAATTTACCATTATAGTTATATTAGTACAATCCTCCTAGTGTGAATGCAGTTATATCAGTATAAAGGTGCTGTATACTGGTACAACTTATTCCCAATCCTATGCAGGAATATAGCTATACTGGTATAAGGCACCTTTTTATCAACAATAGTTTCTTCCACAGTGGGAATGGGGGTTTTAACTATTACGGTTAAAGACTCGCTCACTCAGCTAGAAGAAACTGTTATGCCAGTATAAAAACTGTGTGTAGATCAGGCCCAAGTTATCTACCCAGGTTTCCTTTGACAGCCTTAAAGGAGGTAGTAGGACTGTCAGTTCATTCATGCTGGTCATCTAGCTAGTATATTAGTATTATATTGCATAGGCAATTTCCACAATTGGCCAGATTCAAATCCCTAGTACCATTGTACAATATACACAGATTTCTTAAGGACCATAAATTGGATTCTGGCAATCTATGTAAGCCTGGCTCTGGTTCCATGTTTTGAAATCACAAGCTATATATCTACATTCAGTTTCTTGCACCTACTGTTCCTGCATCTCTTCCTGGTTGATGATTTTTCAGTTAAATAATTCCTATTCCATCTCTTCAGTCAGTGTCTATCTTAAGAAACGTATATGGCCCTCATCACTGTAGTATCTTTCATATATCTCACTTTCTTTAATTTATGTATCTTCACAACACCTCTGTGAGATAGGAAGCATTATTATCCCCCATTTTACAGATGGAGAACAGAGGCATAAAAGGCCAGATTTTGAAAAGCATTTGTGTCTAAAGATGAAAATAGGTGCCTGAGTCCCATTGAAATCAATAAGAATTAGGCAACTGTGTGCTTTTGAAAACCCTACTAGGCACCTATCTTCATGTTTTGCTGCCTAACTATCTTTAAAAACCTGGCCTAGGAAGCTAAGTGGCTTGCCTGAAATCACACAAGAAGTTAATCCACGTTTCCCAAGTCATAGGCTAATGTCCTAACTACTAGACAATCCTGCCTTTCTGTCACCAAAATGAGAGTGGTCACCAAAATGAGAAGGTTAGTGGGATCACTTTAAATATATTAAATAGATTATCATTCCAATCATATCCAGTCCTCCTGTGTGGCAGCCCCCTTGAGGGGCTTTGATTGGGCATGGGCAGGGTCAGGGTTACGCTGTCAGAGTGGAGTTTGGACTTCATCTATTTTTACACTTGGCAATTTTTCATGCTGTTTTTCAACACATGCCTTGTTGTTTCTGAGATCAAACTTTAGATCTATTCACCAGATGATGATGCACATCAAAACATTCTGTGAAGCACTTCCTGGTGATGCGCTGAATACACTGTTTTACTGTTCTTCAGGGTGGACTGAAAATCATTGATTTTATCAAGTTTCCCACTGATACTTCTTCATATATTTCTTAAACAATGGTGCAAATTTGATTACTAAAACATGTTAATTTACAACTCAATACAACATTTTACAACATCTAGACTGGTATATACTTTGTGTAATTTTTTTACATAACTTGATTTTTATGAGAATAGACCAGTTCTTAATAAATTGTTCAAAACAATCAACCACAGAATTCCATCAAACATCTTGAAGGAGAATTAGTTTGGATCCTCCTACTCTCTTCAGTGAAGCTGGAGCAAAATGGTTGTTACAGAAGTATTTTGCGGCTTCAACAACATTTTCTTTTATTCCTGGAGAAGAAGTACTTAAGTCTTTGGCTAAAAGATGCATTAAATGGGTACTGCAGCCATATGTTATTAATGAGCATCCTTCCGTTTCTTCTTCTAAGTATCTTCTCATCTTTGCCACGTTTGCAGCATTGTCTGTGACAAAACTGCGCATGTGACATTTGAATTTTTGTTCACAGTTTATTTACAGCTTTCACTGCCACTTCTTTTAAATATTCTGTTGTGTGGGCATTTCCCAGTGTATCTATTGTTTCTGTAAGATAGGCAACCCCATCTTCGGTTGTCGCACAGGCACATATTACTGGATCATTATGTACATTGCTCCACCCATCAAGGCTTAAACTGTCAAATTTCCCCTTAGTACTTCTTACATACTGTTCAGGTTCCTTCTCATACACTGCATTTAGCAACCTTCCACCACTGTCTGCTCTACCAGGTGGAGTATGGCCTGGTCGTAAGGACTCAACCACATCAATGAAGTGTTTATTGTTAACAATGCGAAAAGGAGAATTTGTGGCATAAATGAACTGAGCATCTTTTAATCTATGGTGTCTTGTTGGTATTTGCTGGTCCTTACTAAGACTGACTGCACGTAGCGTGGACTTAATTTTGGAGTAAGCCCCATAGAATTCACTGGCACTTCTGTTTTTTGAGAAAACAAGTATAGGATGGGGTTCCCTTGGGAAAGCTGAGTTATGCTGAAGTAAAATAGAGAATAGACTTATGGCATCAGCATCATGGTCTGTAGTCATGATGTTCCAAAATAAGGGCATGTGTTATGTGAAATAAAATAAGAAAATGACACCCAGTGGCAACTGGCAACTCTAGATTTCTCTTAGTGCAGCTTTCTGTACTATGTACTTGAGTAATAGATTCTAAACCTAGTTAACTAATTAAACAAGCCATAAGGATTAGCTAAGCTAAACTTTTTTTGTAGCAACATCCAACATAGCAAACAGCTTGGGAATTTACTTGGTCTTGAAGAATAATGCATTGCAAAGTGAATTATTTAAGTTACTAAACCAGTTGATCCACATGGTTTTTCAGACATCCACATCTTCAGCCACATTTTCATCATTTTCTCCCAATAAGCAGTTTTCATTATGATGTTTCATTCTTGCAACTAGGCCCTGCATCTCCTTCTTGCACTGTTTACACTTGACACATTTTCCGTTTTTACCCAAGGAAGGAATTTCTTCAAAATATTCTCAGATAGGTTCTTTCTTATGCCCGGAAGCTATGACAGTTTTTCTGTGGCAAAAGTGTGGGGGAATATAGGAAGCTGTGTGTACTGAATAATGTCTTCCCTTTTTCTTTCTAGTCCATTCCACTGTTCCTTTCTAATCTGTCTCCGTCCTTTGTCTCTCTGTCTTGAAGACAGTGTCTTAACTAACTCCTCTGCCTTGCTTGGCCTAGCTCCATCACCACATAAGCACAGAACAACAACAATCCTATCCAGCCTGTGTCTTTCTTTGCACATGTGACTTTAGTCTGCTGGGAAAGAGAAACTGAAACCGAAACTGAAAGCCGAGAACTTTCAAGAAGCAAAAGCTGGTAATTAGGCTGGACAGACTAGATCCCTTAATTCATTTTTATGAGACTGTAAGTGTAGGTTTAACATGTTTGTGATGAGATTTAATTATAACTGTTATTTTTTAAATGAGAGAGAAATTTAGTATTGATGATTTAAAATAAAATCCGATTTAAATAAAAAAATCGATTTTTTTATCCACACTGCTGTCCTTATAGTTTGGTTTCTAGTGTGTTGAGAGGAGAGTTGGGGGAATCCAGGTGTCCATGAATGGATTTCTCTTTTCTGAAGTAATCTGTAGAATCCTTAATTTAAGACAAATGTCAAGTCACTAAAACTAGAGGAATGTCAAAGGATTCTGCCGATTCTGAATAATATGTGAGGTATATTGGTAGGCTTCAGCAAGGTTGATGAAAGTTTATCCTGTTGTTCTCCTTACTACTACTCCCCTTTGCCCCCATCTTTTTTTTTTTTTTTTTTTTTTTTTTTTTTTAAGTAGAGGCTAGAGATCTCTCAGCTGGATTTTGAAGTGTTGATGCAGAAACATTCTACAGGTTCATTGATTAGCTTTCAGAGAGCCAGCTCTAACTTGATTCCATTGCTGAAGGTGCATTTTACAAGAAGGGAGCTACTGATGTTCTTTAGCATGTACTGTACAAAATCTGCAAGAAATATGCAGGGCTGCACAATTTATAAAGCATGAACTGGGACACTGGATTAATACATACCCTTTAGAAAATATGGATAGCTCCACGCACAGAGGATGCTCAGAGAACAAGGCAGGAGGCGTAGCATGTTCAGTGTGCTCAGCCTACCTCTCTTTCAACCTCTGGTAAAATATACTAAATAATGTTGCTTATGTGGAGTGCATTCTCCACTCCTTATTCGTATCCCCTGGTCATCGTCCCTTCTATTCTCTTCCAGTTTATAATGCTGCTAAATCAAATGCAGTTTTGAAATTTTCATTGTCAACTTTCCATGCTATATTTCAGCTTTTCCCTACAGTTATTTTGGTGCTAGTGATAAACCATTTTTATGCACACACCTTTTTCCCCCCCAGGGCTATTGTGAAATTTAATTACTAATGTTTGTAAATCACTTTGAGATCCTCAGATGGAAGGTGTTTGTGGTGATTCCTTGATAAACCTTACTCGCTGTCATCTTGTAGTAGGATGGAGGAGGGCAGGTAAGATACAAAAATTTACCCATCTCCTAGGACACTTCATTTTTATAAGCCAATAATATTTGACATACTGATTTAAAAAAAAAAACAAGCTAAAAACATTAGAAACTAAATGAAGTAATGACTGTTACTTATGATCAGATATTAATGTTTTTAAAAGTATGTTGGGCTATATGATCTTTTGTGTTGTAGATTTAGCTTGAGTTTCGTTAACTTTATTGACTGGCTGTTCACGCAGCTTTGTAAATATTGATACCTTATCGCTTGTGCTTCAGAAAGGTGCCACAGGCTTTGTCCCCAATACCCAGTGCAGCTAAACAAACAAAAAAAAAAAAGGTTGTTCGTGTTTTGTGCACGAAGAGAATAACATTCCATTTTCAAGTAAATGGAATTTTCTTACGTAGACATTCTCACTATTAAGTACTTTTGCAAGATAAGCAGATTTTTCATTTTATACAATAAAATCCAAAAAGGACAAAGTCTTAATCTATATTCTGGGTTTCCTGATGGAATAACAAAACATAAAACCATTACCCAAAAAAGAAATGTAGAGAAACAGATAACCAAACCTCACATTTTTTGTTTGATTAATGTGACAATCTTACAGTAAGTGTTTGTCTTCACAGGTATTTTCTAACATTTGACCTTTGTTCACTGTTTGACAGGTCATTTCACTGATTTTGTGAGATGTAGTTAATGTGACATGCTGTGTTGTTGATGGGAAAATGAATACAACGTAAGAGCTCCATGGAGCCTTTCAACGTTTCTCTGTTCCTGGTAAATGTCCAGTTTGTTTATGGTAACTGTAGGTTGAATTGGTAAATGCAAACTGAATTGTGCTGGGTAAAACTAAAAGCTCCCATTGAAAAGTTTCACCAGAAGGGTCTTGTCTTAACGTGTTACTCAGCTTTCTATCTAATATATTGATAATCAGCTCTAGTAGCTTTAGACTTTTCTTAGGAATGCTATATGAATATGTAAATTAACAAGTCTAATGGACAGAGACTTATTTGGATCATTCCTTAAGTTTAAAGTATTTAGAGTTAAAATTATTGGGAGATATTTTCAAAGGCACAAATGGTATTGATGTGCCTGTGATCGACTTTCAGTGGGAATTAGGTACCTAACTGCCATTTGTGACTTTGAAAAACTCTTCTGTTATTACTAACTATATTTTGGAGTCCACTAGGCACTATCCCATTAGGGATTAGGACCCTATTGTCTTGCTGTTTAGATGAGTAGACTGAAGATGGTCATTGTTTTTAAATTCAGTTTTAGGACATGATCTAATAGGTTGATAAACAGGCAAATAGAGCGTGGGGTATAGTAAAAAAAATAAATAAATAAAGGGAATTTTTGTGTAAATTAGTCTGTGGTCATAGTGATCACAGGTGGCCACCAGCCTAATCAATGCCAATTTTTAATTGGCAACGCTATAATTTGATTCTGAATAACTTTCACAGTTAAATAAGAGCCAGAATCAGGATGCAGTGTTTTAGAGAACATTAATAACAGCACAGACCTTGTCCCAAAATATCTTCAGATCTGGCATAGACGGAGCTATATGTAAAAACAGTAGTTGAACCAATGAAGAGAGCTGTGGTAAGAAGATTAATGAAGAAAGGTTGTGGTGATGAAGTTGATGTTGCTGACAGTACATAGAAGACTCTTCCAGCCACAGGATAAAATAGAAATGAAAGCACTTAAGCAGAAAATGGGAGAGAGGGAGCAGTAAGGAGAGAAGATTGGAAGGAGAATACAGATTGAAAGCGGAAATATAGTTGTGGTGAGATTGTTGTCACTGAGAGATTTAAAATGTGATGCTCCTTGAATAGAACTTGCTTACCAGTATATGAAGTCTCATGGCAAAAATCCCTTCTAAACACAGATAATTCATATGTTGATGATATGCAGCCATATATATTTTGCCCTGTGTACACTGTAGGTTCTGTCTGTGAGCTAGGAGGATGCATGAAAAATAGTTTCTTTGCATGCAGTTAGGAATACTTTGCTCTTGGTTGAACAGATTTAACCCAGATCAAATAGTGATATTTATCTGTACAAGGAAGCTTGCTTTTCTTTTGCATTTCTGCTTATTGAAAATAATTTGTTTTTAGGTCTTGGGTTAGATTATGTCCTGACATCATTTTTACGTGGAATGTCATGTCTGAAAGGAGGAAAGAGGTTTTCAGTTGCACAATTTACATTGGCTGCACCTTCATCCTCCCATAACTTTGCAAAGGCATCACATGCCCGCATATTACTAAAAGGCTCTTAAAAAGATTGCTTCATCACTTGTGGCTTGTTTGGAGGATAGCAGCATGATTGCTCTCCTTTATTTGAAGTAGTGTGATTCTGTTTTGCCCATGCTGTGATCTTAAAATAGTTATCAAAAAGGGGGAATTGACTTTAACCTGGATTTTTTTTTAAAAGCCCTCAACTATTTTGGTTTGACTTGCAATCAATACTTGCTTACTGAGTACTGGCATGTTATGTGCAGTCACATATCATCAACACAGGATTACCACCATTGCATCTAAAGTCAGCAGACCATTGTGCTTTGGCTGTAAGATCTTTCCTTCCTTTGATTTAGCTCTTTATTCTCCTTCACTAATTCCTTAAAAAAGAAAAAGGAAAAAATTAAACATTACCTGTTTTTTTAAAAAAAAATTTTTTTGGTGTTGTGTTAAGTGTCTGATAGCTTGGTTAGTTTTGAGTGGTTTCCACATGTTATCTTATTAGAAATTCAGGTCTTGTCTATCCTGTTTTTCCTGAAAAACTCTGTAGACAGCTGGAGACCTATAGGTTTGTGACAGGGATGTTAAACTGAGTCTGTAGAGAACGGTTGAACATTTATCATTATGGTCGTTAGGTCAATGTATAAATTTAGAACTATGAACTCCCCATATTCCATAATAGAACTCCCTGATGCAAATTGGACATCTTCACAAAGACAGAGTGGTATATGGTCTCTGTGTAGTAACTAAAAAATTTAGTTGTTTAGGGACCTTATTGCCACATGTAGCATTGTTCAGTGCTGGTGAAAATATGTTCGCTTCTAGGACTATCATTGATTTTGCCCTTTTTTTCTTTCCCAACCTCATTCCTTTTTTTTTTTTTTTCTTTCATGCCTGTCTGCTTCTCTCCTTTTTTCTTTCCTCTGCATTTCCTTTTCTGCCACACCTCCTAGTTCACATCCCTCTGAGCTTCACTCCTGCCTTCTTCATCATTCTATCCATTAAAATGATTATCAGTGGAAAGAATTAATACTGATATTTAAAGTGTCATCATTAGGTGTTGGTGTTATCCACTATAGTGAGATGAATGTGGTGTAGGGAGGAGTTCATATCTGTTACTGCTTCAGGCTCTCTGCAGACTCAAGAGGAGACTATTGCATCAATTTACATTCTATTTGTGCCTTCAAGGTTTTCTTTACCATGAGGGCAGAAATATAGTGGATTGGGGTTTTTTTTAAATGAATGCTTAGATTTATATATTTGAAGGTCAGAAAGAACCACTAAAATAATCTCATATATTACCTGCATAATATAGGCCATAGAATTTTACCCACTACTTTTTCCAGTGAGGGTATTATTCTTCCCTACTATGTAAGGGCCAGATTTGGATACCCTTGCTTACAATGGATCACACCTAACTCCACAGTTTAGTCTAATGAGATCATTTATAGAGTAGGGTAATGGTCAACATAAGTAAGACTACCAAAATATGCTTCTAAATGCACATTGTCAAACTCACTAGTTTGTGCTTGAACTTGAGCATGTCTTCTTAGACATTCAATCTCGATTTGAAGACTTCCAGTAATGGTAAATTTACTGCTTCCCTTGGTGAACTGTTCCAGTGAGTAATTATCATCACTTTTAATTTCAAGTTTTCTAAATTCAGTTTCTGGCAATTGGATCTTGCTTATGCTTTTGTCTGCTAGATTAAAGGCCCACTACTGTCAGATATACAGAGAGAAGGTAGGTATTTATATATGGTGATCAAGTTGACAATTTACTTTTATTGTAAATGAAAATTTGTTCTGAAATGACCACTGTTGACCCTATATATAGCACTTCCAGGCCTTTTTTTGGATCCCATAATTTGTTCTTGTGTTGTCTTATATTTTGTTGTCTTTCTGTTTTATTATTTTTATATTCTACAACACTTTGGTATGTGTGCACTTTGATGTCTTGTACTAAATATATTTATTACGAATGGTATTATTTAATATAGGATGAGGAGTTTGAAGTTGATGTGGCAAAACCAGAAGTCAGTGTGTGAGAGGCTCCAAAGAGGTATTTGATGTCATCAAAATAGCTGGAGAGCAGAATGACTTCAGTAGCAGCATTTTGGAATGACTGAATTGGCGTGGAAAAGCAAGAAGTAGGAATGTGAGAAAGGAGAGAGTTCATGACAGGATAAGATAAAATCCTTCCAGTGCTTTAGTTACAACAGACTTTGGTGGTTTTATTGTTTTTAGAGGAAATAGGAACAGGATTTAGTTAGAGATTATATATCGGGAGAGAAGGAGTGGGATAGTCAAAGAAGTCTGTTTACTACTGCAGTCAATTAAACAATATTGACAGTGTAGTATTGATTCAGAATTAGTTACTGTTTTTTACATTTAGTGGGAACATTGGTTAAAGTATTTTCTTAAAATTTTGACAGGGCGAATGGTGTAGCTGTCAGTGAAGGGGATGTTCAAGAAATGGAGGGCATAAGGCCATGTTTAAAAACACAATTATAATATCTAGCAAAGCATTAAAAATCAAGTAAAAGGTAGATAGTTGGAAGTTTGTTCTCTTCCAGGTATTTATACTACAACCATCACCATGTTATGGGAGTGCTTTACAAATTCTAAGCCTGATTGATTTTTGATAATATGAATGTTGACCTTGCAAAGAGCGTATACTTTTCCACTGCAAATGAACAGCTTTTAGAGTGTAAGCTGGAAAATTTTCAAAACACAGATGCAACCTCTTTACACACTTCTTTTTTGCATAATCTGGCAACTTTAGACTGCCTGGAACTGGCCTTTGCTAAATATGCAAATTGCCTCTAGAACTTTTAGTATTGTTTTGTCAAGTACTGATGATACTTCCGAGCAATTCCTCAAATGCAATAGGCCATTTTTAGAAAGAAAGTCACAGATAGTAGGGATAAATGCTTGTAATGTTGTATTCTATTCCACTTTTCCCAGTCCTGATTGTGCATCTGGCACTACTGTGCTCAGTTAAATAAAGTTGACAGTGTAGTATTTGCATGCAGGATTAGTCACTGTTTTTTACTTTTAGTTGAAATATTGCTTAAGTAAAGCATTTTCTTAACTGTAACATGTCTAAGTAGCTTACTAGGGCATACTGCCAGAAAACTAGAGGTGAGATCCTTACTCTGACTCTGGCCCTTTTTCTCTTGGTAGAACAGCTGGAATGGCATAAAGGGGCCCTAAAAGCTCTGGTTCCAACTAGGTGAAGATTTCCTGCTGAAGGCACTGTAAAAGACAGCTATAACTCTGTCCTTAGAGTGCTGGCATAGAGGGTATTCTGAGAGCAGAAGGAGTGTGCTCAGGTCACGGCTACTGAAATAAGCATATACTGTTGGGAGGCTGCTGCAACTTAAATAGGTGCCTATGCCTAAATTATGGTGGAGAGAGGACCCTTCAATCTCCAGAGCAACCCAGGTTCAAGAAGTCATGAAGTCACTGAGTTTCCTTCCCCGTAGGCTGCAAGTTCTATGCAGACAGCTGGATTCTGTGCTGTACATCTAAGGATTTTTATAGAAAAGTATTGTATTTATAGAAAAGAAAAGTATTGAATTACTATTGAATTATTATTTAGTACAAAATTGCTATAGAAATATGACAGATATAAAATTAATTCATAATACAGTCTTCAAACTTGTAAATTTTTCTAACCTAAATGAAAACTTCTTCATCTCTCATGGAATTCCATTGAAGTCAGTGAAGTTACTCTGCTTAGATCAGTATTACATTTGGACCAGAATTTGTTTTGCTGCATGAATCAATGACTTTCCTTGCCCATTAGTGTGCTTTTAGGAGTAATTTGGTAAGACCAAAATGTGCACAAGCTGAAGCCAAATAGTTCTTGCTGTCACAAGTGGCTCAAGCAAGGACACTTTTGCAATTAGGGGCAATTCTGGGGCTTTATACGGTTACCTGCTTTGAAAAAGCAGATTGTTCATTAATTTAGCTAGATTAATCAAAAAGCTTTATTTTAAAATAAGGTAAAATATATATTTAAGAATCTAAGTTATGATCAGAATGTGTCAATTAAGACATTTAACTAAAGTTGTAAGACATACAATTGAATCATATTGCCCATTTATTTTTCTTTAAAGTCCAGATTTCTCTTTCCCCTCAAAAAAGTGATGACATCACTAACATCCGAGGAGGAGGCCGTGCATTTCTTAAGTGTTAGTTTAGGCATCAATAATTGCAGGGAAGCATGGAATCTTTAACCTAGACTTCAGAAGCTGAAATATTCGTTTTTCACTTTTTGGAAAAGGAGGACAGAAACCTTCCTCCTCCACTAACAATGCAACAGTTAGCTTGTTGCATCGTGAAAGTTTCATTTCCTGTCTAAAGAGATGTTAGACTGCTCAGTGAATAGAGCAATCCAGGAGTCTTCAGTATATTGAAGAGTTTATTTACATTAGATATCTCAATAAATTCAATCCTGTCAACCTTGTAAGTAATGGTAATAATCACAGTGCTCTCCTTGTATGGTTTGTCACCTACCATCATCATACCTGTCAAATATATCTCATTTCAAGGAATATAAATCAATTTGACCCAAAATGGTGTCCCTGTTCTTTTCTTGGGGAAACATCAGAAATGCAGAATCATCTCACTAAGGTAATAGAGAACTACTTACAGTAAAGGAAGGAATCCCATAGCACTATAAGATTCTTCTTCCATTTCTGGTCCCTATGTGTATTCCACACATGTGCACCCGAGTCTGGAGAGTCTTAGCAAGCAATGTCTGTTGGCCCACACATGCAGTTGCCCTTCTGTTGCTGAAGGCTTAAGAGGCAATGTGGGCTGATGCCACTCCAGTTCCTTGACAGCGCATGGTCTGAGTTGGTATCCTCTGCATCCATAGATTTCTCCACCTTCTTTCTTGTCAGCCTGTAAATAGATATTTTAGATAGTTTTAATATTTAGCATAGTTAAAGTTTTTTATAGTATAGGATAGTATAGTTTTTCCCCTTTCAGGGAGTCCCTCCCTGTGAACTGGGATTATGCCCAGAGTTTTGAGGTTCAAGAACTGCATCTCTTGCCCTTGCTCCTTCTCCGTGAATGGCAAGCACCAGCTCTGCCTCTATGATCTGAAAGAGACTCGTACCTCAGCAAAGTGCAGCATTTGCTGCTCATTTCGCCCGCAAACATGCACAGCTTGTGAGCTTTGGCTGAGGAAACACCTTATGGAGAAGGTCATGAGACCTCACTCTGATCTGGGACATGGAAACCCCTCTACACATTGGCTTCAACTGATAAGCAGCACCCCTTTGTGCATGATCTTGGGAGCAGGGCCTAGAGCTGCTAAACCAGATGAATTGTCATCCAGGTCTTCACATGAGAGTAAGGGACATAGATACAAGAACAGATCCCCATCTAGTTTTTTCCTAAAAGAAGAGACCTTTCCCTGGCTTTATCCAGGTCAGGTGAGTTTTTGCACATGATCCTAAGGGCTTAAGGCCCCAGAGCAGGAGGTTCTGTCTTTGGCTCCCACCCTTAATCAGAAAGACCTGCATCCACTAGCTCCTTCTAAGAGTGCTAGACCTGACTTTTCAGCCATGCCAGCCCTCCCTTCTAATGACTGTCCGCCCTCAGTGTCTTCTTAGGACATACCAGAATAGACTGTCTTGACCACTGGAATGTCCCAAACAAGGGGCGTGCAGACACTTATGTCTTGCTGGAGAATATATTCCTCCCTTATCCTCAGTCCCCTCTCTTTTCAGTCCTGGTTCTTCTGAGAGACATTGCCACGTCAGAGGAGGAAACTACTTCAGTAACACAGGAACCCTCTCTACTCCAACCCTTAGGCAGAAGTGTTCTCTTTATGGTATTGATGGCTCCACAAGTGGCATGAGAGCAAGTCTCTGACTTGGATGAGTCACGCTTAGGCCAGTCCATCATCCCCTCACAGAGAGATGAGTATGGACCACCAGTTGAGGAGATCTGGGTGCCATCCTCCCAGATATGACTTTCCCATGGACCTCTGGTACCTGATGCCATGGGTCCCCCTCAACCAGTCAACCCTTTATATTGGATTTACTGAGGCCTGTGGCACCCTGATAGTAGAAGTCCTGGATCAGTCCATGAGTTCTACTACCCTTCTCCCACATGCCAACTATCAGATTTGTTAGAGTCTGAGGAGGAGGAAATTGATCTGGATCCATAGGTACCGACAGGAATTTTATCCTTTTCACCAGATGAAGCGATCACTCCATTTTCATAATCTCCACAGGAGGACCATAAGCACTACCAGGAGCTACTGCAGAGGATAGTAAATGACCTCCAGATCTTCCTGGAGGAGGTCAAAAATTCCCAGCACCAATTCTTTGACATCTTACAACTGATGGGTCCAAGCGAAATGATGCTCCTGGTGAATGAGTCCATCATGAACCTGACAGAGTGGTCTGGCATACCCCAGCCTCCTTTGCTGCCACATCTAAAAGATCTGATAGGCACTATTTCATCTCATCCAAAGGAACTGAATTTCTTTTCAAGCACCCAGAACCTAACTTGCTGGTGATGCAGGAAGCTATGGGAAGAGCAAGCTTACAACATCCTAAAGCAATCCTGGCTGACAAGGGGTTGAAGAGGTTGGAGCTTTCAAGAAGAGATGTATTCTCCATTATGAACCTGCAGTTCCTTATTGCTAACTATCAGGCTTTGTTAGCAAAATCCTATTTTAATAACTACTCGAGACTGGCAGACTTTAAGGACAAACTACTTCTTGAGGACAGAGCCCAACTTCAATCCTTCATTGAGGAAGGCAGATTAGTGGCAAAAAGATCCAAACAAGCTGCAGTGGATGCAGCAGACAGGGCATCTAGAGGCTAGCCACTGGTATAGTTATGAGGCATGAGTCTTGCTTCACTGTTTAGGGTGCCCAAGGAGGTGCAGAACACTACAATGGATTTATTATATAATGAGTCAAACTTGTTCAAAAGAAAACTGATGAGTCCCTATGCTCTAGATGAACCCTTCACTCCCTGGGAATTTACACCCTGCCCCTAAAGAGAAAATATCTCAGGCTGGTGTTGAGACCAAGATTGCCCCCTCCACAACATTCTATCACCAGTGCCCAGCCAACCCTCCACACAAGCAACAGAGCTCAAAGACCTTGATTTTTCAGTCCTATCAACTGCTATGACCTTTACCCATTCCCATCTATTCATTAAGGGCTACTTTTAATGCCTGGTCAAGAACCAACTGTCTTTATTGATGCCAACCACTTCAATTCTCCCTCTCCAGTTTTTGGGGATGTCTCACACTTTTTGCCCACAATTGGGACTATATTTTGCTAACTAGGAGGATATATATACATTTATTTAAGCAATTTATATCATTTAACATACTTTGATTTTTAAATGTTTTATTATGTTACAAATGATGCATTTGCTATTTACTAAATGATTTTTTTTACTCATGTGCATCAAGCTCTTTGGCTGGAAATTGGAATTCAATTAAATACATAAAAACAGCTTTATTTTAAATGATTTTTTATTAGTTAAACTGCTTTAAATTTGCTGGATACATCAGGAAAAAAAGTTTAATAAAAATGTTTTATATTTAAAACTAGCTGATCTATTAAGCAAAGGACGTATTATCTGTAGTCAGCAAAACAAAAGCTTGTTTCTGGCCACCATGTCCTTCAACATTTTAGGATTAGTTGATCTCATTGTCTCACACCTAATTTTTAGTTATAAATTGAAAAGGCAGGAAAGCTTGTTTCTTCTTTGAGTGCTTACTCATGTCGATTCCAAGTAGGTTTGTGCGTGCCCCCTGTACAATCGTTGGAAACTTTTTCTCCTCGTGGTACCAGTCGGGTCGATGCAGGCGTCCCCTGGAGTGGTGCCCCTATGGACCTGTATATAGTGCCCTGCTGACCCGTTGACTTTTCAGTTCCTTCCTACCGCCCATGAAAGTCGTTGGAGCATCTTGCCTTCTCCCATTGGCAAGCATTCCTTTAGTGTAGTCATTCATTGAAACCTGTAAATAGGTTTACAAATAAATTGTTAGTTAGTGAATTGTCGGTAAGTTTTATTTGGGCCCTCTCCTCCACCCTCCTTCCTACTCCCTGGGACTGGCTCATGTCTTGGTCCCAAGGATTCAAACCATGCGGATCCTGCCACAAGCCTATGCCAATGGATGGTCCCCACGAATCCTGCCTGAAGTGCCTAGGAGAATCCCATCAGGCCGACCGGTGCAAGATCTTGTAGGGGTTTCCAACCAGGGACTAAAAATGACAGGAGCATAGAGTGAAGCACCTCCTCATGGAGGCAACTCTCTGCCCCCAACTGAGCCATTCAGATTCGGTAGGCAGCACCTCAGTGCTGCATGTGCCGGCCTCTTTAAGAAGGACTTGGCATCGAAGGACACCCGACATCGGCATTCCCCAGCACTGAAGACCCAGCACCGTTCCCATTCTCCGGTACCACACAAGAGGCGGAAAAAGACTGACGGGATGTTCGTCTACAGTGAAGGCTGCAGGGAACGGTGATGTCTGTGTGCATCCTGTGTTGGGGCACTCGGCGCCTTCCCCACCAGTGCCAGCACTATTGACGTGGGCACTGCAAAGGGTACCGTTGAGTCTGGTGCCGATTGACTCACCCGACAGGGAGAGCCACATGCGAGAGCTGCACTCTCCTTCTACCCTGGACACATTTGAGGTGGCTAGGAAGCTGATAGCCATGACAGCACAGCACTCCCCAGCCAGAAGAGAGGATCAGAAGATAAGACTTCTGGCACCACAACAAAGGGCAGTGCCGTCTAGAGGCAAGCCAGCCATGACGTGGCATCGGTCGCCCTCCGCTCAGCACCACTTCCCGGATCCGTCCTGCTCGACACCACCAGGGTCCCCGTGCTCTGAGCTGCTAGGGTAGCTCTACGCCTCATCAAAACTATTCAAGCCACCACTGAGATGCTGTGGCAAACACTGAGCTCTATCCCCCCAACAGCTAAGGGGATAGAGCAGAAGTACTTTATCTCTTCACTGGAGATGAGTATCTCTTTACCCACCTTCAACCAGGGTCGCTGATGGTAGTGGCGGCAAATGATAGAGAGACAAGGACAGCAGGCACCCATGCCTAAATCCAAGGACTCGGAGAAGCTGGATCTGTTCGGTAGGAAGGTATACTCTACTGGAGGGCTCCAGCTTCGCATAGCCAATCAGCAAGTGACCCTAAGCTGCAACAGCTTCAACTCCTGGGAGGAGATCGCAAAATACAAGGAACTGCTCCCAGCAGACTCCAAACAAGAGTTTGCCATGTTCATTGAAGAAGGCAAGACCGTGACTAGGACATCATTGCAGGCAGCATTGGATGCAGCGGACTGAGCCATGCGGACGATGTCCTCAGTGATTGCAATGAGGAGAAGCTCATGGCTGCAGGTATCTCACCTTCCCCTGGAGGTCCGGCAGACAATCCAAGACCTGTCATTTGTGGGCTTGGGGTTATTCTCAGAGCAAACTGACTCCAAACTGCACAGCCTAAAGGATTCTAGGGCTACTTTGAAGTCTTTAGCCTGCATACTCCGAGCACCCAGAGGAAGCATTTTAAACCTCAACCTTTCCCACAGTTTTATCCTGTACAGCAGAGGCAGGACTACTCTCAAAAGGGGCAGGCACACCTGCTGGAGTCTCGTTTTGAAGCTATGGAAGCCATCATAATGGACTTGAGTTGCTTTCCTACTACAACAGCGCAAAATTGCTTGAAACTTCTAGTTCACATGACCTCCTGCACATATGTAGTACAGCATGCAAGGCTGAGGTTCAGATCCCTCCAGACTTGGCTAACATCAACGTATCAACCAAACAAGGACAAATTGGACAAAGTGGTTTCACTTCCCCCTTGGGTTATGAAGTCCCTTCAATGGTGGCTCAATGCTCAGAGGATATTCGAAGGGGTCCCCTTTTCCAGGTCTCAGCCATCACTGTTGCTGGTCACAGACGCATCAGAACTGGGATTGGGGGGCTGCACATAGGAACCCTCAGGATCCAAGGCCTGTGGTCTCTGGTAGAGCTGCTACTCCACATCTACATCAGGGAGCTGAGAGCTGTCTGCCGGGCATACCAAACCTTCCTGTTTCACATAGAAGGCAGATGCGTGTCAGTCATGACAGACAATACGACAGCGATGTTTTGTACAAACAGACATGGTGGAGCGCACTCCTCTCCCCTGTGCCAAGAAGCCCACAAGCTGTGGGACTTCTGCATTGCTCACTCTATACACCTGGAGGCGTCCTACCTCCCAGGGTCCCAGAATGTGCTTCCAGACCATCTCGGCAGATCCTTCCACAATCACGAATGGCCCATCCATCCACATATCCTGAACAACATCTTCCAGCAGTAGGGGGGTGGGATCTGTTCATGACTCAGCTCAACAGGAAGTGTCCAGCAGTTTTGTTCCTTCCTCAACCACGGCCCAGGCTCGATTACGGACACATTCCTCCTTCCGTGGGACCACCACTGGCTTTGTGTTTCCCTCGTTCCAACTTGTCTGCAGTGTCCTACTCAAGATCAGAAGGGAAAGGGCATCTGTCATACTGATAGCCCCAGCCTGGCCTTGGCAATATTGGTACACACTGCTGCGGGAGCTCTCTTGGTTGCTCCCATAACTCTGCTGTTGGTGCTGGATCTAATCACACAGGATTATGGTTGCCTGCAGCATCCCAACCTCGAGTCTCTCTCCACCTCATGGCATGGAAGTTCCATGGATGAACCTCTAGAGAGTTTGCCTGCTTAGGGCCAGTTAGGGAGGTCCGCCTAGATAGCAGAAAGCCATCTACCAAGGCTGCATATTTGGCCAAGTGGAAGAGGTTTTTTATGTGGGCAACAAAAAAGGGCACTCATCCCGTGCAAGCATTGCTGTCCTTCATCTTGGACATCTGTTGCACTTAAACAACTAGGTCTGGCAATATCATCTGTAAATGTAAACTGGACAGTGATCTCTGTGTTCCATCTGGGTACAACCAGGAGTTCGGTCTTTGCAGAGCCAATGGTGACCCACTTTCTCAAGGGTCTGGACAGACTCTACCCTCAGGTCTGCCATCCAGTACCAGCATGGTACCTTAACTTGGTGCTTATCAGAGTAATGGGACCCCCCCCTTTGAGCCCTTAATGTCATGTTCACTCCTTTATCTCTCTTGGAAAGTGGCATTCTTGGTTGCAATTACCTCAGCCATAAGGGTGTCCAAACTCAAGGCTTTGATGTCTGACCTTCTGTCTGTAGTGTTTTACAAGGACAAGGTGCAGTTACGACCCCATCCACTTCTTCGTCCCTAAGGTGGTTTCCCAGTTTCATATGAACCAGTCCTTCCAATCTTCTTTGCAAAACTGCATGCCAGTTGTAGGGAACAAAGTCTCCATTCTCTAGATGTTAGGAGGTCGCTGGTTTTCTATATAGAGAAGACTAGACCCTTCTGCAAGTCAAACCAGCTCTTCATTGCTATAGCAGATAGGATGAAGTGTCTCCTGGTACATCCAAAAGGATCTCTTCATGGATCACCTTCTGTACCAGGGCCTGCTATGACATGACTAAGGTGCCAGCTACACCATTAACATCACACTCTACAAAGGCGCAGGCTTCCTCTGCAGCTTTCTTAGTGCAGATACCTGCACAGGAAATCTGCAGGGCCGCAACATCGATCCACATGTTCACTGTGCATTATGCCATTACTCAGCAGGCCAGGGACGTTGCAGCATTTGGCAGAGCTTTGCTTCAGTCAGCAATTCTGTGAGTGCCAACCCCTCCTCGTTGGGTCAGCTTGGGAGTCATCTACTTGGAATCTACATAAGCAAGTACTTGAAGAAGAAAAAATGGTTATCTACTTTTTGTAACTGCTGTTCTTTGAGATGTGTTGTTCATGTCCATTCCAAACCCCACCCGCCTTCCCCTCTGTTGGAGTCAGCCAGCAAGAAGAAACTGAAGACGTGGTGGGTCGGCAGGCGCTATGTACGCGCCATATAGGTGCCACTCCAGGGGGTGCCTGTATCAACCTGCTGGGCTAGGGGAAAAACCTTCTGACGACCGGGCATGCAGCATGCACACACCTATTTGGAGTGGACATGAGCAACGCATCTTGAAGAACAACAGTTACGAAAGATAGGTAACTGTCTTCCAAACTCCCAGTTTGTTTCTCCATGTTTTCTTCGGATCAACTTATTCAACTAGTTCAGTTTAATAACCAATATATTCAAAGTTAAAAAACAAACTGGGAGTTGGAAGAGGAAAAAATGGTTACCTACCTACCAACAAGAGGAAGATTAGGGAAAGTGTGGGCCCCTTACAGAATGGGGGAGGCAAACTAGAGACAGAGAATGTGGAGAAAGCTGAGGTACTCAATGCCTTTTTTGCCTCTGTCTTCACAGACAAGGTCAGCTCCCAGACTGCTGCACTGGGCGGCACAGTATGGGAAGGAGGTGAACATCCTGCAGTGCTGAAGGAACAGGTCCAAGACTATTTAGAAAGATTGGACATACACAAGTCCATGGGGCCAGATGCAATGCACACGAGGGTGCTGAGGGAGTTGGCTGATGTGATTTCAGAGCCATTGGCTATTATCTTTGAAAGCTCGTGGCAATTGGGGGAGGTCCCTGATGACTGGAAAAAAGCAAATATAGTGCCCATCTTAAAGAAAGGGAGGAAAGAGGAGCCGGGGAACTACAGACCGGTCAGCCTCACCTCAATCCCTGGAAAAGTCATGGAGCAGGTCCTCAAGGAATCCATTTTAAGGCACTTGGAAGAGTGGAAGGTGTTCAGGAACAGTCAACATGGATTCACCAAGGGAAAGTCATGCCTGACCAACCTGATTGCTTTCTATGAAGAGGTGACTGGCTCTATGGATGTGGGGAAAGCAGTGGACGTGATATACCTTGACTTTAGCAAAGCTTTTGATACGGTCTCTCACAGTATTCTTATCAGCAAGTTAAAAAAGTATGGGTTGGATGAATGGACTATAAAATGGATAGAGAACTGTCTAGAGCGTAGAGCTCAACGAGTAGTGATCAATGGCTCCATGTCTAGCTGGCAGCTGGTCACAAGCGGAGTGCCCCAGGGGTCGGTCCTGGGGCCGGTTTTGTTCAACATCTTCATTAATGATCTGGAAGATGGGGTAGATTGCACCCTCAGCAAGTTTGCAGATGACACTAAGATGGGGGGAGTGGTAGATACGCTGGAAGGTAGGGATAGGATACAGAGTGACCTAAACAAACTGGAGGATTGGGCCAAAATAAATCTGATGAGGTTCAACAAGGACAAGTGCAGAGTCCTGCACTTAGGGCGGAAGAATTCGATGCACAGCTACAGACTGGGGACCGACGAGTTAGGCAGCAGTTCTGCAGAAAAGGACCTGGGGGTTACAGTGGATAAAAAGCTGGATATGAGCCAGCAATGTACCCTGGTTGCCAAGAAGGCTAATGGCATATTGGGCTGCATTAGTAGGAGCATTGCCAGCAGATCGAGGGAAGTGATTATTCCCCTCTATTCGGCATTGGTGAGGCCGCATTTGGAGTATTGTGTCCAGTTTTGGCCCCCCCACTACAAAAAGGACATGGAGAAGTTGGAGAGAGTCCAGCGGAGGGCAACAAAAATGATTAGGGGGCTGGAGCACAAGACATATGAGGAGAGGCTGAGGGAACTAGGCTTGTTTAGCCTGCAGAAGAAAAGAATGAGGGGGGAGTTGATAGCAGCCTTTAACTACCTGAAAGGGGGTTCCAGGCTGGATGGAGATAGGCTGTTCTCAGTCGTGGCAGACGACAGAACAAGGAGCAACGGTCTCAAGTTGCAGGGGGGGAAGTCTAGGTTGGATATTAGGAAAAAGTTTTTCACTAGGAGAGTGGTGAAGCACTGGAATGGGTTACCTAGGGAGGTGGTGGAATCTCCATCTTTAGAGGTTTTTAAGCTGTGGCTTGACAAAACCCTTGCTGGGATTATTTAACTGAGGTTTGTTCTGCATTGAGCAGGGGGTTGGACTAGATGACCTCCTGAGGTCCCTTCCATCTTTATGATTCTATGTGTTGCGAAAGAGTCTACTGCTTAAAAAGCTGATTTAACACTTCAGCAAACTCTTGATAGTAAAAGCATTTTTCTTTAAAACTTTGGCAGTGGTTGCATGTGTCTGTGTGTGTATGTATATGTGATGTTGAGGAAAAATACCTGGCAAACTTGCAGGTAGAAGTATTTTTCCTCAATATAAAGTTATCTGTGTGCTGAGGGTCATTGACATAAGTAAATAATGAGAAAAATATAATTCCTCTTTACACTGTCTGCTAAGGAGACTTTGCACCATATGAGCAGCACAAAGTGTACTTAAACATCCAGACATAATTGGTGGAGAAATCCTTCACAAAAGGGAACTCTTTACAACAGAAAGGTGAGATAGGTGACTTTGCTGTCTCCCGTAGCCTGCTAGCCATTCTCTCCACATAAGGAAAAGGAGTGGGAGTGCTGAGGGCATGTTAGGGCAGGGTTTAGGTGGGACGTTCTGCCACTCCTGATCCTCCACTGTGTAGCCCCTAACTTGTGCTGGAACTGGATGGCTGTGACTCAGGGAATTTGGATGGAGTGGACAATCAAGGTTTGCATCATTTTTGTCAGTGCATAAATATTGGAAAAAGTTCTTTGTTTTCTTGGTACATATGCACTTCTCTTTTTGTAAAGTGGGGTAGATACAATATGAATCATAAATGATACTGTAAAGCATAGAATGCATGAACAATTTTTAAAGATGAGTTTTTTATCTTGTTCTAATTGTAATTTATGGCTGATGGGGATAGAGGAAATACGTTCCTTTGTTCCCTTTAGATAATGCAGTGTGTAGATTTATGGATTTTATGGCCAGGAAGCACCATTATTTTGTCCTGGGGACAATTTAATTTTATGTCCTGTGTATCCCAGGCCCTTTGGTTTTTAGTTTTTATTTTGTTTAAAATTTCTCAAGAATTTATCAGTGGTTATGATTTTTTTAAAAGGCAAAAATTAGTTTAAAAAATTCAGTTTTCTGTGCAAATATTGGGGGACAGAAGAACAGAAAAAAGCAACAAATAGAGAAAAGTGAGAGTATTGAAAGAAAAGCATGCTGTGGTTTATTTAATGTATCTTAACAGTACATACATACACGCTCATGCTTTCGTCTGTGTGTGTATCTTCCATTATATTTCCTTATTTTAACAGTCTCTCATTTACACTTGGACTAATTTATTGTTAACATAAATACATCTACCTAATGTATTGGATTTTCTTAACATAATAAGTATTTTCATGTACTTGAGTGGTCCAAAATGTGGATGAAAAATCAGGGGTTGGGAGGCTTTTGTAATACCCAGGACTTTATTGTAAAAATCGGTACTAACCAAAAATGAAGGGTCTTGTATATAACACCAGATCAAAGAACCTCACTCAATAACTCCTGTATCAAGCCCATAACTTGTATATGAGTCATAATATATCTTAGTTTATCCAGACTTGATTTAAAGACTTCAAGTGAATGAGAATCCACCACAGCTTTGAATAAGTTGTTCCAATGGTTAATTGCCTTTACTGTTAAAAATTTGCATTTTATTTCTAGTCTGAATTTGTCTTTCTTCAGTTTCCAACCATAGGATCTCTGTCTTTTTATGCTAGATTAAAGTGCTCTCTTCCATCAGAAATCTCTCCCCATGTAGGTGCTTGCAGTTTGTAATTGTCACCTCTTAATCTTCTGTTTGCTTTAATTAAACAGATTAAAGAAACTCAATCTCTCATTTATAAGCCAGACATTCACATTTTGAATAATTTTTGTAGGTCTTTCTTGAACCCATTCCAAGTTTTCAACATATTTTTTGAAGTTTGAACACCAGTATAGGACACAGCATCCCAGTAACAATTTCACTAATGCTGTATATAAATAAAACTACTTCCTTTCTAATTCCTTTTTAATATTTCTTTGCTGATATATCCAAAGATTTCAATAGCTCTCTTAGCTACGTCACTGGGAGCTCATGTTTAACTGGTTACCTACTGTGGCTCCCAAGTACTTTTCAGAATCACTGCTTTCAATGATGTAGTTCCTCATCTTATAAATTTGACCTTTTTTTTTGTTCCTAGAGGTATAACCTTGCATATGACTGTGTTAAAATATATGTTCAAATGTGTTCACTTTGCTAAGAGATCTAGGTCTGTCTGTATAACTGATGTATCCCCATCATAATTTAACACTCCACCAAGGATTTCATATTTTAATCCAGATCCTTGGTAAAGATAATGAAGAGTATTGGGCCAAAAAATCAATTCTTGCAGGACTCCACTGTATGACCATTCCATTTTATGATCTATCTGTTTACCAGTTTTAATTCACTGTACCATGGGCTATGTTGATTCTTGTATATTGCTCATTTTTGTATCCGAATGTCTTGGGGGACTAAGTTGCTGGTTAACATTCTTCCTAGTTACTGATGAAATAGAAAGTCATCACTTTAAGATATGAATTCATCATCTTTCTTTTCAGATACAGAACAGAATCCCTGGTGATAAATGATGTAGCTATGAAAGGAACTGATTTTTGAATAGTCTCACATTTTCCCGTAACATTTCTTATAGGTGGTCTTGTACAATTGTTCCTCAGTAATTAACATTGATCTTAATGTTCAAGAAACGTAATGAATAGAAAATATTTAAATATTCTATGATAGGAAATATTTAATACTGGATTTTGGTACAAATGCATGCTTCATCTACCAAAAAGCCACTTTTAAATCCATTCTTGGGTTTTTGGCATTCCAAGCGGGCACCGTTGTCTTTCCTTGCCAGAGACAGTACTGTGTTGCAAATTTTGCCTGCCAGGGGCATGTTAAATATACCAGTTGACCAAGTTTAATTAATTTCAGTTTTTATGATTGTATGTATATATTAACCTTGCAGCGCAGTATCTGTTACTTTGATGTTTGTTCTAGAAATCTCCATGCAGTCTTAAATGGTAGATACTGTTTTCACTGCATCAAGTCTCTCCATCATATACAGAGCTTGCACTGGTTTAGTCTTGAGATTCTGAGAGCACACCTGAAGCAGGATCTCTGACAGCTGTGGCATTGAACTGGTTAATATCATGCAGAGCAGTTGAGGTTTTTTTGTTTGTATTTTTTTTTAAGTTTGGCAACATAACTCTCTGGCAGCTCATTTGTAAATATACTACTTACTCCAAAGTAACCACATGGTGTTTTTTCTTAGTAGCACTTTGTATGGAAAGATTTTCTTCCATAAACATTTTTTTTCACCCAAATCAGCTGACAGTAGTTAATTCTAAAAACACTTAAGGTGCCTTCCCTCACTGTGCAGTTTTAATGTTTCAAAACTCTGTGATAACGCACTTCCACCTGTCCTTTAGCAAATGTGTCACTGGTTTTGCATATTGATGCTTTCTGATGAAACATTGCTTGTAATTGAATTTTGACACTGCCTTTTTAATGGAAAATTGGAGGTGAAAGTTGAGAGTTCTCTCTTGTGAGGATAAAGTATAAATGATGTCATGCATTACTTCAGCTAGTTTTATGGACTGCTGGCCAGTGTCCATAAAAAAGAGTTAATGTCACACATCTTGGCAATGCAGGAACACTTTAAATATATGCAAGACAGCATTTACTCACTGGCAAAGAAAAGGGGTGGGGTTTTTTTTCTTTGTTTTAAATATCTAGTGATTTCACTTTCTGAAGATTTAAGGTTGCTGGAATTAGAGCTACAGTATTTTCTGTCAACTCATAGTTAAATTAGATTTGATCCTTTCATTTCTTCAGTATTTCAGCAGTGATGCTTCTTTCACACCAGAGGGTTTTATGGACACAAATTGCAAAATAGGTTGTAGAGTGCAGCATTTACAACTTTATAAATAGATTATAAACAGATAACTGATAAATAGTTTTACAAATAATGCTGTTGGTAGTGAATGCTGTAATTAAAAATTAACTTCATTCATAACAGCCTTTTCAGTTGAAATTACAATGCTTGATCCCAAATCAATACACTTTTTTAAAAAAAATTGAAAGCCTGTTTCTTTCTTTAACAAAGTATGTTTTTAAACTAAATACTGAAAAAATACTTCCTCCACAATAAAAAAAAATATATTATTGCCATCTTTTTTTGGACATAAACCTGATATGTAAAATGTGCTAATTTTTTAAGCATATTCCTAACCAAGTTTGAAAAATTGACTGATAAAATTGTATGTACTAAAAATTGCTTTCGACTATACTTAGTGCCTAATCTCTGCAAAAATGTTAAATGAACCCTTCCCTCTTCCATACCACAAAGTACATGTTCTTTTGTGTGTGTGTGTGTGTGTGTGTGTGTGTGTGTGTGTTTTCTCCCACATTCTTTGTGTGGATACACTCCATGCTCTTGATATTTGAGTGTGTTAGCCAGCAGTGCCCATTGAGGCCACATATGTACTTGTACTCCTCACTGAGGGCATAAAGGGCAGAGTGACACTACAGCGTTCTTTCTCACTGCCTATGGCTGTGAGGTAGAGCTACCTAGTGCGTCTTCTTTATGCACTGAGCTTAAGTGCTTTTTCTATACTTCCTGAATTAGCTCGGGATGGTCCAACCTTTTCAGTAATGTGGGTCACATGTGTTGTTGTGCAGCATCCCCACAGTTCACATACAGAAGGAAAATGGCTTCCTCCATGTGACATGAACTCTCACATACATTGCCATGTGGAGGATGTCATTTTATGGATTAGGTCTGCTGCAGGACAGACACATTCAGGGGTTGGATGGACTAGCCAGTTGGACCAACCTGATGGACTTCAGGTTTTTCCTTTCACTGGTGTATTTCTTTCCTGGTACCAAGACTTCAGGATGTCTAACCCCAAGTCTCCAGCAAAGCCCTCTAGTAAGGGAACAATACCTAGAAATGAGGAGCATGCCAGGTGCCTTTTCTGTTTGGGGGAGTTGTATATCTCAAGCAAATGTACTATTTACTGTCTGTTAATGCTTCTTGAAAAGAACTTCAAAAGCCAGCCAGGCATGTTTATACATAATTTTTATTGGACTATTATTATGACACTGACTTAAAATCCTGGTGCTTCTGGCCTCCTGGACAAGTTTAATCTCTTCCCAGGAGTGCTCTAGAGCTTCCTTTTCAAACACTTTGGCTTCTGTTTCTGGCAGGACAGATAAAAAGCTTTCTAAGCAAAGGGAGCATCACTCCTTTGGGATAGCGAGCGGTAGATTGCCTGTGAAAACTTCCACTACAAACAGATTTAAGTCCTCTCATTGCTCCCATTCTGAGGAGACTTGTTGGCCCTATGTGGTTATTATCGGAGTTCTGAGGGATCATGGTACTGAGGCTTCAGTGCCTCATCAGTGTACTTAATTGGCTGCTACCTCAGCACCAACTGTTCCGATGTTAACTACCACAGAATCAGCATCTTTGGCATTGGCAGTTTCTTTAATGGTCACATTGGTGCCAATAAATTTGTCTACATCCCCTTCAGTACCAACTATATCAATGCCGACTACACTGGCATTGTCAACCCTGATGCATTCCACTCTGGCTCCGATGTTTGTGGCACTGCCCTATGCCGTACTCTTGAAGTATGTGATACTGGGAGAATCAGATTCCTCAAAAACTAAATCTCCACTCTTCTCTACAAGTCTGAACATTCTGTTATTGGTACTGGGACCTGCAATACCTTTGATACCAGGTGTATCCCCCGGTCTGACAGCTCCTAGAGTGTAGGACCTAGACTTTCCTTGCAGCCTAGCAGTCCATTTTTAATCGGGCCCCCTTTGGATGTTGAATGTTCTGTTTTCTCTTCATCTGAGTCAAAGAGAAGTGGACAACAGTCTCCTACATGTTGGACTGCTGGGCACTACTGTCATACAAATAATAGAACTAATGATATTCCTGATAGGCCCCTTGGGATTTTTATGGATTGGGAAACAAGTCCAGGGATTCATTCAACAGAGACTGTTGGATACTCGTATGCCCTCGTATCCTACTCCATGGCCTTAAGGCCCTGTAATATTCCAGAGTTGCCATTTGAAACCTGGGGGGTCCATACCAACCATAATGCCACACCTCTGTATCATTTCCCTCCCCCACAAAAGGGAGGGAGGGAGTCCTCTTTCACAGCTCCACAATGTGTTCCTCTCAGTTGATTTCATGAGATCCTGTCCATTCTGCAGAAGAGCTTCCTGAAATGGAAGATCTACCTGGGCCCATATCATTCTCGACCCTCTACTCCATCTAACCCAAATCACTTGAAAAATTTTCAGGACTTTCTCAAAAGGATAGCTGCCACTATACAAACTCCTCTTGAGAAGGTACAAGAATCCTTACATAAATTGACATATTTCATTCACCACGTCAGGTTGTGTGGCATTCCTGATTAACCAGGTATTGATGGACCTTGCAAGAAATGTATGGCAGACATCTGCAACTGCTGCTCCTATATTGAAGAATGCAAACAAGAAATACCAAGTCGTCTGTATAGAAGCAGAATTTTTCTATTCATACCTGGCATTGGGTTCCTTCACACTGGTTGCAGCTAATGATAAAACCAAACAACAACATAGAATGACACCAAAAGAATGAGAACCAAAGTATCTTAGGTTATTTGGTCTAAAAATGTTCTTCGAGTGCTGGTCCCTTTGTGTATTCCACTCCTGGTATGCATGTGCAGAAGTCTGGAGAGTTCTTGCAAGTACAGTCTGTTGATCCACACCTGTGTCCCAGCTCTATATGTGCTCTGCACCATGGGTATAAGGGACAGGGTGGACCGACTGCCATTTCTTTCTTACTGCCTTATGGACTGAGTCAGAATTCTCCAATGTCCATGGCTTCTCCTTTCTTTCCATCCTGTGTATATATATTGAAAGTTATATTATTCTTAGTTTGCTCTTAATTAGTTAGTTTTAATTAGTTTTTGTAGTTATAGATAGTGTTAGAATCTCCACTCCAGGGAACCTTCCCAGTCTTCTGGTGCAGGACTTGGATTATGCCCAGGATTTCAGGATTCAAAACCTGTGGTTTTGCCCCTGTTTGTTTTCGGTCAGCAACAACCACCAGCACTGCCTCTGCAGCCTTGTGAGGCACATATTTCTGCCAAGTGAAGTACCTGCCATTCGTTTCCCAGCCAAATGCAGCAGGTGCAAGAGTTCTAGCTTCAAAAACACAAATAGAAAAGGCATTGAGACCTGTGTCAGATCCTGTCTGGGAAGTCCCCTTATACAATGGCCAGAGTTGGCAAGGAGTGCACCTCCTAGCTCTGTGTCTATCTCCTGAGTGGACAGGAGCAGAGGGAAGGATCCTTTGGCTGGGCCAAAGTAAGGCGCACTCTCACAAACACAAAAGCAGATCCCCTCTTAGGCTCTCTAAGAGAGAGATCCCTCCCTGACCCTGTCCAAGTTGGTCACGCCTTCATGCCCCCAGCCATAAGGACTTCCTGAGCCACATGACAAGACTCATAGGAGCAAGACTTTTTTGGTACTGGTTTCTGCATTGATCTTGACACCAACTGCAGTACTACCTAAACTGAAGCACTGAGATCCATTGAAATAGTCAGGACAGAGACTCATTCACCAGCAATACCTTCGTGGCTTGTAAGGAATTGCCATCTGCTACCACTCTGATCACAACCTCATAAAGTACTGGTGACTTATACCACTCCTGATGATATTTTCGTCCTCCTGGACCCCCAATCTCCCTTGTTATCAGGACCAATCTTCATCAGGGAGATACAAACACCTGTGGGGAATCCAGAACTCTGGGAGAAGTCTATCTGTGGTTCCATCCACTACCACGTTTTCCTCCCCATAGATCTGCTGGCACCACTGAATTGGACCCAGAGCTGATCTTTTCCTCATCAGGAGAGTTGGCTGTACTGATGGAACCAGCTTCCCCTCCACCCAGGGAATTCAGCCCAGACAGGGGATCAAGAATCTCCTGGAACCAGCCTAAGCCACATAAACAGGATGGTCCTTCTCTGGACCATAGTATCCAATGCCTTGGGGACCACCATAGCCCACCTTCAACCCCTCATACTGGTCTTATTGGAGTCATTGGGACCCTTATGTGCACATTACTTCAACAGTGTGTCTTACCACACCTAACCTCCAAGGGCTCAGTCTGAACCGCCAGAGCTCTTGGAAGATGGTGAAGACAAGCATGTTCTGAAGAAGATATCATCCTCACCTGATGAGGAAGCTTCTCTGTCTCCCCTGGACAATCATAGACCATTCAAGGAGCTCCTGTGCAGAGTGGCAGAGAATCTTCAGGTCTCCTTAAAGAAGTCCAGGACCTTCAGCATAAGCTTCTGGATATCCTCCAACTCCAATTGGGATGCTCTCCCAGTCAATGAAGCCATTCCAGAACCTGCTAGAACTGTGTGGCAGTACTGCCAAGAGGGCAGGAAACCGATACTTTGTCCCAGCTAAAGGAGCACAGTTTTTGTTCTTTTACCCAGCTCCAAACTCCCTAGTGTTGCAAACAGTGGCCCCCAAAAATCCATGCAACAGCACCCAACAATAACTCATAAGAACTCCCACAGATAAGGAAGCCAAGCATCTTGACTTTACAGGAAGAAAGGTCTTTGAGTCTACCAGTCTACAGTTTAGGATCTTGAACTATGAAGCCCGTCTCACCAAATATAATTTTCTGAACTACTCTAGTTTTTAAAGACAAACTGCCTCAGGAAGACTAGGCTCAATTTCAAACCTGTATTGATGAAGGCAGACTGGTGGCTAGGACCTCTTCACAGGCTGCAGTCAATGCTGCTGATACGGCATCAAGATCCTTGACAACTGACATTATGATGCAAATGGAGTTGCGGTTACGGTCTTTGGGGACACCCAGGAAGGTTCAGACCACAACTGACACTAATTCATTTCATGAAAGGATGGACGAGTCTCTAGGGCAACCTTCTCTTCCTCTGTGTTTATACATCTGCCCCAAAGAGAAAATATAAATAACCTTACAAACTAATGCTCTTACCCCAAACCCTTTTGTCACTAGCATTCCTACAAACAATCTTGAAAATGACAAAAAATGCAGAGATCAAGATAACTGGTGCATCCTGCTCCAACTGTGACTACCCAACCTCACCCTCCAACCAAGTACACTTTTGACATGATGCTAGAGACTTGCAAACTAATATCGATGCCATCTCTACCCGATTATGAGATTTATTTCAGAGCCCATCTAGTGAAAATTTTCCTAAAACTGGGAGGTGATATCCATCACTCATTTAATGTTATAACCCATTCTAGCCATACAACCAAGTTTTTTTGCCTACCTCTTCCAAAGCCCCCTTGTCTCTCCCTTTTACAGGACCCAGTCTCATGAGGGAATTCTCTTTCAGGAGGTACAATCTGTTCTTCAATAAGGAGCAATATGGTAGGTACCCTCTCAACATTGGGGAAAAGGGTTCTTCTTAAAATATTTCCTAGTCCACAAGAAGAAGGGAGGATGGAGACCCATTCTCAACCTATAGCACCTGAACATTTTTATTTACAAACTTAAATTCTGCATGGTTACATTGGAATTGATAATGCCATCCCTAGAAAAAGACCCGTTTTCATGGTTCTCAGTATGAAAGATTCATACTTTCATGTGCATACGTGCATACTTTGGATTTAGTTGGGGTTGGTCCTGCTTTGAGCAGGGGGTTGGACTAGATGACCTCCTGAGGTCCCTTCCAACCCTAATCTTCAGTGATTCTATGTGATCATTTACCCTGTCATAGATGATTCCTCAGGTTTGTAGTAGGGCTCCACCACTGTCAAGACAGGTTGTTCTCATTCGGCTTAGTTACAGCTCCCAGAGTCTTCACAAAAATGCTCTCAATAGTAGCAGCTCAACTCAGACAAGGTGGCTCCACTGTCTTCTCATACAGAGATGACTGGCTTCTGACCAGCAGGTCTCTCCTGGAAGTCTTGACATCAACCTTGTCACTGCTCCATCTTTTAGCATTCCTGGGAATCTGTGTAAACATGGAAGCGTCTACCTTGTCTCTGATACAGACCATAGAATTTATCAGAGCAGTGTTGGAGTCATCAAGGCAATGACCTATATTTCCACGGACAGATTTCACAGCATGTGTGCTGTCAAAGAACTGGTTACACACAATCCTTAAACATCAGTTTGGGGGTATGTTGCTCTCCTGCGCCATATGGCATCATGTACTTATGTAATGCCATTCACCTGTCTCCATCTTTGTTACCTGCGGTCTTGACTTTGAATAGTATGTACACTGAGCAAGCATGAATAGCATAGTGGCAACTCCCTCCAGGATGAGGACCTATGTGACATGATGGAGTGACCGTGGACATGTGTGCCTGGGAGTTCCCTTTCTAGTTTTCCCCCATCCAACAAGATGATGATTACAGATGCCTCCCTTATAGGCTGGATAATCACACAGCAGAAGGTACCTGGACGCCTCAGGAGGCCAGAATGCACATCAGTCTTCTGGAATGAGAGAAGCTGGAAAAGCATTTTTACCATTCATACAATCCCAGCATGTTCTGGAAATGTCAGACAACATAACCACCATTTTCTATGTAAACAAGCAGAATGAGGCATGGTCTGCCTCCCTGTAGATAGAAACTCTTAATTTATTGAACTGGTGCATACAGAATCACATCATTCTGTTGCCACCCTTTTAGGCTCCCAGAATTCACTGGTGGACTGCCTCAGCAGGCATTTTGCCAACAATCACAAGTGAGAGTTACACGATTCAGTAGTTTAATAACATCTTCACTCAGTGGGGAAGTTCCACTTGGGACCTGTTTGCCTTTCAGCAAAATATACTGCTCCAGAGGAGCCCTAAGTCTGTACTCCAGGGCTGATGATCTCTTCTTGCCTTGGACAGATTACTGCAGTTATGCCTTCCCTCCCATTCTGCTGCTGCTTACAGTTCTATAGAAAATTTTACTAGACAGACCACTGGTCATCCTCATTGCCCCCAAATGGCCCAGATAGTTTTGACTTCCAAGCCTCCTCCAGATGTCATCCTGTCCACTATAAACATTCAGCCCTTTTCAGATCTCTTGACCTAAAAAAAATGGCAGGGTCAGTTCTCCCAACCCTGACTCTTCATGTCATGGTTTGGTATTGAAATGGACATCAAACCTAAAATGCTCCTGCTCTGAAGTTGTACGCAATAGTAGGAAGGACTCTGCCAGAAAATGCTACCTAACCAATTGGAGGCATTTTCCTAATATGGGCCCAGCAAAACCTTATCTCCAGAGACGGTGGATATTTTTGCTATTTTGAACGATCTTCTTATTCTCAGGCCTTTCCCTTAGCTTGTTATAGGTTTATCTGGTGGCAGTTAGTGTACGTCATCCGCCAATAGACACTTACTCAGTCTTTATCCACTTGGTAACAGCCAGGTTTTTGAGGGCCCACCAGTAAAGAAACCAACCCCTCACTGGGATCTTAATTTAGTGATCTCCAAACTCACTAAGGCAGCCTTGGAACTGTTAACCTACATGTTTCATGTCTCACCTGTCAATGAAGGTCATTTTCCTCATTGCTATCTCCTCGGCCAGAAGGGTAGGTGAATTTGGAGCATTAATGGCTGATCTGCCATACACTATATTTCATAAGGATATAGTCTTGCTATGGCTGCACTTGAAATTCATTTCTAAACTTGTTTTAGAATTTCACATAAACCCATTAATTCTCTTACCTGTATTTTTCCTGAAGCCTATGCCTTGAGCACAGAGAGATGACTTCATTTCCTCAACATAAGATGAGCATTGGCTTTTTACCTAAAGAGAATGAAACAGATTAGAAAGTCGCCAAGGCTGGTTTGTTGCCATAGCAGTATGAGTACAAGCTATATCCTCTCAGATGGTGTTTAAGTGGATCTCTGACTGAATGCCATTCTGTCAGTTAGCACAGCTTACCCACATGGGGTACAGGATCCCTCTATGAGGACACAGGCAGCTCTAGTAGCATCACTTCAAAAGATACACATCCTTTGGGACAATGGTTCTACAAGCAGTTATACCACCTGCATCCTCGTTTCTCTCTCCTCCGCTCTGAGTACTGTTACTAGTCACCCACGATAGAATACACATAGGGAGCAGCACTCGAAGAAGAAAGGAAAGTTATATACTTGTTGTTGTAACGAGATCTGTGGTCCCTATCTATATTCCATTATCTGCCCTCCCTTTGATTAGGATTATGATCTTCATTTGTGGTAGGGAAGGAACGAGAGAGGCTGTCGGTTTTTTATATCTTCAGTATGGCACACAAGGAGAACTACTATGGACCAGTGACCGCTGTTTGCAAGAATTCTGTGGGCTCACAGCCATGGTGCACATGCGCACCCACAATGGAATATGGTTAGGGGCCACACATCTTGAAGAACTTTGGTTACAATAAGGTAAGTAACTTCATTTTCAGTAAGTTTTCAATTTAGAGTTTCAAATTATCGGGCACTACTGACCTGTTATGATTTTATGAAGTACAATAAGCTCTCACTTTTTCTTGATAAGCTACCACAGGAGAATAGCAAGTAGTTTGCAGAGGGACAGTTAGCAGCAAGAACATCTCCAAATGGCACTGGATGCTGTTGACATCATTTCTAGTACTGGCTTCTATGTTCCAGGTTTCCACATGAGGTTCAGTCAGTGGTGGAAGATCAGCCATTTGAGGGGTTGGATCTAAATGTTAAATGTAAGATCTGGCCAGGCTGTATACCTTAGATTTGTGCACACGCACACCATGTAACGGGATGGATAAAAATTGATGATTTTTTTAAAATGGATTTTTCAGGTAAATCATATTTCTGTGTTTAAATTGTATTTTTATTTAAAGTAAATAGGCTTATTTTTAAAAAATATTTTAAATTAAATTTGAAATTATGGCAACTTACGTTAAGGTCTAAACTTACTATAATATATTAAAATAATTTAAATACAGAAAATTAAGCAGTACTTGTTTGCTACTAAAGTTTGAAAGAAAGTCAAACCACTGAACAGATAGGAAGCACTGGCTAAGCTCCTAATACCAAAGTTTGTTCAAGTGCTAAACCAACTTTTGTAGCAGTAGCCTCTTCTGCAGGTGTAGAGAAAATGTTTTCTTCATTTCAGTTATTCAGCTAATTCAGTTTAATGACTAGTTCATTCAAAGTTAAGAACCAGTTGACAGTTGAAAAGCAGGAAAGTTTGTTTTCCTCTTCCAATTTGAGCTTGTTCTCCTCTTCTAAAAACTAGGTGTGAGAGGATGGGATCTACTGGTTATAAAGTCGGGAGGGACATGGTGAAAGGAAACGATCTGCTCAATTCACTAACTATAGATAACACTTCCTTGTTTAATAAATCAGTTAGTTTAAATGAAAAATATGTTTTGATAAACTTTTTGGTGTATTTTTTTTCCTAATGTATCCAGCACATTTTAAGGTAGTTTTATTTAACTCATAAAAAATTTTTTTTAAATGCTGTTTTGTTGCATTTTTAATTGCCATCCAGATGGAGCTTACCACAAAGCACAAATAAAAAATGATCTAGTAAATAAGAAATGCATTATTCACCCTTTTCTAACAAGACAAAAATATTAATATTAAGAATTCTGAATAAATGTGCTAAGATATATAATTGCTTAAATAAATGTGGTTAGATATAATATATCCACCTGGTTAGCAAAAAGAAGCCCCAAGTTTAGTGCAAAGGCTATATTTAGTTACAGATCAACATGCTTTAATGATTGCCAACCAGTGAGATTCAAACTTTCTTTAGAAAAATAACTAAAAAAATACAAGTGCAAACCAAAATTAAAATTAATTATTAAAATCAAGGTTTCCTGTTTGCCAATTTTAAATTATGATTCAAATCAGTGATTAAAATTGCTTTGGTTTAAATCAACCCACCCTGCCATATAGGAGGGGCTCAGCCAGCTCAGAAACAGTGTATTCCCCCTTCTTTTTCAGGACTTCTGTACTGCTTTTGTGACAGGATCAGGTTTCATGCACAGAGAGGAGCAAGGACTGAGCAGGTATTAGGAGGGTTATTGTTGGGGAGGGCCAGGGAGTTGCTCACTCTTTCATCCATGTTCTCCCCCATCTTCTCCCTGTGTAACTGTTACTACTTGTTCTCTGGAGCATTCTCCTTATCTGGAATCCCCCTTTAAAGGGACGGTCTTCAGGACAGCTGTGGCCAGGAGGAGTTACTGGAACTATATTTCCACGGGAGTTTTTCTGCTATGAAGGGTCACAGGGAACCACTGTTGTCATGAAGATACAGAGACTGTGTCAATGGCGCTGCCCTGCTTCAGATCTGTGGGAATCCTCTAGGTTCTTGGACAGGTTGTGCTGCTCATTTTGTGGGAAGAGAGGGACTGTATAGTAAGCAGAGTACATAATTTAGCTTAATTATGTAGTACTAGGGTATTTTAAATCAGAATTTAGACTAAACAGATTATAACTGTTTCACCTATAATCCATTAATATCTTCATTTTCATAATTTATAGATTTGGATTAGTTTTTGTGTCTGAAAACTTGTCAATTGAAAAGCAATTTAAAAAAATTCTTTAGGATGCTGTTTGCTGGATGTAATAAAGTAGAAAGAAGAGAGCATATTTAGAGTGAACATATCATTTTGACAAAGTGTGTCTAACTGTATTTTCTTAAATTTGTGGATTAATTCAAATTACAAAGTCAGTTCCTTTAATTGATTTTGGAGTGAAACAGCTGTCAGTTTTGATTTTAGAATGTGAGATACATCTGGTAAAGTTATAGGGATAGAGAAATAAGGAATTAAGAGGCAATTAACATTCTGTATTTATTCATAGATAATGTATTGCTAAAACTTGATTATAATCTTGAAGTGGCTCCCGTAGTAACTGTTAGTCTGTGACTTGATGCCTAGAAGGAATCTCCCTCTAGTGGAGTGAGACAAGAATTTAGTTAACAGATTTCCTGTTGAATACAGTTTTGATTATACATTATTATTTTATTTATTGTTTCCATATAATATAGTAAGATCTGGTGATAGTCAAAACCTTAAGAACTTCATATTGCTGAGTATAATTCAAAAAAATTTGCAAACATACTAAGTGTTTGCTATACAGTGTAGTTGTATAGAGATTTGGTTTACACAATTCAGAATAATTAAATACCTGTGTCCCATGAAAGATATATGTTCTATTAGTACTTTCCCTGTTTTGCATCATTTTTTTAAAATAACAAAACAAACTCTAGATTTCAGAGAAAATATTTCTTAAACCATTTTGTATGTTGTTTATATATATACATAATACAGATTATAGTGTAAAGTACTGATAGTATACTAAAATTATTAACAATAAAATTAAAATTCATTCATTAGTTACTATATAAAAATGAACTGCATTCTCACCACTCAGTCAGAGTTCAGGAACTTAGTGTTCTGAAGCACTCCTTCTTGCTAAAGTGTCTCTTTCTGCAGCTCTTGGATTGCTGAAAAAATCACAGTTGTCTAGTAGAACATTTTTCTTGAAATTCTGTTAGGGGGACACAATCTTGCCACACAAATTGCCCCGTGTTGTGTTAATGTATGTATGTCTCCCACTTCACTTACTATGGATCCATCTCCTTCTTATAGTGGAAAAGAGTTGAAAGGTGACATTTGTTACGAAGTTCTCTTGGGTGAGGCTCTTGGGCATTTGTTGTGAAGGTCAGACTAGATGATCATAATGGTCCCTTCTAGCCTTAAAATCTCTGACACTAGCATTAGCTAAGAGGCTAAATGATATGGTTAATTACAAATTAATACTTTCTATTAGGAAAGACATTTCTGGTAAGTGTGTGGCTTCTCCTTCACTGTAGAGATCCCTGTAATACATAGCTTAATGGTCAGTTGACCTTTCATCACTTAAATAAGGCTCTTAAACGCATTCCTAACAAATGATGATTATTTTTAAAATACATTTCTTGAGTTTAGGGAGGCGTTTTTTGAGTGGTGCAGGGAGATATTCCATCTAACTGTGCATCCCCATAACAAACTGTTACACACACTTGGACTTATCCATAAATACAGTTGTATGTTAACTGATGTACCGGAAGCCCCTACCTATTCAACTGCCAACAATTGCTGAACAAATAAACTCTTCTACAAATATCTTGTCATTTTACTGGTCTGTATATTGTAGTTTAAACACCAAATTATCTGTAAATATTTAAGGATGTGGTGGATTCTTCATTACCTGATTCTTCTCCCACTTCCCACTCTTCCTTCTTTTGAAAAGCACTGCCTCAGATTCTTCTCTCATCTTCCCCTCCATGTTACTGTCAACTACCATCCACTCAACTTCTCCCCATCAGCTCTCCTCTCCTTATGATCTCTCACTCTCATCTCCTGTGACATCAGCTTCCATGTTGATGATCCATCTCTAACCCTTTAGCTGCATGTTTCCTCACGCTCAACTCTTCATTCGACCTGCAGGCCTAGTTCAATTCTCTCACTCACCAGAAGGGGGCCATTCACTTGGCTTGATCTTCACCAAACACCTGTCTCTCTCTCTCTCTGATCTCTGTTGTTGCGTTTCTCTGACTTCTAGTCCATCAGTGTTGCAGACTTCTCTCAGACTTCTGTCTGCTCTCAGCTGTCTCTGTCCTTTCTTCCATTGATACAGTTGTGGATTCTATCCATTCCTCACTCTCCTCCACCCTTGACTTTTTTTGTCCCTCTTTCCCATCAGATGGGACAGCTCTGCTAACGCCCAACAGATGCTTTTTCTGCTCCTACTCTTGTCCTGTGGAGTATTTCTGACACAAATCCCATGATCAGGCTGACTTTCTCCATTACGGATTGGTTCTCCCCTATTTCAGCTCTGCTATCATCCTAGCTAAATAATTCTACTTTTCCATCTTAATTGAATCCCATGTCCTCAGTCCTAGCCACCCATTTGTTACCTTTGACTCATTTCTCAAACTCTCCTCTTCTCCTGCCTTCTCTCTCTGCACAAGATCTTGCTGACTTCTTCCAAGAGAAAATTGACAGAGGATGATGTGACCTTTCCCCTCCCCTGGGTTTGCTTTTTCTTTCCTCTTCTACAACTTTCTCTTTCTGTCTGTTGCAGAGACAGGCGTTTCTCATCTACTCTCTTCCTTTACCGCCTCCCCTTTTCCCAGTGACCTGATTCCATCCCTCGTGTGCATTCTCATCCCCACCTGTACTCTCCTCAACTTCTCTCTCTCCCTGTATCTTCCGTTTACAATACAAACATGCTTTGGTCTCTATCTGAAAAAATTAAAGAAAAAAAGACAGCAAGAAAAATCCTTGACCCCGCCATTTACCTCTCCAACTACCACCCCATCTCCCTGTTCCTTTTTTATCTTTAAGCTCATTGAACATGCCATGTACAATCACTGTGGGAGTTCTCCATCCTAGACTCCCTACAGTCTGGTTTGTGCCCTTGCACTCCACTGAAATCTTTCCATTGTCTTTAATTACCTCTTCCTAGCCAAAGCACAGGACCAGTACTCCATCATCTTCCTACTTGATGTGGTTCTATTGGTACTAGCATAATATAAATCCATAATAAATCTTGCATTGTTAATATAGTACACCACAAGTGTGCATGATTTAATGGGATCCTTCAAGGATCTGTTCCCTGCCCAACTCTGTTCAATTTTTTAGGGGAAAAAACCATAAAATCATTGCTGATAAAGTTTTCAGATTACACAAAGATCAGAATGATAAGTAGTAATGTATGTTATAGAATGAACTGAATGGCTTTGTAAACTGGACAGTCAAACTGTGTGTGTGTGTGTGTGTGTGTGTGTGTGTGTGTGTGTGTGTGTGTGTGTGTGTGTGTGTGTGTGTGTGAAACAGCAAAATGCAAGGTCATACATAAGAAAAACAAAGATTGCATACTACAGTCTTGGAAAGCAAATGATTATGTGTTCATGTTTGATAACTGATAGAACATGAGTTCCCATTGTGATGTCACTAAAAGAATGAATATGATTGTTGGATGTATAAATGGGGTGATACACAATATGGGTAGGAAAATGGTGTTGTTAGTGAGACCATTAGTGGGTGTTGAAAAATTAGAGATGTTTTAGAAAAAAAGCTCGAAGAATGACTTTAGATGTGGAAAATGTGCCTTAGATAAGACAGCTTTGTAGTTCATAGGCAGCTCAGTGGTGATACCTATGTTTAAGGTTGCCCAACACTTTCCATGATAAGGCCCAATTTTTTGTTGTTTATAACTGTGCCAAACCTTGACTGCCTTGGACTGAAATTTTCCTTTCCAAGTGTCTGCCTGAGGCTGACTTTTTTTTAAATGTCAGCAAAAACACTTCTTCCATGTTTCAGAATGAAATAAGGAAATGTGTTTTGCTCATGTTTAAAAAATAAATAAATAAATTTACAACTGTTTCACTGGGAAACTCTAACGCCTGTGTGCTTTGGAACCAGGACTTGACATTTGTCATGGAAGTATCTCTTGCCATGTCCGTGCCCATGCCCAACTTTGGCTTAAGTAATGAGCCTCTGAAAATTTCACTTTGCACATACTCAGTAGAAGCTTGCTAGGGTTTGAAGAATGTAGCTGCCAAAGATAGTCTGTACTGGGACTGCTCCATCAAAGGGCTGCAGGCACTAAGCAGGACTTCCTTGCCTTTGCTTCTGGCAGCCAGGGGCTCCTGTGGTGTGAGGCAACAACTGAGAGCAGGGAGACAGTCTGCGATTTCTAGATTAGTGATTTAATCTTTAATCTATTTAAAGTACAGATTATGGTAACAAGTGAAGACACAGATCATATCTGCAAGAGTGTTATGTATTAGGTCAAAAGACCAAAAGCAGTTCTTTAGACGTGAGGAATCCACATAATCTGTAACCAGATAAGAGGAAAATATATTGTTAAAGCACACTTAGTATCTACTTTTGTCTACAAACTTGAGCAAGCAATGTTACATATTCATTCTTTTCCTTGCTACCAGTATTTATGATGCTACCGGCAATAGCCTATTTAACAACAACCCAACCAAACTTTTTACTGGTCTACAGTTGTTGTCTTACTGCATTACCAACAGGTTTTTCTGTTTTGTGTTCACATATAAATTGTCCCTTGCTAATTTGTAGTTGGAATTTTAAAATGTCAGAAATTAGCCAATTATACAACTAATAAAAGAATGATTTAATAAAATCAAACTTTGTTTTTGTAATTATTCTCCAACTTTTCTTTGTCTCCTTAGAATGTGAAAGCATTTGCATCATCAGATAGTCTAGCCAAGGTCCAAGAAGTTGCAAGCTGGCTTTTGGAAATGAATCAGGAACTGCTGTCTGTGGGCAGCAAGAGGCGACGAACTGGAGCATCTCTTCGAGGTAATGCTTCCTCAAGCCAAGTAGATGAGGAGCAGATGAATCGAGTTGAGGAGGAGGAGGAGCAGCAGCAGCAGTTACGACAACAAGAGGAAGAGCACATTGCAAGGAATGGGGAAATAGATGGAGCACAGTCTGGACTTGGTGAACGAATTGAATCCCAGCAAGAACGATTAGAAGAAAACAACAATAGGCTTATTGCAGTGGATGAAGAATCCACTGGTAACCAAGAGGAAGAGGAAGAACATGGTGCTGAACAAGAGGAGGAGGTGGAAGAAGAGGAGGAAATGGACCAGGAGAGTGATGATTTTGATCAGTCTGATGACAGCAGCAGAGAAGATGAACACACTAACAGTAATAGTATCACAAATTCAAATAGTATAATGGATTTGCCCATAAACCACTCATCTCAATTCTACATAAAGACAAAGGTGAGAAACTTAATTTAATTTTTCTATTTTGTACTTAAGATGTTGGTTACTCAGGGTTTGGAAAATAAGTTACACTTCTAACCTGCTTGAACAATATACTTCTGGGAATACACTGATTCTTAACATAATATACTATGTCTCACCTATTAATAATTAAACTATTTACACACATTTGATACAAATAAATAAAGCTATTCCTAGATTCATAGAAAAAGAAGGCTGGAAGGAACCTCAAGAGGTCATCTAGTCCATCCCCCATGCTGAGCCAGGATTAAATATACTTTGACTATCCCTGAAAGGTTTATCTAACCTGTTCTTAAAAACCTTCAATGATGAGGATTCCACAACCTTACTTGATAACCTCTTCCATTGCTTAACTATCCTTCAGAAACAATGCTTTACGTATTTGTAGAGCAACATTCTTAATTTATTTCATATCATAATCCCATAATCTCCCAAAAATTCACTCAAGAACCATTTGTGGCATATTCTTTCTCAAAGGAAGCATGATAGCTTCTTGTATCTAAAGACGTAGTTCTGAGGGACTGGACAAATGCACTTGAAACTAGAGACAGGAAATGAGAGAATGTTTAACTCCTTATCCTAGCCAGCTTTAAATGACTTCCTTGGCTAAGTACAGATGAAAAAATAATAAGTGGTCCTTCAAGTACAAAGACATTATATAGCACTGTGGAGCATTGCTGTTTATGAAAAATAAGGAAATCACATTTAATGATTTAAAGGGTCATTGTCGATTTAAAAAAAATCGTTCTTCTGTCTGAAAATATTGTATTTACAAGTAACCTCTATGGGCTTTTCTGTACACGACTTAGTGTGCAGCAAGCCTGGTTGCGAATCTACAGTGCATCAACCTGCTGTACACTGATGGCTATTTTGCCGCCGTCAGATCGATCTTTCTTGATCGATTGAGCAGGTCTCACTGATCGCTCAATCGATCAGGAGGTCGACTGAGTAAGTCCATCCCCTCAAGTAGCGTAGCGCTAAGCCGATGGGAACGCTGTGAGAACAGTGTGCAGAAGGGAAGCAGAGCAGTCGACGTCAGTTACGCAAACTACTCTGCGTAGTTTGCGTAACTCCCGTCGATTGCCACCGAATTGCGCCGTAAGTGTGAACCAGCCCTAAGTGGCCGCATGGACCCTGTTGTCATGAACTAAAATTTCTGTAACATGAAGGTCAAACAGCAAGCAGTAGGTCAGAGTGCAGTACAGAACTTTTAGTGCATGGCAACAGGGTCCATGCGTTCACTTAGTGAATGGCAGGTTGATGCACTATAGATTCTCACCCAAGCTTGCCATGCACTAGGTCCCTGTATAGACGAACCCTCAGATTACTGATAGAGTGAAAAAGATTTCAAAGATAATATTCTTTGCTTTTAAAAGTTTTTTGTGTTATCAGTTTCACTGTTTGGTGGTGGTTCAAGTCATTTCCTAGGCTCTTCAAGAGGGAGTTTGCTAATCTCAACAGCAGCAAAAATGAAATTAAAGCAGCCACAAACAGTAATGTGGACAGAGAGAAAAAATTTGGAGAAGTGTATATATGAGCATGATTGGGCTCCTCATTCTGCCCAACAGATTCTTCTAAATATTAACAGCAGGAAGAGAAACTCCTTTTATTCCATCAATAAATAAATAAAGTTAAATAAGATTAAAAATAATATATGTATGTATTATTTAAAGGGTGCATTGTCAGGGTACTGAATTTTAAACATCATTATTGGGGGGGGGAATCAAGTTGGCAGTGTCTTTTCAAGTTCCCTACTTAGTTTCAAGGCAATGGCCCTATTTTAATGTCACATATACTAGTATAAGCATATTGATAGAAATACTGTACCAAAATACATGCTGCTACACTTGTACAAACATAATTTGTTTTCCAAATTTTCTGCAGTACATTTCAGGAATTGGTCGTTAGAATCTAAATCTCCCATATGTTTAAGTTATATCTGTTGTATTGATTGAGATGCTTGATTTCAAAAGTTGTTATAATAGGTTTTTTTAAAGGAAACCATTGAATTTTACATTTACATTATGTTAGCTGTCCTGTATGTTGAATCATATACCTCCAAATGTGGGAAGAAATCCCATTTTAAAAGTAGTAAAACATGTTGGATTGGAAACGTTAGCATATCATTGCCAAGTTTTGTGAGATTTTCTTGGCTCTGTTAGTGTCTTACAACCTCTAATTCTTCTGCAGTGATGTTTTTTCCAACCACTAGAGGTGTGAATTGAGGAATGATATAACTACCTATAGTCAACCAGTTTGAATTCTATGCTGAACCATAGTGTCCCTCCACCCAAAAAGCATTTTAACTTGCTGGATCAGTAAGTTCAGAATTCATAATACAACCATGTAAATAACAATACTCAAAACACATAAACACAGACCAAGAGATAGTGGTTAATGGTCTTTACCTTTGCTGCTCATATTTTTCATTTTTTTCATAATGAATAAAATCCTTGTTAGTTTTTAAACAAGGCACACTTGATGTAAATAAGATTGTAAATCATGCAGTTAGTATTTTTTCTGTATTTTCTGGTAGCCATTTTGCATTTGGGTTCCATTACTAAGACTAAAACAGCACAACAGAAAACACTGATTTTTGGCTTAATCTGTTTTTAAATCATTTAAGTTTAAAAATACAAACACCTTCTGTGTTAAGATACACCGCAGAAATCATGCAAAAAGTTAAATGTTCTATCACACTTGATGTGAGAGCATGAACAAATGACTGTCTGGGGCAGGGTCAAAGAAGGCTTAAAAAACTGACATGCTTATATGTAATAGCATTTTTTAGACAAATTCAGTATTTCTGGACTCTTATGGACCTTATTAACTTGATTTCTAGCTCTGACTCTTGTAAAATGAAATCAACTGGTATATCGTGTGAAAAGAATGCCATTCAAGTCAGATGACATTTTTCATCCAAATAGTCTCAAAAAGTTAAAATGATATATTTTTACATCTTCACATTTGCTTTTCTGGGCTCATTAGTGTCTGATGAGCTGGTCAGATTACCTAACCCATTACTTGGATCTCTACATTAATTTAACTTGTTTTGTATCATCACCTTCAGTTGAAACATTGTGTGGGATCTACTGCTTACTGTCTAAGAATCAGCCATAAGTTTCTTTCTGTTTTTAGGTGAAACTTAAAGTATATTCATTTTGGGTTTTTATTTTGCAGTAATGGTATCTTAATATTATTTTTTTTTTTTTAATTTCTACTAGTGGTAAATTTTTCCATTATACCATTGGTAATGCAGCAGATAACTTCTGTTAATTTTCCATCATTTAAAAGATTTGTTATTTTCTTTGTCAAGAAGGTCATTGTCTGGTCATTCTTCAACTATTTGCTGGCCCCTGAGAGCTTTTTTTTGGTGTTTTTGTTTGTTTGTTTGTTTTAAGACTAGTGTAGAAGTCTTTGCTTCCTAGGGAATATCAGAAAACATGTATAGTAACACTTATATTTTATTATAATAGTTATGACATCTGTTTGATAACTAAACTACAACTATTGCCAAACAAATGCTCATCTTGTTATAGTTATGAATGCAGTTTACAGCTAATCTCAGGAGTGTACATCCACCAATCTAGAACAACTACTAGGTTGGTCCTGTCTTCTGTAGCAGTGTAGTTTTTCTTACTTCAAAGATAACAAGTAGCATCCACTATACTACTATCAATATACTAATACCATTATTGTGCAGCTTATGTTAACTATCTGACCTGATTTTTTAGTCTCTCTAATTTCTGTTCCCTTTCTTTTAATTTAAACTACTGAGTGAAGTCTGTAACCTGATTTCCCCCCCCCCCCCCCTTCTTTTTTGTTTCTTGTCTTGCGGGATCCTGTGACATTAAGGGAAACCATCTCAAGATTCCCACATAAAGACATAATGTATCCTAGTTATGCTTGCCAACTATAATGTGTCTAGTTTTGCTTGCTCCTAATATTACTCTTCTACGTAAGCAATTGCTGTAATTGCCACAGGGATGCTGTGAAATTGCAATGAGTAAAGGAGGTGGTCTGTATGATTGTGAATGGGAAGAAAGGCAGTTATTCAGGCACTCTTAGTTATGTATGATCCATATTATGAAAAAACTTTGAGACTGTTCAGACAGCGGAGACCAGTCAGTCTAATTCTGACAAATATTGTCCCAAACCTCCATGATGGAAAACAAAAAATAAACTCCAATGTGCCAAAAAGTAGGAGGTGTTGGGGGTGTGTGTGACTGCACAAAAGACCCCCAAGGCAGGTCCAGTGAGCAAGACGTGTAGTTCTTCGTTGTCTCCCCATTTCTGAGAAAAATACCACCACAGGATAACTCTGTGACAGTACAGTGACCCAGTTTTAAGACTCCTGTTGAGTTCAGTAGTGCAGTGAATTAATGTTCATGGCACAAGGTTTGGTTCTCAAGTCACAGGATATTGTACCCAGGTTGTTGAGTGGGAGGAAGGTGCATGGCAGCTTCTCTATGTTTAGGAGCATGCCCTCTCTTTGAAGGCAGATAGCATCTTGATTTTTGGTGACATTTTATTTCTTTTCACGCCTGTCTCTTTTCCAAATGGAGCTTCAGCAGCCATTTCTCACGTGCCCATGCAAGTGGAGATTTTGCCCAGTACTGCTCCTTTGCAGGGACAGAACTGTTCTTGCCCATCTTATGGGATGCATAAGATCTCAATTTTTGAAATTCAGGTAGGACTTTTAGAACTGGGGAATTTTTAGACAGCAAGCGACTGTTGTTTCTCACCCTGCCTTTTACAAAATGGAAACCTATCCCCATCTACTCTGTAGACTCAAACGACAAGAAGCTGTCATCTACTACTAGATTTTTAAGAAATGATTAAGCTCTTGTCAAAGACCTTCCTTTCACATAACAGAAGTTTCATGGTTTGGCTTGCAGGAAGTGTTCCTAGAAGAGTTATTCATAGGCTTGGCAGATCATCAGATGCTTGTTTAAACAATCCTGTTCTTCCTTTTCACCAAATGTGTCTGAGGTTCCACAGTATTGAGGTTTTCACATGAGGATGGCTAATGGGCACCCTAGCTGCAGCCTTTCAACTGATAGGTGTATGTCTGCACCCGTACCTGGATAACAGGCTAATCTGAAATTCCTCAAAATCAGAAGACAGGTCTGCAGTAGCAAAGATTCAAGAACATGGGGGGCATGTGTGGTGTCAGCAACCATGAAGAGCACTTTGACTTCCTTCCAAAAGTGAATGAAGTTGGAGGTTTGCTTCATTACTGAAGTGGTCAAAATGTTTTTATATATGCAATAATGACAAAGATCAGGGAGCGGATTAGTCTTTTTACAGGCATATTGGGTCCTAAGTGTGGCAGCATATTCAGATTCTGGGTTCTAAGGCAGCGTGTCAGGTGGGTGTGTTTTTACATGCATCTTCTCTCTGTACTTTCTTATGAGTTATTGATGTCCCCAGTTCTAAGACTACTTCTTTCTTGATTTGTCCTTGTCCCTCCAGAGTTAAGGAGAAAACAGGTACTAGATACTAGCAAACATTTATAAATATTTTTTTGTTTTGTGAATCTAAAGGATGTGCTCAGATGAGTGTACATTATCAATTTAACTCCGCAGATCCCAAATACATGCATTTTGGTTTCTCCGTCCCCAGTGTGAGGTTTAAAGAGCATTCAAATCTTCCATTATTTGAGCAGTTCTCTGGTCAGTGTTATCTCTTAAAGAATCAGCTCAGCCAGATGTATGTAGTTCTTTAGGAGGATGACTCTACTACCAAAAGTTTTTTTTTCTGTGGTGGGATAATCCTCAGAGTAAACTGGGTTTTTTGTTTGTTTCATGCCAACCTGCATATATTGCTCCAGACACCAGGAGCAGAGCATTTGGCAAATGGGTGAGTGTGCACTCTATCCTCTTCCTTTGTTCTTAGAAGACCAGACAGAACTTAATTGTCCAGATTGGCACCAAAGTTTTATAGGCTTCTAGAGGTTTCATTCAGCAAAAAATTGCGATCCCTACTATTAGTGACTTTGTGCTTGAAACTGCCAAACTTAATCTGACTAGAGATTCATAGGATAGATTTTTAAATAATCTTGGGGCAGATTCTCAGCTGGTGTAAATTGTAGCTCTATTGACTTCAGTGGAGCTGTGATAATTTACACCAGCTGAGGATCATCCCCCAAGCTCCAAAGTTTCAATATCGACCTTAGAAATTTGAACAAGTCTTGCAGACATTTCATTCAGCCCTAAAGAGACTCAGTCCTGTGAAGACCTAGGTTCTATATGCAGGTCAGACAAAATTATCCTGTACTGCAGAGACAATTAGTTTCAAGCTGGCACAAAAAGCTCATCAGTGTAAATGAAATTAAACATCTGCTACACCGATGTGAAGTTTTGACTGAGTTATTGTTAGCAATTTTGCAGGATTTTGGTAGACGGATAGAATTCTTTTTAAAATAAGAAAAAAATTAAATGATCTGTTGTAGTGAAAAGTACTGTGGTGTGGTGTGTATGTGGGCATATTGTGTGATACTCCAAATGTGGGTGAAATATCTGAGGGGAAACTAATACATTTGTGGAGAGATGGGGAATCCAGGATTAATTACAGAAATAATGGTCCTTGAGAAATTGGTTTTTGGTTTATGCACAAGAAGTAGACATAATGAAGGAAACCAATTTTTAAAATTTGTTTGCAGTATGTGTATATTTTTTTTAACATCACTTTCTATTTTTTATGCTTTTGTACACCAGAGGGCACAATTAGATGCTTTACGACTGTGCTTTCTGCTGGAAGCTGTTTAATGTATCTTGATAAATGGGTTTTCCTCTCCATTGCTGCTGACAATTAAAATAATCATTTTAGACCCAGAGATAAATGTCTGTCATACACAACACTGCTTTTGGTTTTAATCTATGCAGAAGGGTGTTTTCCAACATAAGGAAATATATTCCTGCGTCTTTTTTTTTTTTTTTTTTTTTTAATTAAGTGCTAAGTTTAAAGCATTTTCCAACTGGCTTGTGTATTAGGAATGTAAGTACAAAAAGTACAAAGTGGAGTAAATACTTATATAAAAATAAATAAAAATGGGCAACTCATTTTTTTCTTTACCCTTTTTTGATAGGGATCACCTGTAGGAAATAAGAGATTAGTTGATTCTTCATGCCTGTGAGACTGTTAACATTTGTAGTAATGAATTACCCAGATTCTTAACTGAATAAATCAAACAAAGCTTTGTCAATAACGAAAGGTGTTAAAAATTGCTTAAATCTGGCTATGAAAGTCATTGGTGATATGGTCTGTTCTCCTAAATATCCCTTCTGTATCTCCCTTCTGGTTAGAGCACTTTTTCTTTTCTCTCCTCACCATCTTTTAATGCAAACAAACCTTAAACTTTTATCTTGATTTCCAATGTAATGTGTCTTAACTTTGTGGCTAATGTAGAATATAGTGGGAAATGGTGAGTATCTTATGGCAACAAACATCTTCCTCTGTATATAGAACTGAGCACACTAACAATACTCAATAAAAACTGATTTGTTTACAGGTGAAAGTTTTTAATCAGCGATATTTACAACTGCAAGTTAAAATTACTTTTAAGTAATCTTAACTGTTAAATCATTTTTGGATAATTCTTACATAATATTAGAAGAAAATCTTTGAGTTTCCTGACTTTTTAAAAGCAGGTATATAATTAAAACGTTGTGTTATTTAGAATAACCCTGACTGTTAAGTGTAGAACTTTGTTTTTATTTTGTATTTGAGTGTAATTACTTTACTGTACTGCATACTTGAAGGTTAATATCGATCAACATATATAATGTTTAACACTTTACTCATTCACACAATATACAGATTAATTTCTAAAATTTCAAATAATTTTGTTTTAGTTGTTCAGCTGTCATTAAATTACTGTTATGCTTTTATCATATCACAGATACTAAACTGCGATAGAACACCATGCTAACATTCTTGTATCACATGGTTGTAAATCAAATGTGTATTAAGGCCTTCAATTTTCCCTGTGGGTGTCCTCAGTTCCTCTTTTGTTAGATGTAGAAAAATTAAGCGCCTACAGTGGTGGTTGTGCAAAGGGGGTCTGGGCTATCCTAGCTAAGAGGTCCCAAGTTCATCCTCACCCTTATGCAAAAGTACCTATTTCGGGCAACCTAGAGTTTGAAATTGGGAACAAACCTATAATTTGGAAGACCTGGCTGAGCAAGTGTATCATATGGATTTCCCAGTTAGTCAGTGATGAGGGCTTGTTCCTTTTTTTTACAGTAAAGCAACATTATGATCTACCATCCACAGCCAAGTGGCTGTATTTACAGCTACGACACTTTCTAACATATCAATTTGGTCCAAATGCCTTAAGACTCCCAGAGGCCCAAGAACTACTTGAAACCGTAGAAATGCTTCATGAACTCACCGGTCCCATGTCCACTATGCATACTTTGTTAATGAAGAGGAACTTCATTAGCCCGGAATTCACTGTGAAACTGTGGGAGGGGGATTTATTCCAGCTCTTAATATGCTCTACCACTGGGATTATGTAATGTTAAAAATGTCTGTGGAAATCATGTTACTTTTGATGCAACAAAAAATTTATTAAAAATGTATTGGGCACCATAGAGGTTGTACAAGATAAAGGCCTTATCCTCTGATGTTTGTTGGTGCTGTAACAGAGAAGAAGGAACCCTGATGCATATGCTGTGGGATGTCCAACCATCAGCCAGCTGTGGAACAAGATGGACATAAGAGTTAAGATAGTGCACAGCTTCAGCAGCCAAACCTCAGCCAAATATTATATCCTAGATTATTAACCTATTAAACTGGGTTTAACTTCGCCAAAAATACTTTGGTACTTGAGGGCTTCATTGATTATAAAGTTCCAGAGGGGTAGCCGTGTTAGTCTGTATACAGCAAAAACAATGAGAGTCCTGTAGCACTTTAATTGATTATAAAGTGCACGATTTTATAAAAATGGAGGAGTAGGCTTATGCCCAGAATAGAGCAATGGTATTCAGACCCATCAGCGTTAGAAACTAAAGAAGTAATAGCTTATCACCATAAATAAGTTATATGAATTTGAAGAAATTTGGACCCTGTTTCTTGATACATTTTGATAAAAAAAAAATTTGAGGCGACTCAAAGAATGTCATACCTCTCTTCTGCATAACCCTCCTTTCCCCTCAACCCCTTCCTTTCTTCCCTCTTCTCCCTATTCATGTGTGTCTTTTCCTATTTTATTGCTGTTAATCTAGCCCTAACATGTTATGTCTTTTGTAGTAGTGTCTGGGTTTGTTTTGCCGGGTCTTGCAACGTTGACAAGTTATAAAATTGCATAATGTCATAATTCTATCAGAAAGCCTGTGAAGAATGTGTTGTTAGGAAACACATTACCTTTTTGTATTTTTCATTGTGTCTTTTGAAGATCAGCAAACTAATCACAAAAAATGTAGCCTTTTAAATACCAAAGTATTTAGGAAAAGATTACTGATTCTCAATTTGTTTGTGCATTCCATTGGTATTTTTAAAGATTCTCCCCACACACACACATTAAAGAAATAACTCCAAAATTGTGATTATGTACCCTTTCTGTGGTTAGGGATATGATAGCCCATAGACACAGCTTTCTAAGAAGAACTGGTCCCAGGGAGCACATTTCACATGTTGACGACTCTGGCTAAGAAGTGACCCCAATTCCTGCCTGCTACTGTCTGAGGTGGGGCATATGCTCCTCCCTTCTGCATTCAAAGGTGGGGGTTATGTTTCAGTTCTGCTTACAGGTAGAGATAGGCTTGTACTAATCATTGCTCTGCTAGTCCTTTCTAGTCTAAAATGGAGTAAGAAGAGTGCTAATTGATGCATGTCTCTGCTTCTGACAATGACAAGTAACTCAGATGGTGATCCATGCCTTGAATAGTCTTGACTCATAAGATCTTGGCTACCTCGTAATTCTCTCAAGGAAAAAACTTGAAATCTCTAGCTATAAATTATAAATGTTACATTAAAATATCACTTGCAGTTGCAAGAAATATTGTCATTTGTTCTATAATCTCTGCTGTTTTCTGTTGGTTTTATTATGGACCCCATATTGCTTTTCTCTATGGTTTCCAGAGGCATTGCTTGATAGTTGTATGACAAGTGACTGACTCAACCAATTTGTAGAGAAACTGTATGCAAATAGGTAGTCAACTTCCTAAGGCTTGATCAAAAATCATATTCACTTTTTTAATGTGAGAGATTTACTTTGATTGTGTGGATTGTAATTTTAATTACAAGACTAAATTTAACTAACAGTTTTTTCTTTGGCTTTGTCTTCCCCGGAAAAAAAAAAAAAAAAAAAAAAAGTGGTTTTCCACTGAGTTAGCTGTCTTGTAAAATCCTAGTGGAAACAAGGCCAATGGTGTAGTAATTTAAAAAAAAAAAAAAAAAAGATAAACAAACCTAAACTAATCTCCATATTTCCCAAATGAGAAAAGTGGGTAAACTCTTTGCCCTCAAGTAGACTACTGCACAAGATATTGTAGTTTTTATTTCCATGCAACTAGGTGAGGTATCCTCCACCAGGGGTTTACTTTGACTAGCTATCTCAAGATGAAAGCTAGTGCCTTGTTTCCACTAGTTTACAAGAAGATAGTTAACATGTTGTAAAACCACACCTTTTTTTGCTGTGACTACAAAGCTTGAGTCTCAAATACATGTATTCTATTTTTTCCTGATAGTCACTGCCACACTCACTCAATGGTTTCTTGTGAAAATCAATTCATTCAAGACAGGCGTCTGTAGTTCTTCTTTTAGCTTAACTGTTAGTTTTGTGGGGAGACTGCCAGCACCTCCTGCCTGAAAGCAAAATCCTGCCTGAAAGCAACATCTCTTAAACAGTTGTCAAGAAATTATCTCTTGAATCAGAATCTCACAGATAGTCTCTGGCTCAAATCTCCAGTTTTTAAGAGAACATTATTGACTAGGCAGCAATAATTAGGCTCCTCCATTACCTTTGTTCCCTGGGCCTGTGTGGAACTACTTTAAAATAAATCTAAAAATGGAGACATCATCACTACCTGATTTGCTACATCAGAGTAGATATGGAGACTCTCTAGGACTTGATGTAAAGTGGTCTTAAAATATTGATTTATCATAATTTAATTACCTAAAACAGTGTCTTGTAATGAATACAAACAGTATTTAGTATGTCAGTTGTCCTTTTCTTATTTTATTTTAAACCTATGAACTATACAAATATACGGTAACAACATTCAGAAATATAAATCATGAAAATGAGTGTAAGGATATTTTCAGTATGCTTAAGAACTACACAGTGATACCCGGCTTGTCTAACAGATACATTTGGGAGCTCTGCCCCACTTAAAAATGCCATTTGTTCCTTATGTTGTTCTTGGCTATGTGGCAGGTGCTGTTGGCTGATGTGATCATTAGCCCAAATATCTCTTGTCTGGAGTGACAACAGCTGTATTTACTGAGCACTTTATCAGTGGATGTTGTTCTCAGAGTTTGGATAAAACTGCTTCACTTTTTCTGACTTGGCTTAAATTGATATTACTGGTTATGAAACTCAATACAAATGGTCAGTCGAAGTGTGAAGAAAGTAAAATTTTTACTGGTGAGTTTGCATTATAAGAAAAAACAACAATCACTAACAATTCATTGAGTGTTAACGTGTTAACGTTTTATTAGTAGTAGTTGTCATTATTTTACAAATCCATGTATTTAATGAAACCAATAATCAACGTAATTAAGTTAACTCATTGCTTCTTATATGGTAAAACATATATTTGCAAAACGATTGTATTTGGAATTGTATTGGGGGGATTAAGGGTTCCTGAGGGCCAAAGCTGTATTTAATGGCTACATCAAGACTATATTTTATCCAGTGGCATGTTTGTTACTGTTGTTTGTGTCAGTAAAATAAAAATAATAGTATAGAAATCTCTCTCTTCATGAACATTTATTTTCCAGTTTATCTAACTATATGTTGTCATGTGACGAATGGTAAGCTAGTGGTATTATTCATATTTCTTTAAACCTGACTGCATAATACAGCTTTCCTTTAGGTGTGTCTTTTCTATCAGTTTTCAATTCTGTGCCAAGAAATCTGCATATTTGGAAGCATAACTGTTCCACGTAAATGAGAGGAATATTTGGATAACTAATAGCTAAAGTGTATGAAAGAGGGAAAAACATTTTGATTCTTTACTTAACACCAAAGGTCTCTTTCTCTTTGGTGATGTATGGTATCTGAGCTGTACTTGAAGGTACTTATCAGTGGCTATTAATGACAAGCAAAGCCAGAATAGTTTGTGATGTCACTTACATTCCGTGTAGCTTTATTCTGTTGCTGTGAATTTTTTTGTTTTCTACCAAAAACCCATATGAACATTTAACCACAGAGTACACTGGCCAAGTTTAGCTTCCTTTCCCCCTCACCCTCACTTCAACCTGTACATCAAAATACAGAGTGTATGGGGCAATAATAAACCAGTACAACACTTTACCCCTCAGAAATCTTGCAACTATTCTCTGTGTGAATTAAATCCCCTCGTTTATTGGATAAATATGTGCTTACTCCAGTTAAGTTTGTTTCTTTTCTCTAATTGTGTGGATAATTTAAACAATTCACAAATTAGTTTCCCTGATCACTTGTGAAAATTTTAATGTAGGCATTTTAACATTTTTGTACTTCATCCTCACCTGGTAATGTAAATAATTTAGTAAATGAATATGTAACATTTGTTTTATATATGACTATATATAAACCCTGTGGGGATAGGTCTGGGGAGGTGTGTGTGTGTGTGTGTGTGTATATTAAAATCAGTTAGACTATTTTAAATACACTGTTAGTTTCTTTTTAAATTGGCTAACTCACAGATGCTTTAGTTCTCAGTCACAGAAAGGACAATAACTATAAATTACATGAATCTGTCATTGGAAAACACAGAACATACGCCTGTCAGGCACCGTTGCTGTTCTTACTCCCAGTTCTCATAGTTGGTTAAAAGTGGTTATAATTAAACCCACCCTTCCTCATCTCCATCTTCTTTCTTCTCTCCTCCCCCATCTTCCTCTTTAAGTTTCTTCAGATGGTTACTGGAAGAGCTGGGGACAGAGAATGGAATTATAGTGACATGATTACTAATGGGATTCAGAGATCTCCCACCCATGTTGAATAGATCCAAACCTGACAGCATAACAGCTCCTTTTTTCTATGGAAGATGTCACTCATCTTTACTTAAGTTGATTATTTGGTCTTGCCTTATCAAAAACCGTGACTTTCTCAGACAAACTTCATTACCTGGCCACGTGTTACATCCAATTGTCCAGTCAAATATTGTAAAATAAATGATCATCTAGTACTTTACCTTTATTAAAAAGGTCTGAGTAAAGTGTAACCCTAAAGATGAAAGGAATAATTATAAAGTGACACAGCTAATTCATTTCATTGTAACTGTCTCAGGCATTAGATTTTGGATGTGAAACTTATTGTTCCAGTCAAGAGTGATTCTTCTTCTTCTGTTGAAAGCTGGATTTTGGTATCCAGAGTTAAGCTGTTCTGAAAGACTTGTCTGGGGCAGTCAGCCAGCAGTACTTGTTCAAAAGCATGGAGGCCAAACTGCTTTTTACAAAGTTGCTATTACCATTACACAAATTAGCCATCAGGTACACTCAGGACTGCTGTGGTCTTAAGAGCCTGATCTATCATCCCTAATCTGTCAAGGTTTATAAAGTTTAGGGAGGGGAAATGCAGAAGCAACTACTGGTAAAGTCTCTCATGTAATTCCTTGAAATGTTACCAATTAACTCAAAAGTACATTTCAGTCTTTTTTCCTTTTACTTAAGAGGTAAGCTTTGTACTTTTTAGGAGTGAATGACACATGAACAAATGAAAGAAAACAAGTGTTTATATGAAAATATAAACAAATGGAAGGTATAAAAGTCTGGGCCAGCTAAGAATGTCAGCCCTTTCTTGGGCTACTTGCTTTTTTCTGTAACCCAGACATTCTTTACTTTGCATATTTTGAGCTATTATTAATAGTCTCACACCCCTTTGCAGTATGCTATTAACCAGCTGAGAAGGATTATGTAGCTTAATTTGTCACTACCATGTGAATGCCAGTGTAACAATTGGTTATATTGCATTTGTTAGCTTTATATGTATTTTATAGCTGAAATAGGAAAAATACAATAGTCTTGTATCTAAGGTCTCCAGCCACAAAATGGCTCACTTTTCTTTATATATGTTAATAAAACTGATATGTAATACTAGTTACATGTTCAACCTTCCATTCTGGTTAAAGTCCAAAAATGGATGGAACTGTGAAAGTGAAAAAGGCCTTCCTTTATTCTTATATTTTATATGAGATATTTCTTTTCTCTGAGTAAAAGGTGACTGGACAGCAAGTTATGCCACCAAAGAATTATTGAATGGTATATATTGAGACTGAAATTGACTAGTTATTTTTCTCTCTTTTTTAAGGTCTTTTTAGGGTTGATTTTTATAGAGAGAAGTGGGGGGAATCACATGACAGAATACTTTTTAGTATTTCTTCTTAATGAATGTTAATCTGTCCTATTAAAGATTTTCAATGTTGTCTTGAGAATCTTGAATACATACATAGCAGTTTTTCATTGAAAATCATATAAAATGTTTAAAATAGTAAAGTAGAACGATAAGTATAAAGTTGGTGTATAAAGTTAATATTACAGTTTTCTTCCTTTCATGTTAAATTCAAATTTGTTTACCTTTTATGACCCATTGTTATAAATGTTTTGAATGACCTGTCTACCTGTTGTAGCTTGTCTTTGTTTTTTTTAAACAGTGCAACCACAGCATAAATAAGTAATCAGCAACTGAATTCTTGTATAACAACTGTAGGAGTTCTTTTTAACAGCTGGTGCAACCCTGAACAGACCAAAGAGTTAAACTTAATCATCAGACAAATCATATTATAGCCAATAAAGATTGGGCAGACATTTCTAGAATATTTGCAAAATGAAAGATGATGCAGTTGGGTTTATGTTACATATCTGAAATACTTCCTGAAATGCTTAATGAAGGAATGAAGACAAATGCTTTAAAATAGTTTATAAAAACAAGTAGAGGAAATAAAGTGAAGGTAAGAAATCTATGGAGTTAAAATAAATATTTTTATAAAGTCCTTTCCCAGTTACAAATGATACAGTATATTCACCCAGTGATGACCAAATTCAATAAGAATTGTAAAAATAAAATAGAATAAACTTAAAAATTGTCTGCTAGCTAACCATCGAGAAAAAAAAATAACTAATTTATATTCTTGTTACAATAAGGAAAAAATTAATATTATCGAACAGTCTTTTGTTTACTTTTGACAAACTGAGTACTGGTTACTAGGAGATGTAAGCTTCTATTTTTGCTTGAACATACCCTCAGTTTTTCTTCCCTCCACTTTTGTCGTCCTTCCTCTTCCCTCCCCCCTCTTTCGCCGCTGCCGCCGCCGCCCCCCCCCCATATAAAGTATTTGTGTGTATGCGTACATAATAGTAGCACACACAAAATATCTCCCTGCTTCCCATCAAAGATTTAACAGTAATGGTCTTATAGTAATGACTAAGGGCAAAATGTGCAGAATTTAATTTTTAAAATTCATGTTTTTCTGCATCTATCTGATCATTGTTCTGTTTTCTTGTAGTTTTCCCCAAGTGTCGGGAGGAAACTTATTTTCTTTTGGCTGCTGATGTGATTGTTCCATTATGTATCTTAGGCCTGCACGGTTTTGTACAGTATAACATATCAGTTGCAGATGGGTGTTTACCAATGTAACTCCTTGTGTGGAAGTGGTATACCTATTCCCCTCTCTGTATGGAAATATGTTATACTGGTATAAAGCACCTTCATACCAATATAACTGTGGGACTGGTACCACATTAGGCATACCAATTTAAAACATTAAAACTTTCTTTCTAGTGTAGGAAAGCCTTTTTGGTAGCTTGGCTGATGAAAAGTTGGTTTCCACTCAGGAATTGTTCTCAGAAAAGTCAAGAGAATGGTTCTGTACATGTGTAGGGAGTGAATGAGTGGTGGGGGAGGAATAATAATGTCCATTCAGACAAATGTAAGGCTTTCTAGAATTGTGTTATAGCTCACTAAGTATATAACAAAACATATCCAAAATGCAAACAGAGCAGGGAATGTGTGTATTTAAAAAAAAATGGTGAGGTTGTATTTTAAGCCGTTGTAATGGTCTGTTTTATCCATTTGAGGGCAGCTGTTCACCAATTATAAGAACTCTGGGAAAAATGTTTTTAGTTTTGTTTTTTAACTTTCCTGTACCTGCAAATAATTAATTTAGCTCTTCATGGGAGGGAAAAATCACTTGCATCTGTACATACTAACTACACTTTTGTATTTTTCTTTATTTTCTCAGTAATATTAAAATTAACAATTCAAAACTGGGTAGCCAAAGTTATTTAGTTCTAGCAGAGGATTCTGTAAAATTCAAGATGCTTGTTAATAGAGGTAAGCCAAAATCCATTATGCTCATAAATTCTTACTGTACTCTTATTAATATAATCTTCCTGGTGAGTTAGGCTGAAAAACTAAGTCCGTTTAAAATTATTTACTTAATCAGTCAAAGGAAGTAAATTGTTTCTATAGCACCCTGCTAATGATCCACTTTGAACTGCCTTCAAATTGAAGAAATAGAAAGTCCACTTATTATGCATTAGTATTTCAAAGTAGACTCTGTTCAGTGCTGTGCCCAGGAACTATCTGGTTTTTACAGGGTCTAACCAATACCGGATAGGAATTGATGACAAACTGATACCAAAACTTTCAAGTACAAGTGCCTGAAGTTAGGCACCAGAATCAATGTTTATACACATAAATAGAAGTGACCAGATTTTCAAAGAAGGTCCTTTTTTTATTTTAATGAAAGTGGGAGCAGCTTTTGAAGATCAAGCTACTTTCATTTAGATGCCTGCATTTTATAGCACTTAAACTCAAATTTTCAGCTTATCCCACATACAGACATACCTAGTGGCCGATAAATGTTACACATTCCTATCACTGTTAAGATAGCCACCCCTCTCCATTTTCCTCTGCTTGTGACACCCACTTACTGCTTAAATTAGATTATAAGATTTTCAGGCCAAGGACATTCTTTTATTTTGTGTTTGTGTAGCACACTGGGGCCCATGTCCTGATTGGGACCTTTGGATTAGTGTCCATAATATGAGAAATAAATATTATCTACAGGTCCGGTAGTGTGTAATAAGCCTGTAAGAGTGGAAGAAAAGTGGATATGTAAAAATGGAAATGGGCCAACTTGCATCAGTTCAGTTAGTCAGTATTATCCCTGAGAGAAATAAACATATATTAAAAAACCAAATCAGACTTAAAAAAACCCCCACCCAGCTCAGGGATTTTTCACACTTAAAAATTAATTTGGATTAAGGTAGGGTGTAAATGTAAGGTACAGTAGTTATTCTTGAATAACTCCATTTGTGGAAACATTTTCTGGAACATGTTATTTCGCTTAACCTGTCATCTGAAAGTGATGATGCTAGCCTCCAATGCCCACTTGTTAAATTTCCAGACAAGTGCCTTTGTGCTTTTTCCCATATTGCTTCAGAGGCTTGGGAGGCACTCCCTATGAAAATCAGCAAAACTGTCATTATGTACCTACAGATCCCTCTTCAATTGCCATAACACCTACAAAAACTTGACAAGGCTGCTGGTGTGCAAAGACCACTGCCTGTCATACTGACTAATATTGTCTCATTGTTTCCTTGTGTTCCCCTGTGTGTATCAATCTATTGTCTCTTATTTTATACTGAGATTGTAAGCTTAGTGGGGCTGTGTAGTACAGGACCTAGCACAATAGGGTCCTGGTCTATGATTAAAACTCCTAGGTGCTATGGTAATACTACTTCTGCTAAGGCCTTTTAAGTATGTCATATGTAGGAAAAACATTATTGCCTTTAAATGAGTGAAGTTTTTTTAAATATTGAGCGGAAAAAGTATCGGACCTGAAGAGTTAAAGTGTTAACAGCCCTTCTTTCACTTTTACATTGTTAAACATTGGAGGGTTGTGTACATAAGTAAGTGCATAAAATGACTCATAAGATTCCTTAAGGATCATTTCACCCTATACCGACTCAGTTTGACTGTATTGTGCTTGTTTTTATCAACAGTGTTCTATGACGTTCACAAGGTTAAGTTGGCTGTCACAGTTTACTCAGGAAGGTTTTTTAAATTCTACTAAAATAAAAAAACAAACAAACAAACCAAGACACATGTTTTAGTACAACAGATTGTGACAGAGTGGAAATGACCATGTAAACATACTAAATCATAGCAAAAGTTTAAATAGTGAAAGTTAAATTTAGTCACAGAATATTCTAAAATTCAAGTAAACTGATTACAAAAATCTGAAACATAATAGTCTGCGTTGCCTGTTCTCATTAAGAGCCAGGTATTTTGGCTGAGGCTGAGCCTGATATTATTTTGACAAGCCAGGAGGAGAAAGCAGAAAGAGCCCAGCACATCAGGGTGGGTCTGGTGTCCCCGTCGTGTCGTGTCCGTGTCCCCCCCCTTCCCCCCCCCAATGAAAAATAAGCCTGCTCCTCCCTTTTCTCTCCAAGACCCGGCCTGGGAAGGGGGAAAAGAGGACCCCATTGCATCTGGCTTGTCTGGGGAGTAGCAGAGGTGAGGTTGAGGGGGACATAAGTGATATGGGCACTGAGGATGAGGGTGAATGATGATAAGGTGAGCAGAATTGATGTGGAAGCTAAAGGACAGTCCGATTGTAGCAGAATTGATATGGGGACTAGGAGGACAGAATTAATTGCTGGGCTGGGGCAGATGTGAAATGCAGGGTGAAACAGAACTATTGGAAGTTTTAGGGCTAGGGAGAAGCTGGAAAACTCCACACCATCAGGCAGCCAGCAAGAGCTCTGGTAGTAGGGGGCCAAAATCATCATAATAAATTGGCACCACTAATACACATATACACACACGGGATAGGCAGACGGAGTTCAACAGTCCAAACAGATGGGAAAATATAATCTTTAAAAGCAGTGTTCGGACTTTTGGGCTATGATGATTTTTTGAGGTTGATGCATGATTTTTTAAATTTTAGAGTTGATAATACTGTGGTTTCCATGTAGATTATGGATTAGAAATAGCAAATTTGTGAGAGAAGCTTTTTCTTTATTTGGCCAACAACCTTCATTTAAACATTGGAAGTCTGTAAAAAGAACCCTTTTCTTAGGTTATGTTTATATGTACAGTGCTGCAGCGGCACAGTTGTACCGATAAAGCTGCGCCATTGCAGTGCATCTGGTGAGACGCTCTATGCCAACAGGAGAGAGCTCTCCTGTCAGCATAAAAAAGCCACCTCATGAGCGGCAGAAGCTGTGTCGATGAGAGAAGCTCTCCCACTGACGTAGCGCTGTGCACACGGACACTCATGTTGGTGTAACTTATGTTGGCTGGGGGGTGGAGTAGTCACATCCAGGAATAACATAAATTTTGCTGACATAGGCTGAAGTGTAGATATAGGCATAGAGACCTGAAGGCTTGATACTGTGGTAACACCTGAAATGACTCAAGACTTAATTTGCCATTTCCTTCTCAAGTCTTTCATTTTTCTGTAAAGTCCTTGTGTAAGTAGGTTCAGCTGTTAAAACTAAAAGCGGATGTGATTTTTAGAAAACAAAAATCCTATGCACCCCTTTCAGAAGATGGTGTCTCACTGATATTGCATGGGAAGTCCCCCAGTTGTTTGATTGGCAAGAACAGTCTGCCTTCACATTAGTAGTTTATAATTCCTGTCTATACTGGGATAGCTTGCACTTCACTAAGCAGCAGACAAGTCCGGATACTTGGCAGGAGAAGGTTGAAAGACAAAGGCAGCAGGCTGTGAGGAGCTGGCTCACCCATTTGTAATCTTTAGTTTTAAAAGAAATCATACAGTTTTGCTTTTAAATTATTTAGCAATGTGCTTACATTGCTAATAGATTTGTGACCAAGCAAGAACCGTAAAATGTCAAAACCTGGAAAAGCTACCATAAACCATGGCTTGGTTCCTATTGATCTTAAAAGTACAAAAGAGCCTTTGCCACACCAAACTGTGATGAAGATATTTAGTATCAGCATCATTGCCCAGGGCCTCCCCTTCTGCCGTAAACGGGTAGGTATAGAATTATTAAAAAACTGAACTTGCATTGCTTGGCCTGAAATATAATTCTTTGTTATGGTGATTTCTGTCCATGAAGAAATATTTACATGTGTAGTGCATGTTGCCTCTAGGTACTTCTCATAGCACTTATACATAATTTGATTTCAATAATATTTGGGCTTCAGTTTGTAACTGAAAATCTACATATGTTGTTTTCAAGGTATCCTGGAACCTTGTTTTTTATTACACATTTAATGTAACATGGCAAAGATCCTCCTGCATAGATCTATTATCCTGCATAGATAAGTTGCAAGTAACATACTATATTATAGAAGCTGCATAAAACTAAGTAAAATTGTTTTTAAAAAAAGTTATCTTAAAAATATTATGTAGTGTCTAGATGTTTTATTTACAGCTTTATGCTAAAGTCGGTTGCCTACAGTTCTGTATTATTTGGGCACATATGACTTGATAGATTCTTAAGTAGGAAAGTCAAAGATCTTAAACTAATTTAATATAAATATTTTAAAGATATCTTAAAATTGAATTCTAATACTTTTTCAGGTCACAATAATAGAGATAACGTTTTTGCTGTTACAGAAAATAAAAATAGCAAGTCACTATGTAAAAGGTTGTGATAGTGTTTATATATAGACAGTCCTAGACGGTCAAACTATCTTATGCTACAGCCTCAATAACTGTAATAATAGTTATTCTAAAACACATTTTATCAGGGAAAAGAGGTTAGTTTTTAAATTTTGATTCCCCCAGACGTAATGTATGTTTTCAGTTAATTTCCAAAATTAGTGAATATTTTCAAATTAATCAGAATTTATACTATGCTTTAACTCTTTGACTTAAATGCTACTGAGTTCACACTTTTTAAAATAAAGTGAACAATTTTTCTTTTTCATTATTACTCCTTTAAATAAATCTACTTTTCAATTAATTTGAAATAACCGTATGCCTTGTCATTACCGGTTTTCCTGAAGTATTGAAGAAGAATTGTTCAGTTTATTGAAATCAATTTAAAAAAATACCTACTTTTGCAAATGTGTAATATTTATCTTGAATTTCAATTTTATCTGGAATAGAACTTCTTTTGTTAGTACACTTACACATTTAATTAACCTCAGTTATAAAATAGTCTTTTTAGTAAGCAGTTTGTTTTTGTTTTAGTTTTCTAGTCACAGAAACAAAACTGCTCAATGCATTTGTCCAAGAAGATTGGTCCACATATATGAGTGATCCAGGCATGCATTGAAAGCTACCATTGAATGGTACTGACCTGAGCTATACAAAATAAATAAGGAAAGAAAGGTGTATTCCTACTAGTTTTTTATAATGGATTAATTAATTTATATTTCAGATTAATACAATTTTATTTCACGTGATCTCATTTAATTTCAGTCCTAAGAGTGGATTAATTGAATGGTGAATAAGAACATTTTGTATGATATCTTAAGTGGTAAATTGACTTAAAAGTCATTTTTCAGATAGGAGTTCTTCAAATATGGTAGACAAATGCAAAGGATGTTTAGTTTATAAACACAAGTCTGTTTTCCTGTAAATTCTAATTACTTTGTGTCTCTCATAGTAAGTCAGAAAAATATGCAGAGAAGTAAAAATATTTTTATCTTTTTAAGAGAAAGATGTTAAGTTCCTTTAATGATATTTCCAAAAGTGGCTATTTTAATGTTTGTTTGTACTGACCATTTTTGCAATTGATATCTCAAAAAAGATATTAATATTTTAGAAAAACATTTTCTGCAGTGGGAGACAGAGTTTGAAGAATTTTTAACAGATCACAAATGTGGAAAATCACTAAAAATGCATTCCTGAAAAGACATCCATCATTCCAAAGGCAGCCAACTTGAACAGTCCATTGAGTTGTTCTAACTCATGTTTAAGCAGGCAGTTCAGTGAAAGTTGCCACAGGTTTTAGATCTTAGAGAGACTACTGCTTCATTTTATTTGACTAATAGGACAAAATTGGAAAACTCTGAAACTGTAAAAGTAATATTAGCTAATTGTCAAAATACATACTTTTATTTTCAATTTAAGCTTAATTTGTTTTATAAAACTACTACCTTTTAATATGGTGGCCAGTAATAATGAGAGGGAGGGACGCTGCCTTTACTTTCATACTCAACATCTGCATATATATCTCATTGCAACTTATGTTCCTTTATGTACGTATGTGTTGTCTATGTATGTGTGTACACATACACTATATATGTGTGTATAACTGTATATTTTCATTTTTTTAAAAGCCTTATTTGTCAGAAATGCTGGGCACCCAAATGTGCAATGGAATGCAGTGGGGTGGATGCTACGCTTCTCCTAAAATCTAGCTCTAAATTAATGTTACCATCTTTTTTATAACTGTCTTTAAACCTGCTATGTGACATACAACAGAAAGTTTTAGTCAAAGACTGTTTTGATTCTATTACATTTCAAAACCTTAAAAAAACAAAAATCAACTTTTCATTTTTAAGGGTCACAACAGGAAACAGAATTAGCATTCATATTATATGGCTTTAATTAACGTGTGCTACAGTTTTATCATTATATTATTTAAAGACACTGGTAAACCTTAAGAAATGTTCATGTAAAACTTGTAAAGTTTTGACATCATAGGTCTTAACTGATGTGTAGTTGCAATTAAGCTTTACTTGATTAAGTGACCCTTTTTCTTCTATGGTGCTTCTTAAAAATAAAGAGATTGAAATTGTTAGTCTTAATGCTGATAACTAAAACTGATAACAAAACACATTGCAAATTTATATGCAAATATTAGTTGCTTCCAAAGCCTTTTCAGAATTAGTGAATTTGAAATGTCAGTACTAATACTTACAGGTTTTTTCATTGCTTGTGTGGTACTGATTCGTTCAAATTCCTACATGACTTAACTGATAATCAGCTTTCTCCTTATTCAAACTCAGCACTTCATTCCCCCACAGGCTTAATTTTACATGAAACTAATCAAAAACATCTAAAAAACTATGTGGTGATCATTGGGTATACTTCCATTATGAGATCTGACCATTCATATCTTGTCCATCTCTTGCATTAATTATATTCAGCTTCTATCAAGCAGTTTACCTGTAAATGGACACAGGACACTAAAGCTGGATTTAAAACACTGCTACCTGTAATAACTATCTGAGATGCATTGAAAAAATAAAACTTTTATCATTCTTTGTATAGCATTTGAAAATAAACAGCATCAGTGTGATAGGATGATAGTATTAGCAAATAAAATGGAAAACTTAATTTGTATTGCCTCTTGTCCCATCACTGAAGAGATTAATGTGGTATCTTCTAAAACAGTGGGTCGTAGTCCCTGGTTTAATTGAAAACCTCTTCTATAACCACTTCCTTAGTGGGACTTGTTACATAATATGAACTAACAATAAAATATTTGCACCTATTATTTCACTTATTCTGCAAAATATGTATCACTTAATTATTCAGTAGCATTTAACTATGACTGATTATTAAAATTTATTTTAAAATAGTTATTCATAATGTGTGTGTGTTTATAAAAAAAAAAAAAAAAAAAGTAAGTGCTGTGTTTCATTTGCCGGTTGGTTCTGTTCCTTTTCTGTTGATTTTTATGGGGGAAAATATTACATGTTAAGTTTCAGTACCGTTGCTCTTAAATATTACTGTGTTATTTACAGCATATAAAGTATGGTTTTTTACAAACTGTAAAGAGTCTAAGAATATTTTAAATTTGAGAAATTCAACTAGCACTGCATGTAAATAAACATTTTATTTCAAATGACTTAATGTAGTATTGAATTGTTGCAGAATATAAATTAGGTATGTACCACATGCTATGTGAGGTGTGTTTAATTGGAAAAATGGGATCAATAAACTCATCCATTTCCAATGTCTATAATTTGAGAAAAAGAGCATCTCTAATGTACTGTACACGTCAGTGAGAATAAGGGCACTTTATTTGTAGATTTTACAAATTATATTTTATTTGGTATGCTACCAAAATTAGGTAAATGATAAAATTTTCATAATAGAATCCTGTACTTCATATTTACAGGATGCAAATCACTGTCTGCTTAATTTAGGGTAAGATTATGTCTGGCCATTGTGGATGGAGAGGAGGTGCCACAAAGAGCAGCATCCTTGCCCTCTGTGCAGCCTGTGTAAAAGCCAGCTACTGTTGCAGTTCCTTTCTTTAAAAGATAGCATGGCCTACTTCCTCCCCGCCTCCAGAGGTGAAATCCACTCCAAAGGGGATGGGGGAGCGTGAGGCCTCTAGCCACTCATACCAATTCTCAGAATGAGACCAGTGCGTGGGGCAGGCAGGAAGAGGCTGTACCTCCTGAAGAAGTTAGGTACACTGGCTCTTGCATGCCAAGGAGAAATTCCTTCTCTCTCTCCCCGAGGCAGAATTGTTCTCCAAGCCCTCTGGGGTGATGTAGATACATACCTTCCCTTGTCTGTGCTGTTTGTAATTTGCAAAATCTACCCTTAAAATGTAAATTCATATCTGGGACATGTCTTTGTTTCAGTTTTAAAAAGAGTCCTTTTGTGACAATTTATAAATAATATAGTTTATTCATGTAGTAGTGAATATAACTTTGGTCCATTACAATTTGTGTGTGTTATTTGAAGAACACTTATACATGACTTACATAGGCATCCGCTAGTCTGTACATTATACATCGATTAGACCTGCTTATTCCACCATGAAAAAACAGTTTACAATTAGCTGCTGAGTTCAGATTCTCTCTGGGCTGCTATAGCACCAAACTCTCCCAGTTTACAGTTCCTCTATCTAAGAGAACAGATTTGTGATGACTACTTTTCACAACAGAACTTTATAGTGTGAGAACTTCCTTCCATAATGTACTGGAAACTAGACATGAATTGGAATTGCAGTAATTTGAATCTGTTGACCTTATTTTTAGAGCATGCTGAGGACCCTTTTGGTTCTCATCTACTATTCACCTGTCAGTGTGGCCTAGCTCAGACTGTCATTTTACCAACGTTTCCCTAGCTAAACTCATCTATAGAGGCATGTAATCCATACTAACAGTCTGTCTGTGCCAGTGAATCTTCAGCATTGCTTTCAGCTTCTTCAAAGAGTGTGTGTAATGGTGCAGCCTAGCCCAGCCACCCTTTCTACTGGCTTTCTCAGCAATGCACCACAGCAGTCTAGTCCTCACCAGCAGCTTAGCCTCACTGTGCCAGCAGCCCATTCAAGTTGCTGATCTTCAAGAGAAGGTAAGCCTGAATTTCTCTGCACTAAAGTCAAGCATGGAAGGAGTCAAGCATGGAAGACAGAAACCTTCTCTTTCTTGTCGCTGTATGTACTCATATGTGCCTTTTCCATCTAAGCACCAAGATTGTTTTGAAAATAAGACTAGATAAAGCATCTATAATTCTGACCACACTAATGGATTCACAGACCACAGTTACACAAGTTCATAAAGAATAGCAATCTGCAAACCCTGAAATCTTCTCCAGAATTCCCACAGCCACCCCGACCTTCACAGGTATGATTTTTTTTGCCCTGAAGCCTGAGTCTCAGCCTTTAACATCACAGATATTCCTTGCAACTGATACATTTTCTATTAAAATGATAGAAAGCTTCTATAACTCAATCATGCAAGAAGTTAGGGGACTGGTTCACCTGATACATAAATCTCACCCTAAATATTCTCCAAATATCGATCAGAAAGCTAATCCATTTTTAAAATACTGTTGCCTGAATTATTTATTCAAGTTTTCTGATATCAATCTCCTGACATTTGATGTTTTCATCAGAGCAGATCTCAAGAATGACTCCCAGGGATATTGTGATATTCAGCCTGGTTTTGTAGGCTCTCACCAAACTGCTCTTAATACATCAGTGGAGGCTTCACATTTGTTTTGTCATTTTTTATAGTAATTATGTCAGATACAAGAATAAGCAAATTAGGTTTTTTTAACTGACAGTTTCTATCTTCATTTTTTTTCTTGAAAAAAATATTGCTTATCCCATGTCCTGACTATGGGAGTCTTACTATTGACTTCAGTGGGCTTTCTGTCAGGCCCTAAGTACAGTCAAAAAGAACAGTGTATGACTAAAACCAATTTTTTTTTCTTTTGCCCTATGACCGAAACATTTAGAAAAACAGTTTCATATTTTGTATGTGAAATGGGCTTAGAAATCTATTTTCATTGGACAAGAGAGTGGAAAAATTATTTCTTCAGGTGGGATTTAAAGAAAAAAGTAATTGAATGTCTCCAATACACAGTTCATCAGTGGATCAAATAAAAACTTATACCAAGTATGCAAAGCGACCAGTAAAAACCCTCCTGAATGCCCCAAAGTACACTCTGCAAGAGGCTTCTCTGAGTCTTGGGCTGAGAAGCATAGTTTTGCCACAAGTTCTGCAGAAGTCTAGTAGAGGGAGGCTGACCTTAAAGGGGGGAAAGTGCGTCTATGGAGGAAGAATGAGCAGGTATAATCCATGAGAAATGTCCTGACCAGTGGCTGCTCTCCCTTAGAATATAAAATTACACGTAAGGGAACTAATTTTCTTTTTTTAAATATATGTGTATAAGTAACTAAAAATATTCTGTTCAACTTTCTTGCATTTTAAATAGTCTTTCCTTAGATAGCATTATATCTGAAGAAGAAATGGATCTTTCTGACTACATTTTGTAAGGATGATACACAGTGAAAATTTTAGAATCAAGGGCGAGTATGAAAAACTTATTTTTAAGCTCTATGTACTCAGGCTCTCAATTCTTTCTCTCCTTCACTCCTTTTTTCTCTTCCCAATCCCCATACTCTCTTTCTCCTTCATAGCTAGCTCCTTCTTTTCCATTCTCATATGAAGTGACAGAACAGTGATTGGCCAAAAGTGTCTTTTACCCCCTCCCTTGAAAAAAAGCTTCAGATTTCTTGCTTTCTTAAATATAGGACAGTGGTGCTCTCTAATGGGGTACCTCTCTTTACTCCTCCTACCTTCGCCCTTCATTTTCTCCACACAAAAACTGTGACTGCCATCAGCAAACACCCAGAGCATGTAAGCAGAGGAAAGAGGGCTAGAGAGAAGGTTAAAAAGGCAGTAGAAGGAAATAACAGGAAATTTCTTGACTGTTATCATGTTGAAGCAAATAATTTTTTTAATTCCTCTCACAAATGCTTTGCACCTTCTGTATATGTTGTCCAAATACTTTTGAACTAGGATGAAAGTTGAAGCAAAGAGCTTTCTTTAAAATTAACCTTAGGTAAAATGTTTCTGTTCACAGTACAGATTAAATTAATCTTCATATCCTATACAGAAAATAACACTGTTCCATTGTAAATTATTACCCACAAAATCAAACACTTAAATATAGGTAATTAAGGATACCTGTGGAACCTTAAGGTGGCCCTTAGGTGCATATGCATTAAGACAGATGTTAATTACATTATCACAGTATTTTTGCCATAGAACCCCTGCGCAGTGCACAGAATAGATGATGCTTGCTTAATGAGCAGCTATCCATGGGTGTCTCCCCCGGCATCTTGGCTCCTCATCAGATCTGTCTTCTCTTTCCCCCACTCTCTTCCCCTTCCCCTACTGGTCCTGGTCTAGCTAGTCCCACTCTCCACCTGTTGGCTCCCTTTCCCCTCCCTCTATTGTTGCCTTCCATGGCTCCCGGTCTTCTTATCCAACCAGTGCTATTCTTCCTCGTCACAGCTCAAAGTCCTAGTTTCTTCTGCCCTCAGGCTTCCTTTGTACTTACTTGTTTTGTGTTTTCATTATAGAATTGCATGATTAGCTATGGTAATCTTGGATGGAATCAATGTTAAATGGGACACAAACAGCTTTCTGAGTTGTGTTTAGACATTAATTGTTGTTCAGCTATTTGAAAAGTTGTATACGTAATTCAAGAGAGCCTACAGTTTAGTTCTGTTGTGTGCCTTAAAATATTTGCTGACCAACCAATTGGAATGCAAGACTGTTCTGCATAGGGACTGAGAGGACACGGTCATGTGTTAAGTTTGAACATATTTCAAAAAACAACTTCTCATTTTACTGCATCATAAAGGTACTTTTAATAATTTTTAAAACTTTTCATTTTAATAAATTTCCATGAAAAAGCAGGTAATAGGTTTCATAATGATAAACTGTTGCATACAGTATACTAATGTAGTGATATCCTAGTCCATTAAAAGATACTTCTTTGCTGCATAAGTATGTATTGGATATATATTAGAAGAAGCTGTTGAGCAAGAAAATGTTACAGTAAATTCCAACCTTTTAATAATGTTGCTATTGGTATAATATTTGATAAAGACAGAAAGCAGAGCATAATAATAAGAATTTTTGTGCAACATAGAGGACATTGAACGTAAATCATGTGGATACTTTTCCATTGATAATTTTTTAATCTTCCTAATTTCATCCTTTCTGTCAAAGAATTTCATTGTGGTTTACAAATGTGTAATGAATTAAGCCTTGCAATGCCCTGGGAAGGTAGGGAAGTATCTTCATTTTACACAGAGCACAGACATAATAAAGGCACAGACATTTGTGACTTGCATAAGCTCTCACACAGCAAGACCATGGCAAATTTGGAAGGAGAACCCAAACTCTCTTAGGGATTGTTTACACAGGTAGCCATTGCTGAATAGTGATTCCTGATTAACTAATCTTAATTAACTTCATGAGGGAATGCTCTTATTCCAAAATCAGAGCGTCTTATTCTGAAATAGATTAATCCCATTTTTTATCTTGGCCAAAAGCTACTATGTGGATTAAAACTAATTTGAAATCAGATACCCTTATTCCAGAACAAGAGTGTTCAGATATGGAGTTAATTAGGAATCGTGTATCTGCTTTAAATTCATGCTTACCTTATTCTGAATTAATTTTCCTGTTTAGACTAGCTGTTATTTTTCTATCTGGTACTTAAATTGATAAACTATATTACTTTTCCTCCTGATTTACTTCTTTCTGTTATTTCAGATATGTTATTAAGTTTGTGTGCTGTGTTACCTTGTGTGTCTAAGTCTTCCATAGATAGTAGGTAGTATTTTGTTCACAACTGAAAACATTAATGAAAACAAACTGTGGATACAAGACACAAATAAATAAAATACTTATTTGGGTATATTTTAGAAATCTAAACAATTATCTAAGTTATAAACAATTTTGCTGGTGTCAGTTTTTCTAATTTAAAATTGAATACTTCCTATGGGCGGGGGTATGGTGGTTGGGGCTTTATTGGTTTTTTTGTTTTTGTTTTGTTTTTAGGGAGGTTGGTCACAAATCCTTGGTTTCTGTAGTTAACATATATTTGCAGTCTATAATAAAGGTTAAAAATAATTTTCAAAAGTTGTTTGCTCACTTAAAGCATGCTGCTTTTTATCTGGTATTTTATAATTTGATATCTTTTCCTTTGCAGTTTAAATATTCCTGTAGGTTTGTGGATTTTTACAATTATTTTTAAAAGGCATTTTCAAGTCTATTGTTTGGATTACAATAACATCTAGAGTCAACCAACCAACCAAGTTTAGGGCCCCATTGTGCTCAGCACTCTACAAACACACTCAATATGTCCTGAATAGCTTTCTACCTAACCAGAGGAAGGGGAAATAGGGGCACAGAGAAGTGAAATGACTTGCCTGATGTCACACCGCAGAACCCTGGTTGACCTGGGGCTAGAAACTAAGTCTTCTGAATCACAGTCGAGTGCTCCATACACTACATCTTACTGCCTCTCTATGTCTTGGCACTCTTCCATTGATTTTCTGCCTTTTGGAAGGAGAGGCTAAGAACAGCACAGCAAATGCTATAGAAGGTATTCTTGGTATTTTTGTTATTAGTCCCACCCTTTTTTTTAAACATTAACGTATTCAGTATTTTGCTACACTTACTGATGGACTTGAAAATAATTTAGTTATTTATGTTGCTTATATTAAATCTGTATATATAGTGTTCAGAGAGTACAAACGATAGCCTTTTCCAAAGCATGTTGCTATTAATAAGCCCTACCATAAAATTACTTCTCATGATAGCAGCAGCAGCTGACAAGAATGCTTGCAATTTTGACATATTTGGTATAGCATCACAACATTCCATCTTACATTTCTGCCATAGCTTGTTGTCAGTTAGTACAATTTCAGGTTAAACTTACTTTTTTTTTCATTATAGAAGCAAAATATCTCTCTTCCTTCCCTCCCTGTCCCCGAGTGTAAAAGCTTCTGTAGTGGACGGTGTTCCTTGGTCCAAAGGGTTGTGCTCTTCTAGCTAGCAAACATAAGTCCCTCAGTTGTCTACCATGTATTCTATGATCAAGCACGTGTGCACTGCTTTTTAAAAAAAATAAAATTTCATCCAGAAACATGTCTCTTCCCTCCTCCCTTTGCACTCCCAGAGCCATCCTGTCCTGTACGGGCAGTTTTAAACTTAGACGACATGCAGGATTGGCAGCCCTTCCTTTTCACACACTTTCGTAACGTAAGGAGAAGATTTAACCTAGCACGCCATAAAGGATTTTTAGAAAGTCTGTTTTTATTTGTTTTTCTAAGCTATTTAAATCATGATATATATTGAAGAAACTGATGGTTACATTGAGATTTTCTCAACATAAATACAACTACTATAGTAGGTGCTAATTGGTTAGTGCTGTTCAATGCCCTTATATTTACCAGTTTTTGCTCTTAAGCCTATTTTTATACATTCATCTTGTTTGAGCTTGTGCAAAGCTTTCAGTGCTGGTACCTCTTCTCTTGACCTACATATAATCAGAACCAGAAACTTGTTCAGCTTCTATTTTCTTAGGAGTGAGGGATTTGTTCCAAACTGTGGTAATCTTCTCTTTGTTTTATGTATTTAGACCTGTAAATTTGCCACTAACATAATTGCAATTCACAATGCATTTCCTGATGCTAGGTTATCGAATGCAAAGACTACACATGGTAGAAAGGCAGTAGTGTTGCGTAATAACATAAAATGGCTCACAATATAAACTCTCATAACCTAAATTTAGTTTTTAACTCATGTTATCATTTGAAGTATCCTGATATTCAGGGAGTCACTATCCACTATAAAAATGACTTTGGCATTGACTGCAGGTACTTGCATCTATATCAGAACACTGAAATTCATACTAGGGACATAAATATTAGCGAACACGATCATTGCATTATTTGTTGTTGTATCCTTGCTGTTAACATTGTAATCCATTATCTGTCCTTCTAAAACTAGCAAGTTATTTTAATCAGTGCTCAAGTCATATTTAATGTTGTCTGGCTTAAAATTGCAAAATGTGATTAGATGGAATACACAGACTTATTGTCCTTGTTTTGGTTTTTCACAAATATCAGACTGGAATAGGAAAAGGAAAAATTTAAAAACAACATTTTAGTTTAACATACTGCTTTGTTTTAAGAAACATTTACCAACAGAATGAGATAGACGAAAGAGAAATGTAAATACATTTTTGAAAACCTTTAAAAAAATTCTAATGTATTTAAAAGTGGAGGAAACCCTGTAAAACTAGGGTTTTTTTTTAATTGTAATCTTATTTAAATTATTTTTGTTAAATGGAACATAAAATTGCCACGCACCTCTGATTCTCTGCTTTGATTGCCTTTTCATATAAAGGGTGGCCATCATGCAAGCAAGCCTTGTTAAAGTTCCTAGTCACTATGGCAGTCTTTTTCCAGAACGAGAGAAGCCAGGTTGGACCACCTCAGGCCAGCTTTGAGTTGATGATTTGTGTGTTGTGATTAGATCTGCTGCCATCAGTCAAGACAGCCAGCCAACTAGCTTGGTTACTGGCTGCCCTAAAATATTGTTCCTGATTGACTGAATTTTAATTGGAGCTTTATATTCAGGTAGACTACTCTCCTGTTACCTACACCTGGCTTCATTCCTTTTCCTAAGCCCACTCTTCCATTTTTTGTTTTGTTTTTTTTGTTAATTCCTTGCCTTCCCAGCTAAGATTGTATCTACCTTTCTTCATTTTGGTGTCTTATATAAACAAACACTGGAGGCTCATGCTTAGTACTGTGTGTATCTTTACATTTCTTGGAATAAACTTCTGAATGGGGCAAGAAGAAATAATTTTCTATTCTAAACTGGTGCCCTATTGGAATTTTGTCATACAGGTAAACATTTTGCCTTTCTCTACACTACACATTTGTGTTTTTATGGCATAATTTGCAGCCTTAGTCTTGGCTTTTTCTGTTTAGATAGAACTTGATAAAGTGCTTCTGTGGATCCTGCTTTCTGATGACATACCTTTTCAACTGTCCACATGCTGCAATGAAAGGCCGGGGAGTTTAAAACTATTATTATGTGCAGGGAAATACTTCATTATTCAACGTATGAAGTGTGGAAAAGCACATCCGTATTAAAACCTAGCATAGAATTATAATCCTGTTCTGGGCATGATTCTTCAGTGCTAAAATCAGACTACTAGTGATAGCACAATAGGTCATGTGGGACTTTCATGCATCATTGGCTGTTGTCCAGAAATACCTATACATTCTATGGTAGAATGGTTAAAAATGCTCACAGTCTAAGTTTAGCAAGGGCTATCTACTTGGTCTTATGTTTGGTCTGCGGGTAACTTGGTTATTTAAAGAAGAAGAAGAAGAAAAGCCAATTTCACGTTAGTCTTTCAATGTGTTTTTACTTGTGGCTTGTTGGGAAGTGTGTGTGTGTTTTTAAATCTATAACTATGATCTTTTTTGTTTAATTTAAGCTGTAGTATTAAATTTAAACTAGTTTCAAAAGTAATGACATGCATAGTACTGATTTACACTCCAATAGAAATAAGGTATTCTTTTGCATTTTGTATAAGTTGAAATACCGAGCTTATGACCATACTAGAACCCTGATTATCAGCAACTCCTCACTTGTGTTTAGGTCTGGAATGATAGAACTACCAGGAAAACAACAGAAGTTAATGTACTTTTCAGGCCAAAAGCAAACTTTCTGTCTAAAATTACATTTTTTGACTGTAGTTAGGTACTCTAACCACTGCTGATCAATGGCACAATGTGCTTTTTCTCCTCAAGGTGGTCTAAAGCTTTCAAAATTGATCAGAGCAAAGAATAGTTGATTATTTTGTATTTTCTCAACTCCAAACATTTTTTAAATATTTCTGCAATAGTGATTTTTTTCATGTCTTTTTTATGTTTTGTCATGACTGTATTCTAGATTTTTAATATTAGAATATTATAGTAGGAGCATTAGCAACCTTTGTATTTAGGTTGTCTAACATTTTCAGTATGAAATGTTTCCCAACTTTTTAAAAGAGATCTAACGCCTCCATAGTTTGCATCAGTACTTTGAAATTTGGCCTTTGTATAAAGGGGAAGGTGCTTTTTTGCTGGTCTTATGAAAATATATTTTGATTTGGGCAAGTTATATAAGCTATTGAAAATCATAATTTCCCAGATTTGTTTTGCTCAGTTGACTGTGCTAGAGACTGACCTGCAAAATTCCTCAATTTCTATGAACACAGCACATGCATTGCCCTGTCATCTCAATTCAGCAGCAAAATGAGCAAAATGCCATGCAGATTTGAAATTTGAGGGGGGTGGGGACCAGACAAAATGGCTGCAGATTCCACTGTACACCCCCCCCCCAAATCAAAATGGGGGGGGGGGGGGATGTGCACTAGGCTGGGGACCCGGGGTCATGACTTAAATCCTACCAGGAGGTTGCAGAATCTGGTAATAGAACCCAGGATTCTAACATGGTAGACCCACCTTCTGCCACTTAGCTATGCTGTCTCACAGAACAAAGTTGACAATTACTCAGCTCTTCTGCCTGTAAAGCACGGCTACTTGTGTATATGGCTTACTGTTTCACTCTGTAAAGCATTCTCCTCTAGAAGCTTATTCACTGAAAAAGTTGTGCAAGCTGTTGTAGGTAATCATTGAGCATTTTAGGAAAATGATGTGCTGAAGGTTCAGATTTCATATGATGATAGGGATGTGTTCACATAATGGAATTTAGGTTTTTAATATTTTTAAATACCTAGGAAATAGCAGGCATACAGAAACTATATTAAAATAATGTTATTAAGGCAATAAAGTCAATTATTCAGAAATTGAGAAATACAAGAATTAAGGTTGCCTCTGTAGCCCTAATTCTGCCCCCATATACATAAGCATTATGATATAGGCTCTACGTGATATACTATTTTTTTTTCCACATCCGGGATGCATGGAGCTCAGGGAATGAGTCAAGTGTGTTGAATTTTTTTTTCCAGCCTCATCATCCATAAATTACTGTATCTACTGAACTCATCTAAAATTCCCTGCACTAAAGAAGGAATTATTGATTTCCTTATGGGCTTTTCTGTGGTACTCATCACTGTAATATCTGCACCTAACAAACGTTAATTTCTTCACAATACCCATGTGAGAAGAGGAGGATTTTTACAGAGTTGCAACTGAGAAACAGAGATATTAAGTCCAAACTCGCAAGCGTCTCCACTAATTTTGGGTGCTTCAGTGACTTAGGGAGTAATTTATGACATCATCTTGGGCCTCATTTGTGTGTGTGCGCACGCAAGTGCGTGTGTGTCTTTTTCTAAGAAGTACAGACATTTAACTATTGTCTTAGCTGCAATTTCTTGTAGGAAAATTTGGTTTTATTTATATCTGTTGTCATCTATTTTGTAAAGTAGCTTGAACTGCTGGTATCAAAATCATATCTGTTGCACCTGATATTTATAAAGCCACGATTCCTAACTCTCTTTCTTCTAATTCTGGTAGCATTAGTACTTGATCTTACAAAAATATATTCTGATTTAAATTTTTGCTGTATGTTTTATTAACTTGGGCAAAATAGTATTGGTCAATCGTTGCCTTTGATATCTGAAATGAGTTGGTTGTTAATTGCTGCCATTCTCAGTAATATCTTTTGTGCTTTGATAGATAATTTATGTCCTATGAGATTATTCAGGCATAATTATCCAAGAATAAGCTGAACTGCAGACCTAATAAAATTATTCCTTGAAGAGATGTTGCCATTTATTTTACCCTCCAACTCAGATTAACACAGCCCCTCTTTGCACATGAATATTGAGATAAAAAATTATGAAACATCACTTAATAATTGGGCTTGTGGGAAGCCCACTTTCTCTGTGGTTCTCTGTTTTTTAATTTAAGAACTCACAACTTAAACTTGTACAATGTTAATGGAGAAAATACGGCTTTAAATGGAACTGCCTTGTAATTTTGACTATGGAGCCAGGACTGTAGCTATGTAATCTATATACACACTCATATGTGATGGTTGTGTTTGTGTTTGTGTGTGTGTGTATTTGCTTTTAAAGTTTTTATTTTGATCTTGAAGGCAAAATACAACTAGAACATAATCTTGAAAAGTAGAATTTTTGAAAATTAAAGTGACAAAACTACTTCCCAGTAAAGTTTTCTAACTTTTTCCAAGTATTATGTCTTTTGAGGTTACATTCTGATTGTGTTTTGCATTCAGAATCAAAGTAAAAACACTCAAAAGCAAAAAGATAAAAATTGAAACAATGCCAGTTTTATAGCCATCATTATAAAGAACTCAGGTTTATCTTGCTGAGGAAATAGGTAAATGGAAACATTAAGACTTTGAGAAGCTATTCTGTAATATGGTATGATGAATTGTTACACAGTACTTTCTAAATTCATTTTTTTTAAACATACTAGATCAAGGAAAAAATGTAATTATCCAAAACAACTAACAAAATCAGAGCACCCATTAAAGTAATAATTTTCCTGATATAGAATTGACAGCCTCTGTATTGCTTGTGCCTTAGGAATGCAATGTCCAACTGCTTTATTCTTTAAATTAGCTCAGCATTCTACACTGAGAATGAAAGATCAGTGAGAGTTACAATAGAGAGAGCATACAAATATACACTCCCTTTGAACAATAAAAATATGTCAAATATTAGGTGTGGCAGTTCAAAGTATGTAATGACGTATATCACAAAGCTGCTGTCCTATTAAAAACTTAGTATGTACAACCACCACTATATTTCAGAAAGAGCTGTAGTGGTTGTGTACAAAAATGCTAAAATCAATCTTTCCAAACTTTTAAATTCCATTGACATCACTTAGGAAATATCATTCTGTATTTTCTTACTAGATTATGTAGTTTGCATTCAGGAACATGCAATATTAAAACTAATGATTATTTCCTTTTTTCATCCTCCCGAATGAGGATGATATTCAAAAGTGATGAGTCACAGTATTTTTGCATGCAGTCTCTAACATCTTGGTATCTAATACTAGATTAAAAATTTTTCTTCAGAATACAGAAAAAGACATTGATGCTGTCAACATATCAGTTTCTTCCAGAATATCTTTTTTGTTTTGTTTCTTTTGACTTGCGGAATGTGTTTTTAGCTTCCAGTGGGTCATGGGAGAGAAGCAGTTTTATACTGGTATAACCATGTCCCCACTAGGGGGCTGTACTGCTTTATCTGTGTTTCTAAACAGATATGTTTAAAGAAGTATAAAAATTGTGTATAGATAAGCTCTAAGGCCTTATCTAAACAGTTTGTGTTTCTTCATTAGGGGATTGTAGATGGAGTTTTAAATTGATTTAGATTAACTTCTGTAATATAGAGAGAGCTTGTACCAAAAATCCCTTCTCAACTTCTTCTTTTCCTTCTTATGATTTCATTTTTACAGTAGCTTTTCAGTCATCAGAGTTTTCCAACCAAAATAGGACCAGAATTTGTAATATATGTGTAAAAGCAGAAGGAAAAAAAAACTTTTCAAGCCTTCTTTATACATCATAAAGAAGCAAATTACCACCCTCTCCCCCTTTCCAGGTCAACTTTTACATAGTTTTTGTCCTGGGTATGGAGGAAGAAAGAGAAGATAGAAAGAGTGTGCCTTTAGGCAGGGCCCAAGAATAATTTTTTCGGGCCCAGTACAAACTTGTAACATGGGCCCCCTCCCACAAACATATCACAATCCCTCATCCCATACATACCATCTCATGAGCCATGAAACGTTTTTTCTTCATGGTAATGGGGGTTGCAGCCTGAACCGGGCCCCCCACGGCCTCCAGGCCCCCCGGGTTCCCCAGGGCCTGGTAAAATGTACCCTTTCCCCCAACATGTGGGGACTCTGCCATTAAGCTGCATTTCTGTTCATTTATCTCACCTGGGAACTGTCTAGCAATAACCAGTGCTGGTCATCCATCCTTCCCTAAACTGTCCCATTTGTTGGAAGGCTTCCAAACCTGGTCCCAGCCTTATATGAGGATTAAAGAAGCTTGGGGAAAAGGGGTTACCTAGGAGCCCCAACCCTGTTCTCTGGCTTTTCTGAGAGAGATCTTCCTTCAAGTCCATGTCCAATTCAAGTTTATCAGGGAAATGCCCTCCTCCACACCCCACAATGGAACAAGTGTCTGAACTGGACACCTTCCACCTGCTAAATTATGACAATTGAATCTTACCAGCTGGCCTACCCAACTAGATCAGTGAGCTGCTGAAGGGAAGGTGAAAAATAAATCTTACCCTGGCCAATCTGGAAGTGAGGGGAAAATTTCTTCTCAGGTCCCAGGAAGGCAACTATCACAATGCCCACAGGCACAGCGGATACCAAAACTAATCCCAGGGTTGGAGCCCCCGTCCTGGGTGTGAAATACACTACAGCCAGAGGGAAAAGGCTTATATGCTCCCTCTCAGATGTGCAGGAGACAGTGGATTCCCATAGTCCCCCTCTAACCAATGAGCTAGGATGATGCGTCTTCTATCCCATCTCCCAATCCAAACCCATGAGGAACCTGAACTCTTGCAGTGAGAGTAAGGGAGATCCCATAAAGGAGCCTTAGATCCCCTGCCTCTGAGACTTCAAGGAGTGCATTAGCTATTCCTAGTTGTTGCATCAACATAGTTTTTCTTGTCATATATGTGATATCTGATTTTAACAGGAATGTAATTTTGTTCAGTTTTTTCTATTATCATCTCTGTTATAACTTAAATATAAACCTTTATTTTTGATGTAGGACCATGGGCAATTGTATAGGCAGATACTAGCATAATGAAGCAATCAACTGAAATTATTTGTATCCATTTGTTTGTCTCGATGCAATTTTTGTTGTTAAAAACTATAGTTGCATAGGAGATTATATTGTTTTTGGAAACTCAGCACCTTGTATTTCCTCAAAAGTAGATTTTTTGCTTCTGAAGATGTTTGGTAAAAGTCCTCCTAGAATTGACTGCATCAGGACTTCCTACTTTGTGTGGAGAAATGCTTTTTTCAGCTTTTTAATGTTAGAATTTGTAAGGAAACTGCATGTTTACATTTTTATGGCCATGGGTAGATTTTAGGAAACTCTGTATTTGAAATTAGCAGCAAGAGATCTAAATTCTAAGATGAGAAATAGGCAGAATAGGAAGATATGTTTTGAAATACTGGCATTTAAATCTCACTGGATTTTGGGGAAAGGGGAATATGAGAGGAGGTGCTTAATTAAATCTCTGGAATTGACTTTGAGCATTTTTAAATGTAATGTATGGTTTCTATTCATTTATGAATGGGAAAGTTTGACCTCAGATTTCAAATTTCTTGATTTCTGTGATACTAAGAAGTGCCACATAATTGATTCTCACCACACCCAAAGCCACAATTTAGAAATGGAGAAGACTTTTTGATATAGTACTTAAAAGAAATGTTGTGAGTGATTCAGCTGTATATCCCAAGCGGTTTGCTTAATCTAGAAATAAAACTTGAGCTGCTCCCTGTGTGGTCTTTGGCAGTGATTAGTCACTTCACAAAGGTTGCTTGAGGGAGATGGCATTTCCTGCTGCTCTGGCGGATGCTTCAAATTCAAAGAATATTTAGCAACATTATAGTTATCACAAGATGGAGAAAGCTAGGCACTGCTACTCCAATCACAGACTTGTATCATAGATAGAACATTGCTTCATTGGCTGTGAATGTAAAGGGACATAGCAAGTGAGACTGACATAAAACAGCACAGAAAATGAGTGGATATGGTACTGAGCAACAGTGGCTAGATTTCTAACATCCTGACTGGTGTCCATGTAAGTCAGCAGTGTGTAAAGTAAAAGGTTTAAAAAAAAACACCCACTCTTTGGTAGCAAAGGTTTATATGTATGTTAAATTATCTTAGCTGCATAAGGCAAAATGAACAGTACAGATTATTACAATCTTAAATACAGCAAGAACAGCATTGTTTACCTCAGCATCCATTTCCCACGTAATAAAAGAACAGAAAACCTAGTTTTTTGTTGTACTTTTATGTGGTGGACAGTTGAGCTATTATTTCAGCAACTATTTATTTGAACACATTTCATGCCTTCCTTGCAGTAAGAAGAATCAAAGTTGGATTGATTGTACTTACTGAACTCTTACTTCTAGATACCACCAATGCAGTAGTATAGAAATACAGTATAATCCATCATTCTCAGTCAAATCCTTTAGTTAGCCTAGAATTAAGGTTGTAAATAATTACATGTTACTTAAAGGGAAAAATCTTTTTAAAATGGTAATTTTCCAAATGCAAGTGTTATTTCAAAGCTAAGGATATACTTTTAAAAAAACATGATACAGTGATAGGCATTGTCACAAAAGCTTTATATAAATATATAGAAAAAAATTAAAGCATGCCAATGGACAGGTAAGGTCACCCAAATAACTGTAACACAACTATTTGTCAGGTTTAATTCTCCTTATTTTAAAACAAATGTCTTGTTCCCTTATGATCACCTTTTTTTCTGCTTATGCATACTCAGAAGAGAGAGCTTGAATTTAGCTGTCAGTGCTTAATAAGGAATGGTTCCTTTTGGGGAGGGGGCTGAGAGAGTATTGGGAGGATGGTTTTGATACTCTTACTGCCATTATTTATAAGATAACCTATGCAGTTAGTAACCATTACTTGTAAAAGTTCACCAAAAAGGGGTTCAAATCTCCTAATCTCAATGAAGGAGCTATAAGAAGTCTCTGGTAAACCTCTGGTAAAATTATATACAGTATATGTGTACAATGTCAGGGCAACAGTAGCATAGTGAAGTCAATATTATGTATGGGAACACCAGCTCAGCAACTGTTTGATGTTGCCTATTACCCTTGAGGTGCCCCTCAGTCCTGTCCTTTTCTGTTACTGTGAATAATGTAAATTGTGTTCATAGGTTTGCAACCTGTCTCAGTTTATTAATAGAAAATATATTATTTTGGGTGGGTTGCCAATTTGGTGTCCATAATTAGGTAAAAGTCAAACCTAATTTTTCCCTTCTTCCTCCTTAACTTTGTGTTCATATGCAGCTAACTTTCACCTAATTTAGTTAGCCATGTGGCTAATGTTCCATATTGGAAATTGTGATAATCAGACTCTACCATAGAATATATGAAATTTTCCACAGATTAATGATACATACAGAACAAAAAACAACAATATATAATTTTTTTTTACTTTATCTATGTAACTAGCATAAATATATTGGAATCTGTTGTAATATAGAAGGATTTGCTAAGGCACATCTTATGGAGAGGTTAGGTTTACTGTAAATAGCGTTATCAACATTTTGAGCATAACAGATGAGCCAAGTGATCATAATTTTTGAAGTATAGCAAATTGTGACATTTCACTACTAAGTGATGTTAAAAAATGCTTCTCTGTGATGACAATTTTTTCTTTACATTTTCATTATGTACAGTTTTGTGGATGAATGAAAAATAAAAATGATTATCAGTGCACCTGGGGTGAGATCTTTACCCTGCTGAAGAACCGTTACTCCTGTTAAAAGTCCTGGTTCTGGTTAGGGGAAAATTCCTTTTGTTCAGGTAGTGTGAAAGTTGGCTGTAGGGCTATGCACACAGCACACAGCACACAGTGCAACAAAGATACCCCAGGCAGTACTGTGGACAGCTGCCAAAACTTTAGTTAGGCCCTAGAGATGTCTGAATTGTGCTGGGGGCTTCTCTGTCCCCCAGAGTAGCTGAGAATCAGGATGGCTTAAAATCACCTAGTTCCCTCCGAGACTGTGAGTTCTGTGTAGTGCCTCTCATAGAGGTGCAGTACAGAATATCAACTTTTTTAAATTTTTCCCTTCAATAAAATGTATATAGCTCATGTAATCCAGTGTGTGACAGAAATTGTGATCCTGAAATACTTCTGATCTTAAAAAGAAAAAAAAAATTCAGAAAGTCAGATTAGTTAAATATTTTTCTATGTTTATAATTATACTGCAAACTCTAGTCTGATAACTTTGAATTTCATAGCACACACACCAAACAATACTATGTTTGGAAATCTTATAGTTCCCTCAGCTGATAACTTATTTTTTTGTGAAATATGGGTTCTTGTGTATTTTATCTGCTTTGGAACAATAAGCCATACTGTTGATACGAGTAGAACATTGTCTAAACTGTGATAACTCGAAATACTGTTAGTAACCGCCTAGCTTGATTTAGACAGATTAGGTCTGGACAGAAATATTGTGTGTTCTTAGTTGTCAAAGCCTAGTAATGTAGTGAAGAGTATTCAGTGACAGTTAACTAAAAATATCATTAGTGAGATTTACCCAGATACAGTGTGTGCAACTCTGGAAGGCTATGAAAACTTTTAAAGAACCTACATTTTCACTTTCTTGGCTAAAAGATGATTAAGCTTAATTGGAATATTTGTTTTGTTTTTAATAAACAGATGTATTATCCTCTGTTCCCTATGTTTTCTGCCCAGATAAACTGCTCTGGAAAGAGAGATTCTGAAATGTGCCAGATTTCAGACTATTCACTGAACATCTTGAATTCACTTTTCCAGTGTATTTTATTTATTTTATATATCTTTTGGCTAGTCAGAGATTTTTATCAAAGGAGAGCTTCAGCCTTTGTTTCAGTTTTGCATATACTTTTCCTACTTTGACTTCTTCTGTTTTGACTTCCCTCTATTTTGAGAAACAAGAATTGGGGGCTTTTGCAGATGTTGATCTATCACATTGGACTGATTCTTATGTTCATCAGATGCAACCAATAACTCTTCAGTTCTTCGAGGAGTGTTCCTGTGGGTGTTCCACTTTAGGTGTCTGTGCGCCCTGCACCTGTTGTTGGAGATTTGTAGTAGCAGTGCCTGGTGGGGCCGCAACATAGGCTGTCCCCATCTCACACCGCTTCAGGAGGTTACATAGCGCTGTGCGACCAATCAACCCTCAGTTCCTTCTTTACCACCTTTGGCTTGAGTTGGAGCACTTAGCAACACCTATTACTTCAACTTCGTTTAGGATAGTTAATAGCTTAAATTTTGGAGTTAGTTATACTTAACCTTACTATTTACCTTATTTTGATTCCAAAAAAACAACCACTTTTATTTTTCTCTTACTAGAATATTAAGTTTTAGTTCCATAGTTATCCTTTAGACTAGCTAATTGTGGCCCTCCCACCCCTTTATGGGACAAAAACCTCTCTGGCATGCCCTGCTCTCCGGGATTCAAATGCTGTCTAACATGCAGTCTGCCAGTCATGGTCTTTGATGGCCATGCACAGTGTATCTGCTGCCTGGGCAAGACACATATACCGCAAAAATGCTCACTCTGTCATAATCTGAAAGCCAGAGCCATGAAGGCTAGAGATCTCCAACTAAAATTATTGACGATGGAGAAATCTCTACAGCCAGCCTTAGACTTGTCTACACTTACCTCGGAGATTTGGTGGCAGTCGAATGGAGTTACGCAAACTACGCAAAAAACTTGCATAACTCCCGTTGACTTCTGTGCTTCTGTTCTGCGCACCATCTTCACTGCACTGAGCCGACGAGAACCACGTTCCTGTCGACACAGCGCTACGCCATTTGAGAAGGTGGTCTTAATACATCAATTTCTGAATCAACTGAGCGGGTCTTCACTGACTGCTCAGTCAATCCAGATAAGTCGATCTGACGGCAGCGAATTTGCTGCTGTCAGTGAAGACATAGCCTCAGATCCAGAGTTGCAGATGCCCCCTCTCCCCCATTGGGCAGCGATAGTCTGAAACAGCCTCTGACAGAGGTCCTTCTGTGACGGCTCATGCAAAAGAGCACCCTGCCAAGAAAGCTCCAAAAAAACCCAGGCTCCAACTTTCTCCTTCACAAGAACCAGTGATGAAACAGTGCTTTCTGGCCACAGAAACCCAATGGTACCAACAGCACTGGGAACATCAGACTCCGATGCATCGGGACCATCTGGTACCATGGGCATCTTTAAGAGCAAAAGGACTAAGTGGGCTAGCTCAGACACAGAAGGGATAACAAAACCCTCTGCCTTGGTGCCCTTGGAGCCAAAGAGGCACTTGGTACCGAGCAGCTCAACACAATTGCAGACAATGGCGTCACCTTCAGCAACTACAGTGCACAGCACAAGACTGTTGGCACCAGTGACTACAACACAGATGTCAGTACCACTGGCACTGGCATTGGTACCACCGTTCCCAGTATCACAACAATTTCTAAAGCACCGAGACTTAATGGTCTCCTCGACTCTGGAATGTCCGCTCCTTGGTACTGACCACACTCCAACCCGCTGGGTACCAAGCTGACTGACTACCCTGCCTAGGTCCACCTTTCCCTTTTCAAGTGAGGGTGAGGAGTAGAATGAAGGGGAGATATATTCATTACATCACTCTTCACCCACACATTCATCCACCAGACCAGGGCCATCTCAATAAAGGGCTACCATTCAGGCTCGGAGTCACAGAGCTGGTATCCACCCCCATGGATGCCACCACCCATGCCTTTTTCACCACAGTGGCCCTACTGGGATCTGTGGGTTGCATACTGGGCACAACATCACAACCCCACTAGCTGACCTAGATCAAGAGCACAACACTCCCCCTCACCATCCATACCAGGACCTTCAGAACCTCAGGAATAGATGATCGAAAAGACTGAGGAAGCCTCAGACCAAGAAGCCTCACCACCAGCCAACTCATCTTCATCACCAGACAAAACAATAATGCCCTCACCTCCCAGCATGGGGGATGATTTCAAACAGTTCCAGGAAATCCTTAAAAGAGTAGTTGAGTCACTGGACATTTCATTAGAAGTAGCAGCCAAGTGCCAGCATAAACTGCTGGATATTCTCCAGACATTAACCTCATCTAAGATAGCCTTATCAATTAATGATGCACTCATGAATCCAGCAACAGCACCTCCATCCTGTAAAAGAGCTAACACAAAGAACTACATACCATCTAAGGGAATTTTTTTTTTTTTTCAACATCCCACACCAAATTCCCTTGTGGTGGACACAGTAAACAAAAGGGGAAGGCAGCACCACTCCAGAACCACCTCATGCAACAGGGACTGGAAGTGGCTAGACCTCTTTGGCCACAGGCCTATTAATCTATGAGTTTACAATTTAGGATTGCAAACTATGAAGTCCAAATGGCAAAATACACTCACACAATATTTTCAGAAATGATAGAATTTATTAACCTTTTAACTGAGGAAAATAGAGAACAATTTACGGCTAGTATCTCAGAGGGCCATCTCATTGTCAGGACAGCACTAAACTTTGCAGACATGGCAGCATGCTCTATCGCAACAGCCTTAGTCATGCATTGTGCATCATGGCTCCATCTCTCTGGCTTCTTGAGAGAAGTGCAGGCGATGATTGAGGACCTGCCATTCAAAGGCCCAAAGCTGTTTGCAGCCAACACAAATGAGTCCTTCATACCTTGAAGGACTCGAGGGCAACACTAAAATCCCTGGGCATTTGTACACCTGCGAATAAGAAAAAACAGGGCAGGTATTATACACAAAGATTCCGGTCAATGCCTTATTCACACCTACAGAGGCTATATGACCAGCGACGAAAACAGAGACAGACTAAATGACAGACCCCCTCCCAACCTTGGATGTCCCAACAATCCACCTCCAGATAGCAGTTTTGTAGTGTGATCGAGAGCACAAGACACACACAAATTCAAGTGTTGGAAACATACCATCTCTCATCCATTCGAAAATCGCTTAACACTATTTCACGGAGTCTGGCAGACCATCACATCGGACAGATGGATTATAGAAATAATTTAAACTGGATTCTCTATTCCATTTGCCTCCATTCCACCAATCCACCCTCCCTGCCCATCTCTCTTCAGCGACCCCTTTCCCAAGTCCTACTGGGACAGGAGGTAGACCACTTCATACACCAGTTTAGTGGGAACAGCTTAGTGGGAAGGGGTTCTACTCACATCATTTTCTAAACCAGAAAAAGACCGGTGGATGGAGCCCATCTTCAATTTCAGAAAACTCAACAAATTTTCCTGAAAACCCAGCATATCAAAATGGTGACACTAGCAACCATAATTTCAGTCCCCCGTTTCTAGTACTGGCTCTCAGCCCTCAACCTCCAGGATAATATTTTTTCATATAACAATACATCCCTCACAAAGGAGATTTCTAAGGTTCATCCTAGGTAAACACCACTTCCAGTACAAGGTACTACCTTTTGGACTATTGACCATCCCAAGGGTATTTTCCAAGGTTTTAGCAGTGGTGGCAGTGCACTTCAAAGACATGGAGTCATATTTCCATATTTGTCTAATAAAGGCATCAACAGAACAAGAAGCAATAGATGCCACATGCAGCACGATAACCCTTTTAATAAACTTAGGGTTACAAATAAATGCACAAAAATCAACACTCCTACCTGTGCAGAATCTGGAATTCATTGGCGCCTACCTTAACTGCCCAAAAGCTACAGCCTCTCTACTTCATCAACACTTCACAACCCTTATCAACCTAACAGCGACAATAATGAACAGTCCACAGATATCAGCCAGAATGTCTGCAACTGCTGGGTCACATGTCAGCAATGATGTTTGTTGTCAAACACGCCAGACTACAGATGAGATGTCTACAAGCCTGGCTCCAGACAGTGTCTGTGTGATATGTACACAGTCTAAACAAACACCTTACAATGTTAAACAAAATAAAGGACTCCCTAAAATGGTGGATACAGCCATACAATGTTTGTGCAGGGGTTCCTTTTGTACAAAAGCCTCCAACGATGACAGTTGCTACAGTTGACTCCTTTAATAGGTTGGAGAGTACATTTGCTCAACCACAAAGTCCAAGGCCAATTTAGGCCAAAGGCCATCGGAATCCAACCTACATATAAATTTACTGGAGCTAAAAGCTGCCTGCAATGAATACCTTATCATATCCCTTATCAAGAACAAAGCTTTAAAGCTCCTCATAGACAATATAGCTTGCATGTTCTATATAAACCGGCAAGGGGGGGCATGATCACACTCCTTATGCATAGAAGCCATGCTGCTCTGGAACTGGTGCATCAATCTCAGCATAGACATCTCAGCATCCTACCTTCCAGCATATCAAAACACCACTGCAGATGTACTAAGCAGAAAATTTTCCCAGAATCACGAGTGGAAGATAGGTCCTGAGTCCTACACAACGTATTCCCACATTGAGTGTTCCCATCTATAGACCTCTTCGCAACAGCTCAGAACATCAAGTGCCCACAATTTTGCTCCAGAATGGGACTGGGACCCTACTCCCTAGGCGACAACCTGCTCACCAAACGGGATGAGCCACTAATGTATGCCTTTTCTCCAACCCCTCTACTGTCCCAGGTCATACACAAGATAAGAGCAGACAACTCCAGAGTCATCTTCATAGCCCCTATATGGCCCAAAGAAACATGGTTCCTGTCCCTCTCAAAAATGATTGTCTCCCCACCTCACAACCTTCCTCTACTACCTCATCTCCTCTCCCAAGATGTGGGACAGGTTCATCATCCCACCTGGCAAAATTCGACATCAAGGCTTGCTACTCCATGGCTTCAAGAAAATGACATGACCTGCTCGGAGGAAGTAAGAGATGTCTTGCTCAACAGCCGTAGACCAGCTACAAGACAAATGGAGGCAGTTCAGAACATGGTGCCAGAATAAACAAATCATGCAGGCATCTTCTCCTTTACCAATGGTGTTGGACTACATATTAGAACTTAAAAAACTGTGACTTTCCACAAGTTCTGTCAGAGTATTCTTCGTAGCCATCATTCACCCAATAACCAAACATTTTCTTAAGGGCATCCGTAATACTTACCCTGAACACAGGCACCAACTCCTACATGGGAACTCAATCTAGTTTTGCAGGAACTTTTTGGAACCCTATTTGAACCACTAACAACGTATTCTCTACTTCATCTATCAATGAAGGTAGCCTTCCTTGTCGCCATCATGTCCGCTAGATGTGTGGGGGAATTAGAAGCCCTCATGGGCCCCCCCACACGCACACACAAGGTTCTTCAAAGATAGTCACCTTAAGACCACACTCCAAGTTCCTAACTAACATTGCATCCCTATTCCATTTAAATCAACCCATTCATTTACCTGCATTCTTCCCAAACCACATAGAGACAAACAAGAAGCAGCACTCCACACCGTAGATGTCCAAAGAGCACTAGTGTTCTACATTGAAAGAACAAAGCATTTCAGAAAGTCACCAGCGTTATTCCTGTCTATCATAGAATGATTAAAAGGGGAGGCCATATTGAAACAGAGACTACCCAAATAGATATCTGGCTGCATCCATTTGTTATCAACAATTGTCCCAATTGGGACCCGCACGCATTCTACCAGAGTGCTATCAGCTTCAATAACCTTCCTTAACAATGTCCCTATTATGGACATCTGCAAAGCAGCAACTGGGGCGTCAGCCCATACATTCACAATGCAGTATGCTATAGACCAGATGCTCTATTTGGATTTATGGTCTTATCAACCGTCACAACTGCAACTCCGAAGCCCCTTTCTTCCACTGAGGGGCACTGCTCTACAGTCACCTAAAGTGGAGCACCCACAGGGACCCTCCTCAGAGAAGAAGAGAAGGTTACTTACCTTGTGTGGTAACCGAGGTTTTTTTAGATGGTTGTCCCTGTGCATGCTCCAATACCTTCCCTCCTCCCCTTTACTTCAGAATTTTTCCTACAGTTAATACTCTGCAGTAAAAAGGGAACCGAGGGACGGTTGGACGAACCAACTGAAGCGGGGCAAGATGGGGACAGTGCATTGCAGCCCAACCAGGCACTGCTACTACAAATCTCGGTTTACAGATGCAGGGTGCACAGACATCTCAAGTGGAGCACTCACAGTGACAACCATCTCAAAGAACCTCAGTTACTGCACAAGGTAAGTAACAGTCTCTTGTTTGTTATATCCATTTTTTTCTTTCATTATAGCAAACAGACTTCATTTTAGTTTAGCAGTTTTTCTTATATTAGCCTACAAACTGACCTGGGGGTGACCTTTTTTATTTAAAGAAAATTTCTTTTCAGATTTGTGGTGGTTAGTCTGAGGGATAGCAGTTTTCTATCAGTGACATATCTGTCCTATCTTCACAAATAAGCAGCAACCTCTAGAGACCAAAGTTGTAACTATGGGTCTGCTGCATAGTCTAGCATCATAGGCTTCTTTTGAATTAATAACTCCACATACCTAGTCCATAAAGATAGCTTTAAAAAAATGGAACTGGCTTTCTTCAGTACCCTTAAATAATTTTCAAGATGATTTTTTTGGAAAGCCGTTTGATTAATGTGAACCTTGAATAGTAACTAACTTAGATGTTTAAGCAAACTTACTTGGTTTACTTCACATCTACAGTATATCTGCCTTCCATCTGCTCAGGTTCAAGTTCTGTAATTTGTAAGGCTGCAGCTACTCATGAACTTGTGTAGCCTTTATAACAAGCCGATTATGTGAACGGCTTTGCAATAACATGAAACCAGTCTCCTGTATGGCTGCCCCACTGGTCCCAAAGTGATTTGAGAGATTTAGATGGGCAAGAACAATATGCCATTATCATCTTTTATATTGTCCCCAATTGACCTGGTTTGCAGATTTGATTCAGGTATCCATAGACAGACACTGGTTCCTTTCACCCCTTCCTAGTAATGCCTCGTTTATTTTTATTTTTTCTGCTCTCTCTCGGTAGCCCTTCATCTCGGGCTGAATATGCCATCTGTGTCAGTCTGATGTATGGTGAGCTAAATATTCAGTGAAGGAATCCTTTCTTCTTCTTATTTAACATTCTTGCATGATCAGGCATTAGGAAGCATATTATATTAAATAAGATTTTTTTTCCTTTTAGTGCCATTATTATTCCATTATTCCTGTGTTATTCTCAGTTTTCTCCCTAAGAATCTACAATTGTCTTTCTAATATCCAGTGACCAACACTACAATAAGTGACTGCATACAAATAAATTGTTGCTTCTGCAAACCTCTTTTGAGATCCTAAAATCCGTCTCTCTAAATTCCTGATCAATAAAATCTTGTTTGCAGTAACATCATTTCTCCAAGAACATTCAGTGAAGTTCAGCTTTGTTCTTTAAAATCACTTTTCAAATGTTCTGTAGGAATGCATTCTAAGGGGTTTCTTCTTTCTCCACTATGTGGCCTCCTGGTTATTCTTCTGCCTTTAACCATAAAGGAAGTGAAACTGGTACATTCTAGACATTTGATGTACCTAAAAATGATACCCAGAAAAAAGTAAGGGTATCTGGTCTTCTGAGGGAAGAAGATCATGCTCTGGGGAGAGACTTAAAAGTCTTTCAAAGGTGAAAGCACCTTTTATTACTGGTTTAATACCTACATTTCAGGAGCCATGGATTTTGGTTGAAGAGTGTTGAGGACTGGTTGTCTCCGAGTAATCCTTTCCCCATCCACACAACTCCCAGAACTGCTAGATTCAAGTAGTTACAAATGGGAAAAATCTTACTATAAAAATAAAAACATTACTTGTGAATTATATTTCAATGTTTCTGATGAACGGGTCTTTAACAACTCTTCTGGATTATATTGTTCCAAGTGTATAGTGTTAATGTTTTTTGCAGAAGGAAGGAGAGAGGATGAGAGAGTGCTGTTTTCGTTAAGAGTGGAGGCAACAGGTATCTTACACGATGTTTTTGTTGTGTTTTTATTTAGTAAAGTTATTCTCTATTCCTGAGCGGAATGGAAGTTAATACTGCATAAACCAGGAGAAACAACATAGGACCTAGAGCTCCTGGTGACAAACATCTTTGGCACAATACTTCTGTCACTCAGATAATAGAAGTATAATATCCAGCATTTCCATGTGAAGTAGCTGAAATGGGGAAACATAAATTATAGGTTAAAATCATTAAAAAATATAGCCACGGGGAAAGTCCTATCATTCTATAATGATAGAAATTCTCTGCAGAATTCTCTGCGTTGAAACCCTAGGTAAAAAGGGAGGGGAAAAAAAGAGAAATCCCTTCTTTAATTTCTGTGTTTGCAGTTTTTCTGCAAAAGGGTCATCTGTAAACCTCTAGAGATGGAAATATATTATAGTATATCTGAATAAATGTTAAAAACATACCATTTATTAACATGAACAAGTAATATAGTGTTTCCTAAAAAAGCAAAATATAAATGTTTACAGTATGATATATATGTATATACCTATACAAAACATGCATTGCTGTGACTATTGAGTTTATTAAATGTAATACATTTCCTCATGCCAGGGCTGCCTTGTACTTGAAAATAGTTCAGTGCATAAGGAAATAAAAGGGGGATAAAAATCACAAGAGGAAATGTATTACATTTAATAAACTCAATTGCCACAACTCTTATTTAAAAATCCATATTTTTATAGTCATTCATAATTGAATTGAACCTGGATCTCCCAAATCCCTGGTACATGCTCTAACTAAGATTATAAAGGAGTCCTCCTTCTCCTTTTGCCATCTGGAAAAATCCATTTCCCGGTCAAAAGTAATGTGTTTTGTTTGACCCAAAATAGATTTTTCATATTCTCCCACACTTTTTCCTTTTTGCAGTGTTGGATTCAGTTTGACCCAAACCAAATTTTTTTCAGAACTGCCAGTGAACCAAAAAATTATGTATTCTCCCTGCTCTACACGTTGTTTACCAAATGCAGCTGATTTCAACTGCTTATCTCAATCTCAAGACATACAGATGCCCACTTGTCCCAACTATCAAATCTGCATGTAATACCCCTTATCTACTACAATTTAAAAATCCAATAAAACAGCAAAATGCGGCAGAAACCATGAGATTGTTATGGGAAGAGGAGAAAACAGCATTTCTGACCTGACAAGGTGACTCGTGTAGGTCCTTGTATATAATGGAGAAAAATGTTTAAGGAGAAGAAAAGTTGTAATGTGACATTTCAGGTTGATGCTCAGCTGTAAGATTTTTGCCTAAGGGGATAACAATGTATGTCCAGGTCATTTATATTGATAACTCCAGACTTGTTCTGACCATTAAATAATGGAGTGCTAATTGAAGAATTGACAAAATCAAGAGAAATTGCAATTTGCAGTGTTTTCATTTATATCTCCATTTTTATTTAAATGTAAGGACTGCATCCGGGTGTGAAATAGACTAGCCTAAACTATAGATCGATATTTTTCAGTGACTTTCCTTTAACAATTAGGGTGGATGATAATGCAGTTTATAGTACAGGAGTTACATTCTTATCTTTCTGCAATAGCGCTGACACATCCTATTTTGTATATTTTTATTTAAAAAAGAGTAATGGGCCTACATTGTTACTCAGTTCATTGTACATAATTGTCATTTAGACTCTGATTGGTCAATTAAGATAAATTACAACATTTGTTCAATCAAATAAAAAAGTTCACATTCAATGGTTATAGTTCCCAACATGTTGAAGATTTCAGTGTGTGCTTAATCTTCTTTTTATTTGCTATTTTTGTTTTATGTGTGCATGATAATACAAAATAAAACATGAGGTTTAACTAATTTAAAAATATTTTTTTTAACACTGCTAAACTAAATTTTCAGTGAATTCTTGGGGAAAACATCAGATTGTACTGCTGTTTCTGTCATGAACATGGAGGGGCAGTATAGTACTGTCTATAAATCTCTTCTGTTTTTATCTCCTTAATAGATTCTGAAAGATAAGTTAAAATGTAATTATTTTATCTATTGTACATAAATGCACTATTTCTACAAGAAATATGTTTAATATTTATAGGTAAAAGGAGTACTATAGTACTAATATAATAATAAGGCAATAAAAAGATCTTTATTTTACGTAATTCACAGTTTGCTCCTGGATGTTGCTTGAAGTGCAGAGTTTAGTAGTAAAACTGATCTTATTCTGATCATACACAAAAAAATTGGAATCATCTCCTGTTTATATTAAATTGGAGAATGGGGACATTTATGAAAATTAAACAACTCTACTTAGATCAGAGGTCCTTTTGTTAAGTTCATCCCCACAGTTGTTTGGACTGAAGAATGCTGGTGATTAACAATATTCATTGTAAGTGGTAGCAACTAACACAGCTCCCAAACTGGAATAAATTCTTGTTTAAAATCTCATTTAGTATTTATTTTTTATTATAGATGTTTAAAGAGAAAATATTAGGCCATGATTACAATATAAGCATATATACAATATGTATGAACATGTTTACAGTTTATTTAAAATAAACACAAGAAATTTTACAAAGGGAAGACTAGAATGGATAAGCACAGTACATATTTAAGAACACTTCATATCTATGTACGCTTCGCCCTCCAAATTACACGTGTCTGAGGAAGTGGTTGGACTGGGATACTGATTTTTTTAAATGATAATTTTACAGTATTTTAATAAGTAAATGCCATTCCAAAGGTCTGAATTGCTGTTCATTTCTAATAATCCTCCACTTGCTGAAATTAATTAAGACTTTTTTCTAGCACTGTTCCAGTTGGTGCTCAGTCCAAATGATCCAATAATGGGAATTTTTAAATTTCAACTAGATATTTACTATAATTTTAAGAATTTTAGGTGTAATTGTACCTGTTTGTACAGTGGGCTTTTTCCTGCATACTATCTCACTTTTGAATGTAATGGCTGTTCTTTGCAAGCCGTTTAGACATTTTTTAGTGTATGTCTAATTTTATTTATATGTAGTGAAACTGATCTTTAACATTAGTGCACGCTGAAGACAATAGAGTTCTGAATGTACAATGGGTATGCCCTCATACAGGTGTCCCCTGTATGAGAACGGGGCTTTGAATGAAAGTTGGATGACACTAATGAGAATCTCAGGCTTCTTTCAGGGGCAATATGAAAAGCAAACCATGACTAGTAGCCTAAATGATGTCATCGATATATTCAGCTTGGGCCTTCAGTGGATTTTTTCAGCATTCCAAAAACTTCAAAGAATATGAGAAATATATATTTGATGCATAAAGAACCCTAAAGTAGATTGAAATGATGTATTATTTTTTTTCCATAGTCAAGAGTAACTGAACCCTGTCTCATTATGAAGTTATTTATTTATGATTAAAATCTTTTTGGCAAAATGATTTTCATGGTAGTGTATGTTAAGCAGAAAATTCAGAAACCGAAATTTTAAGATTGCAAGAATAAATTGCAATATCCATGGTACTCAGTCCTTAACAGATATGAAGACTATTACATTCACTTTATTAATATCAAATATTAAGCAAATATGCAGACTGAAAATTATTAAAAACTTACCTTAGACGGTACAATCTTCTAGACAATAATGAGTCAATTCATGATTATGTACAAATTTTTTTCACTCATAAACGTTTTTCAGAATTTCTACATAATTCTTTTGATGTCCTTTGACAAGAGTTGTCTTACAGCTATCATTACATAATTATATTATAATAAAGCCCATAATTATACTGTAACATCTTTGTAATTTTTTGTATGCCAAAATACTCCAGCAAAGACACAACTTGTTAACTTAATCAATGAATAAAATCTACATGAAAGCTAGAAATAAGAGTGGAAGCACTTACTGAGGTTCAAATAAACTTCAGTAGTTGCACAAGCAATAAAAATTAATTCTATTACTCACAAATCTGCCTGAGTGTAGTCAATGACAATGTTTTTGGCTTCCTGAGAAAAATGCTTTCTTCCTTGTCTTTTGTTTATTCTAAAATTCCTGGTTAGATAGAGCCAATATCACCACCTTTACACATAAGCTCTATCTGACTCAATAAAGCTTGCAAGATTATCAATTGGTTTTTTCCCCCTGCTTTATAATGTGTATAGAAGTGCTGAAAGGTAGTGGAGGTGATATTTTTGCCCAAAATGTTGTGGAAGAAATGAAGTCTTGATTTCTCTGTTCCAGGAGGACTTTTTGGAAGACTGAAAACTAGTGATTATATCATCACAAGAGACAAAAGAAAGCTAAGATGCTGATACAGGAAAGATTTTTTTAATTACTCCGTTTAACAGATTTGATTTTTTTTTTTTTTTTTTTTTTTTTTTTGAACACATGTTTAACACAATGGAGAGACTCAGCACTGTGCCTTATCAATTTACTTCTGAGGAGCTCCCATTCTAGTCCTCCAGGAAAAAAACAGGGAAGGTGGCACTTAATGTTCATGATACATCTGAGGTTATGTCTAGTACAGAAAGAACACTTTACCAGTATAAGAATACTGTGTACTATACCACCAAAGCACTCCTTGCCTAGATATGCTAAACTAGCAAAGCTGAACATTATATCAGCATAGTAAAACCACTCTTTCATGGACAAAACAAGCCACATCAATAAAAGTGCAGTTTTGCCAGTATAACTACATCTACACTAAGGGCTTCTACCAGCACCGCTATGTCTGTTCAGGATCACACCTCACTGTGCAAGCAGAAGTCTGTAGTGCAGAGCTGGCCTCAGGTGTAACTTACATGTAGGAAGTGGGGAGAAGGGACAAAAAAAAATTTCAGGGGCCAGATTTTTCAAAACTAGGTGCATGCAACTGCGAGTGCAAAGATGCATGCTCAATTGTCACACCAGTCTGCAAATGGCCAGTTAAATGTCTAGCTGGCTGTCTGCATACCTGAAGTACTCCTGCCAATTGCTGAAAAAATAGATGCAATTATCTTTAAATCAAGCCGTTAGGGACTTACATCCCCAGAGATTAAATAGTAGTCTTGAAACTGAAGTATTATTTGTATGTTGTCAACATCTTGTAAAAACTTGCTTTACAACAAAACGTTTAGGCTACGAGGACTACTTTGTAAAACTATATTAAATAATATGGTGCTTGTCCATCACACGTGGTAAAAGTAGCAGAAACTTTAAAGAGAAATAATGTGTTTTTGTTCCTGAGGCCTTCCCCTTCCCCCAACCCTGCAGCTCAAGAAGACATTTGTTAATGAATAGAAAACTTTCATTAACAAGTTGCCTTCTTTGAAAACTAACTGAACTTGCAACTGATCAGAATGGCACTTTGGCATATCATTAGTATACAAGGAATAAGCCTTAGAAAATTTGAAGAATTGGTTCATGCAGTTTAACAAAAGTACTTTAGAATTTAGGCTTTTCTTTGGTACCTTGTATGCCTCTTTTGGTCTCTTTTCATTCTTTGGGTATCTGTGCAGAACCTTTACATTTTTTCCACACCTCCCCCTACCTCTGTTCAATAGCTAATCTGCTAAACTCATGCTGCAACTGCATCTTTGAGTGGAAGCCTTGTTCTGCCCGTTTTGTACCAGCTTTGTTACTTTGCAGTATTTTTCAGCTGTTTCTGCTCATTACCATACAGCTGGTATTTAGAGGAGAGAGGAAAGCAGGCAGAAGCTGCACAGTCTGCAAGTAGAAGACGCTCTTTTGCAAATGGGGTACTGGCAGATGGGGCATGTGTTTGAACGGGTTTTACTGATAACAGACTGCATTAAAAATCATTTTGAGAAAGTCTAAGGTCAGCCCCATGAATTCAGAGCTTGAGAGGTATTCAGCTTTTTGAAGACCTTTATAGAATATTAATTAACTCTTGTACATGAAAGTGACAACTGGGCTGTTTGGAAAAACGTTAGATACTATCCTGCCTCTCTTTCTTGTAATTATTCATTTCCTTCAGTATTTCCTGAATTTTTTTTAGCACAGTAAAGATCATATATTTTGTGTTCATGGTCAGGGCCACGTTAAGAAAAATGTTTGAAAATACTATAAGAACGTAATGATTTTTCTTCATTATTGCAACAGATTTAATTCTAAATGTAGTATTTTTACATTTATATAAATCATCCCAAGAAGTCTACCCCTTATATAAACTTTGCAGTACGTATTTGGTTTTGTAAATAAAAATATCAATGCATTCTTCTGGATCTGTAGGCTCTGGTCCTGCAAAGTAGTAAACAATTTTAGTAATCAAAGCCAAGGACTCAGAGTCAGAAAATGGGTTCTAATCCCAGGTCAGCCAAGGAATTGTGTGATCCAGGCCAAGGCTTTTTGCCTTAGTTTCTCCCTGAGTAAAATGGGGACAGTTGCCTATTTACTCACAGGTTGATTTTGTGGATTGTTGTAAAGGGCTCTGAGAACTTTCAAGAGAGGATTATTGGTATGCAAGGAATGTTGTTGCCCAGTTTGAGCTATAGTATGTAGAAAATCTGACCCAAAAGAGCTTTCTTTTGAATGACGTAAATAGTGATCATGTTTAAAATGATGCTGACAAAACAAAACACTAAAGTGGGCCTTGTTGAGCAACCTGCACTGCAAGTTAAATTGCTATGTATTGGCTAGACTTCATATTTTAAAGCCATTTCCCCCATATATTTGTTCTCACAAAATTAAACGTTACAAGAGGTTAATTGAAGCCACTGTCATCTTTACTATTTTATTATCTGATAAATTAATAATAAAATTGACTGTATTGCAATAGAACTAAGAAGCCCCAGCGAATGGACCAGGACCCTATTGTGTTAGGAGCTGGCCAGACACAGAACGAAAAGATGGCCCCTGCCCCCAAAAGTTTATAATCTCCACGACCTTGTACAAAAATGGTACTACTTTAACTATCGGGTGAGAGGAAGGGGATGCATGGAAGCTCTCTCTGAATCAGGGGGTGGGGAGTTGAGGGGGCTAGGAGGAGGAGCGAGGGGAGCTGCTGAGTCCTGGAATGTGGGAGGAGAGCCAGCTCCAGGCTGGGAAGGGGTGTCCTCGCAGTTCCTACTGCCATTCCCACAGCACTTCCTCTACTGCTGGTGCCCTGTGGCTCCCTCACCCCTTCCTCTTAGACTAACTGACATAGTTATACCAACAAAAATTCTGTGTAGACCAGGCCTAAGTATGATCCTGATCCAACAAACCCTCCCGCTTTTCAGCAAAACACTTGTGATTTAAAATGAAGTACATATTTAAGCATGTTCTTAAGTGCTTTGCTGAATGGGCCTATATTAGCAAAAGTAGACCATAGAAGAAATATTTCCATAAACGTTTTTAGGTAGTTTAAAACAAATAAACTGGCCCTCCTATGTAACAGAAAACACTGTATTTTAAAGGTATGTCTGCACTTACAGAAGCGTGTAGAGTACAGGCACTGCATGCCCAGCTAGTGCTGATACATATAGCAGTGCAGACAATGAGGCACTGCTTAGGTGAGTAGAGTACAGACATGGCAGAACCTTGGGTTATATATTCTACATTGCTCTCTACACACCCAAGCATGCCTCCTATTTCTATCAGCGTAGTGTCCCACTGCCTCCCCATAGCTGGAGCCTTTCTTTGCCACAGGGAAATATTAGCAGCAGGGAGAGGATCTTGCTGCCCAGGGGTTCTCAAACAGGGAGTTGTGACCCCTCAGGGGGTTGCAAGGTTATTATGGAGGGGTCGCGAGCTGTCAGCTCCCAGCCATGCCGGTAAGGATGGCATGGCATGGGAGGGGGTCATCACTTTAGTGGGGAGGGAGGAGGATCATCACAGCCTGAAATTTTTTCAAAGGGGGGTCCCAGCAAAAAAAGTTTGACAAGCCCTGCGTGAGAGGCATCAGGGAAGGCTCTGGCAGCTCCTCACTGCCAGAGCCATTCCCCACTGCGTCCTCTTGCCAGAGCCTTTCACTGCTTTGTGTTAGCTACACACATCCTACATGCCGTGACAGGTGTAGACAAGGCCTAATTCATATTGTGGGGAGAAGAGTCAGGTAGGGACTTATATTTCACATCTGGATGATTATAGGTAAATAAAATGTAGTGTTGAATGCAGTTTAAAATTGGAATACTTATAGGCATATACTTAATAGTACTTTAATGGAAATGTCCAATGAGTTAACTGCTGATAACTTTTAAATGCTGTGAAAGAAATCAGACACTCTAGGATAAGTGTTTCATACTATCTATACCATCAATGTAAAAGTTGTATAATTTAGCATTTTTAGACACAAACTACTTGATATTTTTCCAAATCTACCAAATTTGACATCCTTAAACTTGTGATTGAGAATACAGCTGGGATGTATAATGGACAGGTTAATTGTGGTGCTATCTAAGGAGATGTCTAATCCTGCAAAGTTTTAAACAAATGCATAACTTTATGCACATAGGGTATCTAATTGAAGTCTTTTTGCATTATTGGGATTAAATTGTTACCAGTATGTTAAACTGTTTCAGGTTGAAATGATTAAACCATTATTGGGAATATATAGTATGTTGTTAGTTATTAGCCTATACTATTCAGTATATTTGGAAAAAATTCTCTATATTAAACTGATAGTGGTATTTCAATAGATATTTTACAATAAAGATTAAATGAGAATCGAGGTATTTGAATAGCACTCTGAAAAGCGATGTTTCAAAATAATACTATACCTACCAGCTAAATTGCAGCAGCATCTTGGCATCTATGTATGTTTTACTAAAACTGCTTGAAGAATTTAGAATTATAGGATATCTCTATGCCTTTACTGACATATGACCAAACTGAACTGGTATGATATTAAAAAATGCTCAACATCAAATGCAGGGTCAAGATTTTTTTTTTAAGTGGAATATTAATTTTTCTAAATAAAATCACTTAAATGTAAGTTGATAATGTTCGCTGACTTTCCAAAAGTATAAATAAGAGCACAAAGAAAAAATAACCCTTCATAAAGAAATTGAAGTCTGTAGGCTTCAGCTAATTAAGTCCACTTCTCTTTCTAATTCTAAGTAATATCAATCTAAGTATTTCACCTGACAAAGTTGTATTAGTTGACCAATTTTTAAAAAATGCATGTCATAAGTAACTTTTGTTTACAGTTCAGTTGATATGTTGGTGTGTTCAACACTGGAAATTGGCAGAAGAATTGTGAACTGCTATAGGGAGACCAGAGAGCAAGTGTGAAAAATCGGGATGGGGTAGGGGTAATAGGCACCTATATAAGAAAAAGTGTGGCAAAGCTCTTCCTCTACTTTGGTGGGTCCAGCACTTCCTTCTAGCAGTAGGTCAGAGAATTGCTTCACCCTTTAGTGTTCTTCCACCCTCTAGTGATGGGGGAGGGTAATACAGCTTCTCTAAGATAGCCGCTCCTGGTCCTGTCTCTGGTTCTCACAGGCCCTTGCTTCTTTGCTGGGGCTCTTGCCCCTCCAGTGAATGGCTGGTAGGGGATTGGGGGACCTGGTCCCGCCCTCGACTCTGGGCCCCAACCCAGGAACCCTACAAGTAGCAGCCTTGCACTGTGACTTCAGGAAAGCTGCTAGCTTCCCTGGGTTACTTCTCTGTGCCCCTTGACTTAATGTCTATACCCTGCTCAGACAGGGGCCCTTCCTGGCCTCCTTGCCAGGGAAGGCTCTTGACCCCTGACAGCCCTACTGGGTATGGTAGTGTCCAAACCAAATGTCCCGTTCAATCTTTCCCTTCTGGCAGGGTCTCTTCCCTTAGGCCTCCAGGCCTGGGAAAGGTCCTTTGCCCTCTTCGGGCATGGTTTTTCTCTCCCCCAGTCTTTGTATCTGCAGGGTTCTCTTCTGCCAACGTTCTGCTCCTGCTCTTAAACCCCTCACTCTTGACAGTGTCTTGCCTGCTCACACACTCTAGTCGCTCACCTCACCCTCACAACTCCAGCCACACACTTTCTCTGGAGGAGAGGCTTTTAACAAGTCCTAGGCGGGGCTTTGATTGGCTCCAGGTGTATTAATTAACTTGGAGTAACCCCTCCTCAGCTACCAGGGGAAAAAGGGACTTGCTGAACCTGGGGCTGATATATCAGCCTTCTAGCACTCTCTGGTAGCCATCCAGTCTGACCCCGTCACAAAAGCCTCGAATATCAGGACTGTCCCTATAAAATCGGGATATCTGGTCACCCTAATTGGTGAAAAATATTCTGATTTTAGTTGTGAGTGCCCATTACGTATATTTGCCAGTAAAAGCTGAGGTTGGATCACAACTGTCCTTTAGATAATGAAACCTCATCATGTAAAAAAGGTTATAAGAAACTGTCAGAATAGCAAAGCAAATAAGGAAAATAAGCCAAGCTGAAGAATGAGATGCTGTCCTGGAGTCCAGGCCCTCTGGATACATTTCACACTCACTTAATTCAAAGCAAGTTCACAAGAGCTCACATTAGTAAAAGAACAACAGTATAGTTTGTTTTAATGAACTGAGAACATTTTGGAGAATTTGTATGAGATTGAATAGACAACATAGTTATTAAAGATTATTGTATAGTAGCATTTTGTAGAAGTGCTGTAAGAATGAACTAACATTAAAAATGACAAGTGAAGGATAGAAATTAATTAGATAGAAACACTGTATCTCAGTATTTTAAGATGTTAATAATCAATTCTTTCATTTGCATGCTAGAGTACATAGATGCATTACAAGGGTTACGTCAACCAGCTTGCAGCATGTGGCAGAACCAGATCTGTCAATCACTGGCAGCAGGGGAATGCCCCCACCCTTTGGTGTTCTTTGTCTTACTCTTTAGAGGCATACAGGCTTAACCAGACCTCCCTGCTCAACATAAGAATGGCCATAATGGGTCAGACCAATGGTCCATCTAGCCCAGTATCCTGTCTTCTGACAGTGACCAATGCTGTAGAGCTTTTTTGAAGAAAATTCCTGTTTATTTCAGATTTCTAACTAATAATTTAGCTCAGTGCTTTGGCAATCCAAATCCCAGTTGTTTCCCATGGCTGTGTTTGGCTTTTGGGGACATTTTCCCCTCAGTTTTGCTTCCCAGTATGAGGTGCTGCCATGGCTGGTGCCCCTGCTGGCTTTAGGGCAGAGAAAGCCAAGGCAAAAGGAAAGGTCTATGACCGCTGCTTCATTCCCCTTATCAAGTGTCTTGTTGGGAAGCTCTAATTCCTCTGTGGGCAAAATGCTGTCTCCCCACTCAGTTTGTGTGGGGTCATTTCAGCCCCTCACTGTTAGGCAGGAAAGAAGACAAGCGGGATTGGAGAGACCAACCCTTCTATGCAAATCTCAGGCACCATCTTATCAGCCCCCTGCTGGTAGGGTTGCTTTGGCTTCCCTTCCCTGAACAGAAAAGGAGGCAATTAGGATTGGAAAAGCTGGGGAAAAGTGCAGAATTGTCCGGCTCTAGAGCAATCTCTGGGCTTTGTAGCAATGGCGCTTCAGAGACACTGCTGCTGCATCTCCCACTCTGGAATTCAGCAGATTGGGGTTTGGTGAATCAGCAAACCCCATGAGATCTCCCAGTGAAAATAAGAAAGATCGCACTAAATCCCTGGAGCCTTCAACAGTACCCATGCTTCAAACTGCAGAGCTCAGCCTTCCTTCTTCTTCAGACTGTGAATGGGAGTAAAGACACTTCCAGCGCTGGAGATCATGACTTCTGAAGCATGGAAGTGAATTTTGGTTTGTAAAAGAAGACAAATTGACAGTCCTAGAAACAGAAGCCCTATATTGGTTATCACTGGCAGCAACAGTGCAAGCTTTATGAGGATCCTTTTTTAGGAGTAAAACTATATTTCAGTCTTTCATATTCATGCCGGGCCAGATTTTCTAGTCCACCACATTAACTTTGTTTCACTCATATAGTTCAAAATGAAGTGAAGTATCCAGAGATATCCACTGGAGAATTTTCTCTGTGTAGGAAATCTTCACTGGCATAGTACTGATAGAGGCAGCTCTGATGCCTCTTGCACCAGTTTCAGTGCTTATGGTGCCAGAAAATGCCCCGGTACTCCCAGCATGAGAGGAAGGAGGTGTTTTATCAGTGAGGAGCAGAGGGGAATGGGTGTGCCAGAGAAGGCTCCTCTGGGCATGATTCTGTACTGGTGTAAGCTCCCTGAGGACAGTTTAGATTGGTGGTATAAGAAGCTTCTCCCCTGCAACTTTAATTTATGCCAGGGCTGAGGACTGCAACTTGCAACTGGCTCCCTGACAACCTCCCCTGTCAGCTGCGCTTGAGCAGAGTTTGGGTGCAATGATTCCTTTTGTCTTTGCTGTGTCTGTGACATAGATGCTGATGGGAGTTTGAAATGTGCATTGAGACCAACTGATTTTAAAATGTCCAATAAACAAGCTGTGATTACTTGCAACTTGGTCATGTTTACAGTCAGTGTCTTCAGAAGTGAAAATACCTTAACCTATTAATCTCTGGGTTCACCTAGTCCTTTCTTTTACCTCCTGTTTGAAAAACAATTTGTTTACAGTATGAACCAGATCTAAAGATGGGGTATTTGGATACATAATAATGTATACTGCATTATTGCGTATTCCAAATATAGGAAGATTCGACAATTATTGCAGAACTGTGGAGTGGATATTGAGTTTTTATTTTCTGTTTTTATTCAGCCATGTATACACAAATGTTATATTCAAAAGCATGCATAAAAATAGCACAAAAGTACGACAAAGTGAAACAACAACAAAAAGGATACTGAAAAGGCATGAGATAAACTTCACCGTTATTTTCTTGTTGCATTCCGTCCCCAGTGCTTTCTCTGTTTTGTCTTTTAGACTGCTTGTCAGTTAAAGACTAAGTACAGTATATAAATAATAATAATAATAATAATGGCTAAATTCTGGTCCAGTAGAGCAAAACAATTAATATGGCAATTCTGTATTTTCAGCATTTGGAAGTAAAGTTAATAACTTTTTCAATAATTTATTTCAATTTCTTTTATTGAGACACCAGATAATTTAACTGGCTCAAAAGAGTCTGTACTTAAGTTGAGGTGGATGTCGTGAAAATGGTTTGTTCTTTGTTGAGAGTTACCTACAGATTATGCTAAATATTAGCATCAAATTATAGTCTTTGATTCTGATCAAAGCAACTTTCCTGTGAAAGGGTACCTATGGACACAGCAAATCTTATGGATTTTATGTAATCTAAGTATCTAAACAATGTAAAAAAATTCTATGTAAACTGCTTTTAGAAGATTATTACATCTTGTTCCTACAATTAATCCTAGTGAGAATGGGTACAAAAAGTTTACTGGAAAAACTTTTTGTTTCTGTTTTCATTCCCACTTTAAGGAAAGTGCAAATTTTTCTAAGTAATACCATATTTTCATTTTTTTTAAAGAGCTGCCGACATAAAGCTGCCATGTCCAAATAAATAGTATCCTCTCAAACTGTGTACTATATTTAAACCTAATAATAGACTAATTGTTACGAGTTGATGTAAAAGGTGTGAGGGGAAATGGCCTAAAGTTTTTTCTCCCATGGGTTAACAAAATATCAGGTGTTCAAACTGGAGTTTTAAAGAGCAGCATGAAAAGGTCAGAAAGTCTTTGTAATGTCTTTGACTTTGTACTCTTTTGGATTCTAATCCTCCTAGGAATTTTTTTCCTTTTTTAGACTTTTTTGTACATGAGTGGATTCATTACAAAGCTTGCAGACTTAGTTTTTAAAGGTGTCCTTCAAGTAGCTATGCAGATAACCCTATACAAAACTGCTGTAAATTCTTACCAGGATTTGCCATAGTTTCAGATATCTTTATATATATATTTGCTCTAAGTGAGATTATTGCATATGACCTTTACATCTTTGTGGCTCTAACATCAACATTAGTGAAGATAGCATAGATAGCATACCATAGATCAGGGATGACCAAACTGTGGCTCATGACCCGCATGCAGCTCTTTTAAAGTTAAAGTGCAGCTCACAGAGCCCCCAAACCCTCCCTCCACCTACAAGACTGGGGTGGGGAGCTTGGAGCTTCTGCCCAGCGGCAGGGTGGTGAGGCTAAAGGATTCTGCACTGTGGGGAAAGGAATCTTGGGGGGGTCAGTAAATTTGGTCACCCTTCCACAAATGCACAGGGCAAGCACATTAATTATGAATATACAAAACATACAACGTCAAAAAAAGTGTGATAAAACTAAAAAGCTGAGATTTTTACCTATTGATGCATTCAGTAAATACTTTGGAGTAAAATTTTATAAAAGTAACACTCATTTCCTTATTCTTTTTAAGTGTAATGGTGAAACCCTGTTGAAGCAGGCTACAGTGAAGACAAGACTTTCAAGGCTTAGTAAGCCCACCGATTAACTTTTCCTTGTTCAGAACTTTCACCTTTTCCCACAGTTCCTCAAACTGATCATGTAATCATGTAACATAATTTAATTAAGACCATTGGAAGTGTACCATACTACTTAAGGAACTCTGTAACCTGATTTATTTCCTCTTACCCTTCCTATCTTCCCTTTGTCAACTTATATTGTAAACTCATCACAGTAGACACCATGTCTTTACAGATAGTCTAAAGTTCCATGCACACCTACTGTGCTATGTGTAAATGTTTACTAAATCATCTGCAGTCTGCACACTGTAGACGTTTTTCTAGTTAATTATCTACAAAGACTGTCCTTTATAGGGGTTTGCCTGGTAGTTTACATTGAATAGTTCTGGATTTCTTCCAAGCAAACACTATTGTAGTGATCTAAGACCACTGAAATCTGATTTATTTCTAATCAGAGAGGGTATAACTTAAGTATTTTGAAAATGTTTCATAGGAATAAATTAAGTCCCATTTTCTAAAGTGATTTGGGCACAAAGGAGCTTTGATTTTCAATGAGACAAAGTGCCTAAGTCTTTTGAAAATTTTGCCCAATATCTATTGATTGGAACCTGTATAGCCATTTTTTATATCAGTGTGGTCCAATTCTTTATTGTGTGAGTAGATGGCTGCAGGAGCAGGAAGAGGCTTTTTTGACCATCTGCTGGTTGCATAGACATGTAGGACTCCGACTTTTATAATATGTTTTCAGTGTTTTGCATCTTGATTTTTTTTTTAAGGGCATCTCCTTGTTGGGTATATTATGAGGCAATGAGTAGTCACTATGTAGTTAAGATTGCAGCAGAGTTTCTGTTTCAAGACAAATTTCCAATCCTGTCTAAAATCCATACATGTAGTCAGATTATCTTGAAAACTGGAGTGCCAATTCAAGGCCCATAATAATGTGGGATAGAAAATTTGGGGAAATTTTATCAGGGAGTTCCATAGGCCCCTTAAGAAGTGACTTGGTTTTAAAATTTCAACTTCTTTAATGCTGCTTTTTGCCAAGATAAGGAAAAATCTATGAGCAGGAGCTGCATGAAACTTTTATGTCACTCAAATGTCTGTGTTGAGATCTGCTCCAAAATAAACTCCAAAATAAAATGAATAAAATATTAGACTTTTTATTTCTGGTTCTATAGAGTGGTGTTCTGGATGACTGCAGCCACTGCATGGAATGCTATCACTGTGTGCAGACTACTGACTGGAGGGAAGGAGAGAGGATATGAAAGAGTGACTTACCACAAAATACGTTGTTGCCTAAGGGAAAGTGTACAGGACTGGAAGCCAGACTATGAGTTCAAGTCTCTACTTGAACTTGACTGCTGTTAACCTTGCTGTGCACCTCCCAACACTTATTATTGGCCAAAGCTTCCTCTCTCTACCCTGAGGATAGATTACCATTACCCTCTCATTTTATCAGATAAGAGAGGTTGCACAAGGTCAGTTCTAGGAGGGACTAGAACCCAAGCCTATTAAAAAGCTGATCCAAGTCTCATCTACTCAGCCACCTGGAAAGGAATATGAGAAATCTATGTGCTTGGCTATACTTTCTGCATACCCATCTCTAAAAAGTACTCTGAAACATATAGCTGATTTGGCCTTCCTAATAGTTGCAGATGATGAAATATCAGTGTAGTGATTGTGTGTATTGAATGAGATAGGGGCCTGAAAGTAGAAAAGATGTTCCTGTGGTTAAGGTGTTTGAATGGGATCAAGGAAAACTGGTTTATCTCCTGGGCTGGCCCAATATCATATAGGAAGTCTATGGTAAAGTTACTTACACCAGCATTTTGGGAGGTAAGCAACACTTTTGAAGTTTGTATGGAGACCCTGTAAAGAACCCCTTACAGAGATTTAGGAGAAAAGGATGTATAGGATGAAAGTATTTTCTGGGGACTTAGAAGACCTTTGTTCATTTCTTGGCTTTGCCACATACTTCCTGTGTGACCTTGATCATGTTATTCAGTCTGTGCGCCTCATTTCTTTATTTGTAGGCTCTTTTGGCTACTGAGGACTTGACCAGTGTAATTTGACTCATTAAGTTTTCAAGAGCTGATTTTGGCTAGTTTGGTGCTGAGAAACTTTCTAAAACTTCACCATCACTCCATGCTCTTGAAGAGGGAATAGTGTATAGACCCTGGGATTTTATCCGACCAAGGAGATGTTGGTGGGGGAGAGAGAAGGTTTATGGACAGTGCAGACCTCAAGTCCAAGATTGTGCCTGGTGTAAAACATTCTTAGATTGTCAATATGAAGAGGAATAAGTGCTGCTATTTGGCAAGATCACATTGGATGTGTTGAGCTGTCTCTTCTCATTTCCAGTTTCACAATTACTATTAAAAAGACTAACAATGCATTAGGGACTCTCTCAAATGAGTATAATGCAGAGCAGACAAATGTTCAGCACCACCTCCAAACCCATCCAAAGAACGATGCAGCTACATATTGGCATTCTTACAAAAGTTACGGTTATGTGGTTGTGTTACCCGAAATGTCACTAACTTCATTTTTCAGTTTCAAAATGGTTTTTCATGTAATGCTAATACTTTTGTAATGTATAGGGATCTTCATGTTTACTGGTTTTCTAACATTTGAGTATTGGGAATTAAACATGTTCTGGGACAGCAGATGAATGATTATGTGAATGAAGGCTTCATGTTGGGGAGATGATAGGCTGGAGGAAATAGTGGAGAAGACACAGTAGCTTTAGAAAGATCCGTCAGCACTTCACTTTGGTTCCTGACATTCTTGTGTAGTCTGGGAGGAATTAGTTGCCAAATTCCTTCTGCCTGAGATTTTGCTTGGACAAGGCCCAAACTATTGTGAAATAAGTAGATGCTATTCATAATTCTACTGTGGAGCATAACCCAAATTTGGCATGTGATGGGCCCGGTTGAATGATGCTTCAATCCAGTCCTATTCATGCCTAATTTCAGATAACACAACATCTCTTTTTGAGAGGGAGCAATACCAATTAATACAGTATATTTTTTTGTTTGGAGGGCACTTACATATTCTGCCTGCTCAACCTTCCAAATTCTGTTCTAGATTTACCTTTGTAAGAAAAGCTAGCAGTACTTTCTACTAATGTTCCGCAAAGGAAAAATCTTTTTGGATTCCATGTGTTTAAAAGGACATTCAGGTACACGCTTGAAGATACTTCACTTGCCCCTTCACAAGTCACTCAAGTAGAGATGAGATAGGCAAGTGTCAGCTGCAGATGCAAACAAAGAAACAATCTAAATATACCTAAACAAAACAGCATGAGTAAGGTTGGATTCAGCCCTTTCCTACTATTCATGCAGTCATTAAAATCATTTCTCCCAATCTGATATCCTTACTTTCTCATACATAGGCCTCCACTACCCTAGGCGTTCCTTAAACGTTACAGCTGCTCACTCTGCCACAAAAGAAGTAGTTTAGGTTGTTTCTTTTTTCTTCCTCCTCCTTTGAGATAAGATTTCCTTTGTTGGACTGCTGCAGCACCACTGTACTTGGATCCCAGTAAACTCTGCATCCATTTAGAGAGCAGCTTTAGGATCACTGTTCTCCACAACAGAGACTTTAGAGTCTATGAATTTCATCTCAAATTGCTGGGAACTTGAAATGAATTGAATTTTTAGTGAATCAAATTATCAATTTACCTTTTATGGCAGCCTGAGGATTTTCTTTACGCTTTCTGGCTGCCTTGGCTAGTGAGTGCTACTGTGCAACCTAGCCCACCTCAACATTTTATTACACCTTCCACTAGCTTTCTTCCACAAAACAGGCCTGCACTGGTGAGCCATGTATCTGCTCAGTTCACTATTAAGAGTGAGGAGGACCCCTTGGTATAGAGGGCAGTCTTTGTTGATAATTATTGAACTAAAAAGATTGCTGTATAAAATCTCTTAATATAGCCAGCAGATGGGTGAATTTTCCACTCTGAGCTAGCAAATACAAGATCTTGGGGGCATCCTCAAGTCTTTCTCCTCATATGAGCTTGCAGCAATATTTCTGTGCAAAGTAGCACATTTGCTCTACTTGTCTGCTTATGCTTATACTATGCTGACAACCGCCAGAAGATCCGTCTGGTTGCCACTATAGCCCACAGAAATTGGAACAAAACTGAGACTTGTTTGTCTGTTCCCTCAAAGGGGGGACATTTGTTTGAGAGGACTCTTGGTCACATTTTGAAGAATAGCACTGATGAGGAGTCTAAAACATAAACCTAGGTTATTGTCTTGGCTTTTAACAAACTAGCCCCTGGTATCTACAATGTTCTAGATTTTAGAAAAGTGAAGTGGATTACAAGATTAGTCATTCTTTCCATTCCTCATTTCAGACAGAACAGTGGTCTGACTGCTCTGTCCAGAACCTCCAGTGAGACTGCCTGACTATTCCAAAATTAATTAATTAAGGCTAACTATAAGGGTAGTTAAGAATTGGAATAGGTTTCTAAGGGAGCCTGTGGAATCCCCATGATTGGAGGTTTTTATGCACAGATTAGACAAACACCTGTCAGGGCATTCAGCACTGAAGGGATTTTGTTTAGGGAAGGCATCAATTGCTTTGCTTTCAGCTGGCGAGTTGTTATAAGTAGTGGAAAAATGGTTAAATACACAATGTCTGTGGATGTGAAAAGGCTGCAACATTCAGTTTTTCTCTGGTAGAATCTGTCTTTTTGAGAGATTTACTTCATGGTATTAATGTTTTTAATTGGAGAAAAGGAGCATCACTTTTTCCTGATCAAAATGGTTTCCCAATACAGGTATAGACAACAATAAAAAGCTATTGACATTTAGCAGTTGACATTTTTCTGCATCCTTTATCCAGGTAGGACTTTTTGAAACTTTCTTTTAATGCTAAAATACCAGCTGAAAATAGGCTAATTTGTTTGAAACCATTCCCATTCTCTTAGAAGTCTCTTTTCAATATCTGTTCTGGGAGTTGAATGAACTAGAGCATTCATCTGTATTCTTACTTATTTAATGTTACATTCAGTGCAAAAATCAATTAACAGTTATATGTCCTCATTTTAGACTGTAAAATACTTACCCCTAATAGTGCCTACTGCCTCCCTTGTATAGACAGAAATGTCTGAGAGACTGTTTCCTGACTCAAGGCACTTTGCAGAAAACTTTCATTTAAATTGGACAGGTTCACTAGCTTGCCAATTCCAATTGTGGCTCCTGTTGTTGTGAAATTGCACAGCAGAAGGTTAATGACAATGGGCTAGAGAGGCTTCAAAGGGTTTAGTATGACCCCAGCATGCTTGGCATTCCTCTCTGCTGTGTAAATGTTGGGAATTGTCTCCCCAGGGTCCAAAGAGCACACTTAGGGCAAGGAACCGAGCTCTGTGGTAGGTTGCTCCTCCGCCCTTGCAGAGAGGAGAAGATTGTTATGGTAATAAATCAGGAAGGATCATAGTGTATGCATGCATATACTATAGCATATGCATGCATTTTCTGAGGGAAAAGGGAGGCAGGTGAAGTAGACATAGTGTACCATACTATGTATTAACAGTAATGTTAAAGTTAATGTTACAATCAGCCAAAGTCTCTAAAGCAAGAGATGAGAAAATTAGTATTTATGAAAAAAACTGTTCTGGGGCATTTTATACCTACCAAATTGGTCTTGTCCTAATATGCACAGACATGTTGCATAAAGATACTTTAAGAAAAGTGTGAATGTTTTATTTAAATTTGTACAAAATTCTAAGTAGCACTGTGCATTTAATTAAAAAAGGTAGCAGTGTTAATAACTTAAGGCTTAAGCTCACAGAATAAAGATATTTAGGTTTTGTTCTCTGTTCTCTTGTGGTGACTCCTATGACATATCATTTGCCCTCAATTTCCTTCTGGGGATAACAGTTTACTTCCCAGGAGATTAAATGTTTATAAAGCCTTGTCTTAGGATAGAAAATGGTGATGGGGAGGGGGGCTAGCACTGCCTATTATTAAGGTTGCCTATCATTTCCCATTTAAGACTCCATTTTCAGTTGCTTAAAACTTTAACAAACTTCAATCATTCAGGTTAACATTTTCCATAAAAGATATTTGTGTCAAGCTAACATGTTTTGGAAAATTTTATCCAACATAGGGCAGCCATGTTAGAGAATGTGGCTAGAGAAAAGTATTGTTTTGCCCATGTTAAAAAATTCCAGTCATCTTTTCTTTAGAAATGTCTTTAGAAGTGTCAATGTCAGCATGCTTTGGAGAATGGATTTGAACTTTGGCAGTGTAGTGGCTTTTTTTTTTTTTTTTTTTTAATCAAGGATGTGCATTGTGACATCCCCATGAAAATCCCCCTGAATGTGGCCAAGTTAAAAGCTTTTCAAAAATCACAGGTTGCACATGCTCATTAGAGACTTCTTAGATTTTAGTAGCTAAAATCTTTAAAAAGATCCCATTCTCACTGAGTATTCTTGAGCCTTTCATAGTGCTCACCAGACTGCACATGCATCATCCCCTCTCAGCTGTTGTGTATAATAGGGCTGCACGAGCACCATCACTGCTGAGCAAAGCTGGACCTCCCTTGCAATGGCTGCTGCCATCTGCTTTGGGCCAGGGTGGGGCTGGACATTGGAACTGGCAGCAGGGAGCCTGTTTCTGCTATGCTGTTGGTGACACCCCCACCCATATGCTGGCACCCTGCAATGTGAAGGAGGAAGATGCCTGATTTGAATGCAGAAAGGATGAAAACTGGACTATGAGGGGAAGCAAAGGAGTAGTTTGGGACAAGTCTGATGAGACTGGGACTGGGGGACTGGATGGGGGAGAGAAACTGAGACCGCTTGGGCAAAAAGACTGGAAAAGGGAGCCTGGTGAGTAGGCTAGGACTGTAAGCCAGCAGGGAAGGGAGGTGGGACTGGTTGGTTGGGGAGGCTGAGAATGGGAGCCAGTAAGGAAAATGCAGGAACGCGGGGGAGACATTGAGTTTAGGTGAGGAGCTGGGGTGAGATGCTATTGGTTGAACAAGGAGATTAGGACTAGGAACAAGTGGCGGTGGACAGAGTAAGGAGGTGTGGGACACAGATCTAAGTAGGAGTGTAGAAGGAGAACTGGGACTGGCTGAACAAAGAGACTGGTACAAAGAGCTAGGGAGGAGGAAGGAGACTTGTAAAATGAATCAGGGAGGGGGTAGGAAGAGAGAGTGAGAGTGGATGAGGATCGATGGAGGGAGACTAGGACTGGACACCAGTGGGTGGAGTGCAGGAAGGAGCAGAAGGGGTGTAATAGGACTGGTTGGGCAAGGGAAACTGCAGCTGGGTGTTGGGGAGGAGCTTTTGGTCCAAGAGTGAGCGAGGAGGGGCAACAAGACTGGGACGGGGATGAAAAGCTTGAGATGTGGAGAATGGGACTGGAACAAGGAGCTGGAGTAGGAAAGAGTCAGAACAGGGATGGATTTGAGGGGACAGTTAAAGGATCAGGCTTGGAGGGAATGGGCAGAAGGGTCTGTGGTCACTCGAGCACACTCCACTTCAGGGCCTGGATTGGAACCCAAGTTTCCTGAGTATCACCATTGGTCTGCTGTCAGGAAATATCTGTGACACACACTGACAAAGTGCGTCTGTCATTCCCCTTTAGTGCTGATGCACATCGAGGATGACAACATACTACTGCTGTCAGTTACTCCGTTAGTTCAAGTGGCAGAGGTCTGTGTAGTGGAACTGGAGATTGCAACCCTGCTAATGATCCATATGGGTGTCAATATGATGCCTTGTGATAGAATTTTGTCTTTTCAGTTTGCTTTTTTTAAAAACCTAGGAAATTACACACATAAAACAACATTAGAAAACATTAAGGTTGCAAAAACAGGCACTCAAAAGTTAGGAAATACCAGTTTTAGGATTATCTTAATTTAGCACCCTTGTGCGTATGCATTAAAATTAGACTCTGCAGAATTTGATTTTTTTAAATAATTTTGATGGATGATATTGGTGCTTATTTTCACAGTGATACAAAATTATGTAGTTAATGCATTTTTTATCAATTTAAATGTTCACAGGTGTGGGAAATTATGGGGGGGGGGTGTCAAACAATAATTATTTAATGACAGCAAACATTGAGATTCAAAAAGTTAAAGGTTTATAGCCATTAAAACACAAATCGTCAACATCACTTGTGAAAATATACACAGTAAACATCCTTAACTCAAACTCTGAGCTCTCAAGGAGCATTTTCTTTCTTTGCCTATCTATAAATTTATATTATTGATGGAAATATTTCTGTCAGTTTGTGTGTGAGGTGAAATCAACGTTTACCAACATTTGCTGATAAAAATGTAATTCTTTGAAGCCTAATTATGATGCTGTCTTCACGTGATCACATACTGCTTTGTCCACAGGATCTCCGCTTCTTTGAGAGCACAAGATGGACCTGCTCTGGGGATGAATCAGGATTGTGTAGTGAAGGAGGCAGTTGTCTGTAGGGCCCCATTTGCTGCAGAAGTTGGAAGGTGTGTAGTGAATGAGACAGGGGATTGCCAGAAGACAAAGGAAGGTCTCACGGGTAAGGCAGTTGAATGCTGCCCTGAAACCTGGATTCTATCCCTGTCTCTGCCACAGAGTTCCTATCTTATAAGCAGGTCACTTAAACCAAACTTTTTACAGGTAACCACTAATTTTGTGCCCCTCACTTTTTGGGTGTCCAACTTGATACCTGGGGTCTGAGTTGCAAAAATGCTGAGCACTCACAAATGCAACTGAAGTCAGTGGGAGCTGTGATTGAATATATAAAGTACTATATAATGCTAAGTATTCTGAAAAATCAGGTCTTATCCATCTTAATTTAAGGGCCCAAAATTAGAAGATACTTTTGACTTTTCTTTCTGTGACTCAGCTCCCCATGTATAAAATGGGGATAATACTGCTCCCTCATCTCGCACGGGTGTTACGAAGACAAATAAATTTGTTTGCCGAGCACTGAAATATAGGGAGGAGTCTCATGGAAAATCTCATGAGGAAGTTAATAATTTTGTCTTCAGATCAGGGTTTGAATAGTGTGCAGTTAAATAAGGCATGGGAGCCACCCACTGAACAATGAGCATAAAACAAAATATTGAACCGTCCTTCCTGTGCACTGAATGAGGCTGGGATCCTGGGATAAAAAAAAGTATGTGATCACGTAATCAAAGACTTAAATTATGGCATTTACTAACTTCTGAGTGCTTGATTTTGCAATCTGAATGTTCTTTAATGTTCTTTTTTGTTTAATAGTGCAAACGTTCAGTCTTTGTACCCATTTAGTCCCTGGGGTGTCTCAGCTGAGATTCCTGGATCAATGTCTAGTCTCGTCTGCTATGAACGTAACCCCACCATCCATCCTGTCTACAGCCCTGCTATTGGAGAAATTGTGAGAGGAACAATTTTATAAATGTAGGGTTTAATTTGTATTTCGAAACAATCCACATACATTACAGTACAGGAATCATTAGTAAACATTTTAAATGGAACACTGGAATCTTCTATTCTTGAGGTTGCTGGAGTGTTTCTCATTCTAATCAACTGGAAATAGGAATTCATATTTTTCCAACACTTTCATCTTTCAGACAGAAATTTTGCAGACAGGTCTTATTTCTGCACAACTGTGATATTATTTCTTTAAGTCTGAGCAAAAACAGTTGAGCTACTTGTGTAAAGGAGAAAATACGTTTTCCCCCTCTATATACAAATTCTTAGTGACTTTTTGTAAATGATCTCTCTCCCTGCAACATGGAGACAGAAAGCTGCAATTTGGCAGAGAAATCCCCATTGAGTGGTCTGGTCACAATCAGTGTTGATTTGGCAGTCATACGCCTTTGGGAAAAGTCACACACAGTAAGGTTTAATAGAGGAATTACAGATGCATGTTGTTCCTGTTGAAGTCAGAGGAATACATATTCTGTTATTCAAAGGAAGAATTTGGTCCCAATTCTTTAACAATGATAGTTGTATTTTAAATAAGGATCAGTCAGTTTTCTAAAGAAAGAGAATTTGCAGTCAGATACATGTTTGCAAATTCAGCTGCACACTTAAAACATTTCAAAATGTATACAAGGGATCAGAACTTGGTCCCTTGCTCTGTCATCTTTGCAGTGCTCCTGCAGGCCAGCCAAGGATAACTCTGACAGAGAGGGAATCCTTGGATGGTTGATGGCTGTACACAACCCACTTCCCCCACCGTTAGCTTGGATGTAGGGATCCAGGAAGGTTGTGGTCAGAGCAGGATCAGAATGTATTGCACTTTGTATGTAACCTCAATTAATGGACAGCTTGGAATTCTGTCTGCTGTAATTTAGAGCAGAGTATGATGGGGAAGCAAAGATGGCAAAGAGCCTCTCCCCCTCGAGAGGTCACCTGAACCTGTGCACTGAATGAAGGAGGATTCGGTATCAATATTAGCTTTGCTTGCCATTGTTAAGTAACACAGCGAACTCAGAACTCACCAATAGTGTGTAAATGCTAATGGTATAGTACCTAGTGAGACTGTCATTTAATGAGGGTCTCTTCACTCAGAAAAAGTTCCTACAACCAAAACTGGAATGTTCTTTCTTTGGTGTAATGTTTTACTGTAATCTCCGTCCTTCTGGGGATTATACAGCTCTGTGGGTGATTTGAGTAATTCAATCTAGTCTTTCATTAGAAGTAATAGACAGTCTTAATTACAACGTGCCACATAACAAAATGTTAAAGGTGCTAGAAATGTTGCCAACAGGAAAAAGATTGGACAATGTGAATTTTGATTAATTAAGAGAGCTGGCAGTACTGACTGGGAAAAAAGATTGGGGTTGTGTACACTGGAAACTCTGTAATATTGGTGTAGACATTTTTCCATTTGTTGTGAATTGTAACAGTTAATTGATTTTTTAAAAGTTGTCTTCTGAGAGAGAAAAAATTTGTTGATGTTGGATACATATGAACTGTGAAATATAGATATTTACTGGCCTAATTTTTTTCTCTCCTGAAGAAAGGTTTAAAAGTGTGTTTCAATGGGTAGTCTGCTTCATTTGAAATACAGTATGCTAATCATGTGGAGAGAATATTGATTAACTAGACTTCAGAATAATGGGTATTCTTAGAGAGTGGAAACTCAGAGTTTTGTTTTGAAGACTATGGCATATCAAGCAAAGATAAAAATTGGTATTATATATTTGTTGTCTTTTCTGCCACCTCTCAAACCACCCACAGCAGCAGAAGAGCAGGTATGTTTCGCCACCCCTCTTAGATTCCAAGAAGCAACAGACTAAAACTTGCAGAACCTTGCTTAGCTTCATTGCTGCCTAGTATTCTTCAGTCTTCATTTTCTTCTGAGAGTCTTTGGAAAACTAACAGCAGTAGCAGAGCCTTAAATGATTTAGGGGAAGGAGAAAAAGACTAATTTCTTATCAGTGAGATAGGCAATTATGAAAAATCAGATGGGTCTTCCTGCCAGACAGAGACACAGGCAAAGTAGACCTGCAGTTGAAGCAGAGGAGAGAACAGGCTATTCACACTGGATGAAGACTTTCCAAGGTGTAAAGTAACAGGGAAATACATTTATTAAGGTAAATGTGATCCATATTGAAGATCAATTATGGAAAACGTTCTCCTCCGTGGAAGTGTTGAGTTAATCTATCTAGGCTGCAAGCAGAGTGTGACCCTTCCGTGCCTAGGGTAGTCACCTGAAAATGCCAAGGTCAGTGCAGGCTGCAAAAGGAGAGCAGATTCTCCCAGCTCTGGTGGGTGGCACTGAAGCCAGACTTCCCAACCAGCCACAAACTGTGCTTCTGATTCCCCGAAACCAGTTATCAAGAAGCCAGTACACTAATACACACAGCCCCCTTTACTGCATTCCAGTCTCTGGCTCCCAATCAGCCAGTAGGTCCAGTAAAGAGACCAGTTATTTAAACTCTATGCTCTTTGCTAAAAAGGTTCCCTCTGACCCCAAAGGGTCAGCCACAGAACCAGATCAATATAAGTTTGGATCTTACCCAAAATACCACGCTGCCAGACAATCTTTTAGTAACTAAAACTAAAGGTTTATTATAAAAAGAAAGAAACAAACATTAAGAGGAATGTTAAAGGATTAGAGCAATCAGATACATACATACAAGTGATTTGAAAGTCCATATACATCAGGTTTCTAGAAGAATTGTGAAGTTGGCAGGGCTTGTATAGTCCTCTGGTATACATCCAGTACTTGGATGGGTCTCGGTTCTTTGTTTCACAGCTTCAGTTCAGTTGCAGATGAACTGATCCAGAGATAGGTTGGTAGCTGAATCCCGACTGAAAGACAAAATGGATTCCCCAGGCCTCTGCCTTATGTACCTTCTGGCCCCGGCCATGCTGTTTGTGGAGTTTTACAGGAACTAAAATGGAGTCCAGAGTCACATGGGCCAGTCCTGGTGCCTCATCAGGTATGCTGCCTGTGGAATTTCACAGGAACCAAAATGGAGTCCAGAGTCACATGGGCAAGTAATCCAGAGTCACATGGGCAAGTCCTGGTGACTCCTTAGGTATATCCCTGGCTTCTCCCCCTGAGCCTCCTGCACCTTGGAATGTCTTAATGGGCCATTAAGGAGGCTATTGTTCTGCAGCCATCCTGTCTGAGTCGTTACCCAGTCAGCACAATCTGAAATACTGATATATCAAACATATCCATAACTTCCATCTCACATATAACATGCATGAACATAAGTATTATCATCTTACCTAATACATTTTAACCTTTCTAACAGTACCTGACATGGCATATCTCACAGGAATTATTATGATTTTGACATATTAATGTTAAACCATATACTAAACGCCTCCCCTCCCCCCATCTAGCCAGCGTGACAAGAGTTCAAATGATCATAGCAAACCAGGTGTTGTTTGGCAGACAGGTCTTGCTGCTCCTGTATGAAGTCCAGGTCTCGTTATGGATGCAAAAACATCTTTGTGCTGAGACAAAGTTCAGGATCTATCACATCTGTGTACTACCCATATTGCTATATAGGTCGTAAACCTGGACCCTCTTATAGGCAGGCTTGGAGCAACTAAAGGCATTCCATATGCATTGTCAGTGCCAAATCTTGAGTATAAAATTGTTTGACTTTCATGCAAAATGTCACAATCTCGCACAGATCTGGCCTCCCTTCAGTTGCTCATCATATCCAAAAGTGGTGTTGCATGTTCTTTGGCCATGTCGCTAGGCTGGACAAAAACACCAGAGCACACCACACTCTCAAACTTTCCATTAACATGCAAAGGGGTGCGTGCCCTGACTTTACCTGGTGCCATCTATGGGGCTGCTCAGAGACAGGGCCTCCACATTTGGAGGATGGGGTACACATTACCAGGGCCTGGAGGCCCTGAGGGGCCCAGCCCAGGCTGCAACCCCCATTATGTTTGTGGGAAGGGGCCTGTATTACCAGTTTGTACTGGGCCCGAAAAAATTATGCTTGGACCCTGCTCAAAGATTCATAGATTCATAGGATTAAGCCAGATCTGGGAACTTTGTTACACAATGCCTGGTACAATGCCATCACCGGTAGTCATTCTGGTTGATGCAACAGTCCTTAGTAGACTATGTGTATGTTTACTCTCTTCCCCAAAATGGAAGGGAGCTAGATTGCCAGATACAGTGGTCACCATTAAAACATCTGCATCTGCCAATTCTTAGCTTTCCTTATATTTCCCCCCATAAACAGAATAAGAAGTATAACACCCTATATTTAGAATAAATAATATCTGAGAAACAAATTTTTCATTGTGTAATAACTACTAGCAAACAGTAACTCTTTGGGCTAATATAATGGTCATGATTAAAGTAAAGAAATTAACAGGTAAGGCAAGTTTTGTGTTTTGTTTTGTTTTTAAATTTAAATCAGAAAATGACTGGCAATCATGAGCAGTGTGGGGAAAGTAATCAGCAGTAATGTACCAGAAGAGAAGAAAATGGAAAAGTAAAATAGAAACACAGTATTTCACCTTAACCTCTAAGAAAATTGCTAATGATGATTTGACTACCTCACCCTGGAGCACATTTTGTTAATAAGTACATCCTAGGCTATGAGGTCAGTCTTGTAATCTTTAGTAAATGGGTAGATCTTGCCCATGTTGATCGCCTATACATTTTCTCTGTTGTGGCTGAGAACTCACTACTCCCAGAATGAATTAGCAGATATACAGGGAGAGGCAAATCCATGGTTTTAAGTGGTTTCACTATACAATTTTTAAAGCTACCTAGCAATTGTATCCTTTGCTTCTTTTTGCCCTGACAGTGCTGCGGTTAGCTTACTTTCTGTAAGTCTGTAAGTTTATTCTTTTAACATAGCTCTTAAATCCTCCATGTACATCCAGCATGTGCCTTTTTTCTTTCTCATGAGATACGTTGAAGTAGGAGGAGGTTACAGTCTTCTGAGATGTATGCAACTTTGTTCACATCTAAAGTATGAAGTCAGCTCAGGACCACTTTGTACTCATAAACTACACAGTACTGAGGCTTAATGGAAAATAATGGATAATAGCATAAATGCCAAGATTTGCTGGGCAGAGTTTAAGATGATTAGTAAGGCCAGTTTAGTTGGGAGATACTAAAAGAAATAAAGTTGTGTAAGGGCTCCAAGTATTTGTTGATTAGAGCTATGGAGAACTATATAGAAATCATAGTTAGATAAGAATATGTATGTTTTGGGATAGAAGCTGTGTCTTCCTCTGTGTAATAGCACTTTTGAGTGCTATTAAAGGCTAAATAATGATACATAAGAAAACAAAACAATTGATATACCAAGTTGATATTTGAGAAGAAGTTGAAGGAGCTCAAATGAAGTCTGTTCTTTTGAGGATATGCACCAATGTCTATACCAGACTACCCTTTGTACAATTTTTGGCTACAAGAACAAAAGGAATTTGTTCCCCCACAGTTCAGCTTGATCTTGGAGTTTTTCTACTGAAGGCTGGTGTACATTTTCAGCTTCCATTGTAGCCCATGGGAATTGCAGGTGACTATCTCTTTGGATCATGCCTTTAGTATGCTCTGCAGTTGTTCTTTCAGATGCTTCGCTGAAAAGTTTAATGCCAACCAATCCTTCACAAGTCAAAATACACTTCATGCATGAGTTTTCTTTCCATGCTCCAGACTTGTTGCCAATGGATCTGGCTGAGGACTTGACCTGGCTAAAACTAGAAAAAGGAGGCTGGCATATTTTGGAGTGGATTTTATTGCTGTCCTTATATTTTTCCATTAGGTCACTGCATCGGTCTGTGGTCATTGTAAGGAAAGCATGTAAAGGAGAAGAAGATTTAGCATAGAAGGGGCTGGAGATTTGAAAGAATTCTCAGTGGGATATTTTTAAAAAATCAATTAATTACTTTGTTTGTTTGTTTATTTTTTCCCTCCATCTTGTTAACATCCCTCTGAAAAGGGATCTTTCCAATGGTGGTCGCCATTGTCACAGTTTAGGGCAATTGCAGCACCTGTATTTTCCCCCATTGGTTCAGCAAAAGCACCCACTTCTAGCTTCCACCTGCCCAGCTGCTGCCTTTCTGGGTGGAGACCCGTGTATTTCTCCCTTCTGACAGAAGTATTCCCAGGCTATCCAGTTCCCTGCTTTCACTATGTATTTTCTAGCAAAAACATTCTGCCTAAACACCTGCTTGCTTTCTCTTCAGAGACTGTTAACTGATCACTGCAGTATAAGTTAACACACAGTTCTTTCCAAGCAAGCCTACTTTATTCGTAAGGTAAAAAGGATTACAGAGAAAATGTTAAAAACAATAAAAGAACCTACACGCATGCTGTTTACCAGGCATGTATTTTTGCCAAGCTTAGCATTCTCAGATTGTTCAGCCTGCAACTCAAAGATGTTCATTACCTTCTTTAACCTAGGCTTAAAGAATTGTACTGGGAAAATTCTTTCCTGGGAATCCATGGCAAACTCAATTTACTTTGATATATAGAATTCCCATTTTGCCACAGACTTCCTGTGACTTTGAGCAAGTAATTTTAATTTCTGCCTCTGTTCCCATCTGTAAAATGGGGATAATACTTTTCTACTTAATGGGGGAGAGGGTTTGAGGATAAATCAATGAATCCTTGGAAGACATCTAGATACTGCAGTTTAGGGGCTATAAAAATACATAGCTAGAATATGGACAATAAAAGGACGCTGTTCTGACACAGCACGTCTTTTCTTAGGCAGCACTTCTGTGGTACATGGAGCAGGCCTGCAGAGTTTAAGGGATACTTTGCTTCTCGACTAACAGCTGTAAACTTTCTTACCCTCTGTATAGTAGGAGGAGCAACAACTTATTTGTTCAGGCGTTCCAGAGTTCTTATGGGAAGGAGAGGAAGTAGCACCTATCTTGTCTCTTTCATGTGTGTCATTTGCTGCTGCTCCCTTGAGATTGGCTGTTCTGTCCTCCTTGCCAAGGGTTCTTTACCTTTCTCTTGAATATCCTCATTTCCTCAGACCAGTTGCTTTTGACTTGACAGCTTTGTGTAGGAATCTGTATGTTGGCATTCAGAGTACATGCCCCACATATATCCAGAGCTTCCTTCTGATTCTGGTGGAAAGAGCTACTGGTTGGTGGTATTTCAGATCATCTCTCTGTTAGCTGAAGTCTTTCCAGTCAATGCCCAGAATCTTTCACAGGCAGTTATTTTGGAAGGTGTCTTGTTTTCTGCCTGTTTTAGTATATCTCCAGCTATCGCAGCCATATATTAGCATTGAGATTGTTTGAATTGAAAATTCTCAGTTTTATCTTGGTGCTGTATATCTTTGATTGCCATGCTATGTTGAGTTGCCTGTCCGACTGTTAATGTCTCACTTCCTTCTTGAGGTCTCCTTTGGCTAATATGGTGCTGCTCAAACAGATGAACTGTTCTACTTTCTTGATATTTTTGCTTTCTAATGTGATGTTACTGCTTGACGTACAGGTTTCAATAATGTTTGTTCTAGCATAATTAATTCTGAGCCTCATTGGGCTTGCAATTTTTGCCAAGTTGTCTGTATCTTTTTCACGGGTGTCTCTGGGTAGCACAATATCATCAGCAAAGTTGCTATACTACTGTTTGTGTTGCTAATACACTTTTTCATTATTCAATCTGTGGCAATGCCAAACAACAACGGAGATAACATGCAGTCAATCCTTTTTCGTGCCAGCATCCACATTGAAACACTCTGTTGTCAGGTTGTTCACCCTCACAGAACACTTTGCATCTCTGTACATGGCCTTGATGATGATAACAGTTTTAACAGGGATTCCATAGGACTGAAGAATATTCCACAATGTACGTCAGTGCAGGCTGTCAAATAAATGCCTTTTGAAAATCAAAGAAGTTGATGGGGGATGGGGAGCTTGTCATTCTATAAATTTTTCTATGATAGATCTTTAGCGTAAATATCTTACCTACACAGATCTGTTGGACCTGAATCCACCCTGTTCTCAAAGCTTTTGCATCCTCTGCCTCTTTCATCCTGCATAGTATCGTGCTACAGAAGGCTTTTCCTAAAACAGAGAATAGTATAACTCCTCTCGAGTTGTTATAGTCAGTAAGATCACCCTTTATTGGTATTCTGACAATGATTCCATGTTTCCCATGGTTCGCAAACTTTATTTAAAAGTTGTATCAATTTCATTAGGATGGTTGTATCAAGTAATTGTAAAACAAAAAAACATTTTTTGGAAAATTGTGCGTGAAATGCTCAAAGCCTCCCTTAAGATTTTTCTAAGTGTGAGAGAGAAAACATGAACAGTTTGTGTGTGGACACCAGAAGCATACATAATAAGCTTTTTAATGTTTGGGGTTTTTTGTATAACCCTCAACTAATTTTAAAAATAGGGAGATTTTCTGGGAAGAGGATGCACTGGGACGACTTCATTCCAAGGAAAACGTGGAGATACTCTTGAATTTTACAGTTTAGCCACTACAGTAATTAATCCATATTACATAATTGTCGATTTTGAAAGTTACAAGTGTTAAATTCTCCAAACCAGTTTATTCTATGATTTAATCAGAGTATTTCAAACATGTTTTTGGCAAATAGTATATTTCAAATTATTTTAAAATTAACTGAACTTTTTAAATACTAATTTGTGTCCATTGAAAGTACTAATGTAAAAGTCCAGCCAACTCGCCCTGGGCTCTACTATAATTGTAATTAGTGGAAATGAGCTTGCTTGCTTCAGCTGGAAAAATCTGAAGTATGCTGCACTTTCAAATATAAAAAATGATTCGGTAACATTCCACCAGCCTCCAACGCTACTTTAAAAATGTGTTTCATTTTTCAAAGAAAAGATGAAGACGAGCTTGAGGAGGGGAATGTGGGTGTGGGGGCTATTTAATTTCCTGCTCAAGTCCTTCCTGTACTCTGTGCTTACAGGCTCCCTGGAGCTGAGCACCACATAATTGATGTGCAGCCTGCATTGCTGAAGCTTGGACTGCACCATTCTGGGAGCGAGGGAAGATGTAATCTGATCCTCTGCTGCTAAGGGAGGAATCTGTTAAGTCAAGGCTTTGACAGGGCATAGTCTCCTCCAATAATCTTCCCCATCTCTCTCTCATTATTCCCTCAAGTTCTACTCCAGCAAGCTGCATGTATGTATGTGTCCTGAGAAGCGGTTTGATTCTGAGCTTCATTTGCCTTTACAGTGGAGTTTTGGTGCTGGTTCTGCTGACTAATCTTCCTTTTCTGACGTGCCCGAGCATGTCCACATTAGAGTCTGTGACATACCTACCTGAGAAAGGTTTATATTGTCAGAGACTACCAAGCAGTCGGACACACGGGGGCACGGAATCACTGAAGGGGAAAAATACAGAAAACATGGGTTTCTACGGCACTTTAAAAATGATTTTTTACAAAGTAAGTCATCTGTTTTTTCTTGTTTGAGTGTGTGGTTGTGTGTCTGTGTTAAGGAAGAAAAAATCTGTATCATCAGAGATGGCTGCAGTATCCTCTCTTTTTGGTGGGTGGCTGGATGCCTGGCATTCTGTTCTACACGGTGAATGAAGGCAAATAATGAAATGGCTAAATGAGATGCAAAAAGCTTTTATGTTAGGAATCTGAATAAGAAGTGATATGTTGATCTGAGAATTTACCTTCAAATAAACTGCTTGACTTTCGAAATGCAGCTCAGCTGTACCTTAACCTGAAATCACTTTATGCATTACTGTTTTTTAGTGAATCTTCTTTCTGTATCTCTCAGGCTCGTTTGATTTTAATTTCGCTAACATTAATGTGCAAAAAGCTGCAAGTAATGGTGATGATATTTACAGGTAAATGCAGTGTGCTATGGAAGACTTTGGTACCACTCTGTATTTCTGGTAATGATGCAGAATACAGTTTGATATTTTGACTGCAAGATCAGTTATTTCAGTAAATCAACACTGTCTAAAGGACTCTAGGACTCATATTCACAGAAATTATTTCACAATGATGTTTGCTCAGGTATTTCTGATACAAGTTTTCAGTTGCACAAAAATCTTCATGAAATCTACATTTTGTCACTAGAGCAGTCTTCTGGAAACAAAGTTTTATCTTAGTATGGTAAATGACAATTGTGTCAATGAATTTGCTTGGCATCCTGTGAAGTGCTGACAGCACATATATGTCACAAACCTGATTACAAGAGATTAAAAAGTTTCCTAAAATAATTGAGAAAATAGGAATTTGGTGAGGTCATTATTAGGTAAATATAGGACTGCATGTTGATTTGAATAAGTGAATATATCTGCTTATATTTCTTATATCTAACAATTTTTGCTTTTGAAAAAGTAAATCCTCTCTTTTGAGAGAGGGAACCAGAAGATTAATATAACCATTGGTATGAAGATATTCTCTCAAGAAAAATCAGTTTAATTTTTAACGCAGATTAAAAACTTCCTATAACATAAAATACTTCTTTAAGATTCCTATAATAAGATTTCTCTAGTATGATATTATACTAAAATAAATTAGCTTTATGATGGTGGTTTTGCTGGCTTGCTCCTGTACAATGATAAAAGATGGTCTCCATTATTCTCAGTATTGCTTAGAACATTTGAGAGGGGGTGAGCTGGAAGGGTTGGTTCTTGCATTTGGGATTTGTTTTGTGGTGGGGGGTTGTTTATTTTTCTGTGTAAATGTTTTTGTGGTGACATGGTTTATTGTGTCCCATGTGAGGCATGGGCAAGGAAACAAGGTTTAGCTATAAGGCAAGCTGTTTTTGGTTTTTTAGTGAGTATGGATAACCTTAGTAGTCCTTTCTCTTAATTACTAATGGAACAAAATACAAAAGCTTTAATGAATGTTTATTAAGTGACATGTAATGTCTGAGTATTTTGAAGGGAAGTTTTTCTAATGTAAACATTTTTATAGCTTTAGAGAATCCAGTTCATTTTAGGAATGAAGACTGGTACAATAAATGGTTGAATCCAATCATAAAGATGAAATGATAACATCTACAACATTTTGCAAAACAGGGAACCACTTAGCATTATATATTCAAGATATCATCTTAAAATCATTCATCTTAAAACATTAAATTAGAGAAGCTAAACCCTCCCTTCCCCCCAAATGTTTAAGATCCAAATTGAAGCCAGGTAGTTTACACATTCTGCAGCCAATAGCTGTTATTGCTCTACCAATGGCTAAAATGTTTTGCCTACAATATTCAAAAAATCCTTATTTGGAATAAAATGATTTATTAGTTGAGTCCAAAAATCTGTGGTTGAATATTACCAGCATATGCAGCAAGTAATCCTTATTTGTCTGGCTGGATGAACATGCCTTTCACTGGTTTCCATCTCTTTGGTAATTTTTGCAGACTTGCTTCTCCTTTTAACAGCTGCCCTGCTCATTATTTGTTTTCTGATCATATCTAACTGTGGGTAACATTCTAGACTAGATTTATTCTTTTTCATTCTACCCCTTTTGTAAAAATGTCAATGTCATCTTTAAATCAGTTTTACTGTTGTTTCATAAATGTTTGAAATATTAAATTAAAAATGTTAAGGTGAGTCATTTTTAAGTATTTGAAATTTTTTGGCTTAATGCCTAAAATATACATTTGGTTAACAGTGCACAGAGACCATCCAAAATTTAACCCTCTTCTCATTTTAAGACTTTATAGTTAATCTCTCTTGTTTTAATAGCTTGAAACTGAAATAATAGGGAAATGCTTTCCAAAGACTTCGCAGAGATCAGTTTTGTAAATAAATCTTTACATCATTATATCCAAACTTTTATTTATATATATATATAAAAAAACTTGAAAAAAGAAGTAAGGTAGTTTTAAGTGTCTTACAAGTGGCACTGGTAATCATAAAATAGATACTTACTCATTAAAACTATTTCATGTTTCAAGCTATAAACTGCAACATTATTTTAAATTATTTTATGAATGGGGGTTGCTTATGAAAATTCAGAATTAAGGTAAAAGAAAAAAAGTGTTCATTTTATATATTACAGACATGATTTATGCTGGTCATACAACTAAATCTTTGGGGTTTTTTTTCCCCCCTCCCACCTTGCAGATGAAGAGAAAGTTGGACCATGGCTCCGAGGTCCGTTCTTTCTCTCTGGGAAAGAAACCCTGCAAAGTCTCAGAATACACGAGGTAATTAAATGTAATAACCAATGATCTGGATATGATTCTTACGTATACATCCTGTCTTCCCAGCTGCTCAGCCTGAATCAGAGCTCATCTTAAATGTTAGCACCATAGAAGAGAAGTGGTGGTATTATCCCTATTAGCAGATAGTTCAGTAGATTGAAATTATAGAAATTGAAGTTGAGTTTTAATAGAGTAGCCAAAGTTGTATTTCTTCTTTTGAGGTTTGCTTTCAATTTCTAATATATTGCCCATCTAATAAGAACTTTCTACAGGGCAGAAGCATTCCTCAAAATAAAGTGTGAAATCAATACGGTTTGAAAAGGGACTCAATGGTAAGAAATTCTAAAAAGAAAGGCTTTTACAAAATATGATCAAATGTATCAATTTACTAAGGCAACTGAAATACGTGATTGGAAATTTATGTAGACAGAACTGAACATATAATCCTAAAAAAATTACAGAAAAATATTTGTTACCTACAATATGGTATTATTGAGTCCCCATTCTTCTCCCTTACTCATGTTGATTAGTATGTTATTGCACAAGTAATTCCGTTTATTTCAATGAGACTCCTTGCAGAGTAAGATGCCCTGAATTAGCAAGTATATTTTATTTGCTGAGGATAAGATCTTAAATGTTCTGGATGCATACATTACAGTATGCTCATACTTACTGTAGTTACCATAACAACTAGAGAGAATTGTTTTGTGATGTCCTGCTGCATTCCATCATTTTGGAATTTGCATCATTGTAAAACTTTTCCTCTACTTTCCACTTAAAATTGGCTTAGGATGTCAGTTCTTGAATACGTCACTGTGGATGTATATTAAAAGTGTAAATTACATTTTATACTTCTCTCCTTTTAAGAGGGTTACTACATAAATGAACAGTTCAGAAAATGTGGGAAAATATGTTCTATGTTTGGTCTTTGGTTTTGTAAAAGGCAACATTAAAGAACAACAGACAGTGTCATGTTGGTGAGCAAATACAACATTCTGACTTCCAAGATCTCTCTAGTTGGTATGTTTTTTTCAATTGTTTTCAGTTTTCTGAACTCATTCTGTCAAAAACCTGCCTCTTTCTGTAACAGTTCCTCACATAACATAATTCTTGGTGTCCACAAAAAAAGACAATACAGTAAAATATACTATTTGTCAAAATATAGCTACTTGTTCTCACAGGAACTGTTGTTACTCATTCAGCTTCCTAGAACATGTGACTGATATGTTTTAATAGAATGAAAACATTCAGAAAGTGCTAAATACAAAAAGAATAAAGTATAAACAGAGATCAGTTTTAATTTGATTTCAAAGAAAAATATTTGCTTTTAGTTTCGTGTATTATTGCAGTTTTGACCAAAAAGCTCAATGTAGCAGTATAACAGCCCTCAAACATTTTATTTACTTAAATATATATTTTAATGCCTTTAGCCTAAAGACAGCATTTATATTTCATGTTGTTTATAACAGGTTTCTAATTATTTTATTACCTACATTCAAAAGCTAGCTACTGTAAATACTTACCTTCTAGAAAAACATCATATTCAGTCATGCTGATAGTTGAGAAGATGTGAAAATGAACAGAAACACAGATAGCCTTTTCTTTTTCCCTGATGCCTGTTCACCCGCACCAAGGATAGAATTCACCTCTTGTTCACAAGGCCAGTACAAGGGCTATGCACCAATCAAATCCTACATGAGCTTCATTCTGAGAGCCTTATTTTGGCTTGAAGTGTTGGATTGGCTTTTTCCAGGCCCTCTTCACAGAAGTGAATAGAATTAGAAAAGTCATTGATTTTAAAAGTATCATGGATTAATTTAAAAGCATGACTTTTATAAGATTTCTTTCCATTGGAATTCAGAATGTTGAGTTATATACATGAAAAAACCTTTTTCATAAAGACTATAGGACAATTTTATGATTATCTTTTGAGTTGTTTGATCATATTATGTTTAATATTGTTTAAGTAAAATGATTTAATTCTTGCATCTCAATGTTTCTGTGTGTTCTCCTTGTGTTAGAAGGAAAGATTGACAGGTCTGATGAACCTGGTTTGTATGCACCAGTAAAGAAGTCCGTTGGTTTATTTGCTTTAGCTGAATGTCCTTAAAAGACAACTGTGTTCTGTGAAACAAAGTGGTCTGTATTAGCTTTTGTTTACATTAGAACTTACTGAAATATCAGGTAAAGAAATAAACCTGTTCTTATTTGTCTTTAATCTTCATCAGTTCATGCAAATTTTTGGTACATACTGGTAGTGTCTTATAAAACCGGGAAAAAAGAAAACCATGATAAAATAAAGCAAAAGTAGAGTTAAAATAAATGTTAGTTATAAGTAAATCTACATTGCATCAATTTACAGCAATCCTTTGTCCAGTGAAATCTTCAGTGAAATCCTGAGAGGCAGATCTGCTAAAGGGCTAGATTTACTGCAAAATATTAAATATAATAAAGCAAAATATTTAGGAGTCTCCACTCTATTTGAATTCTGCATGTTCTGCTATAAGTTATCTGTACAAGCATGTTTTAAATAGTTTAAATGTTTTAAAATGATCCAAGATATTTAAGTATGGACTATATTGGTCAGATATCTTGTAAATGAAACATTTTATATGATATAAGGTGAGAGAAAATTGAGGGTTGGACAGTATTACTCTGCTGAACTTCTCAAGGGGTTTAGACCAGACACATGGGATAGAGTTGAGGAAAGAAATAAAAAGACACCTCAAGCAGAAAAATACATTCCTGTATCTGATCTTTTTAATATATTAGAGTGAGAAAACTGATGTAGATGGGGCAAAACTACTGCCGCCCAACCCCCCCAAAAAAGTGGTGATATTTGCGTTAATACATCGGTATGCAGACTTTTGAAATACAGTAAAATATATTAGTCAAACTATGCTGTTATCATAAAATATTAATAGCCTCTTGCTAACAAAATATATCAAGAACTTGTATAATGGATTATTTTGTTGTTTGGCAAGGAGGGAGCAGCATGTTTTACCATTACAGTTGAGACCTGTGAACTCCTGCTTCCTACATCACCAGAGACCAAGCACACAAGAAACATGACACGCTTGGTCTTCCTGGAGTGAAATGCTATATCCTTACTGCATCTCTTACATAAGCACTCCCTGCTGGCCAGTTGGTGTAGTGGTAATCATTTGGCCTTCAGTGGATGCTACCATTTTTTTTTCCTGGCAGGAAGATGAACACTGGAATGATAGAAACAGCTGTATTGATGAGCATGAGGAAACTGACTCCTTGAATGACAAAGTAGACTGTTCAAACTGTTGTTCCCTGGGTAATCTCATATAAAATTCAAAACATTATTAAACTGCAGTACTAAAGCATTTTAAGTATATAGACTTTTTATTTTTCATAATGCAATAATTTCTGTGACTTTCACTTATTGTATCATAGCACTACTGGGCTTGTGCCATGTTCAGCAACACCTACTACTTTTGGGGACCTGAGAGCAGCCAATGGCCAAGGACAACAGCGGCGCCGGATTACATCTGTCCAGCCACCTACAGGACTCCAGGAATGGCTGAAAATGTTTCAGGTAACCAGAAATTAGACTAAGAGATTAAATAACCATCTAGAATGGTTCGTTCACTTCATGATTTAAAAAAAAGTAGCTAGCTCAATGTATCCCAAAAAGTCTATCATTGATTCCATGTACTGCTCACAAAATAAACGAGCGCCAACTTTAAGGAAAATACAGTTTTCCTTTCCAGCTAGTTACTTGTACAAATTCACAAAAATCTTGCTTTCTTGGGTTTGCTACCAAAACAAACTGTACTGTTAAATACTTTCAAATTTTCTGCAAACTCTATAGAGCATGTTGCTGCTGCTGTCATTGTGGCCTCAGGTTAATGAAAGACATGTTCATTTTGAGGCTTGTAAGCATTAGTGCATGGTTTGTCTCTGTATGATTATGGTGCTAAATTTATCATAAATCTGACGTATTTTAAGTGAAATAGAGAGAAATCTGTTTCATAATGCTTTAAAAATATAGTTATTTGACAAAATACATTTCTTATGAAAAGGAAACTCAATGTTCTTTCTTACCGTTCACTGTGTCTTAATCACATTCTTGGCTTTTGCATATATGTATAGTTGAAAAAAGCAAAGAGAACTATTTTTCTCCCTTCAAATAGCCTGATCAAAAATGTCTGCACTAAAATTAACACTCACAGAGAATATGTAAAATAAAATCGTACGCACCAATAGTAATTAATGCAGTGGAACTAAAGTATCTCCTACATACATGTCTATTATGGTATAGTATTGTTGTGTGTTTAAAATATGTGAAAAAAACTTCACATTGATTAACAATAAAGCAATTTTTTTTGTTTTTGAACATTACTTCTAAAGCAGTTTAAAAAGAGATGGATCAATGAAAATATAAGAGCTGCTTTCATTATTATCAGCAATCAGTTTTACAGATTTAATGTACATTTACTGACATTTTCTCTTAGGCAGAAACCCTATTTTATAACTTCATGCTCGATGTGCATCATTTGATGATCTTTTCATTATGTAACTGATCTCAGATGCTAATTCTCGCCCTTAATAAAAAAGGGGAGAGAAAACCCCTTTCTTCGTAAATTATATATTATATTCAAACAAAACTAATACTCAATTTTGAAGTGAAGTAGAGAAGACTACATGCTTTGCAGCAATAAGTATTCAAATTCAGTTGTTAAAGGTATGGCTTTCGTGATGTTTTTTCCTAAAAAGATGTTTTTTATCCATAAGAATCAGATTTTAATAGTATTTTAAAAGTAATGTGCTTCTTTCCACAGCATACACTTAAACACAGCTCCTGAATATTAATCAGTTGGCAGCCCTTCTGTTACCAAAAGTTAGTTTGTTTTACAACAGAGGTATTTTATTGGTTATTTTAGTTTGTTTTCTTTTTCACAGGGTCTCTCTATATATGTAAATAACCTCTATGTGTAAATAACCACATACCTAAAAACAGAGTATGTGAAGTAGAAGCTTGAATGTTTTCTGAGATAAAGCTGTGGAGATGGATCGCATTCTTTGTAATTAATGAGACACAACTGATTATTTTTTGGGGTGTGTAGGAACGGATGGGTAAGGCAGTTGCTGTTAGTCAATGGGAATTTTGCCTGTCAGGACTGCAGAATCAGGCCCCTTTATGGTTGCAAGTTGTTATGAATGACACTTGTTAGATGCATATATTAGCATACAGAAATACGTTTTCAGTAACAAATATATATGCTCTTAATAAAAATGTAACTAGCTATTTAAACAAATGTCTTAGGTCATGATTTCCAAAAGCGGCTAAAGTTAGGTTCCTAAAAAAGTGACCTGATTTTCAAAAGTGCTGATCATCCAGAAATTTCCACTGATTACTTCAGTGGGATCAACAGGTGTTCAGCACTTCTGAAAATCAAGCCACTTATTTTGGAGCCTAACTTTTGAAATTCTTGACCTTCAGCTCTAAAGTCACATCTCCTTGAGTCCTCCTCCAAGGGCTTCTTATTTTGCACTTACCTTTATTTATCAATAGAAAAATAAAAACTTGCACAAAGTATAGTTAGAAATTACTTAAGTTGGCACAGTTTCTGAGCATGCACTGATTTTGTCACACTTACAATCTGACTTTTTCTCTGTATGGCAATCAAATTATTAGTAACCCTTATTAGTATAGCATGGCTGTTAAGACAGTTAAGTAGCACTATCATATTTGTCTATATGTCCATCTATACTGACAGTGTCTTTGCAATCAATTTAAAAATTGAAGTTCCAGACCAAAAACAAAACGAAATCAACTTTGTTAAATTGGAATTACAGTTGTAAATGTTTATCAGTTGTGGTGGAAAACCAGAAGCTTGTAATGTTTGCCTGAAAGTCAAAATTAAAGTTGGTCTTTGAAAGGAAATTCTACAAAGGGTTGGAAATACCCAGTTAATGGTGCCCATGCGGCCTTAATGCCCGTCCATCTCCTGCCAATCTGCCATCCAATATTTCTGTCTGCACTAGTGCGTAAGGTGCAGACATTTTGATGAAGGACTTCTGATTTATAAGGACTTCAAGTAGAGTGTGGAGCTGGGAACAACTTAAATCCACTTTACTTACGTTGCTGCTTGTAGAATCAACAAACTCTGGAGTATACAACTTTGGTTTTGAATGTGTATTTCTGCTACATAAGTGTGATTTGTCTTCCACCTGGTGCACAGGAGTTTCAACTACCTAAATTTTAATTCAGCCATTAAGAGGTATATAGGCTCAAATATTAATGACCAGTTGCAGCACACCATTCTGTATAGTTCGGGAGATTTGTCTCAAACACTTGTCTTGAATCAGGTTATTTCTGATGAACAGAGATTTTTTTTCCTACCCACCCGAATGGCTCAAAATAAGACACAAGTGGTTTGTTTCAGTTAGTGTATGTTTTGCTTTAAATGCTATAGCAGCATACAGTTTCTGTCAGCTTCACTGGAATAGTTCAATAAGATCACTTTACAATTTCTAGAGTCACTGCTTCAATGGAGATATGTATTGTTTGAGTATTTGTCTGCTGGTTTTACGCATTTGTATCCTGGTCTCCTACACCTGTCCTCAGGATAGTGTCTGGCACTGCAGCAGAATTATAGTTATTTGAGTTCCGTTAACTGTATATTTTAATTCATTTGAATTTCCAGTCTTTTACAAAAAGTCTTTGTCTTTTACGAAAACCAAAACTATGAAGTATTTTCATTTAAGTATGTCACTGTTCCTGTTATTAAACATTTACTATTTGACCTGAGCTCAGTGCTTTGAACATGACAACTCAAAGACAGTCTCTGCCCCAAGATACTTATAATTTAAATGATACAAACAGATAAGACATAATGCAGTAGGGGAGACAGATGGATTGGAAATTTTCTGATGAAATCTTTTTCCCATCAGAAAATACCAATTAATCAAAAACAAAACATTTTGCAGAAATGTGTCAGTTTCAACAAAAAATTTTTTTGAACGAAAAGTTGAAAAGAAGCATTTCAGTAATGTTGAAATATTCAGTTCATTCAACAGTCAACCTTTTTGAATTATAATGTTTAGATATTCCATTTTAATATATAATTTTGGCAACTTAAACTTTTTTTTAAATTCTGTCTTGCAAATTTTGAAAGTGAAATTCCTCATCAAACAAAAAATCCAATTCCTGCCCAGCTCCACTGGAGGCAGAATTATATCAAATATGAATCCCTTCTTTATTCTCTCTCTACACTTTTCCCACTTATTGTGATAAGAGGGAATTTGTCTAACATGGTCAAAGCTTGTGAAACCTCATTTGAGGGAAGAGAGGGCTGGAAACTGGTACACTGGAATTGGAAAGTCTTTTTCTATGCATAGCAATCTCAGTTACTAGAAGTAATCACTTTGCCTGTAGTTGAGGGTGATTGCTCTCAGCAGCTATGATAATGTCCAGCTTCTGCTACTTCTGGGTGGCAAAGAGACTATTTCTTTCAAACAAAGACTTAGCCACAGTAAATCACACATTTGTCACTTCCTCTCTGGTATTCTGCAGTTCTCTCTATCTCCACCTAGGTAATCTATTCCTGAAGAAATTGTAACAGGTTCAAAACACAGCGTTCCACCTCCTAAGTGGAACGAACACTAGACCATATATCGTGCCAGTGTTCTACAACCTACACTGTCTTCCCATGCACTTTTAATGTTCAAGGTTCTGGTATTTGTGTAAAAAGCCCTCAATGGGACAGGTCCACATCATATCAAAGACTGCCTTCCTTCAGTCAACATAGCTATGTTTTGCCCTGCACACAGTTTATCCAATCCAAATACAAGCTTGAAGGAGCTGAAGGCAGCGTTCTCAACAACAAAACAAACACTCTAGTTCACCCTCCCAAAAGGAGGTCAGGGAGAACGCCTCCTCTCCATCTTCAGGTATCTCTGTAAGACACACCTTTCAACCACCAAAATACTTCAGCAGCATACTAAATAGTAATGGCCTAAGATTAAAACTAAAGTCAAAATGTGACCAAACTAGGGCTCTGAAAAGGAGAGAAATCTAATTCCTCCACCCAGGTAATCCACAATATGTGTATTTAGTCCAGGGACTGGTGTTTACTAGTAGTGTTAAGTATTATATAAATGATTCTTGATAGAAAGATACAGGTTAGGAGTAGGAAAGGAACAAAAACAGGAGTGGGAGGACAAAGGAGAGGGTGAGGCTGACATTTTTGTAGCCCAAATGCGTTCAGAAACCAAGAACAATTCTTTAATGTTTTAGGCAAAAACAACTTTATTTAACTAGCAGATTGAAAGAACTAGCCGGAGTCTCATTGTGTGAGCCTGCATGCAATTTTGACACACCAGCATTGATGTGTGGTCAGCACATACAAATTCACTGCATTCTCCACATTGCTTGTAGCTCTTGCGGTCAACTAATCTTGAACAAATGTGGCAGCATCCCCTGCCAAGTTTGCTGGGTGCTCCCATGGTGTCTAGTTTTGGTAGCAGCCAAGGGATGAAAATGCGGCTTTGTTGGGCATGGTGAGATGATGGATATCAAGGATTCTTCTCTTTATATGTGCATCTTCGAATCATTCTCCTAGATTGACAAGGAATAAGTGCCGTCTTTGTTTTGGTTGAGTGTGGTGCACAGCAGGATCACTGCTGACTCAAATCATGAAACTTGCAACGCCAGCAACATCAAGCATTTTGAAGAAAAGAACCTTTGACCACCTTTTTATTTTGCACCATCAGGAGTGCATTCTTGCAAGATGGTCCATGTTGTTGACAGCACTTTTAGTGTCCTAATGGAGAATTATGTGGAGTTTCTTTTTGTCTCCTCCTAGAACCTTATCATGATGCATCGTCGATAGTATTATTACCAACTTGCCCTTCTTTGGAAGATAGGAAGCCAGGGTAAGTGGCACAGCAAATGTGAACACTGATGACAGTTTTTCTATGCTGCAATATGGATGCATCTCACTTGGTACATCTGGCTTATTTCATTGGATTGTTCCAACATAGGTCAAATTTTCAGCAAGTAGCTCTTCAATAAGCTGAATACTGGGTGAAGTTATCCCCAACTATGTTTCTTCCAGTCTTATACCAGGGCAGAAGATGAGCTCCTCCTCATCTGAAGATGAACAGTCAATGGATATGTGGTCTTCTTTCTCAGAGCAATTCTTGACATGATCTGGCACAAAGTCACTGTCATCTAATAAGTTGTCATCAGAAAATGACTCACTTTCAGAGTTGCAAATCATTTTTATAAGGTCAGAAACAGATTGTCAGGCCCGTTTGTTCACCGACTTGAATTGCACAACACAGAAATCCCCTCCAGAGTCTCCTTAGTCTGCAGTGTTTGGAGCACAATCTCCTCAAGAGTGATAGCAAAGAGAATCAGCATCAGTCCACTCTATGTTGAGAACACCTAACAAACCCGGATTTGAAGGGACCAACCTCCCTGAGTATCTTCTACCTTAGGGTGACTGTATGCAGCATATGCTAAGTATTACAATACAAGATACTCTTACTAGAAGCAAATGTATACATAGAGCTACTAAAAATAGAGGATAATAATGCAATATATTTGTACCCCACATACTTTTTTGATACAGAAAAAGTGTTTTACAGACTAAATTAAATTTATTTTACTTATTTATTTTGCTGAATTGTGTACACATGCCTATATAACAGTGTCCTAAAACAGCATGGTTGGAGGGCCATAGTTCATCACAACATATATGCTTTCAGGGTACAACATTTATCTCATGAAGTGCATGAGGGTTAATGAAGCTTTTTTGCCTGGAACATATTTACGAATCTAAAATGTTTGAGTTGCTCAGGAACAAGAATCCCTACTGAGTCTGCAAGGTGAAGAGGAATGGATCTGGTGGTTAATTTTTCTACAGAAAAATAAACTTCACCAAAAAAACAGATTTCTTGAATTTTGGATCATAGTTAATCTAAAACAAGTTTTCAAGGCATGTAAAAGTAAATTATATAAATGTATTTAAAATATATAACTTAGTCTTTGGAATAGTATGCAATTTAAAGGTAATAATCCAGAGTATCTGGGCTATATACCGAGTGTCTCAGACCCCTCTGGTCAACTAAAATGTTTAAAATTTTGCACCACTGCCTGGAACCTATTTACTTTGCTTTCAGTTTACAAACATCACCTGTTCACTGTTATTGTTTATACAAAGCACACACTTATTCCTTCTGCTCTCTGTGTCTGCTGAATGTACTCTGTCATTTTTGGCTAACAGGTCAATCTATGGAGCACCGAGATGCTAATATAATGAAGATAATTATTTCATTCTTTCATTAACATATATAGTTGTATTTATCTGGCAAGACTACTCACTAACAAAATTTTCCACACCAAATATTTTTCCTCAGAGATCTCTTACTAACTATTACTAGATTATTTTTAAAAACATGAAAGATGAACAGGGAGAGCTCCCTAGAGTAAACTTCTTTTAGCTGTTTGAAAGGGTCTTAAGGTTGTTGCCTCTAGCCAACCTATAAAGTTGAAGGAATAGATTTCATTGTCTTAAAGTTTGTTTTCCCCTGTGAAGGGGAATTCCATGTGTGTGTGTGGAGGGGAAGGGGGGGTGGAGACAGTATGTACCTTTCAGTTTAGGTCTACATTGTATCTTATCAGTAAAGATAAGAGTAAGGATTATTTACGCTAATGTGTCATCAGAATTTAAGGGCAAGTAACAATTTTTATGGATTTACAACTGCAACAACATCTGCCAGAGTACAAAACTTGGATATTAAAGTTATTTTTAACTTATTAAATATTACTAACAAAATTGGATTAGAATGGTTTTGGAAGTTATGACTAATATAGAAACTATGGCTTCAGTGTATTTTCCCTTTTATTTTCCTATAATTCAAAAGTAGTTTGATAGATCAGATTCAATGTTGCAAACATTTCTAAATAATGTCAACTAGTGTTTTAAACTTGATGAGATAACAGCTGCTGTGTATGGACACTGAAGGCTTTACTTTAAAGGATTTTCAGTATGGTTTATTGTTTGTATGATTAATAGTTTTCAATTGAGATATTTCCCACTGAAAGAGACCTATTGTAAAGCTCTAAAAGTTGTTTATAGGAACATCTTTGAAATGTCCACTGAGATAATTTTTTTAAAATTTATTTATTTTAAATATGCTACTGAATCTACAGACATACTTCTACCAGCCTTCACTGTCTCGTCAGTTGTCAGCAGGGAATGCCAGGGTTCTGGTTTCAGTCTCCTCTGACATCACATCCCAGGCCTCAGACATTGCCAAAGTTTTCAACAAAAAGTGTGAAGTCAGGAGCTAATTTTCCTGATATTTCTATTGATTTAGTTTTTAAATTTTCTTAAATTTTTTACATCATAAAGAGGGATAAATTACTGTTCTGCCATCTTTATGACATGTACTCTATCCTTGACTTGCCTCACTGTGTCTAGGCATTTCAGTACATAATCAGGAATAATATATACTGATTTCAAATCCAAAGAATGATAGTGCACAGTATGGCAAATCTAAGTCTTGAGGCACTGGTTAAGGTGGTATATGAATCTTAATTCTAAGCCAATGGTTCTCAGCCATGGGTAACCCGTACTCCTGGGGGTACTCAGAGGTCTTCAAGGGGTACATCAACTCATCTAGATATTTGCCTAGTTTTTCAACAGGCTACATAAAAAGCACTAGCATAGTCAGTACAAACTAAAATTCATACAATGACTTGTTTATACTGCTCTATATGTACTATACACTGAAATGTAAGTGAAATATTTATATTCCCATTGATTTATTTTATAATTATATGGTAAAAATGAGAAAGTAAGCAATTTTTCAGTAATGGTGTACTGTGACACTTTTGTAAGCAAGTAGTTTTTAAGTGAGGTGAAACTTAAGGGTACACAAGACAAATCATACTCCTGAAAGTAGTCTGGAAAGGTTGAGAGCCACTGTTAAGCTATCTTGCTTTCTTGGATTTCGATCAGCCCTTTCAACTGTAATGTAATTTGTATGTGTTAATTTACTTGCTTATGCCATTTTAGAAGAACCCATATGTTCAAAGTATAAATACGAATATACTTAAAGAACGCTGTGATGTTGCATTTTCTATCCTCTCTTAGACTTTGTTCATGCTCTAATTCAGTTGTTAAATCAGTTCTTTTTCTATTGTTTTTCCTCTTGAAGTTATTTTTGCATAACAAATCAAAATCCGTTGAGCACAGATGAGTTTGAGAAATATATGTTAGTCAGATATGCCATATATTCAGTTATTAATTTTTCTGCAAATGATGCTGCTAATCTGCTGTACTCTCAGATGAGTGCCTTATTAAAGTCATCAAATTTTATAGTGCCCATTAGTAAGAATGTGAAGTAAGAAAATTACCAGTCAAAATTCCCTGTTTACTTAGTAAATTGATGTTTACAAAATAAAATATTGATTTACAGCCAGGATTCTGAAATATAACGTTGTGGCAGATGAACATATAGTAGTAATAACCTCTGAGCAATAAGCGAAGCGATGTATTTTAGAGAAAGTTGCCACTTGGGTGTTTTTTGGTTTGGTTCTCTCCTCCAAACCCCATTTAAAGTTTCTGATGAAACAGTGAAACTTTGATGACCGAAATTGGACATTTCATTTGAATACTCATTGGAGTGAATACTCTTGCAGTAATCACGCCACTCTCAACACATTCTACATTGGTCCAGAAATGGTAAAACAATGTACAATGTAGATCATACTCATCAACACAACAGATACACTTCGCTATTGGCACTTGATTTTAAGTTCTGAACATTTTTCATCAATTTTATTTTGCTTAATTTCTAATGATTAACACAAAAACTTTATCAAATTATTTTGTATGGCTAATATACTTACCCATAGGAAGTCTAAACATGTTGTTATTGGGTATCCCGCATACTCTTTTTTTTTTTTTTTTTTTTGCAAAGTAGTTTTATAAATATTGTATACTAAAATAATACAAATATTGAACGTATCTTTCTCTCATATAGAGCTGGAGTGGACCAGAGAAGTTACTTGCTTTAGATGAACTCATTGATAGTTGTGAACCAACACAAGTGAAACATATGATGCAAGTGATAGAGCCCCAGTTTCAACGAGACTTCATTTCCTTGCTCCCAAAAGAGGTGAGGATTATCAGTTAATGCTGGGCTCTGGGTGCTATTTGACTATGTAATGCATCATCTGCCACCCTTAAACATTCTCATGCTAATTATGGTATTCAGTATTGTCAATTTAACCCTGTTAATTGGTGTTAAAGACGACTACTGCAAGTTGACAAACTGCCATGTCCTTATAATGTAATTCTCAGATTAATAGACATTTATGAGCTAAAGACCAGATTTTTGAAGCTGTTTAGACACTATATGAGATTTTCAAAAGTGCCTATTTGCATCTTTAGGCACCTTAAAGTCTTCAAAAAAATCTAGCCAAGTGACTTTATTTCAACTACTGATAAGTTCCATGTTGTACTATAAGTCATTTCAAAACTTTCATCTTAGTTTGGTTTTCTTTAATAACATCTTCCTTCTGATTATATGGAGTCTCTTGTCTCTGGCTGATTTGCCAGATTAAGTCTTGCATATATTCTGGATCTGTGTGTGTTTTGATCATAATCCCCTCCACGTTTGGAAGAGACAATAAAATACTGTTTGTAGAACTTGTTCACATAAAAAAATAATCGACATATAAACATTTATTCTTTATTTGTAACATACATCTATCATACTCTAAGTGTATGTATTATTAAATCTGCATTAGGTTAGAACTCTGTTAATGTTACCTATCTAATTAAAAGAGAACTTGACAAATTCTCTAGCCACAAGGACCCCAAAACTCCAGTCCCCTTATGCTAATCCTCAGGCAGAAGCCTGGGTAAACAGATGTCTTTCAATATACCCTACAAGTCAACCACTCAGATTTTGTGAGGTCAATGGGGACGTAAGTAGTAGATTCAAGGAGCCTCTATTGAGAACGTACCACCTAAAGAATGTTGGTGAGAGTATTTCTGAAATAATCCACAGTTGGTAAAGATTACTATGAGAGGTGTTCCCTTAGGCTGCGTCTACATTACACAATACACTGACAGGATGAGTTTTTCTGTCTGTGTTTGAGCCCGACCTTCCTGAACGTCGTTAGCTATGTTGATAGAAGCACTCTTCTATTGGCATAGCTGCATCTACACTGGAGGTTTTTTGGCTTTTTCAAACCACTGACTGACATAGTTATGCTGATATCACTTTTAAGTGTTGACCAAGCCTTAGCTACCCTGGCCCTAAAACTAATTTCTTACAGTTATTAGAGTGTTAGTGAAAATGTTGACTGTTTTTTATGTATGCCTGACTGTTTTCCAGATAGGGTTTTGAAGTTTTTTCCAGGTGGGTGTCCACCAGTACAACTACATAGTACCTGCTGGATTTGATCCCTATTAAAAGTTTTCATTCTTGTTTTAGCTAATAGATTTTGTTGGTAGAAAAATGGATTTTTCTTTTCCTACACTTTTAAAAATATTCTTAGTAGTGTTATGCTGGTGTTAGAATATGGTCCTCTATGTTCAATATATTCTTCATGTGTATTAAGACTATTCTTATGTTCCATTCTGTGGCATACCTTTCAGCATAAGCTATATATTTTTAATACTTAGATAGTCATGGCCTCTCTTTTCCTTTCATGCAAGTACAGTATCTTCATGACTGTGGAAAGTGTCATATCTGTCCTTTGTGGTTCATTTGATCACTTTTGTTAGGAGGTAGAAGTAATATATGCTATGAATATTAACTAAGTATGCACAGTGCATGTGACTAATATTGATACACACGGGTTTTGTGAATCCTGTTACTTCAGAATCCTTCACTTGTTTGTGAGAAATACTGTGGGAAAAGAAACATACCATGTTGTGTTATTCCTGGAGAAGCTGCCCAAAGCATGATATTCAGAAGCACAGGAAGGATCAGGGGGAATGTTACATTTTTACAAGGAAAAGAAGATGCTTTATCATTCCTACACTTTGGAAAATTGGAAGTTGGATACATGTAATGAATAGCAACAAAAGCTTAAAGCTCAATTGCCCTCACATATTTAGCACCAAAACTAATCCAACTACAAATAGTCCTCTTCTTATGTTGTGTATTGTTTGTGCTGTCTTTGCCCTTAGTCTTAAAGAGTGTGCCTACATGCAATTAAACACCCTCAGCTGGCCTATGGCATCTGACAGGCGCAAACAACCCCCCCATCTTCCCCCTGTCCTTTCCTCCCCCCTTCCCCCCCCCCCCCCCCACACACACACACAAAAAGGTGAGAGGGTCTAGAGCTCAGGCTCTAGCCCAAGCCCAAATGTCTACACCGCAATTTTACAGCCCTCCAGCCTGCCCCACTAGCCTGAGTCAGCTGACATGGGCCAGCCATGGGTGTTTAACTGAAGTGTAGACATACCGCAAAAGAACTTTAATTCTGAGAGGATTCTTCCATACAAAAAACATCATACTTAACCACAAATCTATTTACCTTTCATTTATTTTTCCTGATACCAATGCTAAATATTGAAATTACTTGTGTTTAATTTAGGGGTTTCTAGATACCTTGTCTTGCTTACTGAAACTTGAACATTGATGAGTTTGTTTCATTGCATTAATATCTGTAATGACCTACTATGAGGTCATATACAACATCATGATCAATTGTATGCCTGGGGTGACTAGAAGATGAAAATTATTTGTATAGGAGTGCTCTATTGAAAGATGTCTTCAACAATGGCAAGGGAATACAGTAGAGGAAAAGTCAAGTAAATGCTTTCGTTCCCTCCCAAGTTTTCTTTAGTGTGAAAGTCTCTCTTTAAGGAACAGGCACCCATGCTATTTTGGGAGCAAGGGAATATTTCCTGTTGTTTTTCTCATTAAAATATTAGAAAGAATCATTCAGATAGAATTGTTGATGAAGACGAAGTCTAGAAAATTCCATAGTTCCACTCCTGGAAATAAAATGCAAGAAGTGGGACTTAATAGGACACTGCCAATAATTTAGAGGATTTGACCCCTCAATATGTCCAATAAATAATTCAAACATGTATATCTGTAATATACAGCATTATTGGTTATTACTAATCCCCTAAAGGATGTCTGCCCTAAATACAGAGCTTAGGCACCATGGGCCCAATCTTTGGCTCTAGCTGAGTTGTACTTGGGACTAGATCCAAGGGGTTGGGACAAATGTTATGCCACCTTTATGCATCCACAATCCTAGAGCCAGCAGTGGGCTGGTTTGACCCTTGATACAATTTAGGCCACATCTAGACTAAGAAAACAGGTTGCATTTTAAAATATGTTAGTTAACATATTTTAATTAATATAATTCTAAACAAATCTTTACACTTAGTGTAGACAGGGCAAGTTGTGTTTAAAAACATATTCTTGTCTGATCAGGAATACCCAATGAGAAAAAATAGGATATATTTCATGCCCCTCTGTCTTATTGAAATTGGATTCACATTCCAACTATCTGCTGTAATTCACATATAGAAGATCAACATCTGCAAACTTCAGTGGCTACTATTATTTCTTCCTTTTGAGGTGTTTTGGTTTTGTTTGGAAAACAGCTTGTGAGTGGCTCAGCTTGATGTTCTGTTTTAATTAAATGAAATAAAACAATGCCAACAAAAAATACCAAAAAATAAAACACAAAGAGACATCTAGACATGAGGTCAGAATAGAGGATCTGACCTCCATGACCAAGATAAGGCAGAATAATCCTCTCATTTGACAGTTATCAATAGCTACTCTTTCTGATCACAAATAGTTTTTCTGTTAACCACTCCTATCTATTTTTTCTCAGAACGGTTCCTTCTGCAGTGATCTATTAGCCACTGATGTGGATCTGCTGCTTGGAGCTGGTGTTTACCACTCTGTTTTTAATTTTTAGTGATTGGGTGAATGTGTGTTACCTCTGTCAGCAGAGGAGCAGTGTCAGTAGCATTGTGGATGTCTCCAGAAACTGAGGACATTTTGTTTTCAGTGTTTTCTGTTGGTCCTGCAGGACTGACGTTCAGGAGTTTTTATAATGTATGACAGTGGTACAGATTGTATGTAGTTGTCTGGTTTTATTATGGTCACCATATGGTTTAACCCAGCCAGCTGGTGACTAAATTCACTCAATAACATCTAATTTTATCATCTAAATAAGTTCAAATTCTACTTTATCACTTATTACTTAATGGGAGTTTAAACAGCATATATATTTTTGGTGGCATACTGAAGTCTACATTAATGTCATGTATTATATCCCTTATGCATCCCAGTCCATAAAACACCTCATAAAATTAGATAATATTTTTGCATTCGGTTCTGTTAACAGTTTATATACCTGTTTAATAAACTGCATTTGCACACAAGCACACATGGGACTTAACTCTACCACTATTTAAGCTTCGCTGAGTGGTATATAAGCATGGCAGGGTAATTTGCTCCATGGGCTCATCTTATGTTTACAATATGAAACAAGCCTAGTTTTCAATTTTACAGTTGGACAGTCACTATATTTTTGTATGTTTGCTGTGATAACACTGAACTCAACTCCAGTATCTGCGCTGAAATTCATTTTTTGTTCATTTGTTTCTATTGGCACAAACTGTTTCTATCACAGAAACTTACTTTGTACATTTACTAAGGAATCACAAAACTGTGTCTCTGCCATTTGTTTAGCTTGGCGTTCTGTGTACATACCTTGTTGTGCATTTTTAATTAGACTTCAGTTTTTACTGCTTGCTAACTTTCATTTAGGAAGCATTTTTTTTCCACTGGTCCTGCAAATAGCTACTGTTCTTTGCACTGTCAAATCCACTTCTCACAATAACCTTGCTTTGATATGAATATTAGTTATATTATAATGTTTTGTTATTAATATCACAAACTAATCATCTCTATAATTAGTTTCTGTTAATTGTTAAAATTTGCATAACTTAGTTTTATTATATAGGTCTGTCACATAATAGTCAATGGTTCCACCTGACACCTAGTTTCTTTTAAAGAAAATGTTTCCCAGGTGATATTCTTGCATGGATCAAGATACTATTAAAACTATTTTGTCTAGCCGTACTTTAAATGCTCCTATTGGAATGTAGTGTAGATTTCTAATACTTCTAGATCTGTTTGATATTTCAGTTTATTGTTTTAATACATCTGTTTTGACTCTCTGCATCTTGGTTTCTATATTGTGTGAATATGAGAGAGTTTAAACTCCTACCTCTTTACAGCTGGCACTATATGTGCTTTCATTCCTGGAACCCAAGGACCTTTTGCAGGCAGCACAGACATGCCGTTACTGGAGAATTCTGGCTGAGGATAACCTTCTGTGGAGAGAGAAATGCAAGGAGGAGGGTAAGGCTCAGGAAAAATGCTAATGTGGTGAAAGCATTCTGTGAAGCAGATATGGGTGTTTATCTTCATTTATGTAAGAAGCTTAAAATTTTGAGAAGGGAATTCTGTTGAGTGTAAATTTGTTACTGATGCTTGACCTGTGTAACAGGTATCTTTAAATGTTTTCTATCTCTGCTTCAATGTGATAGAATATTCACATTTAACTGATTATATGTAGTATAGAGATATATATATGCTGTATCCTTTTGGTACAGTATCTATACTGTAAAATGATTTTTTGCACTTTAGAGTTAATTTTCATATACGCTATTGCAGAACACTACAGTTATGGGGAAAATAGAAAGAATTCTTTAAAGAGTTTGGATACAGTGACTCATACAAACAAAGGGAAAGTGACGTACAGTTGAGAGCAAAAAGAGCTGAATTGTGAAATTGGTAAAGATATAAGTAAGTATTCTTCCAGTAACAAGGAGAGAATAGAATGATGTAGCATTGAGGTAGAAGGGAGGTCAGTGTGGTCTAGTGCCAGCTGTAGGATAAATGAAGAGGGAGATTTCAAGCTTAGACTTGAAGAAAAGTTGTAATTTAATAGTACAGATAGAGGCAGAGGATCCATAAACAAAAGAGGGTGCAGCCTGCACTGGTGTAGCAAGGATCTCTACCTGTAAAGAGCCAAAAAGGGTAGGATTTGGGAAGAGCATTGTAAAATACGCAAGATAATAGACTTGTATCGGTTCAGAAAGAAAACAACAAGACCTTGGAGAGTTTGGGCAACATGTAGATCTATTTTTACATGCATGAATAGGCAAGCAATGTAGTGATGAGCACATGGATGTGGTCCTTGAGTCGTGGTCCAATCTAAGCGTCAATATGCTCCGTGCACCTGAGACTGGAAGCTTTCTGCTAGCAGTGTCCACTGGTCTGTGCTTGCCACCCCTCATTTCTTCATGCTTCAAACCAAAGTCATGAGGGGTGACATGGACCGACTGCTTCAGTTTAGGGTCAAGGGTTCCCCCACTCAACCAAAGCTCCCCGCTATACGGGGTCCCTAGTTATGTCCAGGATCCAGGGTTTCAAGAATTGGAAAAAAAAAGCCCCGGCTTTTTCCAGTCAGTGATGACGATGATGACAAACACCTCTCCTGTCTCAAAGAAGCTTATGTCCTCTCCAAATGCAGCATCTGCTTGTTCTTTCCCAGCTGAACCTGTCAAGTCCATGATTAGAGGCCCTGAAGATTCCTAGTGGACTGTATAATGAGGCCCCAGTCCAGTCCTTCCTGAACCCATTTGGTGGCTGCCTAGCTTTGGCATCTCATAACATCAGATAGATGTGTTCTGGAGAGAGAATCACCACTGACTTCACAGTAGAGTTCCTTCCCTCTCCTCTCTAAAGCTCTCCTCCCCGTCCTCAAGAGGATTCTCAGACAAGAAGTATACCACCTACTCAGTTAGGGAGCCACAGAACTGGTACCTGTTCAGCACAGGAGAAAAGGATTTTACTCAGGTATTTTCTCATCCCCAAGAGGAAGGGAGGCTGATGCTAGCTGTCAGACAGCTGTACGACTTTATCTGCCTTCTGAGATTCAGAACGATCACCCTGGCCTCTATAATCCCCTCACTGAACAAGGGCAACCAGTTCACAACTCACAATTTAAAGTACGGTTATTTCCACATAGACATCTGTCCTGCACACAGGAGATTCCTGACATTCACTGAGTGGTTGGACCACTACCAATACAGAATGCTCCCCTTCAGCCTCTTTTCTGCACTGAAGGTATACACAAAAGTGCTATTGCTAGTGACAGCCCATCTCCACTGACAGGGTTCATCAGTGTTCCCCTACCTTCATGACTTCTTACTCATGGAAAATCTCAACAGGATGTTTGGGAAAATGGATAGTCCCTACTCAGTCTCCAAATGAAAGTAGAAAAGTCAGTTTTAGTTCCCACACTGACTACAGACTTCATTGGGGCAACCTTAAATTCAACCAGTGCCAAGGCATCGCTACCTCAGGACAGATTTCTGTTGAATGAAAGATCTCATCACGCGGCATCAACAGAGCCCTCAGATGACAGTTAAAACTTGTCTCATCTTCCTAGATTACATGGCCTCATGCACCTACATGACACCCTTTTGAGACTTCACCGCCAATGCCTACAAGCCAAACAAGCAGTCTGGACAAACTGGCCTCACTCTCCCACAGAGCTCGGGTTTCTCTCTCCTGAGAAGTGTGAGAGTCTGTGTAGGTGTCCCTTCCCCAGCCACAAAGAGATTGATCACAAACACTTCCCTATCAGAATGGATAGCCCAGCTGGATAAGCATGTGGCACAAAGTATCTGGACCCACCAAGAATCCCATCTACACATAAAGCTTCTAGAGCTGTGTGCAATGCACAAAACCTGCAAAGAATTTCTACCATTTGAGTCATAGAGCTTAAGACCAAAAGGGACCACCAGATCATCTAGTCTGACTTCCTGTATCTTACAGGCCATCAACATTGCTTTATATGATCTTCTACAGGCACAAAGTTTTCTTAAGATTACACCCCAAATTCATCCGCAGAATAATCTCAAAATTTCATCTAAATCAGGTCTTATACTTACCTGATTTCTACCCAAGCTACCTGCCACTAGAGAGAACATAACTCTGCATTCTGGGTGTCTCTAGAGCCATGGCATTCTACTTGCAAAGGACAAAACCCCTTTCAGAAATCTCTTAAAATGTTTGTCTTCTTCGTGAACAGATGAAGGAGAAGTCATACCTTCACAGAGGGGCTCAAAATGGATTTTGGGCTGCATGCTGCTGTGTTATGAGTTAATGGACACCCTTCTCCCTCAGGGAGTGAAGGCCCACTCCATCAGACCCCATGCTGTGTCAGTAGTTTCATTTTGAGACATCCCTGTTCAGCAGATCTGTAAAGCAGCAACAGGAGGCTTTGATCAAGCCTCTGCAAAATATTACATGCTGGTGCAACCGTCTATAGCAGACACATCCTTTGGCAGAGCAGTCCTTCAATCTGTAGTATAGAAAGGGTTCTTTCACAGCCTCCTCCCGAGTTAATATAGCTTGCGAGTCATCAGCGTGGAATACGTATACGGACTCTCACTCAAAAAAGAAAAAAGGGTTGCTTACTTTATACAGTAACTGGAGTTCTTAGATATGTGTGGTCCCTATCTGCATTCCACTATCTGCCCTCCTTTCCTTCTGCTGTGGAGCCTTATCCTATGGTCATTTACAGTAGCAAAGGAACTGATGAGGCGGTAGGTCCATGGTCATCACTTATGCCCTCAGTTCAGAGCACAAGCAGGTAAGGGGTGGATCAACAGACACTGCTAGCAAATTCTTTTGATGTCAGGCACATAGAGTATTTGCAAATCTGGAGTGGAATACAGATAGGGACCACATGTCTCAAAGAACTCCCCTAATTGTACAAAATAAGTAACCTTTATTTCTTCCTTACTTGTCAAAGTGACATGAGTAGAGTGTTCTGGCACTGGACCTCGGAGACACATACACAGACACCCATCCGTCCCTGAAATTTAGTGAGTAGGGCCTTTGGAGAAATCAATAAAAGGGCACTAAAATAGACTAACGTATGACTCAACTTGTAATTTTTAAAAGTGCCTAAGGTGTGCCCAAATCCTGTTGGAGTAGGAGTTGTTTCTTATCCCGTTAACCTCCTTTGACAATCCCCACCTTAAAGCTTTCACTGAAGACAGAGCCAAAATAAAGATATATTCTTGTATTGTTCTTATGATGGTAACATTGAGAAAAGGAAAATGTAAGAGTGGGGGTTCAAGAATGATTCTGTAACTTTTTAGGCTTGGAATTGATTGAGTGATGGAAGGAATGAGCATAGGAGAGAGGACTCTTTGCCCAGAAAACGTATTTCAGATTTTGAACTACTCAGTAATCTGAAAGTACAATTTAATCAAGACTAGCAAATATCAGTACTAGACAATGATTTGAGAAAGATAGAGAAGTGGAAGTCATCCATGTATTGGCAATGACCAAGATTGAATCTAATAATGAGATGAACCAGAGGGAGAAGATGTATAGAGAAGGCAAGTGGACCAGACAGAAACAAAAGGTATTCATTAGTAGAAAAGATGAAGCAAAGCTGCAAAGCCTTCAGCCAAAATATGGAAAAGGACCAGTTATATAATAGTGGTAGTTTAAAGAAAAGGAAAGATCTAAAATAGGGAGGGGGGGCAGGCTGACATCACTGATGCAAAGGACAACAAATGAGGTTGGAACAGTATTTTGTGAGAAGGTGATTATATCAACATAATATATGAAGTCAATGGTAGCTTTAAAAATGTGGGGATGAAGAGAGGTTGTTTGATGTTTGGTGGAATTGACAAGATTTTCTCTTTCTGATTTTTAAATTCACTTTAGGGATTGATGAACCATTGCATATCAAGAGAAGGAAAGTAATAAAACCAGGATTCATACACAGTCCATGGAAAAGTGCTTATATCAGACAGCACAGAATTGATACTAACTGGCGGCGAGGAGAACTTAAATCTCCTAAGGTAACCATTTCTGAACTATGTACATGTCAAGAATTAAGAAGGATCAACCTATCTGTTGCTAGTTTTGTTTTAAACAAACCAAATCATTTCTGACATCCAAAAATCTGTTAAAATAACTTGAAAAGAGGATGTTAAGCCCCTTTGTGCCCATTTTTTCTAAATTTAAAAATAATTAAATCAGACAGTCATGTATATTTTATAGTACAGACATTTATGTATGTTTCTACGTATTCTGTTTTAAGCAAGTGAAAACTTCTGAGCAACTGTAAAGGGGAACACTCACTGCCAGGCCGCTTAGTGGTTGGGCGGGGATGTGGCAGGTTGACTTCCTCAGTTGTTGCCCTTCTCCACTCCTCCGTCTTTGTGACACAGCCCTGCAGTCAGGTCAGAGTTTCAAGTCTACACCTTTTGAGGTACATATATATAAAGAGTCCAATAATGGGGAGTTCTTCAGGACCAGTGAGGTATTCAGGGCTTCCCCTTGGGTTAGGGTTTTGTGGTCTAGGGTCTTCAGGGTCTTCCCCCAACTAGTTTCCCTGCCAAGTTGTCCCTCTAAGGCAGTAGTTCCCAACCTTAGGGTCATGACCCCATTTGGGGTTGTAACAATAAAAAATGGGGTCGCAAATACGCTCAACAGCTCCTGGCCAGGAGCACTGGGCACCACAGGTCGGGGCTCCGGCCCGCTCAGGGCAGCAGTAGCGCCGGTCCGGCTGGGTCACAGGCAGGTGGCCTCACTCCTCTCCTTTCATTTTGTGTCCTCCCCACCCGTGTGCCCTCCCCACCATGGTGAGTCCTGGGTGTGTCGCGACACCCAGCAGTGCCCGGCTCAGGGCAGCGGCCCTGGAATTGGGGGAGGCACTGCTGGGGACTGGGACAGGAGGGAGGCATGGTGGGGGAAGCAGGAGAGATGGGGGTGTCACAGTGCTGGGTGTGGGGCTGCCTGGGGCAGGAGAGATGGGGAAGGGGTGTGGTCACAACAATGTGGATGGGGCCTAAGTGAGATAAATGAAGACAATTACTGCAAGGCACTAAAGAGGTGCAGCACAACAAAACTTGCAGCCCAGCGGATAAGGTGGTTTTAAGTCATTTTGTATCCTCCTGTGTCTGGGTTGATCTGGGAGCCCAGAGCCACCCATGGCAAAACTGAGACAGCACCGGGGAACAGCTACATTACAGCAGTCTGTTGCTGGATACCTATACGTAGCAGCAGTGCCCAGAATCTCTGCAGTGTGCCCCCTTCCCACACTTTTAAATCTCAGTTTAGCAACCATGAATACTAGGGTTGTTTAACAGTATGACCACACAGTAAATATAATCCACAGTTAAAGCAAAACTAATAAATGTCAGATAAATGGAGTTATTTTAGGCTTTGTATTCAGTGTTGTATTTTTTATTTTAAAAAAATGTTAAAATGATTTCAAATGTTTTAAATGAAAAATATAAATACCATGAGCATTGCAATGCCCTGACTTGTCTGCTGGGGTCGCCAAAAATTTTCAGTGTTTAAATGGGGTCACACTGAGTAAAAGGTTGGTAAGGCAGCTAAATTGTTTCATTTCTGTCTGATAACATTAGCAGGGTATGCACACATTTTAATGATATTGATGCTAAATTATATTCTCTGAGTGTGCTTTATTTATGCAATAATGTAACAGTCATATCATCAAGCCTGATTGTGTCTCTGGCTGCCCCTTATACATAAAGAACAGCCAGAGACTAACACCGTTCTTTTTAGAGAAATTTTTGTTTTGTTTTGTTTTTTAGTTTTTGTATAGTAATCAAGAAAACTAAAGAAACAAAACAATAAAGAAGTTAGTTAAAAACATGAAAAAATCTCCTGCTATTTGAGTATTTGGCTGCAGCTTGGCAACAGCTCTGTACCTTTTGTTATATCATGCCATGCTGGATTATTAAAATGGCAGCCCCAGACATTACCAGCTTCCCATTTCATATCAATAGACATTTTGAAAAGTGTTCAGATATTTTAAAATAGTAAATTCCTTGTTAAACTTGCATGTTCTGATGTAATTGATTTTTACTGTACTGTAGTAAAAAATAACTATTGCAGTTTTCCATAATCAAAAACTGAAAATGCCATTTTTGAAAAATGACATTCAAATCACAAACATGGAAATACACATTTTCTTCACATTAAACCAAACTAACCTTTGTTTCTTCTTAACTGATAAAGATTTCTATAGTTCTTATTTTGGATAATATCTGGTATCTAGTGGATGAGGAGGAGTGAGGAGGTTAAAAAAATAAGTGCACATTAAGATTTGTTCATGAAAATAAAAAAAATGCACTGGATAACAGAAGCAAATTTCTTGTTCATAAGTAAAATGTTTGAAAATATTTTCCAAGAAATTATTCTCATGCTTTTAAAGATGATTTTATTTTAACTTTTTTTAAATTATTTTTTAGAATAAAGCGGTCTATCCAATGTGTTATCCTAATTTTAGCAATATCTATCGCAATTACTTTAGAAGAAGGGTAAAAATAGTGTTAATGCACCTGGTCAGCTATGCAATACTATACCATGGATGAAATTTTATATCAAGGAAATGTCTTCCTGACTCCAGCTAGTGGTAAAATAGATCTGAAGCATGAGGACTGATGACCGTTAAATTTTTTAACCAAGTTACAGTTACTTATACACCATTCCAACTTGCAGATTCTGATTTTATTTTCTGTTACCTTCTAATCTTTTGGCTCACATTGCAATATATATATGTTCTCTATTGTCAGGTTCTCAAAGGTCACGATGATCATGTGATCACATGTCTACAATTCTGTGGTAACCGAATAGTCAGTGGTTCTGATGACAACACATTAAAAGTTTGGTCAGCAGTTACAGGCAAGGTAAGCTGGTAATTGCTGTTAAACTACAAGTAAAATGGACCATTGGTATAGTAGTAGCAAGTTTAAAAGTGTGTTACTAGTTTATTCTGGTTCCTAAAACATCTTATGTTTTTGCCTTTATTGCTGTCTGGTGCAAGACAAAGATAGAATATTTGGACAATCTTTCTCTACGCAGAATCATGTCTACTTTATGAAAGTCACCTTGATGTGAAATTATGATGCTGTTCATGTTACCATTGGCATATATCCTTGTTCTCTTGGCAGCTGCTCTATTCTTGTGGAGTCATTTTTGACATTGATTACAGAGAATTTAGACACATACTACTTTATCTTCTGTATAGGTTAATTCATCCTGATTCTACCCACATGGATCTTTTTTCTGGCTAATGTTTGTGGTTTCCACATTTATTTTTATGGTTTTTAAGTTACTCAATTTTTTTTTATTCACTATAAATAACCTTAGACTAGACTGTTTATTTCTCTTGGTAGAATACTCTATTGTTTGAACAATTTCAACAGCCCAAATGTTGGTAGTGCCAAGTTTAAGATATAAAAGATATCCGCATTGTAATGCTAGTCTTAGACGTATTTGAAAGGTTTTAGTTTCTATCTTTGCATGTCTAGAAGTGCCTTGACTGGATTGTAACTACTACCTTGGGGAAGAATAAAATAAAACATGGTATGCAGCCACACCCATTGTGTGAACTAGGCTTCCTTTCATTAAGCCTAGTTCATGAAAGAAACCATGGTACAATTTTAGCATTCTTTTATCTAAAAGGATAGGACGGAGTTATTCTTTAGTGAAAAATATTTGTTTTGTACATTCTTCTGACTCAAAAATATTATGTGCCACTGAATATATTAAATGGAACATAACAGGATGACTTGACAGTAGTTTTAAGTTGTCAGTAACTTCTTGTTTTAATTATTAAATATCTTTATATGAGGGATGTTTACCCCAAACCTTAAAGAATATTAAGTGTTGCATCCAACATGGAGGAAATTTATATTTGAGCTCATCCTGGCTGATAAATAGGAATTGATCACAGAATGAAAAATGTAATGGTTGCTCATATGCAAGTGACCCTGACTTGATCATATTTGTTATGTACAAACAGAATAAAGTCCACACCAGTAAAATATATACTTCCTGCTTTAAAGGAGCCAATTTCACAAAATGAAAACAATTCCAAGCCAAAACACCTGGGAAAGAATTTAAACAGAAAAATGTGAATAACTGGGAACTGTTTAAGAACATTTTACTTGATCCCCAAAAGCCACAATCAAGAAAAAAGGCAACACTAGTTAAAAAAAGAAACTGGCTTAGAGGGGAAATGAAAGTAGTTATTAATATATATATATATATATATAAAGAATAATAAATGGAAAAGGGGAAGTTTGTATCAATTAATTATAAATTAGAAGCTAGCAATTGTAAAAAATTGATAAGGAAAATAAAGGGACACAAGGAGAAGTCTTTGGCAAGTGGAGTTAAGGATGATAAGCAGTTGTTTAAGTACATTAGGAAGAATAGGAATCCTAACAGTGGTATTGTTTGATGGAAATGGTAGAACTGTCAATAAAACAGAAAAGCCAAAGTGTTCAATGAATATCTGTTCTATATTTGGGGGAAAACAGTTGATGATGAAATACTTTCCATTCCAGCAATAACTCAGGAGGATGTTAAAAAATATCAAATAAAATTAGACATTCTTTAAATCAGCAGGTCCAGATAACTTGCATCCAAGAGTTTTAAAAGATTTGGTCAAGGAGCAGTCTGGATGGCTAATGCTGATTTTCAATAAGTCTTGGAACACTGGAAAAAAGCTAGTATTATGCCAGTATTAAAAAACTGTCCCCATGCCCCATTGAGGGTAATTAACCATTGGAAAGAACTTACCAAGTGTTATAGTGCATTCTCCATTACTGACTGGAAAGATTTATATCAAGATTGGATGTTTTTGTAAGAGATACTCTAGTTCAAACAGAAATTAATTCAGAGAATTCCTATGGCCTGTGTTACGTAAAAGTTCAAACTAGATGATCACAGTGATCTGGTATGGCCTCCTAATCTATGAACTGATTACATTTATTTCACCTTCTTCCAATATACTAACTATACAAAATATTTTTCAGTGTTTACGAACACTAGTTGGACATACAGGTGGAGTCTGGTCATCACAAATGAGGGACAATATCATTATTAGTGGATCTACAGACCGAACACTTAAAGTATGGAACGCGGAGACTGGAGAATGTATACATACGTTATATGGACATACCTCTACTGTGCGTTGTATGCATCTCCATGAAAAAAGGTAAATATTTACCTAACGTTAGATCCCTTTATTCCCTTTCTTTGTGATTTTTTTAAAAGAAAATGTACCTAAAATTTCATTAAGTAGTCCTAGAACAGTAAAAGTTCCTGCAATATAAAACAGCTACAATATACAGTAAAAATAGTACTAAAATTAAATTATACAATTAATATGAAGGAAGATGAAAGGAAGATCTAGAAGAGGAGCTGATTGCAAGAAGAAAAGGTCTAAAAAAATTAACCAAAGCAGAATAAGACACACACTTCTCCATATACAGTCAAATAGTTTCTTCAAAAGTTGTTTCAGTTATTGATGTGATCCATTCTGCTATGCTATGCACAATCCTTGTTTTTAACTTATTTTTATCCATTTTGTTCTAAACCTTTACCTATTTTAAAGATTATCTTTTAAAAAAATGTTTTTGGACTTGAATATATTTTATTTAAATTTTTTACACTGTCATTTGATTTCAATAGTAGTGTATCGATTCAGGAAACATTGGCTGAGATGCTGTAGTTATTTGTTAAAAGCTTTGCATTGATATGTAGTTGTGTCTAGAATGTTGTCTTGCTTATTCATCCCTTCTTTTCCTTCTAAAGAAAACTAAAGTTTCTCTGTCCAAATAGTTAATGAAACTACAGTAATCTTCATGACTATTTATGGTTCCAGTCTCAGTAGATATAAAACATTCTAAACTGATATTTACTGTACAAATCAAGTGACATAAATGTTGCATTAATGAAGAAAAGCCTCCAAAGACGGTTTTAAAAAAAAAATTACTGGGGTAAATTTAGTGCTCATTAAAGCAAGATTCATGTTACTGGCTTGAACCAAGCATATGTAAAAGCAGGTAGTATGTAATCTTTCTCACACAGCTGTCCCAATTCACTTCAGTCTTGACCTGCAATATCTTGTTATTCAAGTCTGGGTCTCTCCTTTGGAATACTGACTGCCAATCACATCAAATAGTTTGGTTCTGTGATGATGAACACGATGGGAAAACCAATATGCTTTAACTTTCAACCTGAATAGAATATGAAGCCAAGACAGCTCTTCAGAGGCAGGAGGACTAGTCTCCAGGCCATGTAGGCTTCCAGAGAAATAAGTTCAGTTTAATTGCTTTATGCACAAAAAATGTTGTTGATTATATTTATATTATATATGTATATTATATTTTATTGCTTTAGTATACGTAATACAAATAAAGTAGAAGTTTATATGCTAAGTGCAGTTTTTGTTTGTGTTTCCCCAGAGTTGTCAGTGGGTCTCGAGATGCCACGCTGAGAGTTTGGGACATAGAGACAGGCCAGTGTTTACATGTTCTGATGGGTCATGTAGCTGCAGTCCGGTGTGTTCAGTATGATGGCAGGAGGGTTGTTAGTGGAGCATATGATTTTATGGTCAAAGTATGGGATCCAGAGACTGAAACCTGTCTACACACACTGCAAGGGCATACTAATAGAGTCTATTCATTACAGGTAAGCAATTTGAATCTAGTGCTTTAGATTCCCTTGGATAGGCCACCTTAATTGTTAAACTGCTAAAATTGTGGGTGCTTGCTTATGCAATCTTAGAAAATACATAGAATTTAGGTTACCCTCATCCTACATCCCTCCTTCCATCTTCTTGTTACATTGTGTTCTAATTTAGAATGTAAGTTTTTCAAGACAGAGACAGTGGGAGCCCAAATACTGGTTTGGGTCTCTGGGAGTTACCAAGTACAAATTTCAGTGTTCCTGTTTTTCTTAGCTCTTCAGTTGCTGATGAGCTAAGCCATGCTAAGTTAACCAAAAAGTAATGTCCCTTTGATAATCTGAAAGTTCATGTATTATAGTATTCTAGAATTTTAATATTAGAGAAGGAACTTAGTGCTAAGGCATATGGAGTAGAGCTAGACTAGTTCTGTGTGTGCTGAAATAGTAGACCTTTCATGTGGAATATTTTGCAGCCATGAGAAAATGACTTCCTCCCCAAAAAACTCTAGTATTGATCTTTAAAATTAAACCAGAACTTGACTCTCCTATTACAAACTAAGGACAAAGCACTTACTTAGTAAATAAATGCTGAAAAGACATATGGACAGAAAGGAGAGAGAGAGAGCTGTGTCTGGTATTTACAAAAGACAAGCAACTTTTGACAGCTTTGTATGATAGAATTTTTCCTTACTCTGATGTTGGAAAGATTTTATATGTCCTCTAGAAATGTATTGAACCATAAGGGTTAGCTTGCATGTTGTCCCTTTTAGTATAATTGTTGGGATGTGGACTAGGAGCTCTTCACGGATTATTATAAAAGGAAAACAGTGGTTTACATTTTTGTGTGTGTGTATAATTGCTTCATTTAGTTGCAAAATTGTAAATTGCCAATAGGATTGGATTTAGGATTTTAATGACCATAAACAAATGGCTCCACGTCTACATTTGGAAGGTTTTGTTGTTGTAGCTGTACCAGTACAGTAAAGTATACCAGCAAAGCATTCCTAGCATGGATACTAGCCGCCATATTTTATTCCAGCCACACCTCCACCCCCACTCCAACAAAAGCACAGGTATACCAGCAGAAGTGCAGTTTTGCCATAATAACTGAGTCTACACTAGGGGCTTTTGCCAGCACAGCTATGTTGGTCACAAATCACATCTCATCACAACCTCCACCAACATAGCTATGCAGTAGTAAAAGTTTGTAGTTAGAGACTTGTTGTGGATCTCCCTTTATCTTTTTATCTACACTGAACATCATCCTATCTCTCTGCAGAGCTGAAACACAACTTCCAGAGTCTGGGATTCATTTTGTGCTATAGCCTGTTGGCACCACAGTCATACAGGACAGCAGATGGAGAACTGAGAATGGCACTCTGGCTGGTGAATTGGGGGGAGGAGGGGTATGGTGCCTAACCCTCTACAGTTACAAAGGCCTAAGGCTAATACTGATTAAACTTCTTTTAAAAATTGGTAAATATAATTAAAAACAAGAAATCGCACCTGTATGTCTGCTGGCCTGGTTTGTGGCACAGGAAGTGTGGTTCAGTAATTGAGAGACTAGAGGATTTCATAACTCATTTTTAGCATAAGATGTGTGTTTATTAAAAAACAAGTGTTTCTTAACGTTGGGCCAGACAAAGAGAGTGAGAATGACCCTACAGAGATTAGGACTGGAATGTGGGAGATCCATGTTCATGTCCCTATTCCAATGACTATTTATACAAAATAGGACAGTTTCCGCAGCAAAGATTGAGAGAACCCCATCTCAAACTATCCCAAAGTCCCACAGTTAGGACATTCTTTTAAAATATGAGAGACATGGGCTCAAATCCCTGCTCCAAATCAGGCAGAAGGATAGATCTCCCACATCGTGGCTGAGCACTGTAACCAGTGGGCTAAGGTTATAAGGGAGGTGGCACTATCATCTTCTGGTAATAGGCACCTAACTGTCTCTGTGCATTGTATTGGGAGTCTGGATACCTAGGTCTGGGCTGTAGATTCCATTAGGCAGCAGAGTGCCTAGTGTAGTTAAGCATTGCAATGCTGAGCTTATATCCCTTTTGTGAACCTAGCCCATAGATGATAATGGACTGGACTTCCTGCTAGGAAGCACAAGAAAAATGATAGTCCTTACAGAAAGACATAAGAACCATTAAATTATAAAGCATTACAATAGAGATATGTTTTTTAAATTTTCAAAAAGGTTTACATTCATATTCTTTCTTAGTTTAGCTTGCTTCAGGTACAGTATATGCTGCCTGATCACCACCACTGGCTCTTGGTTTTGGCTGACAAAGTATTATTCACTTTTTGTTCTGTTACTATGGTGATGAGGATAGATCTAAAATTCTAGATAGATGTTACATAGAGTGAAACTGTTGATTGTAATGAAATGCAATATTTCACAAAAGTTTTTGGATGAGGAGGTTGACACTTATGGTAGAAGATCCTTTAAAACTCTGCAGTTGGCTTGAAATATCAGAATATCCTCAACTATTTTCTGTTCTGTTTGACCCTCTTAGTATTACACATAGCTAAAAATTCAAGCAAAGTAGAGTGTCTATCAGAATGTACTTTTCTCCTTAATCAAGATTAAGATTTGTAGGTATTTAACTGCAGAACTCCATAGGCCTTGGCTACACTGGGAGATTATACTGACGGCCTAGCATTAACCACATGCACCTGATGCTACGTTAAACATAAGTCTTTATCTGCACTGAATTTAAAGTTGTATTTAACATTGTTAGTTAACATATGTTCTTCTTCGAGTGCTTGCTCATGTCCATTCCAGTGTAGGTGTATGCACGTTGTGTGCACCGTTGCCAGAAGCTTTTCCCCCAGTGATATCAGCCGGATCAACTCTGGTGCCCCCTGGAGTGGTGCCTTCATGGTGCGATATATAGGGAACTGCCGCCCCCTCAGTTCCTTCTTTCTGTTAAGTGGTGGTTGCAGTCTTGCTTTGAAAGTTCTCTCCTCAGTGGTTTACCTGTAAATAATTGTAAATAGAATGTTAGTTGTCATTTAGATAGTCATTAGTGTTAGTTAGAATAGAATAGAACTGCTTGAAGGGCCTTGGGGAAGGACATGTCCCTACTAAGTGCCGCATCTGCAACAACTTCAGGCCAAGGAGCAAGATGGCAGACTAAAATTCCTCCTAAGGAAGGCAGCCCTTCATCCCACATCTAAATGTCAGCTGGATTCAGCACCCTCTACTTCCTCATTCAGAGCACCCTGGCCTCAGTAAGAGCACCAGTGCAAGGCAGGTTCCCCAGCACCAACTGCTGCTCAGCACAACACTCTTCTCCAGCACTGAGAAAATCTGTACCGACGGAAGGGCACTGTTTGCCATCGCTGGTGCCCCACAAGAAGATGAAAAGATTGGACCAGGGACACTCCCCGACAAAGAAGACTTAATGGGTGAGATCCGTGCCAGACCATCTGTGGTCAGGTACCTCTCAGCCAGCACCAGTGGCTCCGGCTTGGCACAAAGAGCCATTGAGTCCAGTACATATGGACACCCCTACAAAGGTGAATCACACAGGAGATTTGACCTTGGCACTTCCAACAACGCCAGAGGCATATGAGGCAGCAATGAATTTGTTAAACATCCCAGTGCCTCTGCCTCCCCAGGGCTCTGGGGAATGACCCAGACATTGCACCAGACCTGACTGTGCTGAGGCAGGTTCCCATCGTGGGGAAATCTGCAGCAATGGCAAGGCACTGACCCCCCCCTCCCGGAAGGCATCCAAGGGCTTGACGCCATGGTCCCAATCAAGGTCACAGTCCCGGCCCTGATCAAGAACCCGGCCCCCATTGCAATCACTGCATCAATCAGTGACGGTACCAACTGCGATCTGGGCACTGCTCTGCAGCCCAACATCAGTCCTCGCCTTGACACCGATCATCATCATGGCACCGAGATCCATCACAGCACTGCTCTTCATCGAGACACCACCCACCATCGCAGCACCACTCAGCTTCACAGCCCTGGAGTGTGGCACCAAGGGACACAGCACCCCCCTGGTCTCCCAGGAGTGGGTCCTCGGACACCAGATCTCCAGCAGGGTCCTACAGGAGCAGGCACCATGTGAATCAGGAGCACAGACCATTCCACCATCGTGACAGATGTGAGCTATACAGGAGATTTGATCCTGGCACCTCCAACAACACCAGAGACATATGAGACAGCAAGGAGTTTAACCCTCCCAGCGCCTCTGCCTCCCCTCATCGGCAGATGCCACCTCATGCCTTCCCAGTCTCCTTGGTGGGACAATCCCAGTCGATACCATCGGAAGGGAGAGCACCTCCACCTTCCCCAACGGAAAGGGACTCGGTTGTGGGGGCAGAGGCCCTGGTCCCCCAGGACACACAAATAGGCGATACATCAGTCCCCCAGAAAGGGCAAGACCCTGAGACAGCCCAGGCCATCTCATCCTTCTCCCTGGACAAGGCAGCAGTGGACACTGTCATAGAGCCAGTGCAGGACAGTTACAGGTGCAACAAGTACTCCTGCGAAGGATGGCCCAAAACCCTGGACAATATAGAGATGGAGGATATAGAGGAGTCATCCTGAGCACTGGTAGACATCCAGGCATCCTCAGATCAGGCAAGGGTAGCCTTACCGTTGAATGAGTCAATCTCACAGCCCATTAAGATGCAGTGGGAAACACCCACCTCCATCCAACCCACAGCAAGAGCGGGTCAAAAGAAAATACTTCATACCTTCGAAGGGGTATGAATATCTATATACACACCTGCCACCTGGTTCCCTGGTCATCACCATGGCCAGTGAAAGAGAGAAGCAGGGGAAACAAGGGCCATCACCAAAGGTGAAAGATGCCAAGAAGCTGGATTTGCTAGGGAGAAAAATTTATTCCAGAAGGGGCCTTCAGCTAAGAATTGCAAACCACCAACCCCTCATTAAGTCAATAAGCCTTTAATTAATGGGTGGCAATGTCAAAATTCAAAGAACTCCTGCCGGCAGAGTCCAGGCTGGAGTTTGGCACGCTGATTGATGAAGGCAGGGCCATAACCAAGGCATCGCTTAAGGCAGCCTTGGACGCTGCAAATACGGCAGCTCATGCCATGGCAACAGCAATCATAATGAGACGTAGTTTGTGTCTGCAATCGTCGGGCCTACTCCATGAAGTCCAGCAGATGGTGCAGGCCCTACCGTTTGAAGGTCAATCCCTTTTCTTGGATCAGACAGATGCACAACTCCATAGCCTGAAAGACTCGTGCGCAACTCTAATATCGCTAGGCCTCCATACTCTGGAGCCATCTAGAAAACATTTTAAGCCTCAACCTGTAGGCCAGTTCTACCCGCCACAATACCAACACAGGCCCAATTTTGGCAGGCAGCAGAACAAGGGGTTTAGGAGGAGGCAAACCCACAACTCCTCATCAGCCTCTACATTTGCGCCTGAGAGAGAACCATCAGGGCCCAGACAGAACTTTTGAAGATATGCCCAAGGCTGGCGCACCAGCCAACAACATGGATCCTATCCCTATGTTTGGGGACCGCTTGCCCCATTTTTACTGTGCCTGGGCCAGCATCACCTCAGCCCAATGGGTACTCCGCCCAGTAAAAGTGGGGTGTATTCTCCAGTTCAACTCCCTTCCTCCCACTCCCCATCCCTTTTTAGGGACCCTTCTCACAAGAGACTTCTATCACAGGAAGTGCAGTCACTCCTAAGGGTGGGAGCTGTGGAAGAGGTCCCAGCAAGCTTAAGAGGCACGAGCTTTTATTCTTGTTACTTCCTGATTCTGAAGTCCAATAGGGCCCTCAGGCCTATGATGGACCTGCGAAACCTCAACAGGTTCATGAAGAAGCTGAAGTTCCGCGTGGTCTCCCTCTCATCAATCATCCTTTCTTTGGATCCAGGGGACTGGTATGCTGCCCTCAATTTGAAGGATGCATACTTCCCCATAAGCATCTTTTAAACCACAGGAAATACCTACATTTCATAAAAGGCCACCGCTTCTACCAGTTCACAGTGCTACTCTTCAGCCTGTTGACAGCTCCAAGGGTTTTACAAAATGCATGTCGGTGGTGGCTTTCCTCAGAAAAGTGGGAGTTCAGGTGAACCTGAACCTGGCTTATCAGGGGACAGTCCAAGGAGCTGGTGGAAGAGCATGTGAGGTTCATTTGGTCCATTTTCAGATACTTGGGCCTCCTGATAAACGAATGGAAGTCAACATTTGTACTAAACCAGAGGACAGAGTTTATAGAAGCTGTGCTCGATTCAACTTGAACCTGGGCCTCCCTTCCAGAGTCGGTTCAGGGCTATAGAAATACTCGTGCTCAGTCTGAGGACATATACTACTGCCATGGCAAGAACCTGTCTGAAACTCTTGGGCCACATGGCTTCTTGCACCTATGTGGTACAACATGCCCGTCTCAGGCTGAGACCCCTTCAAACTTGGCTGGCATAGGTGTATGTACCAAGCTGTCACTCACTGGACAAGGTAGTGATAATGCTGCCTATGATGATTCGCTTCTGCCAATGGTGGTTGGACCCAGTCATGGTATGTAAAGGGGGTCCCCTTTACAAGGCCCAGCTTGTCAATGTGACTGTCACCGACACCTCAGATGAGTTTTGAGTGGTTCCAAGTGCACTCCCCAACCCAGAAGGTTGGTGCTCAGTGGAGGAACTGACCTTCCATATCAACACCAGAGAGTTATGGCAGTACATCTGGCCTGTCAGACATTCCAGCCCACCCTACAAGGGAAGTGCATCTCTGTATTCACAGATAATACTACCGCGATGTTCTACATAAACAAGCGAGGGGCTCATTCTTCACCCTTATGCCAGGAAGCACTGAACCTGTGGGAGATTTGCATAGACCGGTCTATTCACCTGGAAGCCTTCTACCTGCCAGATTCCCAAAACACCCTGGTAGATCATATAAGCAGATCCTTTGTCAGTCGTCATGAATAGATCATTTACCCGGATGTTCTGAATGTTGTTTTCCAGAAGTGGGGATTTCCCCAGGTGGACCTGTTCATGATCAAGCTCAACTAGAAATATCCTCAGTTTTGCTCATACCTAGGTCATGGCCAAAGCTCTTTCACTGATGCTTTCTTCCTGCCCTGTGGGGGGAAGCTGCTGTATACCTTCCCCCCTACACCGCTGATTCATATGGTGTTACTCAAAGCCAGAAGGGACAAAGCCCAGATAATTCTCAAAGCCCCAGCATGGCCACACCAACATTGGTTCACAACACTGATGAACCTTTTGCTGGAGAAGCCAGTCAGCCTGCCATTACTCCCAGACCTGATTTCTCAGGAGCACGGCTGCTTACGTCACCCAAACCTCGTGTCCCTCCACCTGATGGCATGGAGGCTCTGTGACTGAGGAGTTGAAACAAGTGTGCTCGATGGATGTACAATCTGTCCTTATGGGTAGTAGGAAACAATCAACCAGGTTGTCATACCTGGCAAAAATGGAAAAGGTTCACACTATGATCAGCACGGAGGGGTTTCCCGCCAGATGAAATGCCTCTACCACTTATTCTAGACTACCTACTCCAACTAAAGATGGAAGGTCTCGTGGTTTCATCCATAAGGGTTTACCTGACTGTGATCTCAGTCCTCAGTGAATGACTGTTCGGTTTTTTTCTAACCCAGTCTGTTCACGGTTCCTGAAGGTGCTAGAACACCTGCACCCACAAGTACGACAACTGTTGCCGCCGTGGGATCTCAAATTAGCGTTCTCAAAACTCCTGGTTCCCCCATTTCAGCCAATGGCAACATGCTCCTTGTTTTACCTGTCATGGAAGGTGGTCGTCTTGGTGGCTGTCACTTCGGCCAAGAGGGTCTAAGATTTGGGCCCTCACGTCCGAACCACCATACAGAGTCTTCTTTAAGGACAAGGTACAGCTTCAACCACATCCATCTTTCCTCCCAAAGTTGATCTCCAATGGTTCCACAATGCCCAGGACATGTTTCTCCCAGTATTTCACCCAAAGCCTCATGCTTCCAGAGAAGAGCAAAGGCTCCATTCTTTGGATGTCAGATGTGCACTTCTACATAGAGAGGACCAGGTCATTCCAGAAGACTACCCAACTCTTTCTTGCCATTGCAGATAGGATGAGAGGTGACCCAGTCTCTACTCAGAGGATCTCCTTGTGGATCACATCTTGCAGCCGAATGTACTACAATCTGGCAAAGGGGCCACTTCCATGGTTGACAGCACACTCTACAAGGTCACAAGCTTCATCGGCTGCCTTTGTGGTGCAGGTCCCAATTCTTGATATCTGTAAAGCGGCAATCTGGTCATCTATACATACATTCTCCTCTCACTATGCACTCACACAGCAAGCAACAAATGATGCAGCTTTTGACCAAGCAGTCTTCCAGAGAGGGTGCAACAAAACTCTAATCCCACCTCCTAATTTATGGCGCAGGAATCACTTATATTGGAATAGACATGAGCAAGCACTCAAAGAAGAAAAGACGGTTATTATCCTTTCTTTAACTGTTGTTCTTCAAGATGTGTTGCTCATGTCCATTCCAAATACCTGCCCACCTACCCCTCTGTTCGAGTTGCCAGCAAGAAGGAACTGAAGGGGGCGGTGAGGCAGAAGTTCCCTATATTCTGCACCATGAAGGCGCCACTCCAGGGGGCACCAGAGACGACCTGGACAATACCACTGGGGGAAAACTTCTAGCAATGGTGCACGCAGCATGCATACACTTACATGGGAATGGACACATCTCAAGTAACAAGAGTTACGGAAAGGTTAGTAACCATCTTTTCTATCATAATATAATTTCTTAGTGTAGGGTGGCATAGTGCATACTGTCTTATTATGTGAAAGTCTGAATTAAATGCAAGTAGCATGCTTAATACATTTTTTCAGTGTTAATGCTAAGAGTGTAATACAGTTGAATGTAATGTATCTGCCTATTTTGTAGTTTGATGGTATCCATGTAGTGAGTGGATCTCTTGACACTTCAATCCGAGTCTGGGATGTGGAGACGGGAAACTGCATTCACACACTAACCGGCCACCAGTCATTAACAAGTGGAATGGAACTCAAGGACAATATTCTTGTGTCTGGGAATGCAGATTCAACAGTCAAAATCTGGGATATCAAAACAGGACAATGTTTACAGACATTGCAAGGTGAGCTTATGCTATCCAAATATAAACACATTCATTCAAAATACTAAAAGGCTGGTGCAAGATTAGTGCATGTCAGTCCAAAATTTAACAGTTGCTTCAGCGCTGAGTGCTGCTGAAATAGTTAACTTAATATAAAAGTACTTGTTCATATCTGTTAAATCTGAGCATTTCTACTTCCCATATATTGCTAGAGGACAAAATTAGCGGTGGGGTGATTGTTTCAATTTTAAATCAAGTCAAGCTGTGTTTTAAATGTACAGTCTTGTTTAATGCACCATTCAGAAAGAGGAAGAAAAGATTCTATATAAAACCAGTCAGCATTTAAAAATAAAAAATATTCAAGAAAAATAACTGCAGATCATTTACAGCTCAAAAGTTGTCTGTGGTGACAACTGTACTATCTTTTGTATTTGGTGAAACTATCTTCCTGTGAATTAAATAAATCTTTCTTTTTATAATATAATCTATTAATATTATTTGCCTCTTATGGAAAGGCAGCTGTTCTGATAGAAATTTGCTGTCTGTCTATTAGACTAATAAACCACAAAAATATGTAGGAAATAGCATCTCAAAACAGCCAGTCGACTTAGTTATTTAGGTCACTTGGACATTTCAAAGCCTCCAGACTAATTGGGTTAGGAGGCAGTGAACGCTGTCTGTTACAATAAATCAAGAAAAATGAATGGAAAACATTTTCTCTATTTAAGAAGGAAAAAGAGACAGATGCTAGTTTTCATTTGACTGTTGCTGTGTACATGTACACACACTCACTTTTATTTTCCTAAGCAGGTCTTTTGTAATATCTTTCCATGACTTCTGCCTGCAAGCCCTGCTTCTGGAAGAGAACCCATTTCACAAAAAAGCAGCCTCCACTGTTTAACCATACTTAATTACTGGACAAAACAAGCTCTGACCTTTAAAGGACAATTACTATGGAATGGTTTAAGGGGAAAAAGGCATGAAAAGAAAAATAGAGTTTTGTTATTTGAGTTAATATTTAACTGTGACTTCATATTGGAGTTTTCTTCTGTGGAGTTCTGTTACATCCCACCAGAAGGGATTTTAAATTAGACTAACGCTTTGGCAACAGCACCATTTCCTGCCATCAAGTTTTAGCAATGACCTTGGAACCAGCCCCACCCTTTCTTCCCACAGGAACTGCGAGTAATAGTTAGCTATTCTGCGATCATTTCCTTCTACACGGTAAGTTCATTCCGATGAATCTCAGATGAGACTACACACTTGCTCCACTATTTGTTATAGTAATAACAGACAACTGTGAGGACAGGGGGATTTTTTTAATATCTGTACTAGTCCTTTGAGAACACAGAATGTGGATTCTGTGTACTGTATTTTTTAAATATTTCATTTATTTTACATACCAATATAAAAGTCTACAAATATATCTAAATATGGTAACCCCTTACATTGCTTTCTAACCACAAGCAAAATTCTTTTGGTTTTACTATAGGTCCCAACAAGCATCAGAGTGCTGTGACCTGTTTACAGTTCAACAAGAACTTTGTAATTACCAGCTCAGATGATGGGACTGTAAAACTTTGGGACTTGAAAACGGGTGAATTTATCCGAAATCTAGTCACATTGGAGAGTGGGGGAAGTGGAGGCGTCGTGTGGCGGATCAGAGCCTCCAACACAAAGCTAGTATGCGCAGTTGGAAGCCGAAATGGGACTGAGGAAACAAAGCTGCTGGTGTTGGACTTTGATGTGGATATGAAGTGAAGGGCAGAAAGATGAATTTGTCCAAATGTGTAGACAATGTTTCCCCTCCCTCCCCCTGCAAAAAAAAAAAAAAAAAAATCCCTTGTCCTTGGTGGTGCAGGATGTTGGCTTGGGGCAACAGATCCTAAAGACCTACAGACTACGAAGGAGGAGACTGCGAGATGACAAACTGTAACTGACAAGAGAGGCATTTGCTGTCTCATCACATAAAAAGCTTCACTTTTGACTGGGGCAGCTTTGCAAATATAAGACTTTCTAAATCAAACCAGGTGCAATTATTTCTTTATTTTTCCTCTAAGTGCTCACTGAGCAGAGTGGAGGTTAAAAAGTTGTTACAATTCTTGCTAACCTGTTATTTTACCACAGAGATCTAGAAAGTTGCTGCATAAAATCAGTTACTGGCTGATTTTCAAAGTTGAGAACATCCGCAACAACAACAACAACAAAGTCAAATCCTGGTGTGGAAAAGCTAAAATCTTACTGTGAATTGTTTTTGTACAGTTTTATCAGAGGTTTTTTGTTTTTTTGTTTTTTGCCAGCCATTGCCAATGTCAATCACAGTATTAGCTCTGTTACTCTATTTACTGTTGCTTCCATCTACACTCTTCAATGCATATGTTGCTCTGAGGTGGCAAGCTGTCCTGGGTTCTGAGAGTCCTCAAATGGATTTAATTCACAATGCTGGTGCTAGAAGTAGGTCTTCAAGTATGGGATTGTTGTCCCACCCCTGTACTGTATTCCCAGTGGCCAAACTTATTTATGCTGCTAAATGAAAGAAAGTAAAGCAAATTATTTCTTTTTTTTAATTTTTTTTCTGCTGTGACGTTTTAGTCCCAGACTGAATTCCAAATTTGCTCTAGTTTGGTTACAGAAAAAGACTTTTTGCCACTGAAACTTGAGCCAACTGTGCCTCTAAGAGGCTGAGAGTGAAAAAGTTTCAGACAATTAAGAGTGAAGTTTGCCTGCAATTAAAGAATTGAGTGTGTGTGCAAAGCTTATTTTCTTTTTTCTGGGCAAAAATTAAAACACATTCCTTAGAACAAAGCTGTTGCAGCCTGTTCTGTGGGGAACTTTTTTCTTTGTGAGGGCTGTGGTGAATGGAATGAACATGCATAATAAAACTGACAAAAAATTTAAAAAATATAAATACAAAAATGAAAATAAAGTTGCTGGTCAGTCTTAGTATTTTACAGTATTGATTAAAACAACTGTTACAGTTATTGCTGCAAGGAACTGACAGAGCAAAAACTATTACATTTTTGTAATAAAAGTGTACATGCAAACAAAAATGAAAGTCAAATGGTTTGCCTCATTCTCCAAGAGCCACAACTCAAGCTGAACTGTGAAAGTGGTTTAACACTGTATCCTAGGCGATCTTGTTTTTTCCTCCCTTTTTTGTTTTGTTTTATTTTATTTATAGTCTGATTTAAAACAATCAGATTCCAGTTGGTTAATTTTAGTTATGTAACAACCTGACATGATGGAGGAAAACAACCTTTAAAGGGATTGTGTCTATGGTTTGATTCACTTAGAAATTTTATTTTCTTATAACTTAAGTGCAATAAAATGTGTTTTTCATGTTAGTTTGTCTTTTTCTTCCAATGGTTTGCTACTGTACGAATATGCAACATTTGGGCAAAATCCTGACTTGCTATACCCCATCCCACATAATCTGAAATAGGTCAAGTTTCTCAATTTACTGAAAAAAGAGGAATGTACAGAAACCAAAATGCCTTCAAGGACTTCTTATGTAACAACGTTCTACACAAAAACTTATTTTTCCCCTAAGAACCCTGATTCAGCATCTCTGTGCACAAGGCACTGTACTGAATTTGTTGTGGGAACTTCAACAAACATAGGAGTTAGTTTCCTGTCTGTAAGAATATACTAACAGGTTAAAATTTGACACCGGAGGGAATTGGCCAGAAAGTTAATGAGGAGGAAAATTACGTGAGTAAGCTTTTGTGGCTATTACAATTTTTTCTCAGACCATTTTGTTCATTGCATCTAAGATTGAAAAGATTTAATAGGAATGACATCTAATGTTTATTATTTATTGATTGAAATTCTGTAGAAGAGAATATCAAATGAAAAGCAAGAAGCAGTAAAAGCCATACGAGAATTTAAAATCACTCAAGGTCAGTAACATGAGAGAGCTTTAAAGTGAATTGTCCAAAGTAATATGGAAAGAAAGTCTTACACAATTCCACGTGGCCCAAAGCAGTTCCATCAACTTGCTCAGTCAACACAGGCAAGCTAATCAAAATACCAGCTGCATAAGAAGCCTAGCAAAAGTTACATATTCTCCGAAAACTACATGCACAGAACTAGTACTGAATTTTTTTCAAGTAAGACTGAGTGGTAGGCGCACATGTAGATTTTGTAGACTTTTAGCATAAGTGATTTTTTTTACTATCAAGTGAGCTGGTCAACAGTTTACCTTTTTAAAATATTAGAGAGAAACTACCAATTATAAAAGAAACTGAACATAAAATGCATATAAAGACAAAAACAAAATAAATGTATTAATATATACCATTTAAATTTAGTTCTGAGCCACACTCATTCTGAAATAAGGTAATAAACAGATCTCAAATTATCCTTATTCAGTATTGATTGTTATGAGGCAAGCTATACACATTCCTAATTATTTTTAAAAATCACCAACTGGTATAAAAAGCAAAAACAGTCCAGTGAGTATGTACTGTGCTGCTTTGCCCACAAGTTACTTTTGTGATAGAGCCAAGAAATCTCAAAGGACTGTGTTGTCTAGTAGTGCAAACTTGGTGTGAACGTCCACCAGTTTGCCATTGTCATCCTGACTGTTTAGATCAACTAAGAAGTCACTAGAGCAGCGTTTTGGTACTGATCGTGGATGCATCAGTACAAGAAGGGTTAAAAAAAAATGGGAGGCTACAACAACTGATGCTGTGGAAACTAGGCCTAACACCCACCTTGGTAACTGAGCAAAAGCTTTAACCTATTTTATGATTTGTAAAGACTGCAACTACTAACATTTTCAAAGAGCTAATTTTGTAAATGTAAAAGGGTAGGGTATTTACCAGACTGTACCAGGAAATGAGCAGACATTATGTTATGCCTGAGGGCACAAGAATACAAAAAAGAGGCAGACCAGGAAAAATGGGAGTTGAGAGAAGGAAGTGATATGACAGGCAGTTTTGAAATAATTCAAGCTAGCTCATTTGAAGTGTGTTGAGTGGCCAATATGTTTAGGGCCAAACTGTGTGCAAACACAGTTCAGAAAGTGGGCTAGCCTATTTTCCTAAATCCTAAACTATATTCCAACCTAGGTATCGTAAAGTAGTTTGAACTCATTCAGCAAACTCTGTGGCCCAGTGTAGCAGGAGTTTAGGGTACAGTTTAGTTAGTTACAAAGCGAGGCAGAAGGTCAGAGGCATACTAATAATGTGTATTTGTGTAGAGGGAATGAGAACCACAGTTCAGCCTGGGGAAAAACAAGTAATAAAAAGTTGAATTAACTTTTTTCCCATTTAATTAAACAAACTTTTTTTTTCTTCATTTTAATTATTCTATAAAAGGATTTTATTTTTCTCATATTCCATTCTGTGAACTCAAAGGAGCTTAAATCACCTCTCAGGTGCCTGAAGTGGGTGCCTACTTTCTGACCTCAACATCTATGTGCAGGGTTTGGCTAAGCTCCTAAAATTTAAAACTGGGTCTCTAGGCCCACATTCTCAAATATATTTAGGCACCTAAGTACTTTTGAGGCGCTAGGCCTCAGGATACATGTAATTTATGTAGAAGTGAATATAGGTTCAACCTTTCAGCTATATCAATACCAATGCCACCATAGTTATGCAATATTTTCTCTTAATCGGCAGGGGTTTTTCTTTTCAGTGACACATTTGGCCATAAAAGCCTTTGTTTACAGTCTGCTTGTCTCTGAGCAAGGTGAGGTCCTTAACCCTTTCACAACTACTGTTCCTCTATCCCAGCTGTGTTGCAGCCTATGTTCTGTCAAAATGCATTTTCACATCAGGTACATTCTATCTGGAAGTTTAGATCTAAAATATTTAACTGCCATTTCTTGGATACTTGTGATGAGATTTGTTTTCATTTCGATGCAAATGTTGACACGTGAGTGGTATAAACACAGCAGAACTGCTCTAAACTTGCATGCATTCTTCCCACATTGACAGAGAGTAGCAACCAACCTAGAGAGGCTTTCTGGCACTGTTCCTGGAGTCCTTTCCTGTTGCTATGATATTCTTTCCCCCTGTCTATTTCTGCTTCAGCATCATTTCTATATCTGTTTTCTCTTGTATTTAAAGTCTGGTAAATAACACTAAAAAGCCCATTTTTAAAAAAGGACGAATGTTGTTTCTGTATGCCTCTATTTTAGCCAACAGTGAGCAGTCTTGTATCAGCACTGCCACTCACCCCCAGGGCCTTGACCAGACCAGGTTCACAAATGCCCATTTACGTGTCCAACAGGAGTGGTGTCACTGCTGAAGGAACAACAGGGATCTCCTCTGGGCCTTAGCAGCTGTTTCTCATACACCATGCTCCCCTCCCCCACCATACTCAGCTGCTTATTTCCATAAATAGTGCCCTTCTCAGTCATGAAACCCATGTCCTGGTAAACAAGACTGGCTCTTGCCCAAACAAGCAAAAGTAGCTTCACCCCCTACAGCCTCCCTGAGTACTGGTTCTGGGGATGATTTTTGACTGGTAGGATTAAGAGAGAAACAGTTCTGCCCATCAAAGAGACAAGGGACGAGATTACTGCAGATAAATGGCTGCTGCCGATATTTACTCGAGGTCATTGTATCACTGAGCAACTCAACACTGCTGTCCTTTCAGCAACCAATCAACTTCTAAAAAGAGGAAAGCATTCGTCCCTCTCCCAAATACTGTACTTAACATTTCAGTATGTGCTGGGGCCCAAAGCGGAGAGGTTTTAGGGGGTCCAGATGCTGCTGCTGCTGCTTTACGCTCAAGAGCTCTATAGGAGACAGCCATTTCAGGTCAGAAGTTGGACATACGCAATTTGTCAAACATTTTAAGAGGGCGTGCCCTTGTTCACTGAGTCCAGCTAATAAATACCACAAATGTTCTTGCACAGATGGGTGTTTTTTTTTAAGATCCCCATCTAGTTATTAGGACAAACTAAGGCCATCAACAATTCAGCATGTCACTCTGGGACCTCACTTCCTCTTCAGTCTGTCAAACAGCAATTCATCACAGACAAGGCAGTCAGAATTCCATACCCAAGTGACCCAAAAGGTCCACAGCAGAGAAACTGCTAAGTACACTTTTATATAGGTTCTTATACTACCCACATCACTGTACTGTAAGTGCCTGCCACAAATGCATTAAGCCAGTGTTTCTCAACCTTCTAAGTAGCAAGTACCCCCCTAACTTCGGAAAATGTTAATAAGTACTCCAACACTCAATTTTCCACTACGTGAAATACAATCTTTTTCCCCTTTACCGCTGGACAACTATTTCTTGTAAAGCCAGAGAGTTCTGCAGTGCTATGTGGTTGTGGCAGATCACAAAACCTTCCTGCTGTTTCTCCCCCCTCCTCCCCCCCTTCCTCCATACAGGAGCAAAGGTCAACGCCAGCCAATCACTATGGCCTGATGGCGGGAACGTGTGAGGTATGAGCAGGTACTAGCAGCCCACCAGACTGGATAGCAGCGCTCCCTCTGGCCATCCTTAAGGGGGTGCGGGCCTGGGGCAAATCACACTGTGTGGGCCCCTCCTAACGTTTTTATACTAGTAAAATCTGGAGCTGTCAGAGTTGTCAATTTCACTGCTCAGCTCAAGCAGTGAAACTGACAAGTAAGCCTGTAGGTAGAGCCCAGCTTCAGGACTCAGCAAGCTGCTGGGTTCTCTGCTCTGGGAACCGGGCTTTGAGCCGGGCAGGGGAGCCTGGCTGCCAGTCCAGGAGGTGGGCAACTGCCACCCAATCCGACCTGGGGCGGAGGCAGCTTCCACGTAGGCTGGGACCCGGGGACGTGGGCAGGCAGCTGCTGCCCATCTTCAAGCCACCCAGCTTCAAGCCACCCAGCTTCCCAGGACTGGGGCGGTTGCTGTCTACCGCGCAGCTAGGAGGTGGGACTGGGCGGGAAGCTGGTGCCTGCCGTCCGCATCCCTCAGAAGCCGGCAGCTGCTGCCTGCCTCCCTTCACTGGGTTTTTTGCTGCGTACCCCCAGGAGTGCTACAGGTTGAGAAACTATGCATTAAGCTATGGGATCAACACCTGTCCCATTTGGTTCGGTCTCTCACTCACCCTCTTGGCAGGAGCCTTCTGTGTGCAGTACGGTGTTTTGTTTTTTCCTTTTTAAACACACACACTGCTCTGCCTTTACATTAGCAAAGGCAAGACTGCAAATGCGTGCCTTGCACTTGGTAGGCGGTTTGTGATTGTCCTTAATTTCTGGGGGAGTTTGTTCCACAGTTGCTGACTGACCCCAAAGAAATCTCTGTCTCCTGCACAGATGAGTTTTACCCTTATTGTAGAGAGCTCCACTGTGCCTGAGGAAGAGCTGTTATCATGGTCTTTGTGCTGGAGCCAGGTCATTGCGCACCTTGAGGATAAGGACTAACACCTTAAGCGTTATTCAGAATTCTCTGGGGAAACCAGGGTAGCGAAAGGATATGCGTGATGTCTTCCCAGTAGCATGCATTGCTGAGGCAAGATGCTGCAGTGTTCTGTCTTCCTGCTGAAGTATATTGTATTGCTGTAGTCCAGACAGGAGATGACATAGGCAGAGTCCAGGTAATCATTGGTAGGATGGGCTGGAGTCTCCTAGCCAATCGAAGACGGTAGAAAGTGTTTCCTGTGGGTGCTGCTATAGGAGAGCTTGGCATCAGCAAGGAATCCAGTAGCACATATACTTAATCCTGCCTCAGTGCTAGGAGGTGTATTAGATGAACTTTTGAGGTCCTTTCCAACCCTACATTTCTACAATTCTATGAACATAAAACCTACAGTCTGAATTGTCCAATTGTGAGAGTGCCCACAGGAGACAGCACCGTATCTGCAAACGTCTCAAAGTGCTGTCCTGCCCCCCCCCAATATTGTCTTTGTCTTGTTCAGGTTCAGCATCAGCCAGCTGCTTTTCCTCCATGAGCTGATCTCAACCAAGCACTAGGCTAGCGTGGTATTGTCATATGTAGTGAAGGATAGGTAGAGCTATGTGTCATCTGCATATTGCTAGCATTCGAGTCCATGTCATTTGACCACTTCACCGAGTGGCTGCACATATAGGACCAGAGAGAGAACCGATCCTAGTAGGATGCCTCAAGTGAACAGTCTAGTACTGGAAGTGCAGTGTCCCATCACTACTCATTGGTTACAAGTTATTTTAGCACATCCTGCTGGACCCCTGCTACTTCTTTTCAAGAGCGACAGCAGTATCTTTTGATCAAGAATGTCAGATACTGCAGCGTGGCCCAGAAGGATAAGAATGGATGCCTGCCCTCAATCCACTGACAGTAGGCGATCATCCATTAGCGCCAGTAAAGGTTGTTTCACATCCTGGCCTGGATCAAGATTGTGCTGAGTCTAGGATATTTGCTTCAATTAAATGAGCTTGTAGTTGGCAATTGGCCACTTGCCTCTGAGCTCAGGAATGGGAGGCTGACTCTGGGAGGTAGCTGGCTAGAATGAGGGTGAGTTTCGCCAGTGATGGTTGAAGGAGGAAGGGAAGATTCCTTCCCTGAATGAGATGTTCTTTATGTCAGTCATGAGTGGCTTCAATTGCTCATGACTCTTTCACCAGCCTATAAGACTTGGGTTGGATTCCTTCAGGACAATGATTCTCAACCCATGGCCCACTTGTGGTCCAGTTGGCAAACAGCTGTGGCCCATGTGACATCCTCAGGGACGTAACTAGGGAGGGGCAAGAGGAGCACATGCCCTGAGCACAAAGCCAGTGTGGGGGGTGCAAAAATGGGATAGTGCAGTCTCAGGCCTAGTGTCAGCCCTCCCACGCAGATCAGGCCTTGCGGCATCAGCCGGAGGCCAGGGTGCTCAGCACCCCGTCCTCATCCTGTAGGATCACAGGTCTAGTGACCCTGGCTGGAGCACGCTCTCCGGCACTAGGACCAGAGCAGCAGGAGCCTAGGCCAGGCTGAACTATGTGCAGCAAAGGTAGGAGACTACTGCGTGTGGGGAGAGGGGTGCAGCCGGTGCATGGGGGACAGACTCTAGGTGGGGGGACTGGTGGCTGGGGGGGTTGAGTGCTGGGGGGCAATCCCTAGATGAGGTGGCTGGGTGCATGGGGAGCAGTCCCTGGCTGGAGGGACCCCCACACAGAGCAGGGCTCCCCAACTTTGCAGGCAGGCTCTGCAGCTGCACTCTATGGACGCTCAGCCCAGCCGCACCACTAGCAGCAGCGCAGCACTGAGGGGGGCAAATACACCCTGCAAGGCCACCCTTACAGTAAATTAATTAATTTTAACAGTTAATGTTTTGACTTATTTTGCTAATTTAAAATGCTCTTGGTAGACATTTGCCAGTGCTGAAATGAAAGGTATTATATTGATTTGAATTGTATTGCTGTCAGAGAACAAGGACTAACCCTTACTTTTTTGTAGATGTACAGGTAATATATGTGTCGGGGTGGCTGAGGCCCTCCTCCTCACTGGGCAGAATCCTCATGCCCTACCACCCTGCCCCGGGGCAGAAGCTCCCAGCTCCCCACCCCAGTCTGGTAGGCAGAGAATGGGGAGGGGGCCCCGCAGGGGGCTCTGCAAGCTGCTCTTTATACTGCAAGAGAGTCACATGTGGCTCACGAGCCAATTTGGCCACACCAATATATATTGTGTAGATGAGGCCTACATAACACAGAGAGCTGCATATGCAGCCCACAATGCTAAATAGGTTGAGAGCCACTGCTTGAGGGTGTCCAGAACTCCCAGATGAGTGAATATACTGAACTCTGGGAATGCAGGTGTGCTATTAGTTGACAGGTGTGTGTGTGTGGGGGGGGGGGGGGGGGGTGGATCCATGCTGTTTAAGAAGCCGCCTACAATGTGCGTAATCTTTTCAATGAAGTGGAATGATAGTTCTTCACTGATATTCTATTCTGATGCGGGCTTGTAGGCAGTTTCTCACTCTGGATAGGTCCTTAGGATTGGATTTGGCAGCTTCAAACGAAGCCTCACCATAGACTTGGAGGAATTTTTGTTTTAAGCCTTCTTTCTCCATCACTGGTGGTTGAGTTTCTGACCCCTCTCTTCATCTGGCACAGAGTATTAGAAAACTAAGGAGATCAGTCCAAGCAAACTGTCTATTATAATTCAGCATGTCCCTGTTACAATACAGTGACATTTTACATTCAGACTCCATTTTTCATCCCAAAGCAATTTTCAGTTTATATAAATGCAGCCTGCTTGAACTGCTGCAGCCATCTCTAGGATGGAGGGCTGCAGCCATCTGGCGCAGGATGCAGCAAAACCGTGGAATGAGAGAAAATACTATTATGCTATTAGAAAAATGATCAGAGATTCCAACGTCCAAACAGAGCAGATAGGTTGTTCTTGGAAATCTACAACTGCACAGACCATGTTTTTTTTTTCTTAAGGATGAAAGTATGGGCCAATTCTACCTACAGTTGAACTTGTGGTTCCAGGAAGACTAATTTCTGACCTGTTATTAAACTACTGAGCGAGTCCCCACTCCAACACAGCCCAAAGTTCCCTTGCTGCTGTGTCTCCCCTTCCATCTCACATTCTTTTTAACTTTGCTTTGCTTTTCCGAAAATGCTTCTCCCATATAGAATCATAGAATATTAGAGTTGGAAGGGACCTCAGAGGTCATCTAGTCCAACCCCCTGCTCAAAGCAGGACTAACCTCAGCTATATCATCCCAACCAGGGCTTTGTCAAGCCTCAGCTTAAAAACCTCTAAGGATGGAGATTCCACCACCTCCCTAGGTAACCTATTCCAGTGCTTCACCACCCTCCTAGTAAAAAACTTTTTCCTAATGTCCAACCTAGACCTCCCGCCCTGCAACTTGAGACCGTTGCTCCTTGTTCTGTCATCTGCCAGATCACCCTCACCAAAGCTTCCTTTTTTCCCAGGCTCTGTGGAAGGCAAGAGGGAACACACAGGGATATTTGTTCTCCCCTCTGTAATGCTGACCTATGCTGACAATATGCAGGAGACAACTAATAATAATTACAGTGCTTTATATTTTCAAAGCACCAAAACAAACAATAAATGAATGCAATTATCTCCATTTTAACAGAAAGATGAAGTACCCTGTCCAAGGCCGCATACAGCAAGTCAGTGGCAGTAATACAGATTTAACCTAGTCAATTACAATGTCCCTAATCAAGTCATCTAACCTCTCAATCGATCTGCCTATGATGCACTCTCCATTTTAGCCCCTAGTGTCTGAGGCCAGGAACCCAGAACAGAGAGATGAGTCTGTCAGTCAGTTTTTTTCAAGATGGCATCCATTGTGATTTTGTGAATTGTATATGTAGTGTGCCTGCTGCATGCTGTTGCAGAAGTAACCTGCCTTTTCTCCCTGTCCAAGTTTCCTCCCCAAAGCTGACCTAGTGGCTATGTTCTCTCAGCGTCTATGATCTAACAACTAAGCCACACATCTATTGTGAAGTGAGTTGTATCATCCACACTCATTATTAACTTGAGGCGTATCAGTGAATCAAATGCCAGCTCTGCATTAAACTAGGCCACTAGATGGGTATGCGAGTGAGAGTTCAGGTAAGTAAATAACAAATTCCTTGTTCACAGATCAGAAATACAGGCAACGTGAGTCACCTGGAAGGCACCTTGATATAATGGATTAGAACAGTGGCTAAGGAGTCAAGAAAAAATGGATTCTACCCATAAACACTGACTTGTTATGTGGTCTCTCTGAATCTCTATTTCCTGGTCTGCAAAACAGAGATACTGATGTTTACCTAATTCAGGGGGAGGTCTACATTTACAAAGTGCTATATCAATGAAAAAGTACTAATGCCAAACAGAGGCAGAAAGGGCAAGAGAATTCAATCCTGTGTTCATTCCTCTTAACCATCTAGCATTTCTTACTGGGGCACAACTACCCCATCCACTCATTATTCTGAACTTCCGGAAAGGTCCTTGCAACTTGAGAAAACCTCCAACATTCAAAGCGGCTGTAGACTTAGGAAAGAAACCTAACAGAAAATCCTGTGATGCATGGTGAAAAATCTTCTAATGATCATAACTTACTGAGGAAGGAAAAATCAAATGCACAGACACAAAATGGGAAATAGATGGCTAGGCAGCAGTACAGCAGGAAAGGATTGGGAATTATTATGAATCAACAGTATGATGCTGCTGCAAAAAAGACAAATGTCATTCTGGGGTATATTAATAGGAGTGTCGTATGTAAGACATGGAAGGTAATTGTTACACTCTATTTGTCATTGGTGAGGCTTTAGCTAGAGTACTGTGTCCAGTTTTGGGCACCACAATTTAAGGAAGATATGAACGAATTGGAGAGAGTCCAGAGGAGCATTACAAAAATAAGAAGTTTGTTTAGAAAACCTAACGTATGAGGAAAGGTTGAAAGAAGCAGGCATGTTTAGTTCAGAAAGGAGAAAGCTGGGGAGAGGGGGACATAATTGTTTCAAATATGTAAAAGGTTATAAAGACAACTGTGATTAATTGTTATGCATGGCCAAAGACAAGATGTAATGGGTTCAGTTTACAGCAAGTGAGATGAAGTTTAAATATTAAGAAAAACCTAACTATAAGGATAGTTAAACACTGAAGCAGGTTGCTTAGAGAGGTTGTAGGTTCCCTGTCCTTGGAGATTTTTTAGAACAGGTTAGACAACACCCATCAGGGATAGACTACCTGACCTCCCTTCCACCCCTACATTTCTATGACTACCGTATTACTGAATCAGTTTCTTCCAAACTTGGTTTGCTCCTTAGATCTTGGGAAGATTTATTGTATAAGTTAGCCAAGTTTGAAAAAAAAAATAGTTTGAATTATGCATGCACAAGATTTTGACTGCAACACATGAAAGGGCAGATGTTTTATACCTGTGCAGAATTCAAAAATGAATTTTGTTCAGTTTCCAGATTGATTCATCTCTGAGGCCAAGTTTGAAAAATTTCATCCCAATAGAAATTAGTTTGAGAAAGTGATGTGGAAGTAAGAAATAGAGGTTATGATATAATTTACATTTCAAACTTCACAATAGTAGTCGATATTGCTCCCAGTACTACTAATATGCACTGCAGCTGGGACACTGAGATTTGTCTGTGTGTGTTAGAAATAACACATAAAACACATCTAAAACAATCTAGAACACATTTCTTACAAATTCTTAATATGCAGTGACAGCATATGTAGTAACAACTCCTGTGCTAATGTATGCTGTGAATGCATATTAAGTATATTACCCTAAAGCCAGATATATTTTAACTGCTCTGTTGACACTGTATATGCAATCCAAAAGAGCCTTGGAACAGCAAGCACAACTATGAAATTATTTTAATAGTATTAGAAGAAAAATGTAACTGAATTCAAAACAACAAACTAACATTGAGTGACACAAACTGACAAAAGCAACAAAATGGTGAATCAGATACAACACACTAGTCCTAGCAGGACAAAAACAGTGAAAATACAAAATTATGCACTTTAACACTCATGTTTCTTGTTTGTCACATTCCTAATTTTATCCTCATGGTATTTTTAATTATAGTTGGCCTCACGATTATGACGAAACCTGCTTTCCATAGATGCATGCCTGTGTGTACAGTGCTAACTTGATTTATGCTGTACATATATAATACGTGTATAGATTTATACAGCAAGAAAAATGAAAAGAATTTGCTTAACATTTGTTCTTGTTGTTGTTTCTGGGATCCCAGCTTCTGCAATGGCTAACTGTGCTTGTGTGCATGTGTGTGTGTGTACAACGATGGCACAACAAGGCTCTTTTACCTCCCCCCTGCCTTGAATAGAAACATGACAAATCAGAGTTGTTGTTTATCCTGGCTAAACTGAAGAATCATTACACTGGTGAAAATAAATTAGAATTAAATCAGAGGGAGCTTCCAAGTCCAAGAAGCATGACATATGAACAGCATTACTAGCTGTTTGTATCTTTAATGCCTGAGGTGTAGAATCCTTCCATACTGACAGGACAATGGGTATTTAAATCTGGGTAACAGATGCCATCATATCAAAATACAAAGGAAGTTTAACATAACAGTGAATGGAATATAATCTTTTCTATAGATGCAGGAAGCACATGAGAAGGAAAAAACTTCAACCTTTCACTGAATCTTGGGACAAAATTCTTTATTTGTCTCCAGTTTCATATTTTCTGCTTTGTTCACCTCGCTCTTGGAAAATCCAAATGAGACTCTCTAATTTATTATACAGGGCAATGCAGACAATTTGTTCTCATGGGGGTGAGGGGAGTTCCTTTGACTCTCCAAACAAAATTATCTTCTCTAATTAATACCTGAATCCCTTTATGTACATTAACTCAGCTTACATCACTGGAAAAAACCCCAACTGTGTGGTTGGCTGTGACTAACACTGGCAGGAATGCCACACGTCCCTTTTCACTAAACTCTCCAGCTCGGGTCAGAGAGGAAGAAACATCACCTACTTAACAGACCTACAATAAAAGCCTGGCTCTCCCTAATTGTTCTCTAAATAATCAGAAGAAAGCTATCTGTAAAATTAAATTCTATATAGACTACTTAAACTCAATATACCATGTAGCAATGCATATAATGTATGCAGTGATTCTGCATAGCTGATGCAGCGATTCGAGCCAACCTGTACCAACACGGGATGTGGAGTCTCCCTCTCGGCACCGACATCGATCCCCGGCACCAGAGGCAGCACATGCCAGGAGGCGGCACTGGTCGAGGTCTGCCAGGCGGCGCTTGGACAGCTCCCGTTCCAGATCCCCGGCACCGAGAAGTTCGCTTGTACCTAGATGGCGCAGAACCCGGTCGCCGGAGGAGGACCCGGCACCGCGCAGTCCACGACGCAGAACCAGGTCGCCGGTTCTGCTTGGCACCCAGGAGTTCGGAGCGGTGCCGACCTCGGTCACTGAAGGTGTCTGCAGGATCGCAAGGCAAGCGGCAGCGGAAATCATCGGTACCGAGACAATGTTCCGGTACCTCTAACTCTTCGGAGCACACCTCCATTCGTCGGCACTGCTCATGGCGATGGAGGCAGTCCTCATCATCTTCCAGGTCGGAGGAGTTGAGAGGGTGGTCCCTGGCATGGAAGGGCGCCCGGGACCAAGGACGTACCGAGGACACCCGCAGGACGTGCCTCGGCAGTCTTCTTCCTCCTCACCTGATGAGGCAGTCTCTCGGGATCACTTGGTGCCACTGGAGGATTTCAGGGTGCATCAGGAGCTGCTCGAGAGGGTGGCCTCCAACTTGGGGCTGGAGGTGAAGGAGTTAAAAGAAGCCGAAAATAGCCTCTTTAATGTGCTGGTGGCGGCTGCCCCAGCGAAAGTGGCCCTCCCAGTCCACGAAACGGTCCTTAAGATTGCAAAGGCCCTGTGGAAAACCCCTTCCTCGGTCGCCCCATGTCAAAGGTGGCCGAGAAAAAATATTACATCCCGGCTGAGGGGTTTGAGTATTTGTTCACTCACCTCACCCCAGGAACCCTAGTAGTAGACGCGGCTAACCAGCGAGACAGACAAGGTCAGCCAGGGTCCAATCCCAAGAACAAGCACAATAAGAAGCTGGACTTGTTTGAGAGAAAGGTTTATTCCACGCAAGCCTGCAGTTCAGGATTGCCAACCATCAGGCCCTCCTGGGCAGATATAATTTTAACCTGTGGGACTCCCTCAGGCGGTTCACTGAGGCCCTACCCCAGGACCAGGCTGTAGACTTTAGCACTATCGTGGAGGAAGGAACCATGGTAGCTAGGGCAGCGCTCCAGACGTCCTGTGATGCTGTTGACTCAGCGGCAGGGCCATATCCTCCGCCATCTGTATGAGAAGGTGCTTGTGGCTGCAATCCTCGGGCCTGTCCCAGGAGGTGCAGCAGTCTATTCAGGACCTCCCCTTTGATGGGTCGGCCCTATTCTCCAACCAGACCGATGCGAAGTTGCACGGTCTGAAGGACTCCAGGGCCAGGCTTCGCTCCCTGGGCCTTTACACACCCCAGGCTTCCAGGCAGCAGTCACGGCCCCAGGAGCAGCAGCAGCCAAGGCCTCCGCCCAGGCCTTTTCAAACCTACAGGAACAGGGGGTTTAGAAGAAGGAATCAGCCCCCCAGCTCATCCTCGACTCCCCAGCAGGGGCCCCCCAGGAGGTCGGGCAACCAAAGGAGGCAATTTTGATGGTGCGCTCGAGGGTGGTGCCCCAACTGCTCTCCTGGATCCGCCCCACCTCTTCCTAAACAGGTTAAGGCCCTTCTATCCCGAATGGGCAAAAATCACTTCGGACCATTGGGTCCTTGGGATAGTCTCAGGGGGTTATGCCCTGCAGTTTACATCTACCCCCCGCAAACTACTCTCCCCCTCCGTCCTTCTTCAGAGACTCCTCTCATGAGCAACTCCTCTTGCAGGAGGTGGACACCTTCCTCAACTTGGGAGTGGTGGAAATGGTCCCTCAAGGCAGAAGGGGTTCTATTCGAGGTAATTCCTCATCCCCAAGGCGAAAGGGGGTCTGAGACCCATATTAGACTTGCATCGTCTAAACAAATATGTCAAACGACTCAGGTTTCGCATGGTCTCCCTAGCCTCCATAATCCCTTCCCTGGATCCAGCAGACTGGTATGCCGCCCTCGATCTCAAGGACGCATACTTCCATGTGTCTATCCTTCCCCGCCACAGGCATTTTCTCCATTTCACGGTGGCTGGCTCCCACTACCAGTTTATAGCCCTGCCCTTTGGCCTATCTTCGGCTCCAAGGGTGCCCACCAGAGACGAAAGGGTGTGCAAATTTTTCCTTAGCTGGACGATTGGCTGAACAGGGGCAGGTCCAGGTCCCAAATCCAGGAAAACGTGACCCTCACTTGCTCCATGTGCAGCAGGCTGGGATTACTCATAAACGAACAGAAGTCCACACTAACCCAGTGCAATGAATAGAATTCATTAGGGCTACCCTAGACGCTTCCCAGGCCAGAGCCTTCCTGCCTCAGCCACGATGGTCTCTATCATCTCCCAGCTGCACCAATGCCCCACGAAACAGCCAGGCACTGCCTACAGCTGTTAGGTCACATGGCAGCCTGCACATATGCAGTGAGACTAGCTCGCCTGAGGCTCAGACCACTTCAGACATTGTTGGCTCAGTATATATTCCGAGCACGTACCCATTGGACCGGGTGGTCACAGTTCCCCCGCCCGTCTCAGCCTCCCTAAACTGGTGGCAGACTCCCAGGGCTGTGATGAAGGGCGTCCCATTCAGGGAACTGGTCCCATCGGTCACCCTCATTTCTGATGCCTCGGACATAGGATGAGGAGCCCACATCAGCGCCAACCTAGGCACACAAGGGCTCTGGTCGGGGGAGGAGAGGTACCTGCACATCAACGTGAAGGAGCCGAGGGCCATTCGCCTAGCGTGCAAGGTGTTCCTCCGATTCCTGACAGGCAGAGTGGTGCAGGTGCTGACGGACAACACCGCAGCCATGTTTTACATAAACAGGGAGGGGGGAGCGCACTCCTCAGCCCTCTGCGAGGAAGCGACCCATCTGTGGGACTCTGCTGTGAGGCACGATTTCCACCTGACTGCCTCTCACCTCCGGGGAGTGAGGAATGACGAGGCAGATTGCCTCAGCAGGTTGTTTCTACCCCGCCACGACTGGTCATTGCACCAGAGGTGGTGGCTATGATCTTCCAGAAGTGGGGAGTTCCCCAACTGGACCTATTCGAATCAGCCTGGAACATGAAATGTCCGAAGTTCTGCTCGCTCCAGGGTCGTGAGACTGGGTCGATTTCCGATGCGTTCCTCCTGGACTGGATGGGGACTCTCATGTATGCGTTTCCGCCCATTCTGCTCCTACCCAAGGTCCTGCTGAAAATAAAAAGGGACAGGGCGAACATTATACTCATCGTTCCAGCCTGGCCAAGACAGCACTGGTTCAGCATGCTGCTGGACCTCTCGATCGCCCCACCCCGGAGCTCCCAAGGTGACACAACCTTCTCTCCCAGGACCATGGTCGCCTGTTGCACCCGGACCTGGACTCCCTACACCTCACGGCCTGGAGGCTCTGTGGCTGATGGAGGGAGAGAGAGCCTGCTCGGTGCAGGTCCAACAAGTCCTGCTTGGCAGCAGGAAACCTTCCACTCAGGTCATGTATCGGGCTACGTGTAAATGGTTTACCTCTTGGGCGCAGTCCCAGGGCATTCCACCCAGCCTCTCGCCTGTACAGGCGATCCTGGAGTACCTGCTCCAGCTAAAGCTCCAGGGCATGGTGCTGGCCTCACTGAAGGTTCACCTGGCGGACATTTTGGCCTTCCATCAGCCACTAGAGGGGAGATCCCTGTTCTCCCATCCCATGTCGGTCAGGTTCCTCAAAGGGGTGGAAAGGCTTTATCCGCAGGTCCATGACCCAGTGCCTCCCTGGGATCTCAACCTGGTCCTCTTGAGACTCATGGGGCCCTCCTTCGAACCCATGGCTTCATGCCCTCTGCTCATGCTTTCATGGAAGGTAGCCTTCCTGGTGGCCATTACCTCAGCTAAGAGGGTCTCTGAGATTAGGGCCTTGACCTCTGAGCCCCCTTATACAGTATTCTAGAAGGATAAGGTGCAGTTGAGGCCGCATCCAGCCTTCCTGCCCAAGGTGGTTTCCCAATTTCATTGTAATCAAGATATTTTCCTCTCGGTGTTTTTTCCCAAACCACATAGCTCGGAGGAAGAGAGGAGATGGCATTCACTGGATGTGAGACGAGCCCTGGCCTTCTACATTGAGCGTACAAAGCCGTTCCAGGAATCGATGCAGTTCTTCATCGCAGTGGCCGACTGGATGAAAGGCTCACCTGTCTCTATTCAGCGCATCTCCTCATGGATCACATCTTGCATCAAGTTCTGCTACGAGCAGACAAGGGTGACGCTTCCAGGAACCATCACAGCACACTCGACCAGAGCTCAAGCCTCATCTACAGCCTTCCTGGTGAGAGTGCCCCTGTAGGACATCTGCAAAGCTGCCACCTGGTCATCGGTGCATACCTTCACGTCCCACTATGCCATAGTTCAGAGGGCGAGAGAGGATGCGGGATTCAGCAGAGCAGTGCTTAGGGCAGCTCACCGGTAACTCCGACCCACCTCCAAGGTATTGCTTGTTAGTCACCTGTAGTGGAATGGACATGAGCAAGCACTCGAAGAAAAAACAAGGTTACTTACCAGTAACTGATGTTCTTCGAGATGTGTTGCTCATGTCCATTCTACAACCCACCCCTCGTCCCCGCTCCCATAGTTGGCAGAAAGAAGGGACTGAGGGGGCGTAGGGCCGACAGCGCCTCATATACTGCGGCATGTGCGCAGGGCTCCAGGGGGCATCAGAGCCAGCCCTATGGGATCTGCTAAGGGGAAAAAAGTTTCGGGAACCGGGCACAGAGGCGTGCACACACTTATAGTGGAATGGACATGAGCAACACATCTCAAAGAACATCAGTTACTGGTGAGTAACCTTGTTTTTTATTATTTTTCAGAATTGCCAGCAAATCTAAAAATCCATTGTTCATCCAACTCTAACCTAAAGCATCTACATAACAGATCTTTCAACCCCAGCTCTGTGCCTGCCTTAGATCCAGTGGAGTGTGTTGGCGCTCACGTGGTCCTTGCAAGAAGCAGAGCTCAGTGCTAAGCAGGTTTTGTACACAGCATCCACAGTGCATGGTGCTGGTTCTTCCATGAAGGCTATTCCTGAGTTGTGCTGCCTCAATTTATCAGTCCGAAGAAATGCACAGGGAGATCCTCTGAAGAGAGAACTGGAGCAGGATTGGCCCCAACATGAAGGAAATGAAGGAATCAGATTGAATCCTCCTACGTATGTACTCAAAATGCAAGCTGCTATGACACACAAGTTAACAGAAAGCTGTGTCTTGCTCTGGGTGCTTCAGTAATGTGAGTAAATAGGCCAGTAAGGAAGGTGAGAGGCCGGATGTAGAAGTGCCCAGTGACTGTAAAACAGGCTCTCTCCAAAGGCTGGAAAAAGGAAAAGCTTCTCTCCTTGGTTTCAGCCCAAGTGAATGCAGTGGAAAAAAAATTATTCTTAACCAGCAGCGTAAGAAAAAAAAAAACTGCAGGAAACACTTTCCTGTAGGGAAACTATTAGATTGGCCTGAGAGGCAGTGACAGACTGGGCAGCAGAATCTTGCAAAGAAACAAATACCATGAAAATGAGAGCTGTTCTTGCTGGGTTGAGGAAAAAGTAGGAAGAATTTAATTTGGATAACTTAAGCAGGCCTGCCTCAGTGGCCAAAATCAATTCACCAATCCAGAGGAAATGTACAACACTCCTCCACTTATCAGGGAAAGTCACATTCACTAAGGAGTGGGTCTTATAACAACTTCATTAATGATCTGCAGAAAGGCAGTAAATGACACAAACAGAATACAGAGGCAATACTGACTAGGGAAAAGTTCTGAATACAAGTCAGAAAGGTGAAATGCTAGAAAGGGACCTAGAAAGTTCAGAAACGGGGCTGGAAACAACAAAAGGAGATTCAACGGGGAAATATGTAAGCCAATACACCTGGGAGAAAAATAATCAGAAATACACAGGGCTGATTCTCTAGTACCTTGGTCATTTACACCTGTGCAAAGTGAGGAAAATGAATGTTAAACGCAAATCAGAAGGATTGCTCTTTACACACATGTAAAGGGGACTATACAAGGTGCAAGGTACTGGAAAATCAGGTTTGTATATTTAATGAGGGAGAAACCTCTGAAGCAGTGATGCTGAAAGAAACTCAGACCCTGATATTTAGCTGGGCAAAGCATGGCTCTGTACAAATGAGGCAGGGGGATAAAACTGTCTTTTAACCATTTTTGCACTCCCCAACCTTGGACCAGCCTCCCAGGACAAGTCAGAGCAACTTGAAGGTTGCTGACTGCCAACAGCCCTGAGGGGTCATTACAGGGGCCAAGGGTCACTGGCAATAATGAGGTGCTAAGATGAGCTAGTAGCTACACCCTCTCTCTTTTAAAGGAACAGGAGCCAATATAAGAGCTCTGTCTACACCACACAAGAATCCCCTTATGCTTGAGTGTTCTATTACCAGCTAAACCGGCTGTGGGGCAGCTTTGCACCAGCAGAGCAGCATAAGGCGGTCCGAACTCAGGGTAGACTCTGGCCCTTAGTGATAGTGGAAAGCAAATTAGACAAAAGTTTTCAAAGTAATAAGGTAACTAAGTGCCCAATATAGAGATGACCAATAAGCAGAGGTCTGTGCAAAAAGCACATGCATACCATGGCAAATGCAAAGTGGGAGGTAATGAGGCTTTGGTGTGACCATCAGTGACCACCATTGCATTAAGTGTTCAGTCCTGAGCATCATAGTATGAGACAAATTAGAGGAATCCAGAGAACAGCAGCAATAAACTGAGATCTGGAGGGACTGACATCCACAAAAAGATTGAGGTTGTCTATACAGTGGCTTAGTCTGCACCAACTGGCCCATGTAGACTCTGCTGGCACAAACTAATAATTCCCTTAATGTGCCTTCATGTAGTCCTGTTTCAAACTACTTTAACGCACACAAGTACGAGGGAACTTTTAGTGCACCCCAGGGGGTCCACACAGGTCACATAGTGTGCAACATGTGATGCGCATTAGAATTTACCCCTCAGCTGGTGTGGACTAAGGCACCATGTAGACAAGCCCATTGAGAGAGTCAAATATAAATAAGACCAAATAAGGGGGTAACACACAGTCTACAAATATTTGAAGAGTGTGAAGATCAAGGATTAAATCTTGTGGGATGATACATAGGGGTAGGTCTAAGAGTAATGGGAAGAAATTAAAAAGGGAAAATTTATGCTGAATATCAGGGTAAAACTTTTTGACAGTGAGATTTATTAGGGTGTGAAATAGCCTCCCAAGGGAAACAGCAAAATCCCAATTTCTCCAAGCTTTTAAAACTACGCTAGGCAAAATATTAGAAACTAACCATATTGTAGAAGGAGTTACCCACAGTTGCATGGAGATGGAATGGTTGGTCTAATATGTCTTTTCCATCTCTAAATTTTATGCTGCTATAATTCTTATGTTCTTGTATAGGAACAATAATGACAACTTCTGCTACCACATACTGAAGTGGGCTGTGGTCTAGCAATGCAAAATTCCTGTTTGGAGCTTAATTTTACTTTTGATGGGATAGTGCTAGTATCTGAACAGAGGCCATTAATGAAATACGTCTGCTTTAATCTCATTTCACCGAGACACAAATTAGTATGTCTTCTGACCATGCCAGTCTAGGCCAGATTGTTCCTCTGAGACCCCACAACTACCACTTGAGCAAGCTGAAAGATAATTTCAAGAAATATGAGAAGCTTGGAGCTTTATCCCTCATTGACTCCAGGCCAAAGAGATTCACACAGGATGTGAAAAACATTAGGATGTTTCAGTGTAAGTATTCTGTAACTTCTACTCTTCTGAATCCTCACTTTAAAAGTCCAAAGCTATTAATAAATCCCCTGGTGATTAGCAAATAGAGCACTCTGATATGACAGACTCAAACAATTTAATGACGTTTCTCAGTTCTCTACTGTCTTGTTTTCCACATACAGAATTTATGGGCTTCAAACAAATTGGTGTTATGTCACTTCATTTTGATTCTTGTGTAAATCTGTGGTCAGACGTGTAACAAATTTCCATACTACTTGGTTGACCAAGCATTCCTGATAGTGCAAGTGACTAGACATTGAAGTCTTCTTATTGTACAGCCACCTCTAGGTATCAGGTATAAACTGTGTGCAATCTTTTAAAACAGAGACCAAAAGAAAGGACTGTGGAAAGTGAGGATATTTGGAGTTAGGATTAAAATAAATGTCTGAAAGTTGACATATTAAAATAGTGTGATTAAAAAAACTTAATCTGGAAACACTCCATTAAGACCAGTTTTTGAAATACATTTTCTTTTAACTTAACACTTCACTTACCGATATAAGTCAATTATGGGGACTCTCAGCAGAAAAGAAGTTGAACACAGTACAACATTGTTTATCTGAATGATATAGGAGACACTATAAATTCCCTCTTTTATCCAAACTTATAAAATATATAATTAATAGATGTTGGGGAATTTGACTTTGTTTTGGATAACATTTTGTCTAAGTAAGGTAGGATTGTATGTGTTACCCTTTTCAGCCTTCTGTTTAGTTCCTTCTCTATAGTAAAATAAAGGAAAATTATTTTATAAAAGTACCGACATCTTCAAAGACAAAATTAAAAAGATGTTGCATACAAAGAAAGGTAAATGTAAGTAAAAGGATTTATTTTATGTAACCTCAGAGAGTTCAGTCCTCAGAGGAGCCCTTTGATATGTCCTCCCAGTTTGACCGTGAATCACTGATACCTACCATTTGAGACAGTCTCTCAAACAGTTCTGTTTATAGTAATTTCATCTAGACCATATTTCAATTAACTTGCCAATGAGATTGTCATGTGGGACTGTGAAGATGGAGCAACAGATAATGAAACATAATTATTTTCTTTGCAGCTTGTTTGTGTTACAAACATATACTTTAAAAAATCTTTTACATTAGACTTGCATACTCAAAAGGTTTTCTCTGAACAAATTACTTAAGATGACTGGGGTGAGGAATAGCTCTTAAATTTGTGCTGCTTTTAAAATTTCAAAAATTTAAGATTTCAAAAAGTGGAAGGCAGGATAGCTAGCTGCCGTGTTGAAAAAAAAACCCTTGAAAACAAAAGGGATAATTAAATGTGAGCTTGAACAGGAACTAAAGCTAAAGGAGGAATTTGGACTTTGTCTCTTCCTGCAAACAGAAACAGCTGAAATGAGAACCAGTGATTTGTTTGTGAGTGACTTACTTAAAACTTCCTTCTCTATGGTACCTACCCTGATGCAGACTTCTGTTTTTCTAAGTGAACTCTCACAGAAACCTATGCAATGATTAAAATTTAGTCTCTTCTCCTCTTCTTCATGTGTACATGGCTATTCAATTTTGCTTCCCAAATGTGCTGCTTCCAATTTTAAATTATCTTTTGTTTGAAAAGTACCTTATATCCATGTTCAGTGTTTAGCTCTCCAAGAGACAGAATGATGTAAAGAAGATTTAGGGCACATCTACTCAATAAACAGGAGAATACAATGCCCTTAGCAGAAGGGGTAAGATAAGCAAAAGAACCATGACTGGAGGATAAAAGTAGTGAAAGAAAAATGAAGAAAATAATATTAGAAAGGAAAAAGAAGGATTCCATGTGGAGGTGAGGCAGGGGGAGGACAGGGAAACTTCCCCTTTAGCTTTCAGCTTATATACTTATGGTGCATAACTTAAAGCCCATTGACATCACAGGTATAAAATGTTAATGTTTTACTCACACTAGCATATTATTCGATTTCAAGTAGCATGTTTACTACATTGGCACTACAGAACAAGAAATATGCCTGCATTTTTCTATCTTTTGCCCCTCTCGTCCATCCTGAAAACAGCAATTAATATCTCATTTGCCTGCTGCTCAGGCCAAAATACTCCACTCTCCAGCTGTGTCTGTTCTACCAATGCCGCCAGCAGTTCAGTTGAACAGGTGGAATCCCTATTATAGATAGGGCTCTGGCAGTTTCTGGTATTTTTACTACTATATTAGTTCAGCCTTCTATGGATCAGGTTTATTTGACATGGTAAAAATGTCAAGTCACTAGAGCCTTATCTACACTATGATTCCCACAAGAGGAATTTTTTTCTAAAGTTTTCTAGGGTAGACAAGGCCTTTGAGTTTTTCATTTAGCTTCCCCTCGTTCACCAGACTAAATTTAACAGATTACCATCTTTCTAGTCTCTATTGTAATACTGCCCCCACCCACTATTCTGCCCTTCTTTCTTATGACATTCACTGTTGTCTTCTCTGATTTGCCAGTGATGTGAGTTCCACAACTCACTGCATTTCCCTTTCCCACTCCTGTGTCTGTGCCTTTTTTCCATGCCACCTCCTGCACTGGGCCTGTAATCTTTGGCCTGTCTTCCTTTCAACATCCAGAAAGCTCCTGAAAGCCCACTTCTCCTAGGAGGCCCACAAATATTAACCTACCTTCATATAACACAATTATCCTCTCAGTGCAGTGCCTTCACTCTCTCAATGTAAAACTGCAAACCAGTCACCACCACCAGCATTTTCCCATTGTGTTATTTCTAAATTTTGTCTGGCTTTTAGAAAATCAGGTCCTCAGGCCAGGGACTGTTCAGTTTGACCCCAGACTCCCATTTACATCCCATGTTTTCCAGGTCCGTAAATCTATCATCACCAGTTTCCTGACCATTCTACTCCCAAATCCACATTCACCTCTTTATCAAATTTTGTCCTGTACACTGTAATTTCCTTGTTCATGATCACTGTAAGTTCCAAAATCAATCTTCTATGTTTAGGAAAGAAGTACTTGGCCTCCTTGCCTGTACCTAGAAACACACATCTATGATCCCCATTCGACAACATCTTCACTAGCTTCCTATCCACTTCAGAATCATGGAGGATATAAAACTCCTCCCTACTTTTCGAGATGCTCCATGTCCTTCCTCCTACATCTGTCTAGTCTCCAATTCATTATATTCCATAAATACTAGACTTCTTTCTGTCCACCCTCTGGTCTGATAGAACTACACTTGGTGCAGGACTGGAGTGGGCAGGTGATATTTTATGCTACCTCTGTGGCTCCCTCATCCTGGGTCAGTCAAGGGTCATTTTGGTCCCAAAAGCAACTTGGAACAGTTATTTCAGCAGCTAGGAATAGCTGGCCAAATCCCCATGCCTGGGGCACCTGCTACACTAGATGAATCCTCATGTAGCCCATTTAGCCCCTTAACCCTCTGCAGCTCTGTTGCAGGACAAAGGATTTAGCTCCTGGTTTCTCCACAGCATGTAGTACATACTCTGCATTGCACCACTACCAGGAACTGCTTATCTGCATCTAACTGATTTCTTAGTTTCATGTACTCTGTCAAGACCCATCTCTTGTCTCCCTGGCTTATGACAACTCACCTTCTAATAAAATAATTAATCTGGTTTCTCTGAGTCTCCTAGTTTCCTTCACACTCACTATACCACATCTACAAGCGCTCCCTGTGTAATCTGCGCATATAGATTACAACCAGCAATGAAGTACTTTGAGATAAATATATATGAAAGACTTTTCTACAAAAGTAAACGTTATTAAACTGAAAAACTACTGAAGAGTGGTGTATTTGTCTTATGTAGTAATAAGTATGGATTGCTTGTTATGGTTTGTATCGCAGGATATTTTTTCTGAATGCTTAGTTTGTGCTTCTGTAACAGATGAGACAGAAGTGCTACAATTGTGGGTCAAAGTCTGAGAATTATTCTAGTAGACCAGGCAATAAAGACCACAAAAATTAAAATGAAACAAACATTCATATTTCAGTCACTGTCACTAAGTAGTTTTTGGTTCTTTATTTTATTTTATTTTTTTGGAAACAGCTATGTCAGCAACATGGCTCTGTGCTTGCGATTGTCTCACGATGTGCAATAAAACAGCCACACACTTGGTGTTGGATTTTCAAAAGCATCTAAGTGATTTAGGAGTTGAGCTCAAAGAAAATTTTCATGTGAAACCCTTTTTTTTGGTTTATGCCAAAAACAGATTCAGATCAGCTAAACAATTTGCAAACTCAGGTCCATTTCAGCAATTGTTTCCCTCAGGGAAAAAAGGAAAATATTTTGGCTTATCTGAAATGAAACATTTTGATTTTTCATCTCAGAAACACATTTGGTTTCCAAATTTCCCTTGACTTCATTTATACAGCTATTTAAAAACATTGTAAATACCTCAAAATCAAACCAAAACTTTTTTCAACACTTCGTTTTGCTGGCAAATTTCAAACATTTTCTTTCAGGGCAAACTGAAAGCTTTTTTTTGGATCGGGACCCAAATATTCAATGATTCAGACAGCTGACTGGAACCCGGAATTCGGTTCCATGGGAAATCATGAAATGTCTGTACAATTTACATTCTTAAATAGAGTGAAACAAGCCATTCCAGATCTTTTCCACAGAATGGGAATCTCAGAATTTCATTTTTAGTTAAAATCCCTTTTCATTTCAATATTTCTGAAATGTTACCAGGGCTCCCCGCAAGCTGCTCAAAGCCCCAACAGCCACCAAGTGGGTAGCCAGGAGGCTTGGGGACTCTAGGAGCCAGGGTCCAAGGCTTCTGGGCTGTAGGGGAGCTAGAGATCCTGAAAGCCCCAGTTCTGAGGCAGGCTGCCAGGTGGACAGCCCTAGAACTGGGGAGCTTGGAAGCCCTGGGAGTCCCAACTCCAAGACAGCCTGCCACAGAATCAGGGAGTCTTTAAGCCCTGGGAGTCTGGGATGCTGAGGAGCTGCAAGGTTTTCCAGAGATTCCAGGTTCTCGGCTCCCTATCAGCACACCAGGTGGATTACCGGGAAGTTGGAAGCCTGAGTTTCCCAGCAGCTTATTTACAAGTTGGCAGGAAGACCACTCAATCGATCCAGATAGGTCAATCTGACGGCCGTGACTTCGCCGTCAGTACAGACATACCCTTAGACCCTTTTGAAAATCCAACCCCCTTTCAGTTACAAGTAGATGAAAAAATCTGAGGGGAAAAAGATTCAGAACTGCAACATCATCTATGATCAAGACAAAAAGTTCAATTATATTTACCAGTTTTCTTTCTGTACAACAAATACACCAAGGAATTGCAACTCATTGGCAGCATTTTATCACCAATAGAAGCAAGAAAGTACTAATTTGAAGCTTAACTTGAATTGTTAAGTACTTGCAAGAATGCAGTACATTTTTGGGATGCTTACTGCTAACATTTCCTCGCACTTTACAGTCTTTTCAAGTTCTACATGAAGGCTGTCACAGTATGCAGACAACTCATCTTCATGTTGCTTATTATCAGATAACTTGTGAACATCCATAAATGAGAGTGAGCCATCCAATAAATGTGTGAAGGCTGATTTCCTCTGAATTTAGGGAAAATGGAACATGTATGTTTGTATGTTGCTTTAGAAGATTTAAAAAAACTGACTAAACTTATACTTTATATATTTGTGTTCTTTTCCTTCTCCGATGCAAATTTGATTGGATGAGAAGTTACATCTGTCTGTCAACACAACTGCAAAACCATCCAAATGTTTAAACTGGATTGGAAGTCCCTGGGAGGAACATTTCAAGGTCTCAGAAATGTTATTAAATTATAGCTTTCTACACTGTACAATCTGTTTACCTACCAGACAAAAATCTACCAGATTAAATCAACTGTGTAGCCACAAGGAACAGTCCAATAAAGAATCTGTTATCCAAATTATTTTATATCTAAACAAACAGAAAATTTAAAGACATTTACATGAGCTAATGCAAATGTTGTGCTATGGATGGGAGCATGATACTGCAGCTGTCCAGACTGTGTGTGATTGCAATACTGGGTCAGCCATTTTTCAAGCTGCCTCTTTTATTTAAAATGAATTAAATGTATGTACATGCACTGCACTATGCAATAACTACAAAAAACAGATAATGTTTTTTTGCTATTTGTCATCTGCTATCTCTACAAAAAAGAAAGCGGAAAGATTATTATAAATTATATTTTTGTAACTGGGTTTCTAGTCTCAATCCATTCTTTTCTTTTTATAATTTCTATTGTTTTAACAACTGATTATCCTCCACTAGAGTCAAGCTGATATTAACAATACTTAATATTTTACTTTTTCAAAGTACTAATAAAGCATTAACTAATGAAATTGGTAATCCAAAAATTAACTAAAATACTGAGACCCTCTTGGCTCACAAGCACTATGTTTTATGCGTACTAAAATGAAATAAAACAGAATAATGGGTCAAATCATGCTCACCTTATTCAAATATGTTGTCCCATTGAAGTAAATGGGATTGTCTGTGTCAGGGGAGGGAGCTGGTGGCCCAATATATTTATCCTTTCAGTTCGTGGACATCCAGCATATATTGAAAGTGAATGATAAACACAAAATAGAGGACACAGTGGAATGGTACTAAATAAATTTGTTAAGAATTAGAACAAATCCCTATCATTTGGGAAGCTACTTTCACATTGAAATTACAGCCAACACCACTTTCGGTGAGGATTTCATTAGGTCTCCTAAGCAGAATCAGTCCTGAAAGTGAATGGGATCCTTCCAAGGAAACCTAGAGATACTGGAAGGGCCACTGAAGATTCAGTAGGTGACACTCTTCCTTCAGATTCAGGGCAACCAAAATGCCCCACCACAATGTTATGAAGCACAAGGCCCCTTGAGTTATTGTAACAGATGAAACATAAAACTACAGCTCATTAAAGATCCTATGGTTTTGTTGTTTTTTTAAAGCAGGGGTGACCAAATTCCAGTGTGGGAGATTACATTCTGCATACTTAAAATTCCCCCTATACTTGTTGATGATTATAGGTTTCTTAACTTCCCCTTCTAAAGCCACTGGATAGGAATGCTAGAGTAAAACAGATGCCACATTCCACTTGAGAGGTGGCTGCACTTCAGAGATGAGTTTAGAGTTGCCATCATTTATCATAATCCACAGTGTTACTATAACATTGTGACATTTACTTTGTTATGTTGCATCAGTACCAAAGGTATTTGCAAACTGTCTGAATGCTCTTTAAAAAGGCACAACAGCAGTGTCAAAATTAGGACTATCCTTTTAAAAGTGTAAGAAGCAACCCTAATATCCTCAAAGATAAAAGGTATTATTTAGATTTAAGGTACAGTGATCATCATTAAAAAGTCAACTGGTGAGGCCTGGGACACTGCAGTTATTTCCCGTCTCAGATACAGGACCACAGTGGAAATATGTTGACTTTTTAATAGCAATAACTATATCATTAGTTTTCATTCTTATTCCAGTAGGAGATGCTTTGGTGCTAAGCCACTGAAATGAGAACCAATGCACATTTAATAAATAATTAAAAAAAAAAAAATCAACCAAAATGAGCCTAGAACTTGCCACCTATCCTATGTATAGCTGAGCTCTTCTTTCTCATATTATCACAACTATAGTTCTTTTTCAGACAATAAAGCTATACTTGTTATTCCCACACCTCCAAAATAATGGGATTTAATTACACAATTTATATGCTGCTAGCATTGTGTATATGCACTGGCCTGCAATAAAAGAACTGCATTTATTACAAAAAAATAAAATATTGTGATATCAATAGAATGTTAGAGAATAAACAAAACCTGCAATTTTATTTACTCTATCGCCTTCCTGGAACAGGGAAACAGTAAAGCAATTTCAAAAAGATTATTGGACTTTAATGCTTTTAGTACATTAGGAGACATTTCTCATAGGAACACTGACACTGCAATTTAGGGAAAAGAGCCGATAATTGAATAAAGAATGGCTTGGCACCAAAAGCTATGCAGATCTCTTTTAGAGGTGCCCCAAAGAGATGGACATAACTGACTTTAAAAAAAATACCACCACATTTTTGGATGACTTTAGTGATCTTTTAAAAAATGTATTTATTCCCAAGAAAGCCACAATAATACTGAAGAAAACAAGGGAGAACACAAACAGACTCTGCCAGCATAGCTGTCAGTCCAATATGAATATACAGCATATACCCAGAACTTAGGCTTTTCTGAAAAAACTTTACAGAAAACTTCTTAGAGATTCATAGAAATCTTGACGGAGTATTTCAGGCAATTTTAATGTTAAATAACTCTTTCAAATTAAAATTGTGTAGAGAAAATGTCTTTAGATTGTCCATACTAAATATATATTACAGCCAACTAATTCTCCACAAGGTTCCTCTCTCTATTCAATGGTAATCAGAAGAATCTTTGGATTCAAATATTTTATACCACCTCTTACACTCTCAGTTGTGCATTAAGACTGAATGGAACCTAACAGAAAGCAAGTGACTGCACTGAGAGTGGGTAGGTTTTGTTTATTTTTTTTTCTTTAGGGGAGTGGCTAGACACCAAAAACCGTTCAAAAAGATGTATGTTTGCCATACAGGATTAAGAAAGGTTGAAGGAAAATTACTTGGAAAGAAAAGGAATATGTCATTTTCCAATAAGTATATTTAAAACTGACAGCAAATTCCTATGTTTTCTCTGCTGAGTTTGTCTGAGTCTGACATCATAATTGCACCTATGCAGAGAAATTCATTTCCCAAGCCCCCTTCAGGCTTCACTACTTAGCAGCTTTGCAGTTTTGACAGTTGAGGGATACTGTCTCATAATTTCTGAGGTGAAATACCGGAGATTGACACTTGTGGTTATTTCATACAATAAGACCATTGAAATGGTGCTTAGGGGTAAGCAGAACAGAAATGGAGTTTGACCTTTTATGTACATCATGAAGGTGCATCACGTTGAATCACTATTGTTTGTGTGTATGTGTATGAGATCACTTAGGGCAGTGATATTCAGGCCGAGTCTACACTGCTGGCAGCTGTCGACAGGAGATACGCAAGCTACGCAGTGTAGCTTGCGTATCTCCCATTGACTTATTCACTTTCACTTACCGTGGTGTGTCTACTGTGCTGCACTGATGTGAAATGGCCTCCGGTCAATGCAGCCTTATGCTTTCAGAGGGATAGATTTACGGCATTGACTGGAGAGCACTTCCGGGATCGATTGAGCGGGTCTCCACTGCCCGCGCAAACGATCCTGTAGCGCCGGCACAGTCCCGGCAGTGTAGACATATCCTCAGATTGGAGCTTGCAAGCCGCAAGTGACTCTTTATTGTGTTTCCTGCAGCTCTTTGCAGCACATATTAAAACTCTGGGTGATTTAATTATTAAACAATCTAAGTTATTAACCAATCAGGATTATTTTACTCTGTTATTAACCAATTGTAGTTGATAAAATAATAATACTTGGTCAATCATTTTACTGTGAGAATTTCTCACACACACACGCACACACACAAACTAACTATTTCCTCTGTCATGCTATTTAAATATGAAAATATAGTAAATGAAACAATGAATTCACATTACTGTGGCTCTTCTGGGTAATGCTGATTGCTAATTTCGCTCCTGAACCACTGAGGTCTGAGTATCACTGATTTAGGGATTTGTTTTTCCCTGGATGTGGGCTTATACTCCTATGAATGTAAACAGAACAGATATTGAAGGGAGAATTGGACCCCTTTAAATTGACCGCAAATCGATTTAATATTGGCATTTCACCACTGCACCTCAGAAGATTTCCAAACAATAAAATCCAACAAAGCTGACCTCTCATAGCCCATGGAGTTCTCACAATCCTGACAAATCAATAGAACCACAGCTAAAATGGTTAGCTCCAGGAGGAGGGGAAAAATATTTCCCACTTTATTATAGGTCTGGCTGGAGCACAGTGCAGGTTCCCCTCTTATCCTGTTCAACAAGAAACTTCCACCAACTATTCTCCTGCCTCACTCCACAAACACACAATAGTTCTGGACACACTGCCTTTTCAGCATCCATTTACCCACCTATCCTAGATGGCACAGGAAAGAAATCTGAGGCAGTTGGGGAAGAAAGCTGCACATTTAATTATGGATATTGCAGCTGGGCGTGGGAGACAGGCAAGGATCATGTGGCTTTGTGGGATGCCCTAGATTTGCTTGAACCCACCATTGTTAAATACAGGTGCATGCAACTTTTGCCCTAAAACTACACATTTGGGAGCTCAGAGTTTTGAGGGTTCTAAGGAAATGTAATAAGTGATTAAAATTAGAAGAAATGTACCGTAGTTGGGACCAAAGGTAATGTATAAAAAGAGAGGAAGACAGTAAGAGCAGACGTTAAATTCATTCAAAAAAATGGGCAATCTGCATGCCAAGGGCTTGTCCACAGGGGACATCTAGAAAAATTAATCTGAATTAACTAAAGGTATGAATTTGAAGTGGATTTGTTAAACCACATTAAATCCCTATGTGGACACAGTTATTCAGAATTAAAGTGACCTTAATTCTGTTTAATTTGTTTTGGAATTCACCAATGGGAAGAGTTATGACCACTTTGCTCCAAGAGATATAGTCTTTCACTTTAACCAAAAGGGAAGGAGGCTGCTATCAATTAAAATTATGAAGGTTTGTGATATCATTTAAAAGAGGAACTGAAGAGGACTTGGACTGGACAATGAAAGCTGCTTAGGAAATCATGTGTAAAATCATGTGTAAAAATGAAACTATACATCCTGAAAGAGGGAACAGGACTGTAATTCTGCAAAGACCAGGTGAAGGACAGGTTAGAAACAACAAGAAACAACACAATTAGGTAGCACTAGCTAAATTTACAATTGCTATCAATCCTCGTACTTTAAGGCATAAACTAAGCATCAGCACCATGGTGTTAGAAAGAAATTCCCCTCATCATACAGTATCACACAACTGGATCTGTCTATTTCTTCATCTGAATCATCATGCATTGCCCACTGTCAGAGAAAGGATACAAAACTACATGGATCACTGGTCTGTTCTAGGCAGCAATTTCTATGTTCTTAATTTTCTTTACTGTTCTTACAGTTTGTGATCAGGTTATTTATACTGTAGCAGACATTTATACAACAGATTGTAATTGTTTCTCTAATTCCACAACTACCAGCTTAAATGATTCCAACATCTATCCAGAACAGAATACTATATTTTTATAGGTCTTGGTGATTTACTAGTTTTGTTTTGGAAAACGAATCTCACACTCTAAGCTTAATTACTTGTTTTTAAATTACACATAAAACCACTGCATATTACCCAGCACTTGACATAACAATAGCGATAACAAAGAAACAGCATCAATGATCTTTAAAAAAGCAATTTAGAATTTAGCTTTGAATTTATTTTAAAGGAAAGATGTAAGTACTGCCTCCATGGCTGAGATTTATTAACACTCTGCCTTTCCATTATCCAAGCATCTCAGTTACCCTAAAGCATAGCTGTAAAGCAAAGACAGTAAGAGACTGCATGAGTTTTCTATATCCATAAATTACAGATGTTGCTCTAAGCCATTCATCTATCAAGACAATTTTCCATAAAAGCAAGACCAACCTGTAAAGTATCCAATCTAAACAAGCAACAGAAGATATGAAAAATAGTTAGTAAATTCACATAGTCTGCACCCCAATATGTTTTATGGGGGACATTTTCATTTCTGACCCAAAGCCCTTTAATACTGTCTGACAAAACTAGGGGTAGCAAATCAAAGATCAAATAAGAAAGACGTTTGCCTAGCAAATCAAAGTGTTAGTTTAATATCTCCCTTGGCTCACCAGCATATGCTCCAGTGTAAATATATTATAGTTTACAACACCACAGTAAATTCAGTGAAGAATATATGAGTCATTTATTATTAATATGTATTCATTTTAACTTGTACATCGAACCATTGAAGCTAAATCATATGTTCAAACCATTAATATTTATTTCTCATATTTTATATGTATAGCTAGTGTGTTGTATCTTGTCTACATACTATCTCTTTGTATTCAGCTCCATGAACACATGCTATTTGTATCTACTGAGAAAGAGGGACTATAGCTAATATATGTGTTTATTCTATAAATAAAGTGTATAAAATAAAAATCAAATTGAGAAATCTGCATAGTAAAATCCAGAAGTTAGTTTAAAAAAAATGTTTTGCCATCATGCAGATCAATTCTTTATCTGAAACCTTAGACTTCTACAGGCAATTAGGAATCGAATATACATTGAAGAAGCAGATAATAAGATTAGGGAAAACTATTCAGCCATAGAGCCTTTTCTAGAATGTGCAAAATATTGAACATGACTTAGCTGAATGGAAAGTAGGAAAACAGTAGCTGGAAAAGATAAAAGAAAAAGAGAGATGCTTGAGCACCAATGCCAATCAATTGCATATCCAGAGTAGAAGGCAAATATTGTGCTGCTGTTACCTTCAGTGCTGCAAACCTGATGAAGCTTCAGCTTGTTGGAAATGTCCATTTTTCCTTCCCTTACAAAAATGCAAAATGCTTTGGGTTTCCCCTTCTTGCACAATCCTAGCTTTGTTATGTAAAATTATTTTACAAAGATGAGACACAGGTTTTAAATCCATGAGACAGTCTTTTTTCAGACATAGAAAACCTTGGTGAAAGAAAGCGCACCTCGGTCCTGGTTCTGAATGATGCAAATAAGAAACCAAATGTGAGAATCTGTAATGTAATGGCTGCATAATACAGGCTTCTGTGGCTTGATTTCTCATACTCAAATGAAGAATGCTTTCTGCATTGAGGGAGGATAGAGAACATACACCAAAGTGGAAAACACTGTGTAGACTATTGAGCCTAGAGGCTGTAGAGGCTATTTCCTACAATTATTAACAGTTAGAAATAAAATATTTTATTTCAAGTGATCCATATTAGAGCCTTGAGGAATCCAGCCTTTTTCTCAACCACCCACACTTCAGCCAATGAACAAGATTTTCCAAACTGGGTGCCTAGTTGTTATTAGGCTTCTAAGTCTATATGTAGGCACTTACTTTATTTGTCTGTTTTTTAACAGAGATGAACAACCAGCAGCTCTCACTGAAATAAATAAGAATTGCTGAATGCTCAGCACTTCTGAAATACAAGCCTCTTCTTTAGTTGACTAACTTTAAGCATCCACGTTTTAAAGCGTTGGTTAGTATCATTACAGCTAAGGCCTTAAAAACCCCCTTTGGAATCCATCTGTGCTACTCTTCAATAGGTTTCAAGAATAGCTGCCGGAGAGACACAGGCACATGCTTTCTTTTCAAGGAGAGAGCATTTTCCTCCTCTTTGCCCCTATCCTTCAGCCACAGTTCTCCTGAGAGACCAGACCTGAGAATCATATCTAATTCTCTTGCATAGCGGTACAAATTTATGCCAATAGGACACAGGGCAAGTCTTAACTTGCTTAACTATTCAGCTTATTCACAACAGTACTTGAGTTTAAACCAATCGTGTTCATCATGTAGATGAAAACTACAAACCCTCTGTGAAATGGTGTGTTTAGTGTTACCAACATTACATTATCAGCTCAGACAGTGGGAAGACTAGTCACTTTATTATTTCTTCATAGCTATGTAAATTGCTATTTCACTATCCAGAAATAAATTAATAGATTCCAAGGCCAGGAGGGACCATTATGATCATTCCAGTCTGACCTCCTGTATAACACAGGCCATAGAATTTCCCTCAAATTATTTCTAGAGCCTCTCTCCTAGAAAAACATCCAATCTTGAATTTAAAATTGCCAGTGATGGCTAGTCCACCACAAACCCTGGAAAATTGTTCTAATGGTTAATTACTCTCACTGCTAAAGATTTAAGACTTATTTCCAGTCTGAATTCATCATAGAATTATAGAATATTAGAGTTGGAAGGGACCTCAGAGGTCATCTAGTCCAACCCCCTGCTCAAAGCAGGACTAACCTCAGCTATATCATCCCAGCCAGGGCTTTGTCAAGCCTCCGCTTAAAAACCTCTAAAAATGGAGATTCCACCACCTCCCTAGGTAACCCATTCCAGTGCTTCACCACCCTCCTAGTGAAAAACTTTTTCCTGATGTCCAACCTAGACCTCCCCAACTGCAACTTGAGACCATTACTCCTTGTTCTGTCATCTGCCACCACAGAGAACAGCCTAGCCCCATCCTCCCTGGAACTCCCTTTCAGGTAGTTAAAGGCTGCTATCAAATCCCCCCTCATTCTTCTCTTTTGTAAACTAAACAAGCCCAGTTTCCTTAGCCTCTCCTCATAAGTCCTGTGCTCCAGCCCCCTAATCATTGTTGTTGCCCTCCACTGGACTCTCTCCAACTTGTCTATATCCTTTTTGTAGTGGGGGGCCCAAAATTGGACACAATACTCTAAATGCGGCCTTACCAATGCCGAATAGAGGAGAATAATCACTTCCCGTGACCTGCTGGCAATGCTCCTCCTAATGCAGGCCAATATGCTATTAGCCTTCTTGACAACCAGGGCACACTGCTGCCTCATATCCAGCTTTTTATCCACTGTAATCCCCAGGTCCTTTTCTGCAGAACTGCTGCCTAGCTCGTCGGTCCCCAGTCTATAGCTGTGCATGGGATTCTTCCTTCCTAAGTGGAGGACTCTGCACTTTTCTTTGTTGAACCTCATTAGATTTCTTTTGGCCTAATCCTCCAGTTTGTTTAGGTCCTTCTGTATCCTATCCCTACCTTCCAGGGTATCTACCACTCCCCCCAGCTCAGTGTCATCCGCAAACTTGCTGAGGGTGCAATCTACCCCATCTTCCAGATCATTAATGAAGATGTTGAACAAAACCGGCCCCAGGACCGACCCCTGGGGCACTCCGCTTGTGACCGGTTGCCAGCTAGACATGGAGCCATTGATCACTACTCGTTGAGCCCTATGCTCTAGCCAGTTCTCTATCCATTTTATAGTCCATTCATCCAACCCATACTTCTTTAACTTGCTGATAAGAATACGGTGAGAGACAGTATCAAAAGCTTTGCTAAAGTCAAGGTATATCACATCTACCACCTTCCCTACATCCACAGAGCCAGTCACCTCATCAGAGAAAGCAATCAGGTTGGTCAGGCATGACTTTCCCTTGGTGAATCCGTGTTGACTGTTCCTGATCACCTTCCTCTCTTCCAAATGCCTTAAAATGGATTCCTTAAGGACCTGCTCCATGATTTTTCCAGGGATTGAAGTGAGGCTGACCGGTCTGTAGTTCCCTGGATCCTCTTTCCTCCCTTTTTTGAAGATGGGCACTATATTTGCTTTTTTCCAGTCCTCGGGGACCTCCCCCTGTTGCCACGAGCTTTCAAAGATAATAGCCAATGGCTCTGAAATCACCTCAGCCAACTCCTTCAGCTCCCTCATCAAGTTTTAACTTCTAGCCATCAGATCATGTTATAATTTTCTCTGCTAGACTGAAGACCACATTATCAGACAGCTTTCCCCCATGTAGGTATTCAAACTGTAATCAAGTCACCCCTTAATCTTCTCTTTATTAAGCTAAATAGCTTAAGCTCCTTGAGTCTATCACTATAGGGCATGTTTTCTTAAACCTTTAGTCATTCTCATGGCTCTCCTCTGATCCCTCTCCAATTTATCAGCATCCTTCTTGAATTGTGGACACCAGAACTGGACACAGTATTCAAGCAGCAGACTCACCAGTGCCACATGCAGAGGTAAAATAACTTCTACTCCTACTCAAGATCCTCTGTTCGTACATCCAAAACTGAATTAGCGGTTTGGACCACAGCATTGACTGGAAGCTCATGATCAGCTGATTATCCACCATGGTCCCCAAATCTTTTTCAGTGTCACTGCTTCCCAGGACAGAGTCTGCCATCCTGTAAGTATGGCCTACATTCTCTGTGCCCAGATGTAATAAATTTATATTTAGCTGTATTAAAACGCAGATAGTTTGCTTGAGCCCAGCTTACCAAGTGATCCTGATCACTCAGTATCAGTGATCTGTCCTCTTCATTATTTACCAGCCCCTAAAGTTTTCTATCATGTTCTGACTTTATCAGTGACGATTTTATGTTTTCTTCCAGGTCACTGATAAAAACGTTCAATAACGGAGAGCCAAGAACTCATCCCTGTGGACACCACTAAAAACATACCCACTCGATGACGATTCCCTGTTTACAGTTACATTTTGAGACCTATAAGTTAGCCAGCTTTTAATCTATTTACTGTGTGACGTGTTAATTTTACATCATTCTAGTTTTTTATTCAAAATGTCCTGTGGTACCAAGTCTAACGCCTTATAGAAGTCTAAGAATATTACTATAACACTATTACCTTCGTCAACCAAACTTCTAATCTCAGCAAAAAAAAAAAAAATCATTTGATAGGATATATGTTCCATAAACCGACGTTAATTAGCATTGATTATATTACTCTCATTTAATTCTGCATTAATTGAGTCCCGTATCAGCTGCTCCATTATCTTGCCCTGGATCAATATCAGATTGACACGCCTATAATTACCTGGGTCATTCTATTTAACCTTTTTAATACTGGTACACCCTTAGCTTTCTCGTCTTGTGGAAGGTTCCTAGTGTTCCAGGACTTACTGAAAATCAACATTAATGGTCCAGCAAGCTCCTCAGACAGCTCATTTAAAACTCTTGCCTGCAAGTTATCTGCAGCTGCTAAGGCTCATCATTGTTTATAGCTTTGTAAAACTGGCCCTTTTAAAGCACCAAGTATACATAACATTGGTCTGCACTTTATTCTGTTTCCACATTACAAATGTGATCAAGTCATGATTATTTGTACCTATGCTACCATTAATTTTTAGTTCTGTGGTCAGTTCTTCTATTTTGCAAAGAAATATATAATTTCCCCATGTGAGATGCAACAATTTTTGAGCTAGGAAAATTGTCATCATATTATTTAGAAAAAATCCCAAGGATGTTTGAATACTGGTAGCATGAGACCTCCAACATGTGTCACTTAAATTGAAGTCCCCATGATCCTACCACTTCTATTCCTACATGTCAGAAATAGCTGCATAAGAAGCTGGTCATCCAGTTCCCTAATGTGATTTGGTGGTCTGTAGCAGACACCAACTAATACACATCTTGTGTTTTGTCTGTTAGAACACTCATCCAGAAGCATTCAGGATCATTTTCTTCTGAGTTATCAAGGACTCAGAAAAAGGTAATGCCATTTTTGCCACAGAGTGCCATTCCCCCTCCCCTTTTGCCCACTCAGTCCTTCCTAAATAGGTTATAACCATTGATTTCAACATTCCAATCACACGAATCATCTCACCAGGTTTGAGTAATACCAACTAGATCGAATTCATGCACATAAATGAGCAATTCTAATTCCTCTTGTTTGTTACCCAGGCTCCCTGCACTGGTGTATAGGCAATAACGTATTTTTTTCTCTTCAAATCCTTCAGTTCCTGGATTGATTTTGTTCTCAATATCTTGAATTTGTGCTAAATCGGTGCTCATATCTTCCCTCTTTTTACCCTCCTCTTTTGTTATCACTTTAACACCTTCCTCACTACTGTAGGCAGCCTGTCCCTAAGTTGGCGGTGTTGACAAACACATCGAGATTTGCTCAAACTAAAATATTTTTCGTATTTTAGCAGAGCGTAGTCTAAACACAGCAAAGGGTGCAGTGAAATCTTGAGACAAGGTTCACTGGATTAAAGCCAAAACCTGTGGGGGCAGTAAATCATTTACACGAAATACAAAGAAGTGGCAGGTATATTTAGAGAAGCAAATGCTTTGATCAACTGTGTCTCTCTTCTTCAGTGGAATCTGTGAAAACACACAGCGAAATACATTTTGTAAGCCCTTAGGAAACTGAAACACAATTAATTAAGAAAAGATTTTTGCCTTTCTCACAGTCAATAAGAGAATGAAGGGCTTAGGTCACTGTTACTAAAGGCATTATTTTCTGTAACCTTTTCCTCTCACAGTACTAGAAAGAGCTGGGAGCTCATGTCTAGCATCATTGCATATTATCCTCCTCAAACACACAAAGATACGCTCCAATAAGGATTGGTTGACCTGGCAACAGAATGTTCATTACCTGATTTATCCTCCCTTTCCTTTTAATAATATTTGTTTCTGCTAAGCAGAGAACAGATCTGGCGTTAGCTATTTGGCATATGTTTAGGTCACACCAAGTAGGAAGGGCAATCCTGAAACCATTCCACATTCTGAGTTTACTCTGCTATCAACACACATGAAGAGAAATGAATCAACAGGAGAAATAGACCCTTGAAAATCAAAATCCCCTTCATCTGTCTACAACTTGATGCTGCTTCATTGTTTTTCACCCAGTGGTTTGTTGGCGTCAGGAGGTGTTGAAATATAGTTGAGAGGGAAAAAATGTCCCTAAAAAGATGATTTTCAAGTTATTCTTTTTTATTTTTTAAACTCATGTTGTTTATGTATCTCTGTTGTACCTTTCCAGGGATCTCATTCAATCTCAGTGTGTTTTATAGCCCACTGACCTTTATGTGATGGATAGTAATATCGTTCAGGTGGTGGTGGGATAACCTGGAACCAAACAGTGACTTGAATTCCATATACCCAATGACAGTAGCCCATTATAGAGGTTCTGCTCAACTATCAGAGGTGCCATCCTTCACAGAAGGCATTTAAACTTTTCCTTTGTGTCTGTTCAATATCTTACGTAGGGCGTAACTTTCCTTTTCGCAATAAAGAAAGCTCTAATGCCCAAGCTGTTTGTGTGAGCTATTGTTGGGGGCGCATAATGGCTGACTACATAATCACTGCACTACCAGCATCTAACTCTGTGAAGCGCTTTGTGCTTGAAAGAACTGAATTCTATTCTTTTTGTGTATAATTAGAATAACTATTCTATATTTATTGTTTTCTATTTCTTTTTTTAATGTAATTTCTGTCTTCCCAGCTAAACTGGATTGCCAAGCATATTTTAGTTATCCACAGCTAAGAAACTGTAACCTCCAATACAATGTTTTTTAATAGAACTCACAGCTAGTTTGTCAGCTATGACCAGGTCAAGGGGAGGTAAAGAATAGTTCATTGTCTATTTATCAAACTTGCTGGTAATTTAAAAGACAGCTAATTTGAAGGAAATGATTGTCAGTGAAAGCTGGAACACAGCCAACAAGCTACAATATGCAAGTATATTCATGGTTATGACACGTGTGGGATGCCAGGTGGTGAAATGAATTAATATATTAACCTTTCGCCTCTAGAGGCCTAATTTCAAAAAATATGCTGTGCAAGTCACAAGGAAATTAGTCGGCGTGTCTGCACCTAAAGGTTTTTGTCCACTCCACAAACTGGCACATGTTGCTCGTTCAGAAGAAGCCAAGATATAGCATGGTCGAGTCTGGTCAGGATTTTAAATTGCATTGGTAGAGTAGTGTGAGGAAATTTGCTCCACATTGGCCCACACTACACTTGTATTTAGCCTGTAACCTCTGTTCCTCTCACAGATAATACATTCAAACATATAAGGGGCCTGATTCTCCAGTGCCTGGCACCTTTTGTATTGATTTGCCCCACAAACAAAGTTGGGTGCAAAATGCTTCCATTCTGATTCAACACTGCACAGATGTAAATAACCAATCAAGGTTCAAAACAGTGGAGAAATAAGTCCCATATGTCTACTACAGTGGCTGACCTAAAACACTTTCCAATTTTGCATTATTAAGTTTGTCTCAATGTCTCCAGTATTTCTTTCTCTTTCCTGTACTATACAGTTTTCCTTATAGGGAATGATGCAAATAATTGTAAACAATAAATAAGGAAGTAACACTATTATCTAAGGCAATTGACAAGTCTTTAAACAAACGCACTGAACACTGTCAATAATTCCTTATGGACATTTGTTGTCAGAAATTGCTGATAAGAGCACAGCTAACCTGATCAGTGTACACACAAAATTGTAAATTAATGATTAGGAAAATCTAAACATGCAGTTAAGGGACCAATCCTAAACTGATTTGATGAAGAACTGGTCATAAAATTATTTTCCTTTAGTCAGGACAGAAAAAAATCATTTTATGTTCTTGTTACTTATTAGTACTGAGGCAAGCTGTTGCAGAAAAATTGGAATACCCATCTACCTTTTTAAGGGCAGAAGAAGGTTCTTTTTTCTCTTTTCAGACTTGTCCCTGAACATCTTCAGTCTAGGATATATTTTGCATGCCAAAGCTCATAACCATCTAGAAGAACAGTGCTTGCTGGACACATTAACACCATAATCTTAACAATTTGTAAATTTTTCACCAGAGACTATAAAAATCAGGTAAAGCACGCAAGCTTTCTCAGTACTTTCCAAATGCAGCTACACACTGGTGTCAGAACTGTCTTGGCAGTGCCTTTGCTGTTATATTAGACAGATTTTTTTTAAAAACATTTTCATCTTGTATTTAGTTCAGTTGTTAGTGCTAGCATGGGTACAGCAGTGTTTGCATGTTCAGTTGTTTATTGTTTGAGATCATACAATTGTTCAGGTCCCTACACTCATCAGATCTTTGGTTCTTAGGTGCAAATTTGCTTTGCCTATATTATCTCCCTATCCTCCCTGTGGAATCATGGTTGACTCAAAGAAGACAACAGGGATTAAGAAGTGTCCATCATGCATATGTAAAATGACTGTGACCGAGCAATACACTCGCTGCCTTCTCTGTGGGAGAGTCTCTCGTTGGCTTGACGCTTCATTGCCTTTCACCAAAATTTTCATAAGTGAGTAGTGACTTTTTTGGATGCCCACTGTAAGACCCCTTAGAAGGACCTGATTTTTTAATGGGTGGGTGCTTAACACTTTTTTAAAGTAATATTTATGGGGTGTCCCAAGGTGGGCATCCAAAAATGGAGGCAGTCATGAAAATCATGACTAGAGTCATAAAAGACAGAGACAGGAACTGCACAGTCTTTGCTGAGTCTTCTTACTCTGAGTTCTAAAAGATCCTAAGGTGCAGAGACCTCTAAGTAGCTATGCCCTTGGGTACATCAGAGACTTCAGGTCCTCCTTCCTAAAAGGCTAACATCTATTTTAAGATTGTCTGTGAACTGATGAAGTCTTTATGGCATGCATCTGCAAAGATTACCGAAGTTCGTAGGTTGCCTCATTTCATTCTTTTTCTACACAATTAGCATGGTCTATGCAGAGACCCTAGGGCCTTTCTCAGATTCCTGAAGAAAGAATAAGAGAGAGAGACATAGTTAGGATGAATCTTCTCAGCTCCAGATGGAGGACCTTTCATTGAAACAGCAGAAATAACTGATTATCTTTGGAAGTGGTGGATTTGTAATTTAATCCATCCAACTGCTTGTGATCTGGTGGAAAAAGATAATTCACTTGCAGACAAACTGGGTCACAGGTGCGAGACACAACACAGGCGCGCCTTAAAGGAATCAATGGTACAGCTTTGTTCCATAAACAAAATAATCTATCCGTTAATCTTTCTGCTGTAGGAAACAACGTGTAGTGTCCCCTCTTTTGTCCAAGACCAAGAAAGGAAACTAGCTTTCTGACAGATGTCTTATTACTGGACTAGGATAATCAATTCATGTATGCCTTCTGTCTTACTTCCCTTCTTCCCTGAGTCATCAGGAAGATAAGACAATAAGTCTCATGTGATTCTTATAGCTTCAAATTGGGCATATCCAATATGGTGTTCTGATCTTCTAGACATCTAATATCTCCACTATCAGAGCTTCTAATAATGGTTATTGAAGCTTCCATATTTCAGAACCAGGTAAAATTATCCATCAAGATCAAGGTGCAAATTCACTTTTCTATGTGGACCCTAGCCAATAATTTTTTTTCTTTGGTACTATCTATTCCTGAAAATTTTTACCACTTTATTCATACAAAAACAGTCAAGCATATCTGTTGTTGCCATCAAAATACACTGCAGATTCACAGATTCTAAGGTTAAAAGGGATTATTGAGATCATCTAGTCTGACCTCCTGTATAACACAGGCCATAGAACGTCTCCAAAATAATTCCTAAAGCGTATTTCTTAGAAGAACATTCAATCTTGATTTTAAAATGGCCACTGATGGAGAGTTCACAACAACCTTTGGTAAATTATTCCAAATGGTTAATCACTCTCATGGTTAAAAAATTACACCTTATTTCCAGTCTGAATTTGTCCAGATTCAACTTCCAGTCATTGGATTGTGTTATACTTTTTTCAGCTAGATTGAAGAGCCCATTATCAAATATTTGTTCCTCACACAGGTACTTTACAGACTGTAATCAAGTCACCCCTTAACCTTCTCTTTCTTAAACTAAATAGATTGAGCTCTTTGAGTCTACCACTATAAGGCATGTTTTCTAATCCTTTATTCATTCTCATGCCATCTCATTACCTGCCATTTTTGTTTGCCACCCAGTAGTTCAAGGTTTTTCTATCATCCTATAATTAAGTTTTCCAACAAGACTAATATGTACCTGCCAGTCCAAGAACTTATTCCACCTTGGGTTCTGAATTCAGTGCTTACAAGACTGATAGAGCCACCTTTTGCACTTCTGGAAAATACTCTCTTTAGCACTTATCTTTAAAGATGGCCTTTTTAATAGCTGTAACAGCAGTGAGTAAACCAAAAGGCTTAATGGCAGACTCACATTTTACTGTGTTCTACAGCGACAAACAATTCAAATGAAGATGTCTTTACTTCTTCAACCTACTGTTTTGCTTAATGTGGTTTCCGATTTCCATTTCAATCAATCCATATCCTTCATCAGTGTTTTTCCAAAAGATATATCCACTATATGGGAGGCTAGATTACATAAACTTGATTTTAAAAAGCGCTGAATCATTATTTAGGAAAAACGAAGTCCTCTAGGAAGTCACCCAGGTTATTTGTAGCTTTGATGATAAACTATTATCTATTCCCAAGCATCTTTTCCTGTTCAAAGATTTTCCAAATGAATTAAACTCTACACACAGATTGGGACCTGAAGTCCCATTCAATGAGATTTAAGGCAGCTTTGTGTAATGTTTCCATTGTGGAGATTTGCACCTTGATTTAGATTTGCACTCTATTCATGCCTTTGTGTAACACTATACTTTTCATTTGGCATCTCACTGTGATACTCTATTGGAGAGAGCAGTTTAATCACTGCTTAATTAGTGCTCTTCCCAATTAGTGTATAGAGGTTGTCCTAATTAAGCTCCCACAAGTGGGGATATGCAGAAGCAATTCTCAAAAGAAGAATAGTTATTTACCACTGAGAGTATTGCCTATACATATTCACAACTCTCCTTCTCTTCCCCTGCTTCTTCAGAGACTTTCTGGGGTTCTGTGTACTTTTGTTCAACAGTACTTAGGACTCATTGATCCATGCTGATAAGGGCCCAACCACATAGGAAGCAGGTAACCTGTTGGAAAAAACAGGGGCTAGAGAAACTGGCATTAAACAAACTGGTACTCCGTTCTCGACAAGGCAATCAAACAGTTTGGAATTTTCTGGCTGTCTGGAAGAACTTGCTGAAGAGGTGGAGGTCTCCTCCTGTGATTCTTGCCCTTTTTTCTGGAGTAGTCCAGCTATCTAGGGGGAAAATGGGTATCATTGATAGGATTGAGGGTGGAATTGTTTTCTTCTAGAGAAAGGATGTAAATTCCCAATGCCTACTGCATGGACTATGAGTCTTTCAGACTGTGAAGCTTCTCATCAGTATGATGTTGGAAAAGGGTAGGACCCTCAAAGGAGAGATCCTGGATAGTCAGCTGAATCACCTCTGGTAAACCCGATGATTAAAGTCGTGAACTTCTGCACATTGTTATCACAGATGCCATGGCTCTGGCTCCCAAGTCTGCCCCATCTAAGGCCCTTTGAAGAGAGATCCTTTACCCTCTTCTAAGACTGCCTGGAACTCCTGCCTGGCATTCTCTGGCAACTTGTCTCCCAACTTCAGTACATTGTGGCAGAAGGAGAAATCATATCTGGACAGCAAGGCTTGCTGGTTAGAGATGAAATTGCAGACCTACAGTTGAATAAATTTTTCTACCAAAAAGGTCCAGTCTCTTTGCTTCTTTAGCCTTTGGGGTAGTAGAAGACCATCTTTGAAGTGCCCTGTCATTAACTGCCAAGACAACTAGGAAACCTGGCAAAGCCTGCATGTAGAAATGCTCATTGTATTGAGAAGGGCCCTGGTACTTTCTCTCAGTTCTCTTGGCTGTAGGGAGCATAAATTATGGCATTTTCCACAGCAACCTTTTGGGTTCTAGGATAGCTTCATTTATAGGCAGAGCCACTCAGGAAGGTCCTGTGGACCCCAGTATGTCCACCAGTTTATGGGAACTCTCATAAGCCACCACAATCTGAATGTCACAAGAGGAAGCAATCCTCTTTAGCATGTGATATGATCTATAGTCATCCTGAACAGGCGAGGACTCACCAGGCACCACAGCCTCATCAGGGAACCAGTCCAGCATCTGCTTGGGTATCTAGAAGGAGGAGGAACCAGGGAGTATCTTGGGGAGGAGTAACCCCACAGGTTCCAATATGGCTATTGACAGGGTACAGAACCCCAACTCCAACCAGCCCAAGGATCTGGGTTCCTGGACCGCCAAGGGATATCTACTAGGTACCAGGAGCAGAATCTTTATGAGGCAGGTGAGTGTCACCTCCTATCTCAGAAGCAAAGGGCATAGGAGCTTACCTCTGACAAAGATCCTGAATCATCTGACCATGGAAGCACTGTACCAGGCGGTGCTGAGGTCTGGTGGTGTCTCTCCAGAGATTTAAGTACCAGAGACAGCATGCTGGGTTTGCCTCTGGACAATACTGGGTAAGGAAGTGATGGACGTTGAAGTTATCCATGGTAGCAAAGGCTGAACCTGTCTTGCAGATAAATCCAAAGGATCAAGTCGTATCAGATGGTTTGTCTCCTGCAGTGTTGGAGTATCTCGTATCGAGAGACAGACCAAGTCTTGTGCCATTGCATATGCTTCTAGTATTGTTGGTACCGAGAGATTTCCCTGATGCTGCTGTTGTTGCATCTAAGGGGTTGGTAGCACAACAGGGGCTAGTCTCAACAGCACCGGCCCCAGGGCAGGAGAGGAAGACCACACATGAGACCAAGTCAGTACCAGCAAGCACACTTCTTCTCCAAGGACTCTGTACCCTGTACTCCAGCTTGTTTGCTGGTGGACAGTACTGGGAACCTCTTTTGGAGGAGCTTGGCTCTTTCAAGGGATGTTGTCTGTGATTCTTTCTCAGCATCAGGAAAGGGGATCAGTACCAAGTCTCTGCAGTCTCCGGAGGAGCACTTCCAACCAAGCAGGAAGTTCTGGAAGGTGAATGCAGGGCTGCCTCCTTGAGAAGGTGATGTATTCCCACCTCCCTATCCTTTTCCGTCTGGAGCCTGAAGTCTCTGCAGATCTGACAACAGTCACGGTTGTGACCCTCACGAAGACAATTTGGAATGAGGGTCACTTACCAAAATAGACTTCTTGCAGCCAGTACAAGTCTTAAAAGCCTGGAGACCGAGACAAACCCTCATACCAGATGTCAGGAAGAGACATGCTAAGAAACTAAAAAAACCCAACAAACAAATCAAACCTTCACCAAAGTTACTAAAAACTATGAAAAACGAGCACCACTAACTATATACAAGAGATTCTCTGAAAAGGGTGCACACTAGTAACAGCAACCTAACATGCTCCAACTACCAATCACAAATGCTAAGAAGGAACTAAGGGGGTTGGTCCACCCTTTATATCATCATGCAGCAGCACAGGCACATGCACGACCCTGACAGGATTGCCAAGGGAACAATTACTGGTTCAGGTGTGCTGGATGTGCACACACCTTACGTGGACTTCTACTGACCTCATTAGGAGCTGCTGAGAGTTCAACACCTTTGAAAATCAAGCCATTTATTTGGTTACCTAAGTAAGCACCTTCATTATAAAAACCAATTTTGAAAATCTTGGCCTTAGGATTTAACTTTAGCCCATTAAAGTCAATGGACAATGTATTTGTTATCATAGCTCTGGATTTGGCCCTAAACATGATTTTTTTTATATGATTATTATGTTGTCTTCCCATGTCACCGCCTCTGAAGCTGGGGGCAGGCCCATGGGGACAGACTCAGGGCCTGATGGACAGCAGAGCATTTTAGCCCAAAGAATCCCAGGTTTCAAGGTAACCTTTGATCCTCCTCTGCTCGGGCTGTGGAAGACGACATTCTCAGTCTACAGAGGAAGATTCAAATAGCATGGTTCCCTACTGTTCTCCTCACCCTCATGTTTGGCTAGAGGACCAGTTTTGCAGCACCTAAGGAGACTGATTTTGCCCAGCAGATTATAAGGTTTATGATGGATTATGAGCTTCCCAGGATATTATTAGATGAAATAAAATGGAATGTAGTGTGCAGTAGCAAAGTGTCAGTACTGAGAGTTGGATGGAGGAAAAAATTTTTACCCTACTCTCATTAGTAATCACCTATCTTGAGTCATTACCTCAGGGAGGGCCCCTTTGGTATAATGCTCTGTCAATGATAGGTAAAACTAAGAGAAACCATCACGTTCAAAAATTAAGGTCCTTACACTCTTCGCTCTCAATACTGTCAACACAATATGTCTAAAAATTAAAGAGCATTGCCTTTTTCTACTTATTGTAATGTAAATAATCATATTCATATAGGAGAGTAAGGTAACTTTTAAAAACATGAGAGGATAGCTCATCAGAAGTGCCATGTACTGCTGATATCCATGAACACCTATAGTGACAATCTATGGGGTTGCACAGTTCAATAATCTCCCCTACAAAACCCACTAACAAAGAATTATGTCCATGACTTTTTGTACTGATATGCTCCAAGGAAGGATAATGAGGAAACTGCTTCTCTAAGGCTTGGTCTACACTACAGAGTTAGTAGACATAAGGCAGCTTACGTCAACCTAATTATGTCAGTGTAAATACTACACCTTTGCTCCCACTGATGTAAGTGCCCTACTACACTGACATAAACCCTCCACCTCCATGAGAAGTGTGGGGCTTATGCCAGTGTAGTTAGGGTGACGCAGTGTCTGTGTACAGTGTACATCTGCTGTTGGCTGTCTTCCGCTGGAGCCGTGAAATTGACAAGAAAGTTGGGGTGGGTGGGGAGCCCAGGGATAACCAGATTCTAGCTGGAGCTCCCCACCTGTCCTGGCTTTTTTTGTCAATTTCATGGCCCAGTATGGAACCGTGAGATTGAGAAGAATGAAAGCGGGAGTGGGGAACACAGCCAGCACTCCCACACTACTCTCAGCCCCCCACTCTGCCCCTCTTAAATTGGTGGACGCGCACCATCGACAGGAGGAGGATATTGTGGTCATGAACCAAATTACTGTGGTGGCTGTAAGTCGACATAACATAGGTCGACTTAAGTTTGTAGTGTAGATATGCCCTAATTCTTCAAAAGTCTGAAGAATAGCCATTCCAAATGCCTTCCTAAGAGAGAAATATCTCCTCCTACTTTCTTAAGCAAAATGAATATATGTCAGCTGTAAGTAATTTTATTTTCTGGTAAAATAACTCCATCTGTATCCTGCCAAAATACCTTTTAAGAGGGCTGGTTCTTTGCCTTCTTAAAAAGAGAGAGCTATAGTGTATCAGTACAAAACAAAGCAGCACCAATGGGATGGTGATGTGTGCTGGCAGCATTTTTGCACTATCTGTTATAAATCCTCTCATGTTCAGACATAAATTCAGCCTTCCACATCCCAGATCACTTGCAGCTTGAGGAAATAATGTGCTCATTCATCAGTGGGAACAGCAGGTTGGGGGTGGGGAGGAGGAAAAGGGAATGCCAGTTGCACAGCTTTTACAATAATCCTTGTCAGATCATTCTAAGGGCGGCATAGCTTGGGGAGAAAGCTGTTCTCTTCTGTTTTCTAGCTGGAGGTAAGGTGCCTTTGCTGGGAGTTAACACTGGGAAATAAGAGGAGAATGGATAACAAAAAATGCTGGAGCAACAGCTGCCGGGGGAACCCTGTATATTCTGGTATTCAACTAACAATAAGAAAAATATTTTTTTCCCCAAACGAACCCCCACAAGAGCTATCTAATTAGAAATGTTGGTATTGGCCTTGGGAGCCTGAGCTAGCCTCTCTGCTCAGCTCTGCCCCATGGCAGCAGCACATCGCATTACTAATGTGCCAAAGCACTGCTGAACATGGAACAGAAATACGGATTGAATCTGAATACAGACATATATATGTATTTTAAACACAGTTTTCCTGTCTCAGAAAATCTCCACTAGTCTAATGGACAAAGCAAACTTTGGGAGGAATATACGGTTACAACATGCTACCAAGGAAGCATCCATCCATTAGCTATTACCTTTGAGAACTCATGGAGGCTGGGAGAATCCCAGTGCACTGGAAAAGGGCAAATATAGTACATAGCTTGTAGAAAGAGGAATAAGGACAACCCAGGGAATTATAGACCAGACAGCTGAACTTCGGTACCCAAAAAAGTAATGGAGCAAATAAGCAAACAATCAATTTGTAAACATCTAGAAGAAAATAAGGTGATGCATAAAGTCAATTTGGATTTGTCAACCGCTAATCATGTCAAACCAATCTATACCCTTCTTTGACAGGCTAACAATCCATGTGGATTTGAGGAAGTAGTAAATGTGATATATCTCAACTTAGTAAGGCTTTTGATAGTGTCTCACATGACCTTCTCATAAACAAACTAGAGAAATATAGCCTACACAAACCTACTATAAAATGGGTGAACAACTGGCTGGAAAACCATATTCAGCGTAGTTATCAAGGATTCATAGTCAAGTTGGAAGGGTATATCAAGTGGGATGCTGAGGGGGATCTGTCCTGGATCTGATTCTATTTAACATCTTCATAAATGATTTGGATAATGGCATAAAGAGTACACATATAAAGTCTGCGGACGATACCAAGCTGGGAACAGTTGCAAGTGCTTTGGTGGACAGGATTAGAATTCAAAATAATCTGAACAAACTGGAATGGTCTGAAATAAATAGGATGAAATTCAATAAAGACAAATACAAAGTACTATACTTGGGAAGGAATAATCAAAGGGAATGGCTGCCTGCGAAGCAGTACTGAAGAAAAGCATTTTGGGATTAAACTGGATCACAAACTAAATATGAGTCAACAATATAAAACTATTGCAAAAAGAGCAAACAAGATTCTGTGATGCACTAGCAGGAGTGTTGTAAGCAAGACTCAAGTAGTAATTCTTCCTCTCTACTCAGTAGTGATAAGGCCTCAACTAGAGTTCTGGGTCCAGTCCTGGGGACCACACTTTGGGAAAGATGTGGAGAAATTGGAGGAAGTCCAGAGGGGAGAACCAGGAATGATTAAAGGTCTAGAAAACATGACATACAAAGAAAGATTGAAAAAAAACTGGGTCTGTTTAGTCTGGAAAAGAGAAGACCAACGGGGGACACAATAATAGTCTTCAAGTAAGTCAGGGGTGGGGAACCTTTTTTCTGCCAAGGGCCATTTGGATATTTATAATGTGAAACCGCGCCACCGCCGAATTCCCCCCCGCCGCCGAAAAGGGGCAAACGGCGGCAGGGTTTCGGCGGCGGGCACTGCCCCCCCATGGAACCCCGCCGCCGCCGTGCCACGGTGCCGCCGCCAAATTCCCCCCGCCGCCGAAAAGGGGCAAACGGCGGCAGGGTTTCGGCGGCGGGCACTGTCCCCCCCCACGGAACCCCACCGCGAAACCGTGCCGCCGCCGAATTCCCCCCTGCGGTTGCCTTGCCAGGGCCAGACCAAATGATTTCGTGGGCCTTGGGCTGGACGTTCCCCACCCCTGAAGTAAGTAAAAGGTTGTTATAAAGAGGAGGGTAATAAATTGTTCTCCTTACCCTGGCAGTGAGAACAGGACAGGAAGTAAAAGCTTAAACTGGAGCCTGGGGTATTTAGGTTAGACATTCAGAAAACTTCCTACCTGTAAGTGTAGTTGAGTACTGGAACAAATTACATATGGAGACTGTGGACTCTTTGTCACTGGAGATTTTTAAGAACAGCTTAGACAAACACCTGTGAGGAATGGTTTTTAGTCCTGCCAGAGGGGACTAGACAGTATGAGGTCTATATAGAGGTCTCTGCCAGTCTTAATTTTTATGATTCTATCTTTTCAGTACAAGTACCATTTTTAATAGAAGCCTAAAACAAAGTAATTTCTCTCTCTTCATACCAGGTCAACTCATCTAAACGACACAATATTAAACAGGATAAGCAACATGGTGAACCAATAACACAAATATTTGTTTATGAAACAGAAAGAGGAAAGGGGATGCATTAATTTATGATGAAATAAATTGTTTTAATCAAAACGTTAAGAGTGCCACAAATTTACACAGTACTATCCTGAACACAACAAAACACAATTCAGAAAAATTTTACATTCTAAAATAAATACATATGTACAAACACACATGCACACAGTTAAATAAAATACACAACTACACATCAGAGGATGTGTGCACAAGCAACCTCAATTTCCTAACTTTTGAATTCTTGACTTTGAACTTTAATTTCTTTTTAACAGCTTTCTGGATGTAATTTCCTACATTAAAAAATAAAACAACAGAAAAACAAATGGACATTCTATCATGTGGAATCATGCTGATCCTCAAAATGGATCAGCAGCAAGACTGGGGCTTTTATATCCACAGTACAAACCTCTACTACTTGAGCTAATAAAGTACCTGGTAGAAGCAAAGACTGTTATCCTTTATGCGGACCAGGCACTAGAGGGGGATGAGACATAATTTGCCAGCTGGCAGCAGAAAAATGCAGAGACTCAGGTCTCAAGATTTTGGAGGGGAATGCTGTCTAGTCATCAAAGTTGTGTTCTCCCCACCACAATCACTACCTGTCTCTTTACCCCTCTGTTCCTATCTATCTCTCTTCAGCTCATGTCTCTGTCCCCTTTCATATCCTATCCACACCTCTACACCTTGGCTCCACCTCTTGCCCCCCTTGTCTTCTGCTCCTACCTAACCTCTAATCTGGCTCCTGCATCTGTGTAGTCCTGTCCAATCCCTCCATCCTTGGGCCCTTGCTCTTTACTTATGCACCCCACATACACTCTGAGTCCTGCCTCCTTCCCTCTCTTCTTCTACCCAACATCTCCAGCTCATACCCCTTCCCCCTCTTCTCCTATCCACTCCCTCCAACCTGGATCCTGTCTCCTTCCTCCTCTGCTTTCCCCCAACCAGCTTCTGTCTCCCTCTACTTCCTCTCTGCTCCTCCTAAACACTCTGGCTCCTGCAACCCTCTTTACCCTCTCCCTCCCATTCTCCATTCTTAACGTCTCTGCATTCAAGTCAGGCTATTTTCTGAGGTAGAAGAATAACTCAAAGAGTTTAATGCGCTCAAATCAGGGATAATTTCCATCCCAGAACACTGAAATTATTGACACATAAGACTGCTTGTCCTGTAAGCTTGCTAGTCCAACAGGAAACATTTTTAATAAATCTATCTATTTAGAGGTAACACTGTATAACTGGAGAATAGCTAACACTGTACTTATATTTAATAAAGGGAAAAATGTGATACAGCCAATTACAAACCTGTTAGTCTAATCTCAGTAGTATGCAAGATTTTGGAATAAATTGTGAAGGAAAGCATAATTAAATTAATGGAGTAAATGGAAAAGGGGATGGAATGCATCATGGGTTTAAACAAAAGGTATATCATGCCAGACTAACCTAATTTCTTTCTTTGAGAAAATAACTGACTTTTTAGATAAGGGAAATACAATACATCTAATATACCACATGGGAAACTATTAGTTAAATTAGAGAAGACGTGGGATTAGCACAAGAGCTGTAAAGTGGATAAGAATTTGACTAAAGGGGAGAAGGCAACAGGTTGTGCTGGAAGGTGAACTATTGCAATGGAAGGAGGTTACCAATGGAAGGAGGTTCCTCAAGGATTGATCTTTAGCCCAATCGTATTAATATTTTTACTTATGACCTGCCATAAAAAGTAGGAGTGTGCTAATGACATTTGCTGATGATACAAAGTATGGAGGCATTGTCAATACAGAGGAGGATCGGAATACGATACAGGAAGATCTGGACGACCTTGGAAGCCGGGGTAACAAAAATAGGATGAAATCTAATAATCCAAGTGCAAGGTCATGCATATAGGATCGAATAATAAGAATTTCTGCTACAAACTGGGGGCTCATCAATTGGAAGTGATTGAGAAGGGAAGACACCTGGCTATGTTGGTTGATCACAGGATGACAATGAACCACCTATGTGATACAACTGCGAAAAAGGCAAATGAGATCCCAGGATGTATCAGATGAAGCATTTCCAGTAAAGACAGAAAAGAATTAATGCCATTCTACAAGGCACTTGTAAGACCTCATCTGAAATACTGTGTACAATTCTGATTACCCATGTTGAAGAAAGATTAATTCAAATTGGAACAGGTGCAGAGAAGAGCAATTAGGATTATCAGGGGAATTGAGATATTATTTTATAAGAGGAGACTAAAAAAGAGCTTGGCTTGTTTAGCCTAGCAAAAAAGAAGGTTGTTTAAGGGATACAGTTACTCACCATAAATACATCTGAGGGGTAAACACCAGGGAGGGTGAAGAGCTCCTTAAGATAAAGGACAACAAATGGGCATAAACTGGCCATGAACAAATTCAGACTGAAAATTAAAAGAAGGTTCAGAAGAGTGAGAGTCTAGAACAGCCACCCAATAGCAGTTGTGGGGGTAAACAACTTAGTTTTAAGAGAGAACTGGATAAACTTATGAGTTGAATTGCATAATGGGGTTGCTTGTGGGGTGTGGGGACAAGGCTCAGTGAACATGGATGTCCCTTTCAGTTTATGTCACATCCCTAAAGTTCATGTTTCAGAGTCAACAAGCAATTCTCACCTGCCCCCCAATTTAATCTGGGGTTTTTTTGGTCTCCTTCCTCTATGTGCTTACCTGGTTGGTTCTTGCTCATATGCTCAGGGTCTAACTGATCATCATATGTGGGGTCGGGAATTTTCTCTTTAGTCAGATTGGCAGTAACCTCAGGGTTTTATGCTTTACTCTGCAGCATGTAGGTCACTTGGCAGGATCACGTGGGTATATCTCATGTAATTCCCTGCCATTGCAGGGGCCTCACACATTGATGCACCTTGGTGACTCCTATTCTCTGCCTGGGGCACGTAATAGTTTAGCATCCTGGGAGTTGTAATATTTTGATCTAATTTTGGTTGTTGGGTTTAGCATGTGGGTGCTGGCTGGTGTTGGTGGCCAGTGCTATACAGGAGGTCAGACTAGATGATGTGGTGATCTCTGCTGGCTTTCAATTCTGTAGATCCTCCTTTTCTACATTGCCTGAAGAAGCACTGAGGGCACAGTTCTGGTCCCTGGCACCACTCCAGCATCCAGGGGCTAGGAGGAGCAACGACAATGAGAATCCTGCTCAGCCCCTGAAGCCCTGAGATGGAGCATACTCAGTCACTCTGTGCAGACAATGCACGCTCAGTCCAGTTGGTATATAGGAACTGTGAGGGGACGGAAGCATGCTCGCAGTGCAGATGAATTCTTCTAAGATTTAGCTGCCAAACTATACCAGATCTCTACTGAATATGTGCAGACTGAGATCTTTCCAGAGATTTATAACTTGGCCAAATTTGGATATTTTTTCTTAAGAACTCCAAAAGAAAGATGCCAGACACCAAGGCAACCCCCCTGCCAAATTTCAAGTCCCTGCTCCAAAGTTTGGGGGCATTAGAGCTTCTCAATGAAATGGTTGTAATAGTTTTCCCCATCTTCATTCTTGGACATGGCTGAACTATTTTAGCTGAAATTTCCATTTAACCTGGGACAGACACCTGGCATAGAAAATGCCAGCCCAAATGATTATAGCTTGGAGAAGTTATAAGCAACTTAAAACAGTGTCTTAAAATAGGAAGTGAGAGGCAGCACTGCTATTTTTAACCATTAAACAAACACACACACACGCACACACACACACGATGCATTAAAATCTTTACAACTGGTCTTCGACTATGTCTAAGATTTCCAAAGGGGTCCGTACCTCCATTTGAAAATTTTTTAGGGGTCTGCAAATGAAAAAGGATTGAAAACCACTGTTCTATACTAAGAAGTCCTTTGTAAACCTTTTCTAATAATACGTATGAAATGGTGAATAATTTAAATCTAAAAAGGTACCTTACCTTATGAAGGCAATTTTTCAGAAAATAATTATATAGGCCTCTTTATTAATATAATATAACCTACCCTAGAAAATGCTAACATCCTCTTTCAAAATTAGGTTGATAGAAGGGAATATTAACAAAGATGAATACAATGAAATTAAGAAAAGAGGAATGTAGACCATGTATTCCAAACAATGAAATATACTAGATTGTGGAACAGTCTCCCAAAAGAATTGGTGGAACCTCTTTATTTGAGGCAATGAGAGCTAGAATTGCCAAAATACCAGTAAAGTACTGTAAGGAATAACTCTGCACTCTCAGGCGTTGGACTGGATAACTTATTAGACCTTTTCCACAACTTCTATGATTATTTTCAGCAGGAAGCACAAAATCTGATAAATACCAAACACAACTTTTGTTTTCCCTATGTGTTTAAGATATCTGAGGAAGGCTGAGTAGAAGCAGATCACATTCTCATGACCAAATTTCTCCAATCTGATGATGAGGCCTCTAAAAGGGCCTGATCCTGTGAGGTGCTGAGCATTTTCTACACTCTAACTCCACTGATATTAACTGGAATTGAAGGTGCTCTGCAGTCTGCACCTTGCAGTATGTGCTCAAAATATTGCAGGATTGGATCCGATACCTCTAGATTGGCACTGGATATGTGAAATGTGAGTGAGGGTAAGATGGGGGGGTCAGGGATGGGAAAGGGACCAAAATGGAAGAGTGTGAAGAGATAAAGCAGATGTGTTAAATATTCAGATCAGTTTCTTTATTAGCCAGGATTTTATAGTCCCCCCTCGAAGATACGTTACTACAATCCTTACAGTAAAAAAGTTTTGCATTGATAAGTTATATTTGCCAAACAAATAGGACTTTTCCGCTACACTTTTACTTTAAAAAAAAGTATTAATTCTGTTTCTGACATTTTTTTAAAGTTGGCAGGTCTACCACTTCTCACCTAGTCCTCCAGAACCTTCATATTACGATAATTATTATTATTATTAACAGTAAAATTTTTCCTGACTATGAGTCATACGTGTTGTGAAAGGCAAAGCTGAACTGCCAGGTGACTTCCTGATGCACTCCACCAGACACTCACACGTACAATATCTAAATATTTTGTAAGACCATCATGAACTGGCCTATATTTTTCCCCTTCAACACTGTCAGCATAAAACTAGAAAACTATGACTCAACCCAAGGAACAAATTGATGGCTTCACCAACACAGGCAGCACACTAAAAATGGATCTTATAGATCAATAAATCTATTAGAATGGGTCATTTGAACCACCTACTGATTTCTTTCTTAGGGATTTTGCAGTGGTTTAAAACTGAGCTAAGCATCTCATTTTCGTTCTGAGGAGGTTCCCTGTACAGTCTACTTAGGATATTTCAGCAACCTCTGTAGTCCTTTGAAGGTTAAACTAATGCAAAGGAAAAAAAATAGATTTTATTTTTCACTTGGGGACTTTCTTCTTCCTTACACTCAAAATTTATTTATAATGGCTTTTAAAAACTGTTAATTATGGAGCACTGAAACTCATTTGATCAATCATAACAGAGGACACACTAACATTAAACATGTCTACTACCAGATAACAGGCCCAATTCTGCACTCAGTTATGTGCATGTAACTTCCACGGACTTTGATGGCATTTAGTCCCAAGTACAGGAGGGCAAAACTGGGGCCCACGATATTGCTCCAGCAGCAGAAATTTCATATTCAAAGAGACTGTTGCCAATCTTCCATATTTTGAGATAAAGTGCAATAATCATCTAAGGCCTGATCCTGCTTCCATTGAAAACAATGGAAATTTTTGCCACTGACTTCAAATGGAGCAAGCTTGGGTCCTTACTGGGGAAAAACACCAATTACTTCAAATACCTTGCTCTTCACACTTCCCTGTGCTGCCTTCATCTTTGAGCTAGGTAAGAAAGTCAGAGAGTTACTCTATTTCTTCCACCACCAAAGCCAATACTTTACTGGCAAGATGCTGTCACAGGCAGCCAAGTTCTCCACACAACCTCAGGAACCAATCTCAAAATAGGCACAACAATATTTTGGGACATAGTGTTACAACACTAACTGTAAAAAGGCAGGGGATTAAAATAACATATTTCTTTGTTCAGAAAACGTATATATGACTCTCTGTGTTTCTGTGCTTCAATATATTTATAAGGGCTCCTCCGTAGTCTTTTCTGGCAAGCAAAGGGCTATTTTACTTGGACAGCTCCAAGACAAGCTCACTTGTGGTTCACAGTGAACTTCTGCTGCATTAATTCAAACTAATGACTTGGAGCAAATGAATATACAATAAGAAAGGTTCCAGAGGGGTAGCCGTGTTAGTCTGTCTACAGCAAAAACAACGAGAGTTCTGTAGCACTTTAAAGACTAACAAATTTAATTTCAGCAGGCATAAGCTTTTGTGGGGGCTTCAGCTCACTTCCTCAGATGCAGTTGGTAGAAATAATACAGCAAATATTGGCAACATATATAGGAGGCAACATATGCATATCCAAAGGCATAGACAACAATGGGGTAGGTGGATGAAAGCTGGGTACTTGAGGCCTAATGAGAATAAGAAGGCACGCACAATGAATCACAATATGTACTTTGTTCATTTGTTTTTGCATCTGTAGTTTAGTGATAATTCTTTACAATAAATCTTCAAAATAGACAGAACTCTGCTATTACATCTTCGTGAGCTGCCATTTTAGTGGGTAGATTATCAAGTGTACTTGTTAGCCATGTTCTACAGCTCAGTACTTGGTAGCACCAAAACAACACAGGAGTGCATTTTATAATACCTTGCTGGACAGGTAGGGGAGCTCTGATAAATATATTAAAGGGATGTATTTTCACTAGCTCTGTCCTACTTTTTAAGCTCTTAGTGTATTGATAATGTTTTTCTCTACCTAGCCTTCAGCAGATGGCATGGTTTCCTTCTGTCCTTTCAGTCTCTGTACCATGGCTAATAAGTTCTGAGCATCAGCAGCTTAGACCTCAGGCTACTACTATGTTGGAATCAATTATGCAAAGCCTATTCATTTTGATACAATGTACTGAACTGCTTCTTTCACTGCAAACAGGATGGTTGTTTGAGGTTTGGTTTTTTTATCATTACAATTTCCTCATCCAGGGCCAGAGTTGGCACCCTTCTGTTAAGTACATTGCCTCGTACCTAGGAGGCAATTCCCACTTCCAGTTTAATAAAACACTATTTTAAATACCAGTAGCAACAAAAGATGGAGAAAGTAATTATATTTATAGCATGAATTTAAGATGCAATGAGATTAGGAGCCAAATTCTTGAAGTATGCAGATTCATAAATTTGGTCAAGAGAGTCGAGTTAAAGACAAGAAAATTCTTTAAGGCAGAAAAGGAACAGAACAGATTAAGAGGCACCCTTTCTGTGGCAAATAATGGATTGGTAAAGTGGTGCACTATCTGTTAACAGGGAATTGTTATTTGCTTTGTGTCATAGCTGTAGTATACGTACACACACACACGCACGCACACACACACACACACACACCCCCGCTAACCATCCCCATACGTTTCTCTGAAACAGTCATTCTGTAGATATGTCTGAGCCTTGTCCTATCCTAAAGTTTTTTTATGATGTTTCTCTTTTATTTATTTATTTATTTTATATTCAAGTGGCATTAACGACCTATGGTGTCCCAACAAATGTCTGTTTCATTTTTTGGATGATATATTGCCTAATTCACTGGTAGACATGGCATTATGTATAAAAGGACGTATTCGATATATTTCCAAAAATAACCAAAAGTAAAAGCTGTAAAAGATTACTAAACACACAAGACAGTTGACAGAGACAGAGATTTGTGAAAGCATGTGAATTATGACATGCTGTCGTTTATGATGCCATATTACAAAAAGTACATTTCCACACAACACTCTAGAACATCAAATTTTGCCTTATTCCATAAAGAGTAAAAGGACAAGCATCAAAGGCTTTATTAGACCCATAAAAAAGGAAAATCATTAATCAAACATTTTCTCCTGGCTCATATGTTGCCAGGGAGTTAAACTGATAGTACGCTTCCCTCCCTGTATTTTCAGGTCAGGGGGGGAAAAGGATACTTTCACATCATTGCCACTGGCAATAATATTTGCAAACTTATGGCTGACAGGAGAGGTCCCAGAAGACTGTAGAAGGGCTAACATAGTGCCCATCTTTAAAAAAGAGGAAAAGGGAGAAGCTGGGGAACCACAGACCAGTCATCCTTACCTTGATACCTGGGAAGCTACTACAGCAATGTATAAAACATTCAATTTGCAAATACCTGGAGGATGAAGGGGTGATCACTACTAGCCAACATGGATATACTAAGAATAAATCATGCCAAAAGCTTGATTTCCTTCTTTGACCGGGTAACTGGTTTGGTGGATAAAGGGAATGCAGTGTACATAATATACCTGGACTTCAGCAAGGCTTTTTGACACAGTCCCACATGACATTCTGATAAGTAAGCTGCAGAAATACGGGCTCAGCAGAACTACCATTAAGTGGATACATAATTGGTTAAACCACCACAAATTAAGAGTAATTATTAATGGAATGATGTCAGATTGAAAGGAGGTCTCAAGTGGGGTTCCACAGGGATCTGTACTGGGTCCGGTTTTGTTTAACACCTTTATTAATGACCTGGATATAGGAATAGAGAGCATACTGATCAAATTTGCAGATGACACAAAGCTGGGGGAGTTGCCAACACTTTGGAGAATTAAGCTAAAATTCAGAGGAATCTTGACAAATTGGAGAACTGGGCTATAGTCAACAAAATTAAATTCAGCAAACACAAATGTAAGGTGCTACACTTAGTGAAGAAAAACCAAATGCACAAATACAGAATGTGGGATAACTGGCTTGGCAGCAACACTGCTGAGAAGAATCTGGGAATTGTGGTGGATTACAACATCAACATGAGTCAGCAATGTGATGCTGTTGCAAAAAAAGCAAATGCAATTAACAGAGGCTTAGCATGCAAGCCACAGGAGGTGATAATGCCATTCTACTCGGCGCCGGTTAGGCCTCAGCTGGAGTACTGTGTCCAATTTTTCCTCACCGATGTATAGAAAGGATGTGGAGAAACTGGAAAGGATCCAGAGGTGAGCTACAAAGATGATCAAAGGGATGGAATGCTAACCATATGAGCAAAGGCTGAAGGAACTGGGTATATTTAGTTTGGAAAAGAGGAGAGCAAGGGAGGACATGACAGCAGTCTTCAAATACTTGACAGGCTGTCATAAAAAAGATGGAGAAAAGTTGTTCTCTCTTGCCACAGAGGGCAGAACAAGAGGCAATAGGGTTCTAACTACAGTATAGCTGATTTATATTAAATCTCAGGAAAAACTTCCTAACTAAGAACAGTAAAACAATAGAACAGACTGCCAATAGAACAGTTGTGGAAGCCCTTCACTGGAGATTTTCAAAAGGAAGCTGGATAGCCATCAGTCGTGGATGGTTTAGACACAACAAGTCCTGCATCTTGGCAGGGGGTTAGACTAGATGACCCCTGCGATCTCTTCTAGCCCTATGATTCTATCCTCTCATATCATTTAGGGTGGGGGTGGGGCAAGGGCTGCCTTATTCTCAACTTGCCGAAGCTCAAATGTATGACAAGACTCAAATTGAGAGAGAAGAAATTTTTTCTGGCAGGAAGCTTAAAACAGTAAAACTTCACTAATATTTCTTATAAACTCATTTTCATTATTCTACACTACTGGTTTAAATAATTTACAACATTAAAAGTGATAAAATTATATTTGAATATAGCATAAGTAAATACGTCTCACATAAGGAACGGCAGTAGAGTTGTTGGGGGTGGTGGTGCAGGAATAGCTCCCTATAAACATCCTGGGCCTGATTTTCAAGAAATTTGTAGGCACATACTTTTACACATACATAATATATGCCTCCTTAACACATGCACTACTGGACATGTAAGAGCACCTGGTTATTCAGAGTTCTATTTAGTCATGTGAATACAAACAGACATTCAGTGCATTAACAAATGAGAGCTGACAAAGTCTCTGAAAAAGAGGCATTAACTGATCATTTACACCCTTAGGAGGAACTAGGTTAAACAGAACTGTCTCCAAACTCAACTTTGAGAAATTAAAGACTGTTCAGCTTAAACGCCTGTGTAAGCACTGTGCCCACCCTCATCTTCTGCTTTGCTGCTAAGACACTAGCTTACTGGTACTTTCAAAATTTGTTTCTTCCTCATCTTCTAGCCTCCCCCCACCATTTTCAATTCAATCTCAAACTGCAACGATCATTGAAAACAATGAGTATGTCTGGCGCAAGTAAACGTGCCTTGACTATTAACTATTCATTAAGTACCTGGCACTGTATCCATAATATGGGATTCTGACATGGAAAGAAAAGCTTTAGAGCTCATTGAAAAGTACAAGCTTTTCATATAAAAGAGTTAAAAGGGGCACCTTTGTCTGACACATAACAGAAGGCAAAGTCCTTTGTGGTGATGTTGATAGTCTCATCATTTGTGTAAGCTAATTCTCCTGTTTAGATACCACCTTTTCCAAATCACAGATAAATTAACTCAACTTTAACTAATGTGGTAATGATTTGTAGTGAGTGGCAGAAATTCCCCTGTAATTATGCATGAATTGATGTGTGATTTCCTAATGAGCTTAAGTGAAGAAATCATTATTTTGTGATAAATGCTTTATTTCTTAAAATGCTAGTAACACATTTCTAATAAATTTAATCAAGCTACTTTCACTTATGTAGCATTTGCAATGATTAAATATGCAGACTTATATACTGCCTTATTGCTTTGGCTGATTGCAGGATGTTAAAGTTTGGTGTTTCATAAACATGCCCATAACAACTCATGTTATTTTGTCCCAGAACCATGAATTATTTCATTTTGAAGTTCATTCACGTTCTGTGGAGATGTCATGCCTCATCAGAGGCAGAATTCTTTTGCCATTTATTTATTAACTTAATCAGGAAATGAAGTCAAGGTGTACGCCTCGTTCTTTGAGATGTCAGCTGAGGCAGACCAAATCACCACACAAAAAAAATCATCACTGGAGTCTCCTTTAAAAAGATCCTGGAAGCTGTGATCACCTTAGCCCACTGAAACATCTGTTCTCAGTACTCCCTGCTCCTCCAACTCCCATTGCAGGAATTCACTGAAACATTCCACATATGTGGAAGTGACTTTACTACAGGAGCGCTGGTCTGAGAAAATCAGAAAACTTCCTAGAATTATATGAAGGTTTCTTGACCCATCAACTTTTCACTAATGGTTAGTCCATAATTTTACCTTCCCTATTCATCTTTTCAACAGAGAAGTATCCCCCTAGGGATGGCCAGGGCAGTCTCACCCAACCTCACACCACCAAACTCAAAACAGCTAGAGAGCTGGAGGTCTCTGGTTATTCTACAACAGTGTTTCTCAACCTTCTAAGTAGCAAGTACCCCCTAACTTCTGAAAATTTTAATAAGTACTCCAACACTCAATTTTCCACTCTGAGAAATATCTTTTCCCCCTTTACCACTGGACAACTGTATTTCTCGTAAAGTAGAAGCGTTCTGAGTTCTGCAGTGCTGTGTGGCTGTGGCAGATCACAAAACCTCCTGCTGTTTCTCCCCTCCTTCCTCCTCCCCTTCCTCCTATATAGGAGCAAAAGTCAATGCCAGCCAATCACTATGGCCTGATGGCAGGGTCACCTGGTGTTCTCCTCACACAAGTGGGAACTTATGAGGTATGAGCAGGCACTAGCGGCTCAGAGTGGATAGCAGCGCTCCCTATGGCCATCCCTAGGGAGGTGCGGACCTGGGGCAAATCACACTGTGTGGGCCCCTCAACATTTTTGTACTAGTAAAATCTGGAGCTGTCATAGTTATCAATTTCACTGCTCAGCTAAAGCAGTGAAATTGACAAGTAAGCCTGCAAGTAGAACCTGGCTCCTGGACTGGGCTAGCTGCTCGGCTCTCTGCCTGGCCTTCTGGGAACCGGGCTTTGAGCCGGGCAGGTGAGCTGCCACCTGGGCAAGTCTGTCTTGATATTCCATATCTGGAAGAGACTTCTGTTCAATTCCTCATGAGAAATAAGGTTATCCCAGACAGAAAGAAAATTGATTCCAAGATTGGGGAGCAGGAGAGAGTGCTAAGCATGGTCCAGTGGAATATCTCAGGCACAGTGAATCCTTCCTTAGAAAGCTGGGCTGTTTAGAACAGAGCAGAAAACTAGCAAACAGAGATTCTAATTAGAACCACGACTGACAAAAAGGTCTCTCATTTGTGATATACACAAGAATGTTCATCCTCCTGGGTGGGACAGGCTGAGTTGATTTAAACTCAAGGTATCAGGAAACAAGGCAGAAATGTCTGAGCTAAATTTATATTGGTATCTCTATGAAGTAAGGAAAGTGGCTTGGAATGACTATTACTTCATTTGAGGTCACTATCACTTACCACTGGTGCATAATTACAGTTGGATAACTACTAATACATTGATTTTGCTTTGAACATAATGCCTTTACAGTGAATTCAAGCCCCATAGATCCGATGTTCTAAAAGCATTGTATTATATATGTGTCTGAGAATGCAAGATGCTGAGAAGTGTTATATTGTAACTGTACTCAATTCTTTTTGTTAACAGCTGCCATATCAGATCAGTCAATAGATCTATCTAGTTCAATATCTCCCCATATGCCCCACAAAGCATCATCATTAAGGCACATGACAAACTGTACAATTCTCTTCATGGACTGTGGATTCCTTCCTGACCCTCACAGGCAATCAACTTACCCCCTAAAGAATGAGATTCAATTACCCTTATCATGATTTTAGCTAGCACAGCTGCAAGTATTAAATACGGTCATAATATTGAGTCCTTTTAGAAATGCAGCTACTGTATTTATCTCGTTGACCACCTTCTACAACGAATTTCACAGTTGTAGCAGTAACAAAGGGTTTTTGCCTTTGCACAAAAACATAATGGGTCTAATTTTTAAAGGATCTCAACTCAGCCCTTTTTTATGCACCCCAATCCAGTCTGATAACATGCCATCATTTGGGTCCTCAAGTAATTGCTCCTGCAAAATGAGAATCACTCTTATTTGCATGCGCAAAATTACCCATTCAAAAAGCGAGGACAGTTTTAACTATCAGGTCCAATAGCGTGTTTAAAATGTAACCTACCAGTCTATTAGGTTTTTTTACTAGAACTGTATTTGTCAACTGTCTATCTATCTATCTAGATATCACACTTTAAGGCAACAATCACCATAGTGTCTGAGTGCTTACAAACTCTGTGTAAGCTCAAAAGCTTCTATCTCTCAACAACAGAAGTTGGTCCAATAAAAGATATCATCTCACCCATCTTGTCTCACGATCTTTAATATATTTATCCCCACAACATCTATGTAAGGTAGAGAAGGAAGTACTATTATCCCCATTATAGAGATGGGCAACTGAGGCACAGAAAGACTAAGTGACTTGCCCAAGGTCACAAAGGAAGCCTGTGGCACAGAGCAAGGAATAGAACCTGGGTTTCTCAAGTCCCAGGCTAACATCCTAATGACTGGGCCATCCTTTCTCTCTAAAATCTCTTAAAATCTATAAAATGAAAAAATATAACAACAGAAAGACTTCATTCATCTATTTTAATATATCACAAACTTATGAGCATGGACAAGCTATTTGAAAGTATACATAAACTAGTAAGAGGATCCTCAAAGCCCATGTTTCATGTCTACCTATATTTGGATTTTGAGGCATCAACCATATTAGTATCACTTCACATCTCACAAATCCCAAATACTGTAATTTGCAGTTTCTCCTACTCTGCCTACTCACTCTTTTTCTAAACGCTTTAACCCATATCTCCTAATGCTAGAACATCTTCCACAAACTGATTCAAACCATAAAATTCTGCTCTCTCAGTCACCCAAAGTCTGTCTCCTCTGAGTTGCATTCCCTGAAGAATATTTGTTAAAGCCTTTATTTTACAGTCAATAACGATGTTAAATATTGTAAGAAATACAGACAATGATAATACAGGCTGGGATTTTCACAGGAGCCTAAAGGAGTTAGGCATCTGACTCTCACTGAACTTCAATGGGAGCTGGGCACCTACTTCTCTTACGCACTTTCAAAATCCCAGCCATCATGTATCAAACAGAAAATTAACTTATCTATTCTTGCATTTTGTACAAAGACTTGATTTTTGTTTCCCTTCTTCATATTTTATGTTTGCCCACAACTGCAACATTTCTGATCTATGTTCACATGATTAGAGGCTGGAAGAATATGTTTGTATAACATTATTTCCCACAGTGCTTCTTTTGGACAAGAATTAGTAACTTGTCCATCGGCCTGATCACACAGTCCTTACTCAAGCAAAATTCCCCTTGATTTCCACCACAGAAGGACTGTGCCCATAGTTTCGTTCAGTTCCAAAGAGAGTTGTTCACAATAAATTGTACCATTTCTGAGGGAAATGAGCAAAAACTTCAGTTTATGAAATCTTGAAATTCAAATGCAATGTTTTTTTTCCTTCATCCAAACATGCAATTTCAAGATGTGGCATGTTGCAATTCATTAAACACCATTTCACTAACATTTCTTAAACTGAATTTTGTGGGGCTGCAAAATAACCCACAACAAGGCTGAATATTTTTCTGTATATTTTTTTCTGTGAAATTTCATTAATTGTTTTTGCAGTCTTATGCATATTCTGTGCCCCTTTTCATTATATAGTTATGCATACAATGTTGCTGTTTACTTCTAGCAAAACTGTATATATGTGTTCATAAGTCAACATTTCTTCTTTAAATATATATATATATCCAGGAACTCGCTAATTACAATCTGCTAGAAAAAGAACTTTCTCGTAAGGGGATTCTTTTCATTTAAGGAGTCTGTGTCCAGAACACTTTATAAGGTCTAATTTTCCATAATGATCCTCAAACCTATGCAATCCCTTTCTGCATGTATGTCTGATTTCCTATTTTAAAAGTTTCTGTTTCTCCATTTTGGCTACTGGATCACATATGATAACTTCAAACTTTCATTCCATATGTTAGTGTAAACTAGATCACAAAAAGGAAAAAGTTAATAAATTTAACATGAGTTTGTAGTACTGGTATACTGTTTTTTAATCAGATAAACTCATCTTCTGTGAAGCATAGAAAACAGCTTTCTTTTTTTTTTATTTAGGGTCTCTGGCCTATTCATTGATATTACTAATAATTCATAATTTTATGTAAACATCTATGTTTAATGGATGTTACCTACACGTTCCTCTGGACCGTAAAAGTAATAAATCAAATATATATAAATCCCACTTAAAGCATTCCCCAGAAACACAGAGGAGCAAAGTCTAACCCAAAATATTGCTAAATATACATAGAATGCACAGTCATACTATTTTTTAGGGGAAACTATTAAACTACAAAATTTTTCACTAAAATGGATCAATTTTGTGAAATCATAACAAAATATGCTGCTCTTCCTTTCTATAAACATATTGGATTGTAAACTGCCATGCTCATGATTTCAGTCAGGCCTAACCAGACATAATTCTTCATATAAAGTATCACTTACTGTTTATTTTTATCTAACAACCACCAATAAGTTAAAATTTTTGGGTGATGATGCTCATAAGGTATTAAGCTTTTACTCCTCATACAAGGAAAATTCCCATTGCATTCAAAGGCAGGTATACCTAATTAAGGAGTGTATGATTAGGGACAAAATCTTTAATATTGAAAATTTCTACTTAATTCATTATCAGGATTCTATGATTACAATGCAGACCAGCATAGATAGATGTAAGCCATGTGCACAACAACATACAGCTGGTCTTTTATTAATTCTACTGCATAGTTCCGTCTAAAGTGCTCACTATGGCCCCAATTCATCAAAGCGCTTACACGCATACCCAAAGTTCAGCATATGCTTAAGTGTCTTGCTGAACAGACACCTGTATCAGGAACCATATTTTGTGTAACAGCGTGTCTTGTTTTAATTATGGGATACATCAGATGTGAAAGAGGGGAATGGATTAGTACTTAGATATTATGGTTATGGGCACTACAGAAAAGGCAAGTAGACTGATAAACAGATTAGATAGTGGACTAGCTAAGTTTGAAATTGCTTGCTATATCTTTGGCATTTAATAGTTTATTATTACAGAAGAACAATCAGACCATGTGTTTACTGGTACCATCAAAGATCCATAGTGTATATTTAGGAAAAGCCCATAAAGGTAGCACTATACACAACATTGTTTCCAAAAATAAGTTGTGATTCACTGATGAGTTATTGAGAATTTTCAGTGGTCACGATCTTAAAAATCTGTCAATATTAAATGTATAGTGAACAGTGTATTTTACTTTAAAATTACCATCACAGTACTGCATTTGCTGATATATGATATGTAGTTATTGAAAAACATTAGATATTAATGAGTGTAGTAAAATATACACATAACCACCCCGAGTCAGTGACATTTGGAAAGTTATGGCATTAACTCACATGATTCTGCATCTAAGGAACCAGCAAGGGGTGCCAAAGAATCTTTGTTAACTTGTCATTACAAAATTTCTGTTTTGCCAACCTCTTCAGGGGCAGATGCATGTGATCTCGGTATGCCAGCTCTTTCTAACAAGATGGAACCAGGATGAGATATTAATTAAAGCAAGTTAAATGAGGAAAATCTCAAGTATTCTCTGTAAGGTATTCTCATCTGCCAACGCATCACAGCTATATTCCTCTACTTTATCCCTATGTGGCTACACATCTGCTTAATTATAGCGGGGGAAAAAAAGGGGGAAACATGTTTTTAAGGAGATAATTTGGCAGATAGAAATAGACTTAAAATAAGGAGAGACATCAGAAATAGTGCATCAGGCAGCAGCTGAGGTATCTAGGTAATGGTTTATATTTTTTAACTTATTCCTGCTTCTAGCACATCACTTCCCCTTTATATGAGTCTGTGAATTTTAAATCAATTCAGAATTGTACTGGGAACAACTTCCCTGTCTTCTGCAGGACTAGAAAGAAGGCCGACTGCAGTAACTTCCATTTTCTTATGTACAATAAAACCCTTGAGACATTCTTATTAATATCATAGAGAAATGCAAGCTAAAAAAAAACCCAAGTAAAGTTTCAAGCAGAAGAGGAACTTATCTGTTGCTGAATTCATCTGGGTATGACGCAGGGTGCTGCAGAAATAAAGCTGTTGAAAGTCCTTGCTTTGGGGTTCTGAAATATAAAATATTCATGGTGTATAATTCTGCATAATTTGTTATGCTGCTGAGGCATAATTTAGTTATTTGGTGCATAAATCCTTAGAAAAGATTGAAGAAAAGAACAAGGCATTTTCTCAGACCAATTCTTTTATTGGTAAACTATATATGTAATCCATATTTGCGCACGTGTAAGACTCTAGGCATGTGAACACTACAGATGTATGCATGTATACAGTACCAATATCATGCTCACTACTCCCATATACCATCTTTATTTCACCACCTACTGTTCTTGATGATTCTTGGCTTCTTTTATTCTTGTCTGTTCGCCAATGATATCGATTTCCCCCAGCAACGTGCTGTGATCTCAAAAATACACTGGAGTTCTATGAAATCAAGCCACAGACTCCAAAAGCATCTTCTACAGCATTCGCCTACGTTTGAAGGCTATCATATACTTGCTAAAATGTTTCACGTATGAGGAAAAAATACAATTTTCATTAAACAAGGGTCAAAATTGTAGGATGAAATTTTCACCAGCACTCAGTGTTGGCCTAACTCTGATCCCACTAAAGTCAATCCTACCAGTAACCTTTCACCTGAAAACCACCAGCTAGTGGTTCAGATGAAATTAAACATACATCTAAACCGGCCATTCTGCAAAAACAAAATCTGACTGATGGGTTTATTGAAACTCAAAATCCCTTTGGTTTGTCCATTACAGACACTGGACAAATCCAAGATCTTTTATTTGAAACCCATTCCCCACAAAATGTTGGTGGCTTGGATCAAATGAAACAATCCAAATTAAGAACAAGTATTCACTTGCATTGATAAACAGCCTTAATTGTTTACACATTTTCATCATTTGTTTGCTTAATGACAATAGCATACTAAAAATCTAAAAAGGCAGTGTCCCTGACTTCAAGAGCTCACAATCTACAAAGACAACATACAAAGGATGGGTAAATGAGACGCAACAACAGCAAAGTGACAGAACATTGAAACTGAAAACATTTATTGTTATTGCTCTGATTTGATTATTTGAATTTGTGTGTTGTGTTTATGATTTTCAGTCATCTGATTATTTAACACTTCACTTTGGGGAAGTTTTCAGTATATTGGAAGTATATTATAAGGAAGAAGAGTATTTATGATACAGACATACATTCTCTTAACAGAACAAATTCTGCTCCTCTTACATGAGTAGTCCCATTGAAACACATATACATACACAGAAGAAGAGGTATTTGCCATAAAATTGACAGCATGACTAAATTTCAAGTAAGTGTCTAAAAGATCATTTTGTGTATGTTGGTATACCAAAACAATCTTTATCACATTTTTACAAACCAGCCGTAAATCAAAGTGAGCTGTATAAGCTAAATCCTGCAGTCTTTTTTCAACATGAGTTCCACTGGGAGTCTCACCTGAGAGAATACTTCAGGATTAAAACATTCTATCTTTGTAAAGGCATAAACATGAGCAATGATTACAAGATATAGGGTGGAATTCTCAAAAGCTACTGGGGAGTTAGATGACCAACTCCCAGTGAAAGTTGATGTAAGGTGGGGACATAACTACCTTTGGCACTTTTAAAAATTTTACCCTTATTCCATACCATATATATAAAGCTCACATTGATGTACAGCTGGGCCCAAATCTCTCAAGTCAGGTTCAGTATTGAAGCCAATGGGAATTACTCATCATCTGGGTGCAGAATAGGGCCACTGGCTTGGAAAAAATGTGATGATTGTTGTCAAGAGATACCAGTGTACACAGAACTGATTTTTTTTTAAAAAAAAAGATATTCCTGAAATTTCACAACCAGTCTTACAGAAAATCAGTTCTTGATGTTTACTGCCTTTAAACCCCAGACTTCTGGAAAAAATAACTATAATAATAGCCACCTCTCATCTCATCGTCTAAAAAAACACCTTAAAAAAAAAAAAAGCAAAAGCCTGATGGGAAGGAAAATTGACAACTATTAAAAGATTTTATGGCCTTGATTATACACAAGTTTGATTTCTAAGAAACAGCAAAGTAAGAAGCCTACTGCTCTGCAGAGCCCCAAATTCATTTCTGGCCCTTTATTGTCACAGCACACATAAAACTCATGTGCCAAACTATATTCTTATTATTTTCTAATTAATGCAAAATACAAGCAGTGTGCATGTGTTCAAGGTACAATGGAAATGATTCTTACTTGGAGAGCTGCAAATTCTCCCCAGGATCACTAAGCCAGCAGATCAAACTAGACCATTTATATCATAGACTGTCGCTGCTGCTACCTTTGAAGGATTTCAAGCTCTGGAAGCAGGAAGTACCGGATTCTGGACACCTAGCAGTAGTGTATGTATCGCCAGTATTTACCATTTGTTTGAAAAGAACATGTAGAGGGTAGTAAACAATGTAGCAGTTAATTAAAGTCCTTTTGAAAATCAAGTCACTATTACTGTGTTTCTACACCTCAGGCTACATGAAGGCAAGTGCTGATCCTGAATCCTACCATTTTGTTTTATTTCACTGCGATTGGCAGGCTGGGAGTTGCCCAAGACAATGAATGTAGCCATAACCCTTCTTCATGGTAAACATATAATTTCCCCAGTGAACCAGTGAGTAATAACAATATGTGTAGTACATACAGTGTTTATATTCTCTTGGGTTTAATATAGCTCACAACAAAATTGATTTTCTGGAATCTTTGCAATAAACCTCATCAAAGTAAATGAAACCCACACTGGCTTTTTATAAAGTGATTGGATTCAGTGTTATAAATTAACCCTAACCATCAGAGAGACTCCTGGTAATGTGCACGTTCAATTAAACTCCTCCATTTCCTATGTAGGATTTAAATTTTTCTACAGCACTTATTTAACTCTCTCTAGGCCTGGCAAGCACTTCAACAACTCATTGCTTGCCATGGGGCTTTGCAGCTGAATGCTGTGCATAAATTGGAAACTACAGATTTTCTTTTTGGACTAAGTTTATCAGGCTCAGATATCCACAGAGACCCCCCACTATTCTCCACCCAATATAAGTAACTCATCCCCTGGAAGTCAACAGGAGTTACTTGGATCCTGCAGGCGAAGAAAGATTCAGACCCCAGGAGGCAAGAGAGTTCCTAGTCAGAAGGAGCTGGAGAGGGAAGAAGTTTTTGTAAAGTATATTTTACAAATGTTTCGGTAGCTATTTGAAATTAGAGCTCATTAAAGATATGGACTGAAAGCCATAAAGACAAATGCCCTGTATTAATCTACGGAACTGGTATATCTTGGCCCAGTACAAGCTTTGCAATACTGACCCACCAGGGTATATCAGTTCTGATCTGGAGGGACCCCTCTAAGGTTAAGAGGATAGTTCATTCCTCATACTTAGTCAATCTCTGAACTCAGGTTTCGTATCTGTTCAAGTCCCACTCTAGAAGGAGGGTGACATCAGCATTTGGAAGTCTCATGCTACATTAGGATGAAGCATGTTGGTTACCAGAGAAAGTTTCTTTTCAGACAAAAATGAAATTCAAGGTGGCCTTCCCTAAAATGCCTCAAGTGCCTCTGGTGACTTATAGAGAAAGAAGATGCAAGATATATATTTACAGCTAACGTGCAATATGTATGAAAACTATTTTTGTTGTCATGTTTACTCCTGGTTAAATGAAAAATTATTCATTTAAACAAGGGTAAAACCTATGAGATTTTTCTTCTCATTTCCCAGGTGTCTGGGGAAAACAGGCTGCAGTAAACAATCATGCCCTATTTTATTCCTACTTAAATGAATTATCATAATAATAATTACTAGAAAAAACATCTGGTTTCTGCACAGCACAAACAATAAGATTTTTTTGAGACGTTGCTCACATTTCCTCCCTTCTTCCTAGTCTCTAGGCTAAGGGTCTCCTTTTTTTAGACCTGCAGGCTGATCCTAGAGTGTCTGAAAACACAACCTTAAAAAGAGATTGCTGATGTCTCATACAAAACATTGAGGAACATTCTATTTTCAGAAAATTATTACTACATAATAACATCTTCTCTGTAGAGCATTCTGCTTGTTCTTTATGCTGAAGACATTTGCATGTAAACAGGGCCTTTGTTTCTAAACTCATTTATCTGTTCCTGCTGTTTTCCTCCACTCCTCAGCAATAATTTAGAAAAGATAATCCTCTCTTTGTGACATCACAATTGGTTGTTGTAGAAATGGTCATGATGTCACTAATCAAGGATTAGAATCAGGAAATGGGAATAAAAAGCACAGACAATTTAACATTTTTTGTTTTAATTAACATTTGTACTGAGAAGTAACCCCTCCACATACAACTGTCATTTGGTAGAAGAGATAAAAACAAAATAAAAAAAAATCAGTAATCACAATCTAATTTATCTTGGAAGGATTTTAAAATTTATTGACTGTCACTTGGTATGCTAATAATATAATCTGCACTTCCATAATGCCTTTCATCTGAGGATCTAAAAGCAACATTAATTCCACATCTGTACTAACCAGTTGCAGTAGGAAAAAGAGTGCTGGATCTGTAGCATGCCTCTCTTCTGGACTAGCAGTTTCAAGTGGCCCAAATATATATTATGTAATTTGGAGTGCAGAGGTGAATAATGAAGCCCATTGTTGCCAACTGGAGTGATATTTGGAGTTTTTCCTCAAAACCCCTGATGCAGGAATGAAGGGATTGCATGAGAATCTGGGCTTTCATTTTTAAGAACTAAAAAAGAAGTTCCTAGCCTTAATGGTTGCTGAACAAAGCTTGAAAAAGTGAAGGTAGCACACCCTAAGGGCTCAGAAACCAGAAGGCAAGGAAGACCATACCATTTATTATTTTTTAAACCAAACTCATGCCTGCTGAACATTTCTGCAATACAGAAGGCTTCCATGAGGAGAAGCTGGAGAAATTCTTCCACAGGATATTTTTGTTTTAGATACCTGCCATTTGGTGCAATCTGTTGTGCCCCAAAACACAAAGCCTAGAACAACCAAAACACTTCTGCAATATTCTGATATGCAGCTTTCTAATAAGCCATTTTAATGTAACTTACTACATCTCTCTGTGACTTTCGGTCTCTTTTCCTTGCCTGCACTTTTTCTTCTCTTTCACACGGGTGACTCAGCTAGCTCCTATGGAAATAAACGGGCGTGGGCCTGAGAAAGAGCCACTCCCTGCAGCACTTGCAGGTTTGCAGAGCAGAGGCAGGGGGAAGCAGTAGAGCACGCTTCTGTCCAGAACTAAACTATAGCACACAGCGCCCCCTCTGACAAACTGCAGGAACTGCTCCCCTTTGCCCTGCTCAGAGAAAGCTGGCAGTCGCAGCATAGCGGGCCTGCAGCCTTAGGCAGCTAGAAGGCACCAGCCCGGTAGCCTAAACAGGAAATCAGCCCACAGAGCAAATCGTGGCTTCCCTGTAATCCAGTCCAGAGGCCTGGAAGTAGTCGTGTTGTCAGTGGAGAATAGGAACAGCTATATACCTGCCTATAATGGGAATGCAAAAAAAAAAAAAAAAAAAAACCCTGAACATTTCCTGTTGGCTGATGTTCCCAGGTTGCTCTTTGCTCAGCTGTTTAAAATAAAATAGACCAAACCCCCTCTCCCCCCCCCCCAACTCTCAGTTAAAAAATAGATAACTATTTATACTCTAATTTACATGAATCAGAACAATTGTGAAGCACAAGAATTCTAGTACTGAAACTTTATAGCCTCCCTGAACTATCTATTCTGCTCAATGTCATCTCCAGCCATTGCTCTTGTGATATCAGGGAAAGCTCTGGGATTCTGAAAGTGACCATGAGGGTGTGAGAAATATCCCCATAGCCATACACACTGGCCAAAAGCCTGAAATGGGCAGTCCTAAGATCTGTGAAGCAGGGAGGGCCTGCTTTGTACCAATACCTTCAGGTTTTGCACCGTGGTCAACACCAGCAGGTTTTTCCACAGAATAGCGCAGTCTTGCCCTTGGTTTTTTAAAATTATGTTTATCATGTGAGCTATGTAACACAAGCTAAACCCAAACAAGATAATGCCATGTTGTATAAAATTAAATATATAAATCTTAATTCCAGGCACAGCATCAGAGCAGTTCTCTGACCATCTCAGGAGGGTGGGGGGCCCCTTGAGGTTGAAGTGGCCCCTACTGAGTTGTCTCAGAGCAGCTCTAAATTAGGCTGGAGGTTATCAGCTCCTATGGAGTTGTGTCCCCACCCAGGATCACAAGAGTGCATCACACTTCAGCCCAATGACCACCAATCCACATCCTACCCTGGAAAGAGAAGGGCTTCAGCAGTGTGAAGAGTCCTTACCAGAGACTGAGGAGCTGTCCCATAATATGTATTAAAATAATAATAATATCTAATAACTGTGACATTTCAATTTTAGATTTCAACATGTTTTAAAAAGTTAAGTATTATCATTCCTATTTTACACATGGAGAAGCTGAGGCACAGAAGATGAAAAACTTGCACAAAGGTCTCACAGTGAGTCAGAAGCAGAGTCAGGAACAGAACCCAGGAATCCTGACCACTGTGCCTTATTCACTGGACCATGACAACTCCCTTAAAACCTTTTAAAGGATCTGCAGTTATGTCTACACCAGAGCAGCACAGCTAGGGTGCTGCTGCTGTAGTTCTGAAGTGTAGACCCTACCTACACCAATGGAAAGGATTTTTCCATTGCTGTAGTAAATCCATCCCTTGGAGAGGCAAAAGCTAGGTCAGTGGGAGCATTCTTCCATCAACCTAGCTGCATTTACAGTGGGGAGTAGGTCGATCTAATTATATTGCACAGGATGTGAAATTTTTCACAGCGCTAAGTAATGTAGCTAGATTGATCTAATTTTTCGGTATAGACCAGGTCAACTTTGAAACAGATTATTGGTTATTTACCTGAGTTAATCAGATATTTGTAGTATGCTTGCAGCAAATGGCTTCCTATGTGGATATAACTGAGCTAGTAAGAAGTATGCCTCCATTCTGCATGATGACCAAGACTAGGCTTAGCTGTGTGCTCTCTCACTATTCTATATAACCTGTTTTATGTCCCTGTTTGCATCACACACATTTAATCTTTCCTTCATCTGAATTTGAGTCTCTCTCACTTGCATATGATAGACAAGATTTCAAAGTTAATCATTATAAGCTCAAGTACAAAAAATCAATGCAATGCGAAAGAAGCAATTAAAATCAAGCATGTGTACATGTCATAACAAAAAGCCTATTCTAACATAGGGTCAATATATTTAAATGCCTTCAGCAACTGACTACAAATCTTGTTGCAACATTTACATTCTTTTTAGACTTGTATCTTTATGGACATTCAGACTCATTTTCTGATATTTTTAATGTTTTATGATGTTATAAAGGCATTTTCTACCTACCATTAAAAACCATAAAACATCAAAATACAAAAACACCCTCAGAATTTTATCGCTGAGATTTTCAAAGCACAACTGAAACATATGGTGCAAATTTCTGTGAATTGTTACCTAATTTTTCGTGCAATAAGTAGACAGAAAATGTTTATGGCTCATCATGTGCCATCAAGAAAGCAAACTTTTGTGATATAACATTTAATGGGATTCTTTACCTAGGGCATAACTAGACAGCAGCATGGCAATCAGATGATAGTTTATATACGTGAAGCTTTGCACTGTAGGAAGGAGTATAGTAGGAGTTTACTTTAGTTTATAATATTATGTTAAGCATAAACAAAATTTGATGACTACGGTTGTATTCTAATTTTAGGAACCAATCTGAGCCCTCACTCAAAAGAATAATCTCATTGACTTCAGTGGGACTACTGATGTGAACAAAGGCTGCAGAATAGAGACTTTAATTCTGAGGACATAAAATAGCTAAAGTAAGCAAATGGCAATAAAGTTTTCAGAATCTTAAGAAAGCAATAACCCTACTGGATGTAGAGTGGAAAAACCTAAGATTTTCCTCGCAGCACAGGATAACCCCATCCATACCCCATCCTTGCTTCAGATGGTTTCTCTTTGCAATTGAAATTAAAAATGGGCATTTTTTTTTGTCATGGAAAATATCTCTATTATATCTGGTGAATCTTGACAATGGCAGCACCAAAGAACTCTCTTTTGTATGGCTTGGCTAATCTATTTTATTCAAATTACTTTCATGTTTGCAACATCATCAGGCCATGACATCACTGAAAATTCTGAAATTTTGATGACCATACTAGATATCTGGGAAATCCCCTCCCAAAGACTCAGTCTCAGACCAAAAGCCTGAAGTTAGGAAGGATGCCATTAGCATAGAGAGCATAGCAAAACAGAGTGCAGCAGTTACACCAGATAATACATTTTTCAATAGCCAGATTTGGTTTTCTGACCCCATTCTGTCTTCTATATTATTGCACAGAATGGAGCCTGTACTTGAGAAACAGAGGAATTCCATCTCTGTGGCCTGCTCACCCCTTATATCTCCACAGGGACTCTCCATGGTTACAGCCCCAGAGAGGATGTAGCTTGAGGGGGAGATCTGGGGAGTTAGGTAGGTGGAGTCAGCTGGGCTCCTATTGATTCTCCCCAGAACCTGTGAGGGAATACAATGTAAATTACAATCTAAGGCTATGTTAACTTGAGCTGCTTTCCTCTTGCATTGTGGAATGCCTCATTTAGAAAGGATGCAAGGGACTGTCATAGAAAGAGGAACCCTGAGAAGCACAGCTCCTGCCAAAGCCAAGCTTATGGAGGCCAATGGGAGCCCGTATGGTCAGATAGCAGGACAAAGGTTAGGTAAGCAGATACCCCTTACCTCCTGTGAGTCACAGAGTAAAGGTGTGCTACACAGGAGCATTGGTTAAAATTGATATTTATTTTCTGGCTCCAGTTACAGGACATTGGTTGGGATTACAAAAAACTATACCCCTATCACATAACAGAGGTCATTGAGAGGTCACGAAAGAAGCTACTGTTACACCAAATTACCAATAGAGACATGTAGGATAGAGATCAGAGTAGATGACCTGCACATCCTTGACAGACAAAAAGATTATTCTGCCTCTAATTGGACATCTGTAAATAAAAACTATCCCTGAACCTCAAAGGTTTTGTGATAACACAGCCTTGTCTTGTTTACAAAACGATTTCTTCCACATTGGCATCATTGGGAACTACAGGATGCTCAGCATCTCTGAAAATTAAATCTATACCTAAATAAAAGTGGTTAAGAGCCTAATTTAGGTACCTTATTCTGAAAGGGTGTCCATAAGCTCCATAATAAGGGAAAGAGGCTGCACACAATAGTATTGACAACCCTAAGAGTTCAAAAGTCACACGCTATACTCTGTGTCTCAAAGTTCCCTATCTGTAAAAATAGAAATAATATTTATCTAGCTCACCAGGATGTTGTGAGGATAAAATCCATTCATAATTGTGAGGCACTGAGATATGACGGTGATTGACAAGGGCCATATAACTAGTTAGATCTCTTCCTCCTATCCCTACATTCTTCTTCCCTTTCCTCTCAATCTTCTGCCATCCTACGATCTTCCTCTCTGGCCCCCACTCTCCCTCTTTGCCCCAGATTTCCTTTCCTCCACATTCTCCCTCCCTCCCACCCTACTCATCTAGATTCTGCTGTTTCCCTCATATTCATTTGTTCCCCAGAGAGTTCTTCCCTGAACTCTCATATTCACTTGCTCTCAACAGTCCTTCCCCGTCCCTCTATTCCCCTGTCCCCATTGTACTTTTCCTCCACAATATCCCACAATGCCTCAAAATTCTCCTATAAGCCTCCATATTAGCCTGCTTCCCACACTGTCCCTCACTGTTCCCCTTTACATTCATGTTCCTGTTTCCTCCATATTCCTCTGCCCCTCAAATGTGTTCCATCTCCTGACAGAACAGGGAAAGTAAGCCATTTTTATTGTGGACAGACTGTATTTAGATAGTGGCTGTCTAAACTAGGTGCAACCTCTCTCCTGTCTACAATAGTTGCAGAGAAAAGGTGGCCATTTTGTTTGAGGGCAGTCTGACATCAGTCCCTCTGAAAATATGGCAGACATTCTGAAAAAGGACAAAACTTCTCAAGTTTGCTCTTGATCATTCCTAGATCAGGAGAAGGTTAATAACAAATAAATATTTATTATAATAACATTCATAATAATATCCACAGAGCTGTCAAATTTTGGAAAACAGGTGCACCAGTCTATGATGTATTTTGCTCCAGAACAAAAGAGGTGGATTGCCAATGTTTATATATGGGGAGCTTTCCTGTATTTTTATTTGGACCCTGGACAACTGAGAGGTTAAATCTTTCTTTTACTGTGAGATTATGGGCTTGAGCCTGAAAGGTGGCAAACAGCTGAAAGATACCAAATCCTTTGCCTTGCTTTGAAATCACTGGAAGGGAAGGGTGCTGGGCACCCTCCAGGCGGTGCTCACGATTTCATAAGATGAGGCCACGTGTAAAATTAAACACGTACAAAGTCCTGTATTTACATGAATCTCCTGATTCACTAGATCACATTTACAGCCTTATGATTCCAGCTGAAGAAGTAAAAATACAGGTTTTCTTATTAATTTTTTTCTGTATTCAGAAAATGTAGAAGATTTTAAGCTAGCTGAAGCTACAGGAAGGGAGGAGGAGCGGGGAGGTGGAAGGATAATATACTGTACCAATGATGACAGTTTTCTAATTTTTTGCCAATTGTTGCTAAAATGACAGACGGCGATGTTTATGAAATGTATAATTCTTCAAAGCAAATTTGCCTAGATAGCCAAGTTAAAGATGCTTTATCCTCCCTAACAAATGTTGTACAGCAATCAGCAAAATCCAAAGTATATAATGCAACCTGTGAAGGAAAAAATAATAATTTATTTTCCCCAAAATCAACATATTTTTGGTTCCAACATAAGGAACTTGGCCTTCTTTCAAACCTTTGTAACTAATCAATAATTTAGGCAGAGGATGAAAAATTATATATTCAAATTCTTAAAAATTGACATTTCCCAACTGTTTCCAAGATCATATTGCTCACCAGTTGTTCATTTTACCCAACTTTTGTTTTGAGCAAAATCATATAATCTTTGTTTCATTAATATTTAATATTAATTTAGATTGTGCCAGATGATCTTAAAGCTCATTTAAATCAGCTTGAAGATAATATTAAGCTTTCTCCCAGCATAATCTACTACCATAAATGATTGTGTTGTCTGCATATAAATGACAGCTGAATATGATAATGAAGTGCAAAGATCATCAATATAGAATGACAAATTCATCTGACTTAGATAAATCCTTCAGGGAACCATTTATTCTGTTTTCAGTGGTAAAAGATGTTTTGTTTCATTCAAAGTATTCTAGAGAAAACAAAGAATTTGGATCATGAGATATAATATTTATCCTGCGTGAAAGGAGGAAAAATCCTCTAAATTGTAGAACTTTTGCTTTTCAAGTATAGTAATTACAGTTCAAGCATTATCTTATCTCTTTTTTTTAACTACAGGCCTTGATTAATTGTAGTTTTTTTAGAAGTATGATTACACTTAAAGATATGTTTTATTTAGACATTCTTTTTCATTTATATTTTGCTAGATGGTCATTTTGTTTGTTTTTAATTACCAGATAAATGCCATACCCACTGGAAATGTAAGCAGTATGACACCCAAAGATGTTCCTTCTAAAAAAAAGACAGCTGGGAGAACTTCAGGGAACCCATTTGGTAATAAGGCTTCATTTAAAAAAATTAAATTGTCACATTTGCTAGGCTCCTGGACCTAATTAAAGTCAATGGACAATTTTAACATCAATAAAAACAATTACAACAGCAAGAAATACTAATAAATACATTAAATCAGTCAGAAACTGTCCAGGAGAAGGAAAGGGCTCATGCCAGTAGAGACTGGTCTGAGTAAATGAGGATATATTACGGTACATCATTGAAGGAAATATAGTGAGGTGACACTAGAGTACTGGAACTCAGCACCCACAGAGCTGAGCAAACAGATGCTGCAGAGAATACCCCATATTCCTTCTCAGACCATTCTTTCCCACAGGAATAAACCCCAGGAAGACTCAGGAGGAAACCTCTGCAAGGATCCCCTCACAGGGAACTCCTCCCACACCATTATATAAATGGGACAATTTTGTTTCTCCTCTCCTAGGAACAGGCCAACCAGTTCACTCCTAAATACAAGTGATTACAAGGGGATCAGCAGGAGATCAAGGCTGTCTGTACAGAGGCCTGTGAACTAACTCTGGCCCCTGCTGAGCCACCTTTTCCCCCACAGGCCCTAGCAACACAGCTGCTTTTCGGGCCTGCTACCAGGTCCATTACCTGAGTGAATCCCACCCAGATCCATAGTTGTATTATACATTTATTGTAGCTCTGCAGGACTGAAAGGAATGCTCTCTGTGTGTGTGTTCTCCTCCATTTCTTCTCCCACTCCTTCCCTCAGTTTGCCTAAATTCTGCCCCCTACACACAAGAGCTACACACTCACACAAGATTATGTTTTCAATATTGCAATGTTGACATTTTAAAATATTTTTTAAAAATCTTAATAGGATTGCATGTAGCCTTATGAACCATTGAGTTCAATCCAGAAAGCCTTGTTAATTGAAGCTCAGCATCAAGGCAAATTTTTTACAGAAGCAGTAGCAGCAATATGTACTGTGTGTATTTACACTGGAAGAAACGGCTGTAAATCTGTTTACCTCCTGAGTTATCAGCTCAGAAGTTCTAAGTGTTGTTTCTATTCAGATGTGCACATATACAACTACTGTCTGTATGCATTCTTTATTATGTTACGAATAGCACATGAGACAAGTATGTTTTTAAAACCGTATATGCAGTTTATATGCCTTAGTACATTAAGACTTGACATCAAAGACCAAATGCCCATAGCACATGAGATGAGACATGTGTGTGCATGTGTATGCGCATGCACGTATGTGAACATCTTCAAAATCACATATCCTAACATATATTGTAACTGTCATCACTTGGGGGTGGGGGGAGTCCCTCTGGAGTGCTGGGGTACCAACTTTTGTTCTGAAACAGTCCTTAGTAGTATGCTCTGTGTACCATGAATCAGATGAGTGCTGTAGTTTTCTGCTGCTAGGCCCTAAGGCTCTAGCACATGATGGGTGCCAAATAACATGATCTGCAAGCACCACATTCCTCCCATGGTCCCCAGACACCCTGTCCCTATAGCTCATTCCTCATGAACTGCCTTTCAACTGTCACAGAACCCTCCCCCTCCTCGTGACCTATAACCCTCAAGAGCAGGAGGAAAAAAACCACAGCAGATTCATTTCCAAGATTTGTCACACTGTTAACTGGTTGTTTAGCTTCAAAGCCAACAAACCTTTACTCACACCCTTATGTTGATTCTGCTTACATGAGTAAGTGTTTGCAGGAGTGGCCCCTTAGTTGATAAGAATATGCAATGTACTCAGTGTCTGTGGGCACATGGGGTCTGCTCTTGCATCACTGAATTCCACGGGAATAAGATCAGGTCGATGTAGATTGTCAAATGTCATGCAACTCATATGACACTCCTTGTTGAAGAATGCTGGCAGACAGTGTGTGAGAACCTATGGTATAGGCCCGGAGTGGGATTCAGAAGACCTAGTTTCAAAGGCTAGCTCTGGTACAGATTTCCTAGGAGGTTTGCAAATCTCAGTAAACATATAACAGGAAAAACCCGAATTCTGTTTGGGCCATGCTAACTTTAGGATAGCAGCAAGACATCTAGACAATATCAGAGAAACAAGCTGAATGCGGGACTGGTGAGAGGGAGGCAGGTCAGGAGGAAAGATTTTGAAAAAAATGTAGTTTTATTTTAACTTAAGTATAGTTTTCTCCCAATTAAATCTTTAAAATTGATTCTTTACTTTTAAAAAAAAGAAAAGTAAAATTGTATTAGTTCTCTGTGTTTCATTAGCAATAAGTGATTCAGTCAGCAGGCAGAGTTGTAGGAGAGAGATCTTTACTGGACATGGATAGAAGCCAGTGTTACAGGCTGAGAGGCCTGGGTTTGTACGTTAGAACAGTGGTTCTCAACCAGGGGAACATGTACCCCTGGGAGTACACAGAGGTCTTCCAGTGGGTATATCAACTCATCTATATATTTGCCTAGTTTTACAACAGGCTACATAAAAAGCACTAGCAAAGTCAGTACAAACTAAAATTTCATACAGATGACTTTTATACTGCTCTATATACTATACACTGAAATGTAAGTACAATGTTTCTATTCTAATTGATTTATTTTAGAATTATATGGTAAAAATGAGAAAGTAAGCAATTTTTCAGTAATAGGGTGCTGTAACACTTTTGTATTTTGTGGTTTTGTAAGCAAGTAGTTTTTAAGAGAGGTGAAACTTGGAGGTAGGCAAGACAAATCAGCCTCATGAAAGGGGTACAGTGGTCTGGAAAGGTTGAGAGCCACTGCCTTAGACAGCTGGCCATCAGCTTGCATTCTTGAGCTCCAGATGTCACATCAAATTAGGTCCCCCTTGAAAACAGAACATAACATCACACCCTGGAGCCCTGTTCTTCTACTCCAGGATAAAAGTAATTGTCATTGAGTTCAATATGAGTGATTCATATCCTATAGCAGGAGCATAGCATCCCAGTTAGGTATAAGGGCTAGGGATCCCTGTACTGACAAACGCTTTATGGGAAATACAATAGATGCAATGCAAAAGCCAGGGGAATGAGAGTGTCTATGATGGAGATAAAGCAAAAGAAGTTTACAAACTAGCTATGGGTCAAGCCATAAAAGGCAAGTGAGTGTAAAAAGGCCCTGATACCACAAGGAGACCTGGAAAAGAAGTGTCAGGCAGGAGAATATGAAAACACAAGTTATTCTTTGGGGAAAAGAAAGGAGACTATGATAAATTGAATAGCTTGACTGAATACAAAAAGGAGAGAGAAGGAAATAGCTGAATAGAAAAAATAATGAATCATAGGCTGGTTCTACAGCCTGTGTTCTTTTCTTTTCTTTTTTCTTTTTAATATCTGTAAAACACAAGTTTGTCTTGGAAAATAAAGGCTATAAGGGTTTGCCAAATGAAGTACACTGCAAGGGCATTAAAGTGAATAAAATTTGCTTTCAGCTATCTTATCATGTAACTACTAACTTGTTTGTATTTCAAATGGCCTACAACAGGTGCCAGAGCCTGGACAAAGTATATTTCGTACCTTGTAACAGCTGTGTATGGTGTACTCATTGAAATACTAAAGAAATGTTACACGACAAGACTATTTCATATGATCCAGGGCAGGTTCAGAATTTAAAATATTTCCTTGTCCTTGGGCCTCCATGATATTTGTTCTGTAACTTAATACTAAAAGATTTTGATAGATGTATATAGATGGATGGGTAGAAAGAGCTGGTTATTGGAACGTGCAACATTTGTGACATGAAAAGAAGGCTATAGCTATTGGGAACAGGCTACAGTTTTTGCTGCACTGTTGATACCTGCTGTAAAATTAGTTGGGATAGTGGTTATTCCCAAAATATGATAGGGCAGTTTAGCAACTGTGCTATTGGTTAAAATGTTTCTATGGTGTCTAACAACTTCATTTGATTGGTGGATTTCTATTGCAATGTGGAAACAGTGACATGGATTTGGAATGCTGAAAGGGAGTAAGAAGACAGGTGGAGTTTGTTGTGAAAGAGCAGGTTTTAAAAAAGTATACAACCTTAACTCTGCTCTTTTATGTGTAATCAGTTATGACAGGTACCTTCATTATGTTAGAACAACAAACACTAAGTAAAATGACTTGCAGCAAATATATTGTGTTTGGGTGTAATACATACAGCACGAACCAGCTAGCTCCTCAGCAGGCGTAAATGGCATAGTTCCATTGACTTTAATGGAGCTATGCTGATTTGTGTCCCTTGATGATCTCCGTGTATACACTGTATATTGCTCAGATTTTATAATATATATATATATATGTACCAAAACAAATTCAAAGCAAGGGGGTGGATACACAAAAGCTTTTTGTTAAGTAAAAAAGCTGCTTCTCTCATCAGATGTGATGAAATTTGAATAATCAGCACATAGTTTTTTCTAATTAATCAAATGACAACAGCAGAAGGAGTCCAGAAGGAGATAAGTGACTGAAGGAGTGAACAAGATGATCAACAATCTTTATCCCAAGGACAGTAGGCTTCACATAAATGGTTGCTGGTAAGCAATTTAATCTATGAAAAAGGTATCTATTACATTTAACATTACAGGTTATTCTCAGTAACCTGAGTAGATCTATTTACAGTTTTCAGTTCAAAGCAAATAAAAGTCATCGTATCAATAAAGCTTTTACAGAAATACCATAAATGCATACCCCAGTAACTCCCCTCTTTCGCTATAAGGCTCTCCCCAAAGCAAGGGGACAGACACACAAAAGCTTTCTGTTAAGTAAAAAAGCTGCTTCTCTCATCAGATACAATGAAATTTGAATAATCAGCACATATCCTCCAAGGCATAAATAGAGAAATTTATGTATATAACTATATATCTATATGTGTATCTGTTTATATGACATTTGATCCCTTTAACCTAGAAACTGTAAATAAATCTAGGCAGTATTCTGAATAGCCTTTAGTGTTAAATATAATGGATAACTAGTTTCATAGATGCTGCAGCTTATAATGTGATGAATGTGATTTTAAATGCATCACATTCATGCTCTGTGAATAAAGAATCTGTGGCTACTTTCAATGTAAACATAATTTTGAAGGAGTTTATAATTAATCTGTTTTAATTCATTCGACATTGAACCTGTAGTGTTTATTCACAATTCAGAAGTCAACTTTTAAAAAAATTTTGTAGATGAAAAAACATCTCCATCATCTCTTGTTTTCTTTGTTGGATTAATATGTAAATAATTATAACAACTATTGCAACAAATAATATATATATTAATATCTATATATGCATACATACACTCTATTCTTGTTTTATAGCAGAGTGAGATTTCTGCTATAGTTAAGGTTAAGACCAGGTTTCTGTTTAAAGCTCAACAGTTCTACATTCCTTAAAATCTGTACTGTTATTCAGATTACCTTGAAATTTGGTGTGCCTTATGGAACCATGGGATGCTGTCAGTGATCCAAATTTGAGGCAATTTGACCACAGGGTTCCTGAGATACAGCTCCTGGAAAGAAACAGCTTTCCTTAAAGTTGGCACAGTCTGGCAACCTTTTTTAGCTCACAAATAACAATCACACCAGGGCTCAGATCATCACCCCAGGATCTCAGATGCTCAAGGGCTACTCCAACAGAGTGCATGGCACCCACCAGCTCTTTGGGGGAAATCAATTAAAACATTATTTGAAAAAGAGTTTGCTTTTCCAGTTAGGTGCGCTAAGGCTCCCATATCTATTCAAATGCCTCATGGCTTACATTGGGCACGTGCAGAGAGAGTAACTATCTGGAAAACTGCCTTTCTATCCCAGGACCTGAGTGGCTCTGAGAGTATGTTATGGCTGTTAAATCCAAGCACCACCTCAAGCATTGTGACTTCAAATCCATACCAAGGCAGAAATCTGAAGAAGATTGCTCAAATCTGCCTCTATCAAAGGGGCTTTCTATTTTCTGTAAATGTAATCCAAGTACAGCAGAATATGCAGAAGGCACTGAAACTATTTAAAAAAAAAGAAATAAACTACACAAGCAAATGCTTGTTGGTAGGGGATGATTATTAGGAATGGAAGAGTGGGTGTGAATAGGGGGAGAAGGGTTAGGAAATCAGATGATGGGAAGGGGTGGAACATTGGGAAGGATGACATGGAGTGACAGGTAGTTGAGTGACTGTCAGACCCACATTTCTCTCCCATGTGTGTTCTAAAATCTGGGGGTACCTGCCATTTATAGGAGTGTGAACCCCCACCTGGATCCTTACTTCCCCTCATATGAACCAGAATCTGGAACAGGCTTGCCTATCTGGGAGATCTGAGCCTCTCTCCCTACCCTCCATGAACTGGAATCTTGGGTTCACTCCCTACTGGGGGTGTCTGAGTCCCATTTCTTGCCACATGCCAGGATCCGGGGCCCCTTGCCCATCTATGATGGTCTAACTCCCTCTTCCCTACCCCACACATGTGAGCTAAGTTCTGGGGAAGAGATTCTTTGGGGGTTTCTGAACCCCTCTCCCTATCCTCTCATGTGAACCAGGATCTGGGGAAGTCATGCCTCTGTGGGTGGCTTAGAACAGGCATGTTCAAATGCACCAAGAGCACATTGCTGAGATTGTGGTGAGAAGCTGAGACTGGATATGCTTGACACATATCACAAACTCCCCAGTACTGGTGAGGCTGGAAGGGAACACCCACTGACATGAATGGATTAGTTCATATGTCTCAGAGCTATTGTTTCACAATGTATTCATCTCCACTGGGTATTCTCTTTCAGATGAGAACATCTCATCGAGATGAATGAGCCAATTCATACCTCTCTGAGCCTGCTATGCTGCTGATGGATGCGTACAGCTCCTCCCCTCCATTCTCCCTCACATTTCATACACTATTTCAATGGAGCGCCAACTCTACTCTAGCTAAGGTTGGGACATCCTACCTGTTAAACTGATGAATCTCCTTAGTGCTCTAATATCTGTGTGCTTTTACACACATTGAAATTTGCTATGCCTCATGGGAGAGTAGAATAAGGTTAATGATCCAAATGTGGGGCCATTTAAGCCCCCAGAAAAACCCCCCAGCATTTCCCTAATTTCATAGACTCTAGCAACTTTGAAGTTTGAAATCCACTGTGGGCACAAATCTGACAATGAACTGTAAACATTTGGGAAAAATCTGCCTACTTTTCACCAATATGCTCTACACTTCAAATAAACAGTCAATATCTATGCCCAAGAGCCATCCAGGAGCCAAGCCTTGAGATGTGGTATAGGAAGAGTAAGGTGAATCGTTTTCCTTGAGTCTTGAGTCAGCAAGTTTGTTGTCAGTGGCAGGCAAAAAGTAGACTGAAGTGACAGGTGAATTGGGTCCACGAACCATATTTGCCTCAGCCAGGATGGTGCTGTCAGAATGATATTGGCTTTGTCCTGTTCTATCTTTTCCCAGACCTTGAAAAGAAACAGCGGAGAGAGGAGGGAGAAAGAGAAGATAGGCATATAGCAGTCTGTAGCCATGGAGTGAGGAAAGCATCCCCTAGAGAACTGTGACAAAGCCCTTGAGCAGAACTTGTGGCACTTCATGTTCGCTGCTGCTACAAAGAAGTCTACCTCTGGGAAAACCTGTTTGAAGAATATCTCCCATAGAACGGAATTGCTCAGGTCTCATTTATGCTCTTGACAAAAATGTCTATTCAGCATGTCGGCTTTGGTGTTCTACAGATCCAGTAAGTACGTAGCTGAGATGTCAATCTGATGGGTTATGCACCAGCTCCAAAGTTTTACTACTTCTGTGCACAAGGATGAGTATCTGCCTCCACCTTGGCCATTCACGTAATACCTGGTCGCTCTGTTGTCCATTATGATCCTGAGTGAATGACCTATGATTATGAAAAGAAAATGTTTGCATGCATACCGAACTGCCCTGAGCTTGAGTAGATAGATATGAAGGATAGATTCCTGGGGTAGCCACTTATCTTGTACTGTCAGGTTCTGAAGGTGGGCATCCCAGAGAGGTGTCTGTAGTTATGGAATTTGTAGTGTATGAATGAGTGAATGGGATCCTCACACAAGCCTTGTGGGAATCCTTCTACCAATCGAAGGACTCAAGGACCTTTTGGGGGATGGATACTAATTTTTTAGGTTGTGTTTGTTGGGTGTATAGACAGTTCTGAGCCAAGCCTGATGACTTCAAGAATGCAGTCTGGTGTGAAATGCCACAAAGGTGTAGGCTGCCACATGGCCCATTAGTTGAAGACAGGTTTTCACTATTGTTTTTAGACTTAACTGAAGCTGGAAGATGAGGTGGAACATTGTGATGAAGCTATTTGATAGTAAGTAAGACCTGGTGGTTAGGAAGTCCAGGGTGGCTCCTATGAATTCAATACATTGATTGGGTATCAAAGTAGACTTTTTCTATGTTAAGTCTTAGCCCTGGCATGTTGAAAAGGGCTAGGGCCTTTTTGACCGCTGATTGTACCTCATTGTAGGATCCATCCCTCTTAAAGGAGCCAGTCATCTAGGTAAGGAAAGACCACCACTTCTAATTGTCTCACCTGGGCAGCCACCACCAACAAGACCATCATGAAGACTTTCAGGGTGATCAACAGGCCAAATCAAAGTACCTGATATCGATAATGTTCATGATCAACCACTAACTACAGGACTCATTTGTGAATTGGGTGCATAACTATGTGAAAATATGCATCATGGAGATCAAGGGCTACAAACCAGCCCCCTGGGTCTAAAAATGGTATTATTGCTGCTAAAAGTTACCATGGATGAACATGTTCAGTGTTCTTAGGTGAAAGATCAATCTCCATCCCCCTTTCTTCTTGGGCACTAGAAAGTATCTGGAGTAGAACTCTTTTCTTCATTAGGGAGGGGGAACTGATTCTACAGCACTCATTTGCAGGAGGGATTTCTCTTCCTGTTTTAAGCCAGGGATTTATCAGCTGAAAGTGACAGAGGAAGAAAAGGACCTGGGTATATTGGTTGATTACAGGATGACTATGTGCTGCCAACATGATGCAGCCGTGAAAAAGGATAATGAAATTTTAGGATTCATCAGGTGAAGTAAAGAAAGGGAAGTGTTAGTATCAAGGCATTGGTGAGAACCCATCTGGAATACTGTGTGCAGTTCTGTCTCCCATGTTTAAGAAAGGTTAATTCAAATGGGAACAGGTGCAGGGAAGGGCTCCGAGGATGATCCGAGGAATGGAAAACCTACCTTATGAGAGAGAGCTTGGCTTGTTTAGCCTAACCAAACGAAGGCTGAGGGGAGATATGATTGATCTCTATAAATATATCAGAGGAATAAATAACAGGGAGGGAGAGGAGTTATTTAAGTTAAGCACCAATGTTGATACCAGAACAAATGGATATAAACAGACCATCAACAAGTTTAGGCTTGAAATTAGGTGAAGATTTCTAACCATCAGAGGAGTGAAGTTCTGGAACGGCCTTCCAAGAGGAGCAGTGGGGGGCAAAAAACCTAACTGGATTCAAGATCGAGCTCGAGAAGTTTACAATAGCATGTAGCTAATCTGTAACTGCTAGTAGCAAATATCCCTAACAGCTGGTGATGGGACACTAGATGGGGAGGGCTCTGAGTTACTACAGAGAATTCTTTCCCAGGCTTCTGGCTGCTGGGTGTTGCCAGAATGCTCAAGGCCTAATTGATCATCATTTTTGGAGTCGGGAAGGAATTTTCCATGGGTCAGATTGGCAGAGACCCTTGGGTTTTTTTGCCTCCCTCTGCAGCATGGAGCACAGGTCAGTTGCAGGTTTAAACTAATGTAAGTGGTGGATTCTCTGTAACTTTAAGTCTTTTAATCATGATCTGAGCACTTCAGTAACTCAGCCAGAGTTTATGAATCTATTACCAGAGTGGGTGGGCAAGGTTCTGTGGCCTGCGTTTTGCAGGAGGTCAGACTAGGTGATCATGATGGTTCCTTCTGGCCTTAAAGTCTATGAATCTATGAGACCTTTGTAAGAGGAGTCCCTGAAGAGGGTGGCTGATGGGGGAGGGATGGGGATGGGGAGGGAGCTGAAGTGAATGTCAGAGGCTGATATAATGACTTCCTGCACTTATCTGTCCAATGTAATTTGTTCCCATGAACGTTTGAAATGGGAAAGACAGTCCCCATCAGGTTGAAATTGGGAGGTAGAATGGTGATGCAGTGCAAGATCCAGGTGGCAGAGTGACTTGTGGCTCTCAAACAATGTATCAAAACTTGGTAGCACCAAAGAAGGTCCAGCTACTGATGCACTTTATCATGTGGCATGGGCCTGGAATGATGCTGTTTGTTTCTTTCATTCACAGCATTGATCACTAAGGAATCTGGGATAGGATGGAAGACTGCAGCTTTGGGAGGTACATAATATTCCTTGTCTACTCTTTTGCAAATGGGAGGCTGGCTGGTGTTTGCCATACTGTTCTCATGGGCTGTAGCAAGGCATCATTTACTGGCAAGGCCACCCTGCCCAAGGGAGGATATCCACCAAGCAATGCTGTGATTCCTCTACCTCTTCCAGAGGGATTTACAGAGACTCCGCTATTCTTTTTGTGAGGTCTTGGACAAGTTTGAAGTCATCTGCATAAGAGTAGGGAGGAGGGATTACAGAGGAACAGGATTTCATTGGAGTTGATGAGGAGAAGACTTGTTTGTGTTGCCTCACTATTAGCCCTCAGTTCTTGCTCTCAAAGGGCTCTTTCTGATGAGGGGAGAATTGGGGTGGATCCTGAAGAACAGGTGGCTCTCTCTTCTGGTGGTCCCTCCTGTGAACGGATGCTCTATAGTACTGGTCTTCTGGGGTTCCAGAGGGGCCATTGAGATGGGGTAAAGGGGAATGGTGGTGAATCCCAAGAGTGGTCATCACAAGGAGGCTGTGAGGGGCTTGCGTATGCCTGAACTAGTGGTGTTTCAGTGCATTAGGAAAGTAGCTAGAGTCAGGAGTCAGTGAAGGCTGTGTGTACCCTTCATGGCAGGGAGCAGGGGGAGTTTCAATGCCAGAGGGACCTCCAAAGTTGGATTGTTGAAATTAGGAATTGTTTCTCAGCCCTCAGTGCTGCTCCATTTGTGCTACTTCCTTTTAAGAGCATTCCAGTTACACCCCTGAATTATTTCAATGACACATTTATGATAAATCGTTAAAACATCAATGGAGGAACTGCAGTCGTTCTGTTTCAAAGTCACATATTGGATACAACCTCCATAACAACTATGAATAGTCTACAGCATCTTGTCAATAATTTGAGGGGTGTTTTGTACCATAATGGTTCCTAGTCACCCACAGATTAGGGATTTTGCATTGATGTGGGATGAGACACCATTAACTGTTGCTTCAGGGTCACTGGATCATTTCCAGCTCTGATTTATATTGAAAATGCACAAAATAGCTTGTCAGCAAGCAGGGCTGTCCATAGGCAGGGGGACAAGAGCTTCATGCTTCAAGGAACTCATGCTTCAAGGAACTCTGAGGTTCCTGTTGTCAGAAAAAAAGCCATTACTGAAAACTTGTGTGCATCTGTGCCTCCCCCACGTTAGTACCCCACTCCTTCCATACACATACAGCCTGCATTACTTAGAAATGAGTCCAAGTAAGATAAGGATACTCAAGTTCAATTTCTTGGTCCACCAAAGACATCTTGTGTAACTGCGGGCAAATAATTTAGCACTTGATCCTCTGAGGTACTGAGAACTATCATTAATGGGAAGTGAGAGTACTCAGCACTTTGTAAGTCTGAGCCCTTAGGCAGTCTGTGCCTCAGCTCCCAATGTGTAAAATGGGGATAATAGCACTTCTGTATCTCACAGAGATAATGTGAAGATAAATACATTAGCAACTGTGAGGTGCTCAGATACTACACTAATGGGGACCATATAAGTAAGACTGGCTATTCGGAGAGTTTCATGAAACCACTCTTACCAAATGAAAGACTTTGTTGGAACAGTCCGACACACTGACTGGCTGGTCAAAAGGTTAAATTTTCATAAGAAAGATAAAAGTAAAGTACAAAGACCAGGAAACTCTCAGTTTAAACTGACCTACTATCTTTAATTTAACTCAGTATGGCAACACCCTTAAGGCACTGGTTGATCTTACTTACAGTAAAACATGTGCTGCTGTGCTGAAGGCACAGTAGGAAGAATTAAGGATTAGAGTATCAGCTTCTGAATTCTCCATCGTTAGTGGATTTAAATCTGAACCTTAATGTTAGGTTGTTTTAAGGTGGGGTTTTCTGTGTTTAATTTCTAAACTATTACGCACATGCACATTCTTTTAAACTGCCAGGTAACTTTGTTCGCATATGGAACTGAAATGTAACCTTTAATTTTAAAGCCTATACTTTAGAAAATTATGTGTTTGAGCTGCTGAGACTTTTGGAAGGTAGGAGTGGTATGCCAACGAGAAACAGAAAACCACGAGAATTTTTTGTGCTGTGAATAATGAATCAGGAATTCAGCTTCATAAAGTATATACCCCACTCTTTCGTCAATACTCAGATTCTTTCCTAAAGCTATTCTTGTCTTCTGCAGCCACTGTTGAGACACACTAAGATGAGTTCAGACCTGGTGTAAGCAGATAAAACTTAAGTCAATGGATTTGCACTCACTACTCCAGAGCTGAATCTGCCTTATGATTGGACTGAAAGTAAATAACAGATAAGGTACAGTTGTTTTGGGGAAAAAGATCAGTTTAAATTAATTCTGCTTCCCAATTTCTTCTCTGTCAGAATATCTGGTACTCCACTGAACTAACCATACAAATCATGGTCTAAGGCAGATCCCCTGGCTCTCTGCCAAGCAACAAAAAGGCTCTTTGGTACCGAAGGCCAATGAGCATTTGTCTGGTGCAATACCTGAAAATCTTTGGGCTAAGCTGCAACCTGCTGCTTGCAGAGATTGCCACAACCTGAGACTGAGTTCCTGCTATGTATGTCTTCATTAATTGCCACTACCATGGCATTTGCTGTATCTTAATCAGAGCCCTTTGGCAACAAACCTCTGTGGTAGCAAAGTCACATAGACAAGTAGTCAGGATGACTGCTAGCCTCCTATGCTCTAAATATACTTAACAGTCCATGTATGTGTCTGTGTAGACACTATCCCCCACCTCATTGGCCCCACCCTGGAACGGCTGAATGAACAGACATTAACTCTGCTGTAATTTGTCCAGGATGTTCAGTTTTGTAGACCCCATTTGCTTCGTTTAAGATTTAGTTCACGAATAAATCTGTCACATTCTGTTTCTCTCTCTTTTGAGGTGATTATTAAAATTATATTTTAGATCATTCATCATTCCTTTCTCAAATGTTAATCAACTCCTTTAATAGGTAGAGTATTAGTTAATGCCAATTGTTATGTCCTTAGGAACAAAAAATAGTAAGAAACCCTGTTTAGAGTATATGGAGGTGCCAGAACTGTTTTACTCATACAAAGTTATATTCATAATGTTACTCTTCCCCTAAAATTAATTTATTTCTCTTCTCCTTCCTTATCTTATTAACTAGCCTGAATAGCTAAGAGGAAATGGTCACTTACTGTAACTGTGGTTCTTTGAGATGTGATGCAGGTGGGTATTCCAAGTAGGTGGGTGCATGCATGGCAGGCCAGAGTTTTTTGCCTAGCCGTATCTGTAGAAGTACGCCTCATGTCTGTAGCCCCTTGCCTGGCTATACAAGGTGTCGCCACCCGACCTACCTCAGTTTCTTTGCACTGAACATCCAGGGGAAGTCTCCTGTGTAGAGGGGATGGAGGGTGGGTCGTGGAATACACCTCTGCATCACAGCTCATCAATAAGTAATATATGTCTGCATCACATCAGCAAATAACCATTTCTTCTTCTTTGAGTAGATGCAGATGTGTATTACAAGTAGGTGATCACATGCAGTATCCCTTATTGGAGGTGGGGCTCAGAATCTAATGGAGTAAAAATCAGGAGACTGCTCTTCCGACACTAGCGTCCACTCTGGAAGGTGTATTGATAGCATAATAGTCCATAAATGTATGGATGGATGACCATGTGGCCTCCCTGCAAATGTCTAATACGGAAATGTCATTGAGTAATGCTACCAATAACGCCTGTGCTCTCATTGAATGAGGCACAGCCGGTGCTATCTCATACGCAGTCCTGATACAAGATGTTATCTGTCTAAAGATGGTCTGTGCAGAAACCACTTGTCCCTTCATGTGTTCCGCATATGATACAAACAGGTGAGGTGAAGCACAAAAATGTTCAGGCTAGACACCATCTAATGTCTAACATAGGGAAGTGCTGCTCCTCCGGGGAGGAATGCTTAGAGAAGAACACAAGCAAATATACAGCCAGGATCAAATGAAATTGAGAGACTACTTTAGATAAAAACTCCGGGTGTGGCCAAAGCATGACCTTGTCCTTGGAGAACTGTGTGTAAGGAGGCTCCATCATCAGAGCCTGCAACTCACCCACACTCCTGACAGAGGTAATGGCTATCAAGAATGAAATTGTGAAAAAAAATCTGAAGGACACTTACCTTAAGGGACCATTCATGGTTCAGGGAGAAGATCCTGCTGAGATGGTCTGTGATACTGTTCTGCACCCCTGGTAAGTGGATGGCTACCAGGGTGATGTTCTCTTCGATGCAGAACTACCATATGTTGATCGCCTCTAGGGAAAGTAACCTGGAGTGGTCTCCCCCTTGTTCATTCACATAGTACATCACGGTGGTATTGTTGGTGAGTATGTGAATTACTGAATGCCTGTTACAGTCCCAGAAGGCACGACACACATTGTGGATTGCCCACGGTTCCAACACGTTGATATGGAGTGAGATGTCCTTTTCTGACCACAAGACCTGCATCTTCAATGAGTGCAGATGTGCCCCCAACCGAGAAGGGAAGCATCAGTAACCAATGACTTGGACGAAAAGGGCCTAGCAAAGGGGACTCCTTGGCACACATTTTATTAGGACTCTCACCAATGCAAGTACTCAAGGACTGGTGGAAGAAGGAGAATCAACCTATCCAAAAAATGCAGTGCAGGGTGGTAAACCAACCTGAGCCACAGCTGAAGAGGGCGAAGGTGCAGTCTGGCAAACTGGACCACCTGGGTGCAAGCAGACATGTGGCCCAAAAGACGCAGACACACATGGATCATCGTGGAATTCTAAGATTGCAAACTGAGGCATAGCTGTTGAATTGCCTGAAAGCGGTCGGTTGACAGGAACACCCTCAACTTTGAGGAATCTAACAGGGCCACAGCGAACTCTATCAGTTGAGTGGGAGCCAAGTTTGATTTTGTGGTGTTTAAAATAAGCCCCAGACAGTTGAGTAAGCATAGTGTGGTCTCAACCTCCTCTCTGGAGCAACCCTTCAGCAACCTGTTGTCAAGGTAGGGAAAGATGTAGATTCCCTTCCTCCTGAGATATGCCATGACCACCACCGTCACCATGCATTTGGTGAAGACTTGGGGAGCAGAAGAGAGGCCAAACAGAAGAACCATATGTTGAAAGTGGTATTCTCCTACCATGAAATTAAGAAACTTCCTGTGACTCAGTAGAATGACCACGTGGAAATAAGCTCCAGAGCAGCGAACCAGTCATTCTGAGACAGAGCATGGAGATTAACCGTGAGAGTGACCATTTGGAAGCTCACATATTTGATGAATTTGTTGAGTCCACAAAGGTCTAGGATGGGCCTCATCCCATCTTTGGATTTTGGTATCAGGAAATATCAGGAGTAGAAGTTGTGCCCCTGTTTTCTGTGGAACTTCCTCCACTGCTCCCAACATCCATAGAGAGCTGATCTGCTTGATGAGCAGTGTCTCTTGAGAGGGGTCCCTGAAGAGGGACAGGGAGGGGATGTGGAGAGGAATTGGTTGGCATAGCCCAATCTGACAATGTCAAGGACCCAGCTGTCAGAGGTGATCAAGACCCAGGCATTGTAAAATTGGGCCAGCCTGTCCCCAACAGAACGGAGGGATAATGAGGGTGGAAAAACTAAACTGGAATGGTGCTCTGGACCAAGGGTCAAAATGGAATCTTAGCAGGTGCCAAAGGAGGGCAAACAGATCGGCCAAGCCCCGAGTTTGAGTGCATCCTCTCGTGAGATATGTTGTTCTTCCTGGGATAGTCTCACTGTCTCGGGGGGAAGGGCTGTTTGAAAGGATGCTGTGGCCTATACTGCTGTTGTAGCTGTGCCCTGTAGTGGCATCTCTCTGGGGCTGGAATGTACACCTCCAAGGACCTTATGGTATCTCTGAAATCCTTAAAGGAATGTAGGTTTCATCATTCTTATCTGAAGACCAGGTCTGGCCAGTCTTCAATAGCTTGCTAGACACTCAAAGCAATCCCAGAGTTTTGGAGCTAGGAAGCCCTCTTCATAGTAACTGCAGAGGCCATCAACCTGGCTGAGGTATCCACAACATCAAGAGCGGACTGCTGCTACTAATTTCCACCAACCAGCTCTCAGCGACAAATGTCCAAAACTCCTCATGAGAGGCCTCAGGCAACTGGTCCAAAACTTGAATTGAGAAAGTCATATTCAGACAGCAAAGCCTGCTGATTTGCAATCCTCATCTGTAACGATGATGAAGTATATATCTTTCTGCCCAAAAGGTCCAATGACCCGGCGTCTCTGTCCTTCGGGGTGGACTTGAACCTGCCCTGCCAGACTCCATTATTCACTACCGTGACCACAAGGGAATATGGGGCTGGGTGGGAATAGAATCCTTCATTTCCCTGTACAGGCACAAAATAGCATTTCTGCAAGTAATTAGCCACCGGCAGTACCAAGGCAAGCGTACTGCAAAAGGCTCTTGCAGGTTCAAGAAGGCATCATTAATTGGGAGGATCACCCTCCCAGGGACAAAAGGCTGGAGAATGTCCATGAGTTTATGGGTATTCTCCTGGAGAAACTCCACTTGGATACTCAGGGATGAGGCCACCCCGTGTAAAAGGTTCTGATATGCCCTAAAAGCCTCTGGGACAGAAGGGGAGAATGAACCAGGCTTCACTGCATTGTCCAGGGATGAGGCCAAGGCCTTTGGCTTATCCATAGTTGGGTCTTGTTCCTGGGATAACATATCTGGATGGGGAAACTCCAGAGGCTCAACAGGAAGGGGAACTGTGGGTGTCTGGGCCTGTGGCTGATTCACAGCGTTGGGTGGGTGGGTGATCTCATCTTTGACTGGGATGATAAACAAGACCTCCAGGAGAAAGGAGCTTCCCACTGAGTCCAAGGGAGCCCCTGGTACTGGTAATGCATTGGTGGCCAGTAGGTGCCAGGTCAGGAGCCTCCATCACTGCCTTGGAGTGCATGTCAACCCTGGTAGCCATACTGGTCAACTGGTGGCCTTCAGACCTCCTTAAGCAAAGTGGAGCAGGAGGATGACGATCCTGACTTTGAAGCAGAGGAGCCTTGGGATCTCGAGGACATGGGTGGAGCAATCCCAGACGGATCCAAAAGGCAATCTGACTCATTCATTGCTCAGAATGAGGTCAGAATCGGCGCTCCCAGTAAAGCCAGTACTGCTTTACCGAATATGTCGGTGCCACAGGCAAAGTCATTCCCAGTGCAAATAGCAATACCGGAATGACTGAATGCTTCAGCAGCAAGGGTGGTAACAACTGCCATGGAAGCATCTGTGGCGTTGATTGCATTGAGACCGAGAAGAGTCTCAGTACTGAGGTACTCCTTACAAACTCTGGTGCCGTTTCCATCCCAACCAGTGGGAGTAGTGTATCTGAGTGTGGTGTTGAGGGACTTGAGGGTTCGGCAGCATGCTCCATCTGTCCATCAAAGACAACAGTTTTGCAAAGTTTTGCATCAGCAGCAAGGATGGGAACAAAAGGCAGAGGAGATCCTCCACAGTCTGGTATGCTGACATCACAGATATAGTTGGTACTCGCATCGTTGCCATCAGTACCGGACTCAATGGATGCCTGGAGGCCAGAACCAGAGTCGATGATTCAGGGTTTCTGCCCTTCCTACTTTGTACTGAGGGAGGGTCAGAGGTATTGACACCATCTCGCATGCTGGAGCCAGTGCCAGTCTGTGCTTTCCTTATGATCTGTGGCCTGAGGAGGGCCTTGGCACCGGGCTGGGCCACATGGCCTGTTCAAGCACGTGTTATATGAGGCAAAGGTCTTGTGCTACCTGAGTCCTTTTTTTGAATGATCAACAGATTGTACAGCACACTTTAAGGTGGGCTTAGCCAAGGCAGAGCAAGCACCGCATATGGGATCACTGTCACCACTCCACACAAAGGCAGTGCTTGAACCCCGAGGAGGGCATCTTCGGGGAGCACTACCACTAACACTATTTTCTATAACATTCTTCTTCTTCTTTTAGTTTTTTTTAAACTAGGTAGCTAACTAGCTAACTGACTGACTAACTAACTAGCTAACTAGACTAAGAAGGGATGAAGGAGAGGTTGTGATACTACCACCATGCAGACTCCAGCCAATGGGAAGTGACAAGAAACTAAGGGCGGGGGGGCGCTGCCGCCTCATATAGCCAAGGGAGGGGCTACAGACACAGGCTGCAAGTGCTGCCCTTCTACAGGTACTGCTAGGCAAAAGTCTCCAGCTCCAGAACGTGGGGGTGCACACACCTACTTGAAACACACTTCTGCATCTACTTGAAGAACCTTGTAGACCTCTATCTAGTTGTGGATCTCAGTTGCTCAACAATTTGGACAGCTGCTCTTAAGCTAATCCTTTAGGTCTGATCCTGCATGCTGTCACACAAAATTCTTATTAAGTCAATGTGAGTATGTGCATGGTGAGCTTGCAAGATGAGGCCCTTTACCTCTGTTGCTAGATGCTGGTCCATCATACAGATACAGTTTCTTGTCACTTCCCATTGGCTGGAGTCTGCATGGTTGTAGTTTCACAACCTCTCATTCTCAGTACAGCATACTGTGCATAATGCCTCCAGTTTAATGGGGTTGTTGGTAATAGCTGCATGAAGTCTCATGGGGATACAATGGGCTCAAACATTTTTCAGAAACTGACCCTTCAATTGAAATGAACTGCTTGTATGGTGAACCTAATTACTCTTCTTCAGACGCTATGTGTCATTCAGTCCCATTCTGGACTGAATTTGTGGCTCATTCATTTCTTATGCTGACTGTCAGTTTATGATACGGTATGTTTTAGTTTCATAACAGATTAATTTACTACCACCATCGGATACGGGCTAATGATTTTAATAGCTCCCCCTACAACATGCTGGTGCATTTGCTTTTCTTTATTAATACATTTATGTTTAAAATACCTCTTTTTCCTTCTCACTAAACCAGAAGAGAAATGGCAGAGTATATTATGGATTATAGAAATAAACAGTGATCTCAGCAAACTTTTCTACATCAAATGAAAGAAATGGGAACTAGTATGGTAGGGAGCTAGTAGATTCTGGCCTTAGTAATTAGAAGTATGTGAAATATTGCAGTATCACAATGCCAAACTACTCTGAGTTCAAAGGTTTTAGCATTTCACTAACAATTTTAAATGGATCCATTTTGTAGAAAATTTTACTAAGACATGCAAATCTTACAAGAAAAAATGGGCCCATATTACAGTGAGAATGATCCAACTTTCAAGCAAAACAGCGCCCATTTCCAAGTTAACAAAAAAAAAAAAGAAAAAAAAATCAGCTCCTAACCTTTCCTGAGGTTCAGCTCATCTCCAAAGTAGGAAATTCTAATCAACCACAGATTTCCCACATTACCCAACTTATACTGCTTGTAGATAGAATCATAGAAATGTAGGATTGGAAGGGACCTCGAGAGGTCTTCTAGTCCAGCCCCTGCACTCAGGACAGGACTAAATATTATCTAGACCATCCTTGACAGGTGTTTGTCTAACCAGCTCTTAAAAATCTCCAATGACAGAGATACCACAACCTCCCTAGGTAATTTATTCCAGTGCTTAACTACTCTGACAGTTAGGAAGTTTTTTTCTAATGTCCAATCTAAACTGCCCTTGCTGCAATTTAAGTCCATTGCTTCTTGTCATATCCTCAGAGGTTAACAAGAACAATTTTTCTCCTTCTTCCTTGCAACAACCTTTTATGTACTTGAAAACTGTTATCATGTTCCTTCTCTACTTTCTCTTCTCCAAACTAAACAAACCATCTTCCCTCATAGACCTTTAATCATTTTTGTTGCTCTTCTCTGGACTTTCTCCAATTTGTCCACATCTTTCCTGAAATGGGGCACCCAGAACTGGACAAAATACTCCAGTTGAGACCTAATCAGCGTGGATTAAAGTGGAAGAATTACATTTTGTGTCTTGCTTACAACACTCCTGCTAATACATCACAGAATGATGTTTGCTTTTTTAGCAAGTCTTACACTGTTGACTCATTTTAGCTTGTGATCCACTATGATCCCTTTCTGCAGTACTGCTTCGTAGGCAGTCATTTACTATTTGGTATGTGTGCAACTGATTGTTCCTTCATAAGTGAAGTACTTTGCATTTGTCCTTGTTGAATTTCATCCTATTTACTTCAGACCATTTCTCCACTTTGTCCAGATCATTTCGAATTTTAATCCTATCCTTCAAAGCACTTGCAACTCCTCCCAGCCTGGTATCATTCACAAACTTTATAATCCCCAACTGTAACAGCTATTCCTCCTGTATGTGTTCCCCTTCTGATGGTACCCTTGACAGAAAGAGAAAGAAGGTGCTGAAAATCAGAAGATTTCAAGGGATGTAGAGTGGTTTTTCTAAGAAAAGTTTGCTTCCAAAATACCCAGAAATAAAACAAATGTGTGTATCTGGGAACTAACATACACAAGACCCGTGTAATTGTGTTGGGCTTGCCTACAAACACTCAGATGTGACCAAATGCCACTGTATGCACATCTATATGTAGTAACTAAGGCCCCAAAATAATGAGTTTTTACTATTCAAGAGTTGCCCAGGCATCAAGGCCTTTTACAAAAGATGGATTGGAGGAGGGCCAAGGGAATTAAAAACCCAGTGTCTAATGGCTAGATTCTTACATAGTCCGAGGAAACTCAGAGTTGCTAAAGCCTTTTGCAAGAGTGTACCTCTGGTGCAGCTAGAGACTTCCCCTTTTCCTCTCATCTGTGAATAACTAAATGAATTTAAAATCATATTAAATTAATATCAAACATTGATACTATATGATGTGCCAGATACAGTAGTAAAATAGGGCACTTGATGAATCTAATATAATTAATGTGTTATAAAAGGGAAATCAACTATAAGTGATACAACTTAGGGCAAAAAATATTGTAAACTTTAATGACAGTTTACCTCCTGGGCAATCCTGCTAGGAAAGAAAGGAATTGCGTTCATATTGATTTTTTTTTTTTTTTAGTTTAAGTGATTAAGTGAAGAAATAAGGCAAATGTTTGCAAGCAAGCATATTTATGTTACCAAGTTAGTGAAATACACTGTGCTGAAAGAGGCAGTAAATGAAAAGAACTAAAACCAAATAGTGTGCTTGTAAGGATACTTGACCACAAAGTGGATTAAGCAGTAATGTAACTGTCTGGCTAATAATGGACAGACTCAGGTCAGCTACACACCAAAGTCTTACTATTGTTCTTAAAACAGGGAGAAAAACCCCCAGAGATTTATACAGCTGTTCTGGCTTTCTGGAGAAGAACAGTTCTTGAAGTGATTTGCATGGTAAAACTTTAAACTGTATATTTCAGCAACTAGCAGAGTGTTGATGAAGAAACTGAAACTTGAGCAAGCATAAATGCAAAGATGGCCAAGGGATGCACTGCAAAGGGGCCCACAGAAAGCGACTTACAGAGGTAAATTGCTAACCAGAGCAAACTGGCTAGTGTTCAAGGTATGTCCCAACATGGTTGTACCAACATTTGTAGCCTAACTTGCCTTACACAAGCTGGCGTGACAAGATGTGTTGCACAAAGAGAATAGAAAATTCCAGTCCCAGTTGCAAGAACACAAAAGCTGATGTCTCCCTCCCTGATTGGATGGTGAAAGAGGACAACTCCCATTTTGGTTAGGCATTCTGAATCTTCAGAAGAAGTAAAAGTCACCATTTGATTGGTCCATGCCAGCACTTCCAAGAAAAGGAACAAAGTCAGACCACCTAGCAGAAACAAGATAAAAAGGCCTGTCTCCTTCAGCATGTTGCTTCCAAAAAGCCAAAAACACCTGGAATGAAGAAGACTGAGGTCCTGGGCTGGCCACCTGGGATTCCTCCTGGAAATATCATCAAGTACCTATCCTGGATAAGCATGTTCAACTGTTTCTATTTTCCAGCAATTTAGGTTCCCTGCTAGCACACCAGGAAAAGACTATAGTCATATCCATTCTTATCTCCACCTGTGTTCACAGTTTCAGTTCCTGCTGAGCTGAAAGCTGATGGCTGAGCAAAAATCTGGTGTTAAGTAACACACAGACTTTCTTTTGAGTGATGACCTAATTCAGTCAACTGACCACTTCCTGAAATGGAATACCTAATTAGTAAGAAAGGGTACATGCTTGATATGTGTTTTAAAGACTGTCACAGAGTTACAGTGTGTGTCTTTGTTTTGTAACAGGTTCCAACTCATAAAGCAGCTTTAAACCTGAACAAATTACTGTTGTTAACTAAGATTATAGAACACTGTTCAGGTATCTACCCTAGTCAATGGCTTCACACTGTCTTTCAGGTTCTAGATGTATGTAGACATAAAATGAGACCAAGGGTGCAAGCTTTTTGAACTGCATTCAGTCTATACAGTCTGTCATAAATGTAGGAGTTTATGTTAGGTAGTTAAGGGTGTTAATTGGATCCTGGGGCTAATAGCATTCATTCGGAAATACAGGTAACAAGTATTGATTACTACAGATCGAATGAGAAGGAGACCTTGGGGAATTGGCATATAACTGTAACTGACCAAATTGTCTTGTGATCTAGCTTTTCCTCTATTGTGTTAGCAACACCAGAGTGGATAACTGATTGGCATAAGAGAGGCCCTATTCTGAAGGATTCTTTGTTCAAATCTGAACAACGTCACCTTCCCTAGACATTAACTGAGTATAAGTGTTATTTTCTATTGTGGTTATGTGATTAGATTCTGAAAACCTGAATGGTTATGGTGACAAATTTTCCAGTTTGTGTTTGTCAAATCCTACTCCAATTCCATTTTTGCCTTCTTATATTCTATACTATTACCTGTTATGGTTAAGGATAGTTAATTAAATTTCATAAAACTAAATTCAACTCTTGAGTTCTTTTCTTTAGTTAAGCAATTGACATTTTAAAAACTCTAAGAAAGACGGTATGGGTAATCAGTTAACAGTTGCTTAACTAAGCTTGGCTTTATACCCTATCTTTCAAACACTTTATATATATCTATATATACAAACACAGACACGCTTTACCTATCAAATATCTGCTACAGATTACATTGATGTTCAAAAGTTTTCCTCTTCAAGAAACATACTTGTGGACCTTTGCATGAGGCAGAATACACTGCTAGCTGTTCTAGATTTTCTATATATATTACACCCACAGCCACCGTACCCTGAGGGCTCAAAGAAACCTGTCTCAATGTCAGCAACAGCAAACCGCACAATTAAATGCAGCAGGAGTTGTAATTAAAACTGCTTACAGTACATGGGGGGAATTTGTCAGCATGACGATAACGGACTCACAGAGCACTGTTTATCTGAGAATAGAAAGGGATGTGCCCCCAACCTATCTATTCCCCAGAGGACTTACACCCGGCAACTAGTAAAATACAGTAGAGTTCTCATAAGGAGCTGTGCTAGTGGAGAATGCTTGCAATAAGCTCATTGTCCAACCAGGACATCTCATGCTGGGAAAACTAAACTAGATTTGAACTTTGGCCAGTTTACATTTCAGCTTGAATTCTGCCTCTTTCTCTCGTTTTCCAGACTTTGTTGCTCCACATGTGTGCTGTGTTTGAAGCATGTTGACATTTTCTGCCTTGGTGCAGCTGGCACCCCAGATCAATTACAGTAAGCACAATTTGAAAACACTTGAAAGGAAAACCACAGGGCAGACAATTTGGTTGGATCTCAAGCCTGCTGGATTTTGGCTGACCCATTATGGCTTCATCCCAGTGGAGTTCCTCTGTTTTGCATCTCTTTGCTGAAAGCCATAGAGACTTTAAAACATTTTTGTGTACTAATCTGATTTTCCAGTGGCTATCACAACACTGATATGGTAATTTAAAACTTTATTAAGTAAGAGGTACTCTCTATTTCTCATTCTGAATGTGCCTTCTTTTTGTTCTTCTTTTTCAATCCAATCTATCTCTGAGCTCCATTTCCTTTGAAGTTCCTCCATAGACAAAGACTGGCAGAATGACAGTATTACAGACTGCTGGTTCTGACCATATCAGTGACCAGTAAAGCTTCTGGTGCTCAGTCTGATGACATCAGTACATTTTCTTATTTATTTTTATTACTATGGCACCTAAAGTCCCAGTCAGAAGCATCTTGCCACTGTGCTGTGTACACAGATTACAAAACATTCCCTGCTTTGAAGAGTTTACCAGGGAAAGCAAATGACCACTGCTAACTACAATACTGACCTATGACACCAATTTCTTCATAGGTCAGGACTAGCAGTATAGGCTGCCAGTGCTGCCTTTGCTACTGAGGCTTCATGTGATGATTATAAACATAGTACTAAATTCATCTGGACACTACCAAGGACCAGTGAGTTTAGGCTACTTACAGTTAGTAGTACTTTACTCCTCAAGTAGTATTTGCAGTGTGAGGTACTACTTAACATGAGTAAGGGTGGCAGATTCTGATTCTATACCAGTTGCAGTGAGTAGAAACTGCCATTGATTATCCAGTGAGAACAGGTTGCCCCTGCAGACTGTGCAAGGGCTGGTTCACACTGACTGCACAATTTGGCAGCAGTTGATGGGAGTCACGCAAGCTACGCGGAGTTACTCAAGCTACTCAGAGTAGTTTGCGTAACTTACGTCAACTGCTCAGCTTCCCTTCTGCATGCTGTTCACACTGTGCTGAGCTGACGGGAACAGCGTTCCCGTTGACTCAGCACTACGCTACTTGAGGGGGTGGACTACTCAGTCGACTTTCTGATCGATTGAGCGGGTCTCACTGACCGCTCAATCGATCCTGAAAGATTGATCTGGCGGCGGCGATTTTGCCACCGTCAGTGTAAATGTAGCCCAAGTGACTACAGATGGTTGTACTCCCTGCAAGTGTGCTTATCATGATTCTTAAGCAAATGAGCAGATTCAAGAAGTTAACCATCATTCCATGTTAGAGCCCTACCTCCTCCTCTGATATCCTGATATATTCTCATTAGATACCAGGGTTAACTAAAGTCATATGCCTGAAGCTTGATGTCAGTTCACCGTATTAATGAAGCCATTAAGAGTTTTATTCTGAAGAGTACTTTTTGGTTTTGATATCTGGTTGGCTACTAATCAGGTAAATCTAATGTGAGGAAGAATGAAAAAGATTCTCTTTCTCTTGTCACCTTCCCTCCCTCTACGCATTGGCTTTTTAGGCCAGTTTCCTCCATCCTTATTTAAATACTAATAAAAAGGGACAGTTTCACATTATGGAAATAGTCTCATATTTTGTGCATAGTCAACATTTTAACATATTCACATTCAACTGGCAGGCCAAAAGGAGAATTTGGATACAATTATTTTCATTTTAATCATAATTCATTCACAAGTATGTGTGTGTGTTTTCTGTCCCTTCAGTATTAATTTTTGTAATGATTTAAGGCACACACATAAGGAAAGATGAACCATTTTTCACTGTTCTGTGTTCCACTAGATTACGTTTATGTGTCAGGCAGAAGTGTCCATTATATTAAAAAATATAATGATATTCTCCATTAATATTCAACCCTTTGTCCTCAGTTCTCTCCAGCCCTGGCAGCAGTTTCCCCTGGCCACTGCACAAGATATCATTAGGTTATTTATCCTTGAGAAGTGCTTTCAATTGCTGTAGTGCCAATTGAGAAGTATAATATTGCTGCTCAGGATTGGGTTTTTTGCCCCCTATCATTAGATTAAAAAAAATAGGAGTGACTTTTAACTCATCTTCTTTCCTGCACCCTTTCAGAAGCTGTGAAAATAAGATAAAAACCCCACTGGCAGGTCCATCACTAAATTATAGTTTATTTATTATGAAATAACACGGTTTTCCCAAGGGAGCTATCTATTCAGCTTCTCCAGTCATCTTTACTAAAAGGGAGGAAGGATCTACTTTTCAGAAATAAATTCCTTTGTGCCAATAAATGCGTGTATTGGAGGTAAGAATTTTCTTTTATAGCGTGATATTTGGTAAGATCTGAGATACATATTGACCTGGGGTAAGTGTCTGATCCTTTGGGATTGGAAGAACCTCACATATGATGAAATGGGTTTTCAGTAACCACTCACTATATTAGATCAATTTGTCTGAATGGGAACCAAGGGCCGGAATGCCTAAAGGGGACTGTGTTTGGCTTCTTGTTAACCAGTGTGGTGCTACAGAAGTTCTTTGTGACTAGTTTGGTGAATCTAATTATAGAGTAAACCACCAGTTTTGGGACATTGTCTGCCCTGTTTCTTGCAGTCTGCCCTCAGTGTGCTCCATACCAGTCACCCCCCATCCCTTCTCCTCCACTGTATCCCCCATTTTCCCCTTCTTTCCTTATCTGGCCCTACCCCGCACTGCTCCCACCTACAGAATTCGTAAAAAAAAGACCTATGGCACCAAGTTTCAGAGCCCAGCTCAATTGACTCAGGCTTGTGGAGCTTGCACTGCAGAGCTAAAAATAGCAAGGAAGATGTTTGTCTTTGGGCTGGAGCCCTCACTTTGACACCCAGCAAGGCAGAAGGATCTCAGGAATGGTTACACTGCTATTTTTAGCCCCATAGCTCAAGCCCCATAAGCCCAAATCAGTTATCCCAGGCTCTTATATTTGATGCTGTGGTGTGTGGTTTTTGTTTTGTTTTAGTTCTGGTTTTTTTGATGTGTAGATGTATCCTGTGTTTCTTCTCCTCTGTCATTACTAGATTTTGAATCCTATTATTCTCAGTATCCCAAGAACATTTCTGAGTGGAAGGGATCATAGAAGATCCTTGGCTCCATTACTCCCACCTTCATCTCCCCTGCTCTCTCGTGTTCATCTCTTTTCATCATTTTAGCTAAATCCCTCTTCTCATGTCCAAAACAAATTTTCTCTTCAGAAGTGTCTAGGCTATAGAGTCACTTTTACTGACCTGCTTAATATTTAATTATTCAATTATTTAATTAAAGTGGAAAAACTACAACAGAAGAGCTTGAGGGACCCCCCCAGATGATTCCATAGCTTAGTGGTTAGATCAATGGCCTGTGAGGTAGTACATCTCTGTTCAAATCCCTTCTCCCCCTCAGGAGAATGGGGCAGTTGAACCAGAGTATCCCAGACTCCAGGTGAGTATTCTAACCACTAGGCCAAAGATTATAAGGGAAGTGACGTGCCCCCTTCCCAGCTGTTTTGGGTGCATCAAATCTTGTATTTGATGACTCTACAGTTCCCAAATGTGTTTGAATTTTAAGCCACAATTCAAAATGAGGGGCACAATTTTCTCCCAGACAAATGGACTCTTGAAGTATTCTTTGGATATTTTATTTTGATCATTTACTTTGCAGGATGATGAGGAAGAGGGGGAAGATAGTTTTGAGGCTAAAGTGCTAATCTAAAGGCAGGCAATCTGAATTTTGTTCCCAGTTATGCCCTGGACTACTACTACTTCTTCCTTATGCCGCTTTTCCTGGTGAGGGTTACAGCGACAGCATGGAGAGTAAGGAGGACCAGATCTCCCTTTCTTCCACAACAGGTTCCAGCTCCTCCTGGGGGATTCCCAGGCATTCCCAGACCAGATGGGAGATAAAATCCCTCCAGCGTGTCCTAGGTCAGCCTCGGGACCTTCTTCCAGTGGGACGTGCTCAGTATAATTCCAAAGGAAGCCTACCAGGGGGGCATCCTTATCAGGTGCCCAAACCACCTCAGCTGACTCCTCTGGGTCTGGAGGAGTAGCGGCTCTACTCCCAGGCTCTCCTGAATTGCCAAGCCCCCCACTCTATCTCAGAGAGTCAGTCCAGACATCCTGGGGAGAAACCTCATTTCTGCCGCTTGTACCTGCGATCTCATCCTTTCAGTCATTATCCAAATTTCATAGCCATAGGTGAGGATGGGGATGTAGACTGGCCTGTAAAACGAGAGCTTCATCTGAAAACTTAGCTCCTGCTTCACCACCACAGATCGGTACAGTGTCTGCATCACTGCCGCCACCGCACTAATCCGTCAGTCAGTCTCATTCTCTCGCTTACCATCATTAAACTCTTCTATTAAGGGCAGCTACTCCTCCTGCAGCTGGAGAGAACACTCCACTTTATTCCGGGAAATATCCATTGATCTCCCATTTGGAGGTGCTGTTTCTCATCCCAGCCTCTTCACACACGGCAGCAAAGAGTTCGAGTGTGTCGGAGATCACAGGGGCCTTGAGGGGCCCAATTCGGTAGGTGGACTCTGAGCATGCCTATCATATTGGGCCCACACTTGCAACTTGGGCAGCCAAATGCCAATCTTCCCCAGTGTGAGAGTCTGGGGCTTAGGCAGGAGTTAGGCATCCAGATGTCTACAGTGAGACAGCAGTGCGCACACTTAGGTAGGAGACAGGTGCCCAGGCACCTAGAGAGAGATAGCTGCTTGCATACCCAGAGGCAAAACCTCAGGCGCTGAGTTTAGCTGCCTACAAAGTTGGGCATCAGCCATGCTGGACTTTTGTGGATCGCTGTTGTTGTTTGGTGCCTACAAACAGGAGTTAGGCACCGAAGTACCTTATGGGTCACATCGTTAGAGTCTTCCTCAATAGTTTAGGCTTAATCATTCTTTTGCAATAATAGTAATTGGTGCTATTTAATCCAATCTATCATTAATGACATGAATCATCTGGGAATTTTACAATCATCAAACACTGCCTTAATATTTATTTACTCAGTGGGAATAAACTTTCCCCCACTCCTTGACTTCATTAAGATGCTAACTGACGAGGATGCTAAGTGAACTGGAATTATTTGTGGCAGTCTTGTGAGCTCTGGAACCAATTTTTACAAGTCAGAGTACTACATTTGCTTGCTTTCATATAATCTGTGAATTAAAAATATTAATGAGAAATTAAATTTGATGAGCAAATACGTTTAAATGTGTACAATACGTGTACATGGATTCAAATAGCAGTTGCTGAGTCATTCACTCTTTGACTACCCACTTGACCTTCTTATGTGACTTGGTCAATGCAGCTGTAAAATCACGTGAGTGCTGGTCTTAACCAATAATAACAAAATAAATAATATTTTGCCTTTCTATAACACATTCCATCAGGCTGTGTTTGTGAAGTGCTTTACAAACTTGAATACATGTAATCTCACCTTCCCCCCTCTGCGTTACAGATGGGCAAACTGAAGGAGAGGGATGTCATATAATTTGTGTAATACCATAGAGAAAGTCCAGGGCAGCAATGGACCAGCTCTTTGCTCTCTTACAGACACTTGATGTGTCATGGGAGTTTGCTAACCCACTCTACCTTTGTTTTGTAGACCTGGAGAAGGCTTATGACCACGTTCCCTGAGATGTCCTATAGGAAGTGCTGTGAGAGTATGAGGTGCCAGTGCTACTGCTGCATGTTATCTGGCTCCTCTATTCCCAGAGTGACAGTTTTGTCCGCATTCTTGGCATTGAGTTCATTCAAGGTGGGCTTTGGACTCAACCAAGGGTGCATCCTATCACCTCTTCTATTTGTGATCTTAATGGACAGGATATCAAGACGCAGTTGAGTGGGGGAATATATCTGGTATGGGGACTTGGAGGTGGCATCTAGACTTTGTGAGACAGAAGGGCTAAGGGGCAGCTGGAGAGTGAAAGAAGGGAGATATATAAGCTCTAGAATGATCTGAGCCTTGTTCCCAGTGAATTGAGGGGAGGTCAATTAGGAGCAGCTGAGGCCAATTAAGGCCTACCAGGGGCCTGATAAAAACCCCTTCTCCAGCCAGGCAGCTGGTGAGGGGAAGGAGAGATGGTGAGAGAGTTGGGGACTGATGAGAAATAGCAGAGAACCAGATAAATGAGAATGCTGGGAGGGAGGCTTACCTGCTGAATCCCAGAAGCTGAAAGGATAGGGGAAGAAAGTAGCCCAGGGGAAAGTAGCAGCTGGAAGCACAAATGGCAGTACATAGCAGCTACTATTAGGGCCCCTGGGCTGGGACCCAGAGAAGTGGGTGGGCCCAAGGCTGGCCAATGCTTGGAAATAGGGGTCACAGGGGGCACCCTGACCCTCCATGAAAAAGAAAAGTGCAGGACCCAGAGTAGGCAAGCTGGTGATTTGTCATATATGGTGTCAGGGGAGGGATCTCCACACAGTGGACTTAAACCAGGAAGAGCCAAAACCATCCCATTCCCAAGATAGACAATGTGGTCAAGGCCCTTGTGCAAGCCATGGCAGCCCACCAGGAGGCTACCCGGTTCCAGACAGCTGCCCAACAGGAGGCAGTATGACTCCAGCAGGAGATCAATCGCCTACTGATGAGCCAGGCCACCCAGAACCGGGCCATACTACAGGAGGTGCTAACCCAGTTGAAGGTCCTGACTGAACAAAGCCACAGCTGTGATGAGACTCGGTCTGTATGGGCCAGCAACTGCCTGCAGAAAATGATGCAGGAGGATGATGTGGAGGAGCACCTTCAGGCCTTTGAAAGGACAGTCCTATGGGAGGCCTGGCCCCAAGATCAGTGGGCCAGTATCCTTGCCCTGTTCTTGTGTGGGGAGGCCCAGAAGACCTACTATGGTATGGCTGTGGACGCTGCAGCAGACTACCCCCTGCTGAAGGCAGAGATCCTGGCCAGATCTGGAGTAACAGCAGCAGTGCAAGCCCAGAAGTTTCATGAGTGGCGATATAGTGAGGACAAGGTGCTACGGTCGCAATTGTTTGACCTGATCCACCTAACCTGGAAGTGGTTACGCCCTGAGGTTCTTTCAGACTTAACCAGATCAGCTCTGCACATGAAAATTTCGGGCTAGACCAAGCCAACAACCCACTGTATGCAAATGTGAAGAATGATGTAGTAGAAGTAAATGGGGTACCCACAGAAGGGACGGCCAAAGGCCCAGGGCCATATTACGTGCTCAAACATAATCTGCTGTACAGGGTAGCACAAATATGGGGGGAAGAAGTGAGCAACTCTTGGTGCCATAGAAGCACACAAGGGCTGTGTTAGAGCTAGCCCACAGCCATCTATTTGGAAGACATCTAGGAGTAGAGAAGGCCATAGATAGAATTCTAAGGAGGTTTTTTTGGCCAGCGGTACAGGTGGAGGTCCAACGCTACTACACTTCCTGCCCAGAGTGTCAGTTACATAGTCCCCAACCTCACTTAAGAGACCCCTTAGTGCCTCTACGTGTTATTGAGGTCCCTTTCGAAAGAATAGCAATGGACCTGATAGGTCCGCTAGAAAGGTCGTCATGGGGCCATCGAAACATACTTGTTATCCTTGACTATGCCAAAAGGTACACAGAAGCCATTCCTCTAAGAAGCCCCCCATCCAAGGCAATAGCAAAGGAACTACTTCAAATTTTTGCTACGGTGGGCATTCCAAAGGAGATCCTAACAGACCAAGGAACTCCCTTTATGTCGAAACTAATGAAGGACCTATGTATCCTACTTCATGTCCAAACCCTAAGGACCTTGGTCTACCACCCTCAAACAGATGGCCTAGTTGAGCAATTCAATCGCAACCTCAAAGTTATGATCCGGAAGGTGATGGCACAGGATGGGATACCCTCCTACCATACCTGATGTTTGCGATACGAGAGGTCCCCCAGGTGTCCACAGGATTCTCCCTCTTTGAGTTACTATACAGATGACATCCTCACAGAATATTAGATATCATCAAGGAGGAGTGGGAGGAACAACCCAACCCAGGAAAGAACATTATTGAACATGTGATGCAGATGCGAAAGCAAATAGCCCGAGTGACTCCCATAGTGTGAGAGCATCTGGAAAAAGCACAAGAGGCTCAGCGGACCTATTACAACCACCGGGCAAAAGCTCAGAGCTTTCAGCCAGGAGAACGAGTAATGGTGCTGGTGCCAACAACAGAGAGCATGCTCGTGGCCAGCTGGCAGGGTCCATATGAGATAGTGGAAGCTGTTGTGGAGGTTGATTATATAGTGAAACAGCTAGATCACCAAAAGCCGGAACAAATCTATCATATGAATTTGTTGAAACCCTGACAAGATTGGGAGAGTATCTGGTTACCCAGGAAGCACCCTCCCAGGCAGATACCCCACAGGATATCTCCTAAATTAATGTGAGGATATCCCTAAATTAATGCCAGTACAGTGTGAAGAGGTCATCGATATGATCCAGCAGAACCAAGACATGTTTTTCACACAGTCAGGACGTACTTCAGCAGTCCAGCACCAAATCATCACCAACCTTGGAGTGTGAGTGACGATAAAACCCTACTGAATACCAGAAGCCAATCTGGAAGAAATTAGGTTGGAAGTAAAAAGGATGCTGGAACTTGGGGTTATCGAAGAATCCCACAGCCAGTGTCCCAATGTCCTAGTTACCAAGCCTAATGGCACTCTGAGGTTTTGTAAAGACTTCCAGAAATTAAATGAAATATCCAAATTTGATGCCTACCCGATACCGTGCATCAATGAACTAGTTGATTAGTTAGGCAAGGCCTGATATTTAACTACCCTGGACTTGACCAAAGGCTACTAGCAAATTCCATCAGCCAAAGATGTGACGGAGAAGACCACCTTCTCTACACCCAATGGCCTCTTTCAATACACCATCCTCCCTTTCAGACTACATGGGGCCCCGACAATGTTTCAACGACTAATGGACAAAGTACTAAGACCCCACGCCATGTATGCTGCTGCCTACTCAGATGACATAGTTGTCCATAGCCCTGATTGGGAGATGCACTTAGGGAAAGTAGAGGTGGTGTTAGATGCCCTCAGAAAGACTGGCTTCACTGCAAACCCTTCCAAGTGCACAATAGGGCTAGCCAAGGCCAGATACCTCGGGTACGTGGTAGGGAGAGGCTTGGTGAAACCCCAGTGGAATAAGGTAGAGGCAATACAGAACTGGCGCTGACCAGTGCACAAAAAGCAGGTCAGAGCATTCCTAAGAATAGTGGGGTATTATTGGAGATTTATTCCTCACTTTGCCACTAGAGCATGGCCATTGACGGACCTAATAAAAGCTTGGGGTCCAGATATAGTAAAGTGGACCGATATGGCGGAAGAAGCATTCAAAGATCTAAGGACTGCCCTTTGCAGCCATACAGTACTCATAGCCCCAGACTTCAGGAAAGTTTTCATCCTATAAACAGATATCTCGGCTAAGGGCCATCCTTTTGTAGACAGTGGGGGAGGAAGAGCATGCGATCCTGTATCTGAGCAGAAAACTCCTCCACAGAGGGCAAAGGTACGCTGTGGTCGAAAAGGAGTGTCTAGCAGTTAAATGGGCCATGGAGACTCTCTGTTAGTAGCTGCTGGGGCAGAAGTTCATCCTTGTGATGGACCATGCCCCACTTCAGTGGATGCACAGAAATAAAGAGAAGAAAGCTAGGGTGACCAGATGGTTTCTATCCCTGTAACCTTTCCATTTCTGAGTGCAGCATAGGGCCAGAAGCCAACATGGCAATGCTGATGTCCTATCGCAATAGCATTACCTCTCATCCCAAGTAGCCCTACCCCATGGTGTTGAGCGGGCAGGGGGGGGAGAGATATGTGGGAAGGGCTAAGGGGCAGCTGGAGAGTTATAGAAGGGAGATATATATGCTCTAGAATGATCCATTGGAACTATATGGGGTATGTCCCACTGGGAGGAAGCCCCGAGGCCGACCTAGGACATGCTAGAGTAATTATATCTCCCGACTGGTGTGGGAATGCCTGCGAATCCCCCAGGAGGAAGAAAGGGAGGTCTGGTCCTCCCTACTCCCCATGTTGTTGCCATGACCCTCACCAGGAAAAGTGGCATACAAAAAAAGAAGCAGCAGCCCAGGGCATAGCTGGGAATAAAACTCAGATTGTCTGACCTTATGTTAGCACTTTAGCCACAAGACTACCTTCCTCCTCTTCCACATCATTCTGCTAAGTAAATGATCAAAATAAAACATCCAAATAATATTTCAAGAGTCCATGTGGATGTGGGAAAATTGTGCCCCCCATTTGGAAATTGCAGCTTAAAATTCAAACACATTTGGGGACTGTCGAGTCATCAAATACAAGATTTTACACACACACACACACACACACACACACACACACACACACACACACACACACACACACACACACACACACACACACACACACACACACACACACACACTCTTCCATTTGTGTTTTGTTTTGTTTAAGAAACATGTTTAAGCATTGGATTCATCTCTCCTGGTTGGCAAGGAAACAGGCTTCCATCGTGCTGCCAAACCAATTCAGGCACCCACACAAGTTCTACTGCCTGGAAGAATAGATCTCCAGAAGAAGAAAATCTAATTTCCTATTGTCAATATTTGTGAAAAATGCCTCTTGTGATTTAGATTGGATGGAGCGGCATCGAGTATAACCTGGTTCTGACTTTAATGCTCCTGACAGTACTAGGAAATTTAATATTGGGGAAAAATAGAAGTAATGTGGATGTTATTATCTATTTAATTAAAAAAACAAGTTGTAGGTGATATCTTTTACTGTAACAAATAAAGAACACTTACCAAAATGTGTACCACGCACAGGTGTTTTTCAGTATAACAGTGACATGCTAATTTTACATAGAAAATCAGCGCCCATTCTTTTACAGATATCTGATTTAGATTATCAGAACTGATAAGCTTCCAACAATAATTTACATTACCACGTTAAATGCTTTATAAGAGGTCTGTCAAATTGTTCTTTTCCACTGCCTCACCTGGTTGAAAACTTCTGGAGCAGTGTTTTTCAACCTATGGTCTCCGGACCCCTGACTATATCTAAGATTTCCAAAGGGGTCTGCACCTCCATTTGAAATTTGTTAGGATCCACAAATAAAAAAGGTTGAAAACCATTGTTCTAGAGACATAAGTGTTTAGCAAGACTATGCACAAATTTCTAGTAACATCCTTTCTTTTCACACCTATTATATTTTATAACAGGATAGGAAGTTTGTCACTGTGAAAACAGAGACCTTTTCTAGTTCTTGTAAACCAATATTTTAAGCTTCTATTGCATCTTTTATCTGTAGATAGCTAATCAGTTTACAAGTGTTGATTAATTAAATCTTGCAACATCTCTGTGAAATATGTAGTACTATAATCGTCAGTTTACAAATGTGGAAAGCGAGGCACAAAGGGATTGAGAGTCTTGCTCGAAGCTACATAAGCAGATTGTGGCAAAGCCAGGAATAGCATCCACATCTCCTGGGTCTCACCCAGGAGCTTTTATCACAGGACCATCTTTTGTCCTGCCAAGAAGGCATACCTGTTCCCCACACCTTCCATTTTCCTGACCACTTCCACTTCTTCATTTACTAAAATTACCTGCTTTTATCTTTAGTGACAGAAACAGAGGGCAATGCACCCTCTCCCAAACTGCAACAACAGCATGTGACAAAGACATTCCACAGCTGTTCTCCAACTGAGGCTTTGCCACATTTGTTTTGACAATATTTTTGTGCTTAGAAAGAACATGTTTGACCATTGTTCAAAGGGGTGGAATAAAGCTCTCTTGAAACAATCAGCCTGTGCAGGAAACCAGCAGGGAAGAGGGACAGTGCCCTTGTTGTTTATGCTTAGGATTCTGAAGCAAGCATATCCCTGCTATTTCATCCTGCTAACCTTGACCCATTGTTTACTGGGACAGTTGAATGTAAGGAATTTAGCTGCCTCACCAGTGCATAACTAAACAGGAAAACCCCTATGGTGAGATATTATGGCAAACATTTTTCAATAAAACAAATCTTCAGGGAGTTGATCATACCTTTGAATTTATAGAATGACATTCATTCTAGGTTCTAGATAGTCTAGGTAACCTGTAAGTTTTAAAAACATGTAATGGTTTGAAAAATGTAGGTCACATGATGAGAGGAAGGGGTTTATTTGTCACGATGCTGGAGGCAACTGGGCCCATTAGAATCTCCTCTTGACAGTACAATACTGTCAAAGATAAAAATGAGGTGGGAGTGAGATGTGGGGACATGGTGAACACAAATGAAAGTGGGCTGGGTTGACCATAGTCACAGAAATTAAACACCCTGGGGCAGGTGTGTTTACTGCTCCTTTCAGAATATGATGATTCTAATAGTAATGGTGGTATAATTAACATATGAGGGAGAGGCACAGCTACTGGTAAAATGTTGTGTGCGCATTTCAGGCGAGAAATAAATGTTATAGTTTTATTTTGGTTTGTCCTCTGATTTTTGAACACTGGATTTGGTCATTCTGTCATTTCCTTATTGTGGAACATTATGTTGGACTCTGCTGTATTGCCATCATGGGTCTATCCACAGCTAGCCTTGAAGCTGGCTGATATAGTCATGCACCACTCCCAAACTCGCAGATTCAGGCCATTTTATCCTTTGCAAAATGATTTATTTTCTACGAAAAATCACTTTCCTACCCCTTAAGGAAGCAACAAGACTGGCATTCTAAATGTATTTAGACAAGCAATCCCTAATGAAATATCTTCACTGGGGTAACGCCTGATCTGATACTTCTCTGAGCTTACTTTAAACTCTGTCAGCGAATAAATGGATAGCACACAGCTGTAAGAATGGTGTTTGGTATTGTGGGTGACATTAGATTCACACACCACAGCTACGGGTGACCCAGACCCATAAACCCACATTGGTTGAGGGTGGGGAAGTGATTGTGAATCTAATCTCATCCACAATACCAAACACTGCTCCTAGAGCTGTGTGCTATCCAATTATTGGCTGTCAGAGTGTATGCTGCTTCTAAACTTAGCAAGAATCACTTTTCTTGAGACGAAGGTGTAGTGATTCTTGCTAAGTTTAGAAGTGTCACTTCAACTTCAGTGTTGTTGGGTTACCATTTCTGCCTAGGAATTACTGTGATAAAAAGAGCAGAGAGAGAATAAGTCTAGCGTAAAGGAGTGAGAAACGAAGTAAAGTATAGGCAGAGTAAGAAAACAAATACAGCAAGACTGAGAAAATTCTAATGAGAAAATAAAGACAGTGGCCAAAATGTTTATACTTAGCTTAATAAAGTTAGCTTAGAATCCCGAATTTTTAAAGCTGCTGAGTACTGATATCTTCTACTTGATGTCAGTGGGCCCTGTGAGTGTTCTACATAGGGATCTAGAGGGACCCCATCATGCAGTGGTGCTAATTCAGATAGCTGTTTGGTATGCGGGGAGAGGGAGGTGCAAATTCTGGTCCCTGCCCCACCCAAGCACAGACCCTATTCCAGTCCCAGCTCATTCTCCTCCCCAACCTCCACTCACAGGGACACCAGGTATCTGTTGGTTTGGGAGTCCCCCCGCCCCGCCCCGCCCCCGCCCCCCCCCCCCCCACACACACAGTGCAGACTACCTTGCATGCCACTGTACAGGAACAGGCTCCCCATGTGCCAAGTCACAATACCATTTGACCCAGCCACCCCTCTGTCAGACAGAGGAGTAGCTGGACCAAATTTGAGTGGCATTGTGAGAGATAACAATGCCACTCATTGAAATTTGGTCTAGCCACCCCTCCATCTGTATGGAGGAGGAGCTGGGTCAAATTTCAGTGGTATTGATTGCAACAATGCAGCCTGAGCAATGCTCCAGAGGCTTCCAGCAGCAGCCGTACTGATTTAGTACAGGACCACAGCTTAAAAGCAGTTGAACTATGCCCCCACCTCAGTAGCAACATGGCTTATGGAACTTTGAGCAAGCAAAAAACCTTGGGGAGGTTGTTACTCCTTGTAAGTGGTGCCCCTGCCATCAACATAGTATCTGAGTGCCTCAGCACCTCTGAAAATCAACCCACTTTTATTTAGATGATTGATCTGTATTTTAGGCGCCTAATTTTAGGCATCCAAGTTTGAAAAACACAAATAGCTAAATTCTGGGGTTGTTTTTCTATCCATAACACGGGCTTTCCTTAGCTAGAAAAACAACATAATCAATCAGGTTTAAATTATACAGGGGAAAGTAGGTTTGTGAATTTGAAATAGTTTTGTGAACCACTGAATAGTTCACAGTCTGCAAATCCTCAAAGCCCCAGGAGCTTTGCCCATTGGTAGTCATCATGGTCTTAATTAACAGAAATGGATCCCTGTTAAAAACTTGAAATTTCAGCCTTTATTCCCTTCCTTTAAAAAAAAAAACCTTCTGAAAAACCAGGCTGTCCTCTTTATGTATTTGTGGAATGCTTTGTGGCTGATAATCGTCCATGATGGAGAGCACCCAGCACAGGGCTCTCTGCACCATTGAAGCCCCACAGCAGGGCTGCATGCAGAAGACTACAGGCAGAGGAGCTATGCTGTGCACACCCTTCATCCTGCAGAAAAGGTCTCCCACACAGGCCAAAAACAAGGTCACCATTAGAGTAGACCAAGGACACTGGACACTGCCTGTACTCCACCCTCACAGACCCCACAAGGGTAGAGTGAGCTTTGCATTGCATTGCATTCTCTCATACATAAAGACTTTAAGCTCTTTGAGGCAGGGATTTGTTTGGCTCAGTTTACCAACTGTAGGGCACCTTGTACGTTTACAGTGTTGTATTATTAAACAACACTAGCTTACCACCACCAAGGAGGGAAAACTCCAGTAGAGTTCATTGAAGCTTGTGAATGTGAAGCCACCTGAGTCTTCTCGAGGCAACAAGCAATGAAAGTTCCCCAAAGAATGGTCCAATTTGAATGAGAAAGTAATCACTGAAGCCCATTTTATTCATAGATAACTCTTATGTTCCACCACAGAGTGTGAACATGAGGCTTATGTGGTCAGTGAATGAAACGTGGATTTGTGGTGTATTTGTATATGTCCCAATAGGGGATGTTCTGACTGGAGAGTTTCCTATTGTGAAGTTCTTATCATTACCCTCTTGATTGCAAAGTGTAAGAGGAGACGACGGGACTGAGTACTAGCAAATGCTCAATATGAGTTGTTGAAGGGGTCAGCTCACCGTGGGCACCTCCTCAGGGCCCAGTGTGGTGCGGCAGTTCTCTCCCCTCTGGGGTCTGCTGCTGGCTGCTTCACCTCTACAGTAGCCTGCCTCTTCCTGTGACTCGGCCCTGCGGCCAGGTCACGTCCAAGTCTTTCCCTTTCCAGGGGAGTCCGTAAGCAAAAAACAAAAGAAATTAACACAAACAAACAGTTAATAAGAGAGAGAGCAATGCCTCCCTCTCAGAATGTATCAGACCCTCTCTTCCCTCAGGGAGACATCTTCAGGCAGTGGTCATCAGAGAAGCTCCTGCCTTCAGTCAGGAATTTCCTCAGGGGCGGAAAGTCTGTTCTCTTCCACAGTCTGCCCATAAGTGAGCTCTTTTGCTTCCCTTTTAAACTCCTCCTCCTGCCTGGGCATGTCTTGCAAGTGTGGCAGGGCAGTTGTCCAGTGTGGGATTTGTATACCACATCACATGAGTATCTTGGTGTCATTATCAGCAATAGGAGGGACATGATAGGTAAAATGCAAATAACATGGAAAAGAACCATGTTTTACTCTTAACTTTGAGGCACAGTTTTTGAACCTCTTGAGAGAATGTGCTAACATATTTCTGTCCCATTTAATAAAACTGATCTTGGAGAACTAATTTTTCTAGGTAAATAACAACTGACACATCAATTTTCTGTCAACAGCTGGAGCTTCAACAGTTTCAGTCCTTCATTCAAATGTGTGAATACTTTTTAAATTGCACATTTCTCATTTAGTGTACGTTGAAAGCATGTACCATCACTCACTCAATCTCAGAGCAGTTTGTTTGGCTATGCCATGGTTTGCATAAAGCAGCCCTGGAGAGGATCATCAAAGGAGCTAAAAGGAGACACTGGAACACACTCAGCTTGATTTGGAAAAAAAAGAAGCAAGAAAAAGAGAGTAAAAAAGAACAATTCTGCTTAGGAAATAAGGTACATAGAAGCTTACTTTTGGTGAGCTGATTTAGAACTTTTCTGATTTTTCTTCAGAGTTTAAAGATTTACTGATTGATTTTTTTATAAGTATCATGTAGCCTCAAGAATAGTAAAAGCATAAAAAGTGTCTCCTTTTTTCACCCCCTTCCTCTCCTCCAATTTGGAGGAAACTTTAAATATAGCAGCGGATTTAATGAGCGTCTTAAAAAAAGGTTGCCTTGTTTAACTAGTTATCTTTATAAGTGTTTCTTTTCCTCTCACTGACAACTGAGTCATATTGGTGGTGATAAACTGGGATGTCACTTACTTAACCAATCTAAGATTTTAAATTTATAATCCTGAAGGAGCCATACCTGCTTTTCTTGGGTCCAGAAGAAGCATGATTTATGTGGATTCCAAGCATCCAGTACCCTAAAATGATAGTCAGTAATAACTGATGAGAAAGCATAGTCTCATGGTTGAAGCTAGAGCTGGTCAAAAAATTTTCAGCTGAATGTTTTTCCAACGGAAAATGCCAATACGTTGAAATCAGCACATTATAAAGGAACATGTCAATTACACCAAACTTCCATTTGGAAAAAAAATGGAAAAAAGCAATCAAAATTGGAATGAAATATTTTGACTTTTTGTTTCAAAATTACTTTCTGTTTTGAAATTTATTTGATATCATAAATTATAATATAAAAAGTCAAAATCAATGCAAACAGTTCCATTTTATCGAAAGTAAGAATTTTGACTGATCCAAAACAATATTTTTTCAAAATTTTGTTTTGCAAGAAATTCTTTGAAATTCTTTGGGTTTGTTCCAATTTAGAACAAAAACTTATTTAAAAATTGCAGAATTTCATGTGATACAGAAATTCCAGTTCCTGCACAGCTCTAGTTAAGCACTAAGGTAGGAGTCAGAGATCTGGGTTCTGTTCTGAATCTGCTATAAACTTCCTGTGTGACTAAGGCCAAGCCACCCTGTACCTCAATTTCTTTATCTCTTCAATGGGGATACTAATGCTTAACTAATTCACATAAGTGTTATGAAGTTTAAGATTAAGATTTTTAAAAGTAGTTAATGATTTCGGATATCTTAATTTTGGGGGGCCCAAACTGAGACACCTTAAAAGGAGTCCAATTTTCAGAGGGTGGGTTCTCAATACTTTCTGAAACCAGGCTCCTTAAAACATCTCTAGTTGGGCACCTAAAATCACCAGTCGCTTGTGAAAACCTTGACCAAATTTAATAACATTTATAAGTATATTGAGATCCTCAATCTGTAGGCACTCCATATGTTTAAAATATTATTATACTGAAGGGAAGCTATAACCAAGTTCTTCTATACCTCCCCTGTTGTAGAGGAAAACAGATATTTTATCTTTTGAAAAAGATATGAGAAATTCTGGAAGACAATCTTTCTGAAAATGTAACTCAGTTGTATGGAGGATCAGGTGGGTATGGGAGCCAGAAATTTTCCCCTTTCAAGATCCAGGGCTACTTTGATACTTAGCTGAGAGTATTAACCTAGTGTAACAGAAGTATACAAAGATCTAGGAAAAATCAGACTAAACCACCACTACTGAGTCAATAAAATGTGTGTATGAGTCCACTGACTGACAAGTATTGAGACACTTTCCTAGTAGCTGTCATTCAATTGAGTAAAACTTTTGCAATATTTTGTAGAACTGTTTGCAGAGCTAAAGGATCCTCTGCCTACATCACTAAATATGTCTTGTACATAACATGCCAAAATCATAAGACAAAAACCAAATAAAACTATACTGTCAGCAAAACATTGATTACCTTTTCCAAAAAGACGTGTTACCACTGGCACCACTGCTGCTAACTTTGAAGGATATGTTACTTGCTTCCCAAACTACAGGAAACAGAGAAAAAATAGATGGGGGGAACTCAATAATTCTGAATCAACTCTGTAGTATACACTGGCACTACAAGGCCAAACTCTTCAAAAGTGATGTCTGATTTTGAGTGCTTCCATTTTTAGTTGCTCAACTTGAGACACCTAGAGCCTGATTTACAAAGGAGCTAGCACCCCCATCTGCAATTGCGTTGATTCGGAGACTGGGGTGCTGAGTATTTCTGAAAGTGGGCTAGCCTGTAAGTTTCTCTGGAGACCAATAAGTGACAGTCAGTACAACTTGTTTCTATATTGTGCAACAACACATAGAAGGGAACAGCTGAGGAAAAAGCCTACATTACTAAGAAGTGATTTTCAGCCTTATTATAAGTAAAGTAGATTGCAAAAAACCCAGAAAACCCATTCACTTAAAATTACAGGAAACATTTTGCTTATTTCCCTTTTCCTAACAAAACCTAGACAACTGCAAATGTCTCTCTCTCTCTTTTTTTAATAGACTGCACACTGTACACAAACACTCTCACAGACACCGAAGAGTAGCTTGTGCTGCAAGTCACATACTACATCTCATAGTTTCAAGGCCTCCACAGAGACCGCTTTTCATTTGCCAGCCAATCCTTAGTGATGACTTTGATATGCTCACCATGCAGTTCAAATTATTTCTAGACAGACATATAATCCTATCTAAACTGATTTTTTTTTAAAAAAAGAGTTCACTAGTGTCTAGTACATTAAATCATTTACTCATTAGAGAACACCTCTGGAACACCAAAACTAGCCACTAATGATCTCAGTTGGGGAAAAAATATACTAGAGTGGAATCTTTGACAGGTAAATTTTCAAGTATGCAGACATTTTCATGCAGTTGATAATGAAATGGATGCTGTTTTATTTATTCAATACAAACAGCAAATCTAAAGTAAGTGTAGCCCTGGGATTAATCAGTGGGCTTTTATCACTGGGGACACCCATTGGAATCCAGTCCTAACTAGAATGCCTACAAATCACTTTGATTAGATGCCTCTCTGAGACATATTTAATAAAAAAACATTGCTCTTAGTTTCGTTACTGGTGGATTATACAAAGTGAGGGTGGCTAAATGGGGGATCGCTAAGGCTTGGCATGAAAGACAAAAATGAGTGTGTTTGGGGAAAAATCAATGAATAAAGCAATCAGTTCCATTCTGAAAGGCAAAACTGGAAAGGAGAGAGTTAGAAAAATCATGAACCGTTGAGCTGCTTTAAATTCCTGGATAAATGTCTGGTACTTGTACAGCTCAGCTATGTGGGGGGAGATCTACAAGTTATTAGAGGTCCAGTTTTCCCACTAGTGAAATATAAAGAGTCAAATTAGAAATGAAACAGAAAAACTTTGGGACATTTACTCTGGATGTGGTCATTTTTGAATGATTTCATGATGCTGGCTTTGTCTTGTGGAAGAGAGACAGAAGACACTCAACCCAGACATTCCAGGGGCACTGATGCCAATATGTCAGACTCAAGCTTCAGCTACTTAAGGTTTGTCTTCACTTCATTGTTAGCTCAAGCTATAACTTGAGTTTTGTACCAACCCAACTACCATCCACACACAAAAATCTCGAACTCAAATGGTGCTTTAAACCCAAGCTAGTTGGCCCATCAGTGGATGGGAGGGGAGGGAAGGTTAAAACTTGTGTGCTGCTGATGCTCAAGCTCGTAATGTAGTGGGGATGCATCAGATACTAATCCAATCAATCTGTGCTGCTAATCAAATCACTCTCTGAAGCTTTTCTTTTGTTTTGCAGCGTGGTCACTCTCATTCTACTTTCTCTTAAAATAATCATAGGCTTCATTAGGCTAGCTTGAGTGCAATAACTTGAGCATGCTAACCAACTCAAACTAACTGTTGCAGTGAAGACAAGCCCTTGCCCATACTTGTTCTCAGGGTAAAGCTACACTTTGAGCTGGAGATGTAATTTCCAGATGGAGATGTAATTTTCAGCTTGGGTAGAGGTATGCACACGAGCTCTGATCAAGCTAATACATTCAAAATAGCAGTGTAGCTGTGGCGGCACAGGTGGATGGAGGGGCCAGCCACGCAAGTACATTTTTAGGGTCCCACCACAGCTACACATCTATTTTTAGCATGCTAACTCAATCAAAGCTAGCATGCATTTATCTACCTGAGCTAAAAATTACTCCTCAGGTTTTTGTTTGGTTGTGGATTAGGTTAAATCTTGTTGTTTTGGGTTGGACATAACTACCGTCTTTCATAAGAATGTAAGAATAGCCATACTGAGTCAGACCAATGGTTCATCTAGCTCAGTATCCTATCCTGAACCAGATAGTTCAGAGGGAATGAACAAAACAGGTGCTATCGAGTGATCCATCCCCTGTCATCTAGTCCCAACTTCTAGTAATCAGAGGTTTAGGGACACCCAGAGCATGGGGTTGCATCTCTGACCATCTTGGCTAATAACCATTGATGGACCTATCCTCCATGAATTCATCTAATTATTTTTTAACCAGTTATACTTTTGGCCTTCTCCACATCCACTGGCAATGAGTTCCACAGGTTGATTGCATCGTGTGAAGAGGTACTTCCTAATGTTTGTTTTAAACCTGCTATTAATTTAATTGGGTGATCCCTGGTTCGTGTGTTATGTGAAAAGGTAAATAACACTTCCCTATTCACTTTCTCCATACCTTCATGATTTTTTTGACCTCTATCATATCTTCCCTTAGTTGTCTCTTTTCTAAGATGAAAAATCCCAGTCTTTTTAATATCTCCTCAGAAGGAAGCTGTGCCATACTGTAATTATTTTTTTTTGCCCTTCTCTGTACTTTTTCCAATTCTAATATACCTTTTTTGAGATGGGTGACCAGAACAGCATCCAGAATTCCAGGTGTGGGTGTAGCATGGATTTATATAGTTACATTATGATATTTTCTGTCTTATCTATCCCTTTCCCAATGGTTTCTACAATTCTTTAGGCTTTTTTGATTGCCACTGCACATTGAACAGATGTTTAGTGAGAACTATCCATGATGACTCCAAGATTTGTTTCTTGAGTGATAATAACTAAATTAGACCCCATCAGTAAGTATGTATAGTATGCTGTCTAATGTGCATTACTCTGCATTTATCAAGATTGAATTTCATATGCTGTTTTCTTGCCCAGTTACCCATTTTTGTGAAATCCCTTTGTAACACTTTGTAGTCAGCTTCTGACTTACCTATCTTAATAATTTTGTATTGTCTGCAAACTTTGCCACCTCACTGTTTATCCTTTTTTCTGGATCATTTATGAATATGTTGAACAGCACTGAGTCCCAATAAAGATCCTTGAGGGATCCTGTCATTTACATCTTTCCACTGTGATAAATGACTATTTATTATGATCCTTTGTTTCCTATCGTTTAACCAATTACTGATCCATGAGAGAACCTTCCCTCTTATCCTATGACTGTTTACTTTGCTTAAGACACTTTGGTGAGGGGCCTTGTCAAAGACTTTTTGAAAATCCAAGTACTCTATATCCACTGGATCACCCTTCTCTACATGTTTGTTGACACCCTCAAAGAATTCTAATGGTTTGGTGAGATATGATTTCCCTTTATAAAAGACGTGTTGACTCTTCCTCAACATGATATGTTCATCTGGGTTTCTGATAATGCTCTTCATTACTATAGTTTCAATCAACTTGCCTGGTACTGAAGTTAGACTTACTGACCTATAATTACCAGGATTGCCTCTTTTTAAACTTTTTAAAAAATGGGCATTCCTTTAGTTATCCTCCAGTCATCTTGTATATAGTTTGATTTAAGCGATAGGTCACATACCAGTTAGTAGTTCCACAGTTTCATATTTGAGTTCGTTCAAAACTCTTGTGTGAATACTATCTGGTCCTGGTGACTTATTATTGTTTAATTTATCTGTGTGTTCCAAAACCACCACTGGGACAATTCCTCACCTAAAAAGAATGGCTCAGATGTGAGAATCTCCCTCACATCTTCTGGCGTGACAAGCAATGCAAAGAATTCATTTAGCTTCTACGCACTGACCTTGTCTTCGTTGAGTGCTACTGTAGTACCTCGATCATCCAGTGCATGCATTCAGGATGAATGTAAAGAAGAAGAAGAGAAATTTGAACAAGGTGGGGGAAGGGTTTGTTGGGTATTTTTTTTACTATGTGTGTGTGTAAGTAGGTTTAAAAAAGAAGCAGAACACAACACAGAGACAGACACAGCCTAAACAAGCACTGTATATGTTCCTTCTGGGTCTGACACTGGCAAAAGAGGCTTAGGAGTGTAAATAATGAAATTATCTCCTTTTGTTTGGTTCCTCCTATGTTCATGAAAACAGGACTTTGTATATACCTTGTAAATAAACAATACTGCTTCAAAAACAAAATACCTATCATCTGTGTTTCCTTCTCACTGGAGCAACCTATAACACCCTGGATTTAGCTAACTGCTCACATCAAAAGAGGTAACAATATGCACACACGCAAACACATGTCGGTATATTATCTGTGTATATAAAAATGTTTTGGGATCCATCAAGATGAGAGCTGTTATATAAATGTAAATCATTCTCATTAATTTAGAAAATATTAGACTTGAATTTATCTTACATGCTACATGAACATGTTTTTTCTTCTCCTCTCACATTTTACATTTGATTCCTCTCGCCTCTTCTTGATGCCCGTATTCATAGCAGCTCCTCCTGTTCACTGAGCAGAAGGGAAACATATTTTTCTTTGAAGCCAGTGTGAACACTTGATGAATCATTCAGAAGGGATCACTGTAGCTCAGTCATCCTACAGTCCACACTAGCTCTAGGATCCTTGAATCCATTGTCAAAATGAGCACTAGTACGGTATGTTTCTGTAGCTGAGATCAGTATGACTTTGTGAAGAATATGGAGAAATATCCTATACTCTAATACCAGGCACAGTATAATAGGCTCTACTTAATATTCAATTGAAAGCTTTCAATAAGATTTCACTTTAAACTCAGGAGACTGCAGTACATTTACCTATTTATCTTTCTGGAGAGCCTGAGAATATTTTCCCTCATTGTACTACAAATGGAAAAAAATCCTCCAGCACTCTGACACATTCTTTTGGAGATTTTCAGTGCTTTAAATCAAAGCAGCAAAGCAAGAGTTTATTGAAGCAACCTACAGGGAAGTATCATCTCCAATATCCTGATTCTTTGCAACTGCTCATAAGGCCTGGGTGCAACCTGGCTATTATCAGTAACAAAGTAATCAAGTAGGGGTCTTTCTTTGTCCAAGTGGATTTTATATATGTATATTGTATATGTAGGACATATTCATAATATGAGCATTCCATACCTATATGTATACACACACGTTTTCTTTACAGATACATTGTGTTATATCACATACAAACTATGTTAAAAGAACGCAAAGATTACACTGTCAAGCACTCAAAAATTAGGAAATGACATATTTAAGGTTAATTTGCCCCCCTTGTGCTTATGCATTATGAGACCGTCTTTAATTTCACGATCAGAGTATTTTTTCCACAGGTCCCTGCCTTTATTCAGCACACAGGATGAAAGATGCTGAGAAATTTAATCAGGGTTATGTAGAGAAAGAGGGTGTTGGCCGTAGGACCCCTGCCTCCTTTTGTTGCACAAGTTGGAAGGTGTGTAGTGAATGAGGCAGGAAATTGCAGGAAAAGAAAGGATGGTCTCATACTTAAGGCAGCTGAATGCTGCCCTGAAGAAATGGATTCTACCCTGCCTCTGCTATAAAGTTCCTGTACAATGCTGAGATAGACACATAAAACCAAATTTTTCAAAGATGGTCATTAATTGTGTGTTCCTCATTTCCTAGCATATATCTTGAGAGATGTGGGACCATAGTTGCAGAAGTGCTGGGCATTCAGAGCTGCAACTGTTGTTCTAGTTAAATACTGGGACAGGATACCATAGTAGGTGTAGAATCCTAGTCATTGGAAGTTTTCAAGAACAGATTACCCAGGCCATTCCCAAAACGTGTTTAGGTATATTTAATCCTACCTTAATCACTGCAGAAGCTTGGGGGGGATGGACTATCTGACCTTCCAGCCCTACATTTCCATGATTGTATTAGACTTGTATTTGACTTATTGCTGCTCATTAGAAATTCATCAGGTGCGCAGACATTCCTAACTCCTGTAAACAAGTGACATTCCCTGAACATCTATGTCATAGAAAAGTATGGGCGGTGCCAATTACTCTGTGGTAATCATAAAACACCCCTGTAAATTATCACAATTAGAATATATGAGGAACTGCTGGAACATAGTTCAAGTCCTTCTGTTCAGAAATGCATACATAACTTCACATAATAAAATGCATAAATCACATAAACATATTTTACATTGAAAACCACCTCCACAGATGTACAACTAGAGCTATTTGGGAATTTTTTGATTAAACATTTTTTTAATATCAAAAAATGCCAATTCATTGAAACCAAAATGTTTTGTGGAAACAAACACAATGAATTTTTGTGCAAAGGCTTCTTAGGTCCAGGGCAGAATTTCTGAAGACAAAGAGAGAAATAAGAATAACCCCAGAATAACCAATAGTTCCATGATTAGGGCACTTGAGACCCAGGTTCATATTCCTGCGCCAAATCAGTATGCGTACATTGGTCTCAATCAGGCAGAGCTGGAGACTTGAACTTCTCTTTCCTACCTCCTAAATAAATGCTCCCCTAACCCTGGGGTATTGGCCTATGACAGGGTGCTCTATTTACCACTGGACAGCACCCACTCTTGGGGGTTTTGGGGATTAGCTCTGCAATGCAGACACCCTTTCCTGCAGTTTCAATCCATCTCTTGGTCTCGCTTGCTCAGTCTGCAGCCCTTCTCTCACTCCAGGCTCTGCTGCTTCCTCTGCATGAGTCAGCCCTCCAGTAAGGTCACTTAGCAATTTCCCTTCCAGGGGAAGTCTTTCAAAGTCTCTGTCCCCAAGCAATGTTAGGCAGCCATCACTCGTGCTGCCCTGACCCTGTCACTCCAGCAGTGGCTCCAGCAGTCTCCCGATTCACTGCCTTTAACACACCACTTTGCAGTGGTTAGTAGGGGAACCTAGCTCCACCCTATATGCTGGGTTCCAGTCCAGGGCCCTGTAGGGAACAGTTAAGGTCTGCCTCAGCATCACCTTACTGCTCTTGCCCCTGGACTCCTTCTTGTCATGCTTCTTCCTTCTCCCTTACCTCCAAGTATGGGACTGAAAGCTTCCTCCTTGCTGCCTTCCAAGATATTTCCAGCCTTCTGGATTTATAGGAACACCTCCTGTTCTCTCACAGATGAGCCTCCTTCTAATTAGCTTTCTCCAGCTTAAGTCTCCCCCCTTTTAATTGGCTGATTGGGTCCACTTGGCCTAATTCATTTCTTACAGGGCCAGTATGGAGAGTACACGCTATCACATGGCCATTTTGGGGTCTTGTCTCTTGGTCTACATTTCGTTCCACATCAGAACAAAAACAAATTCTTCGACATTTCTCACAAAATGGAATTCCAGACAGCCCTAACGATGACTTCCGTGATCCCATCTCCACAATGGGAGAATACCGGGAAATGATGACTAGCAGTGACCTTGGCTATGTGGAAGACATCAGCTGCAGTCACTGTCTTTGTCTCCTCTACAGACAATGTCTTGGACCCTGCTATGGAGTATGGAGGCAGACATGGCTTATGTTGTTACCAGTCATGTGGAAATTAGCATTTTCTTTATTTCCTTTGCTGACAATGTCCTGTGCCATGCTGGTGGAAAGGAAGCCAGGTGTAAAAGGTCAGTGCCACTCCTGGTGAGCAGTGTGCCTTCAACAAATAGAAAAATGGCAGTGTGGTGCAGGGGACACCTCTCCTATACCCTCCAAACCACAGAAATCTCCAAAGAAAGGCAATATTGCAAAAATCCAAGTGCATATCATATCAAGGCCCGAACCCACCCCCACACAGCAGTGGGTGGCAAATTAACCTGGGGGTGTTCCCCACAAAAGCACAATACTCATCTTTTTCTCTCTCCAGATGGTGATTAGTGTCCACACAATCGGTCTCAGACCATGTGGCAGTATGCTCATAGGAAAGCCTCTGGTGAGATGTTGGTGATTTAGGCTAAGTGAAGTTGATCACTGCTGAAGAAGCTGACAGCTGAGAAAACAGCATGCAACTCAGCTCCATGTTCTGAGCAGTGTTGTCTGTACAGGTAAGTGGCTTCTAATAAACCTGATCTCTGAGCAGTGGACTGCAAAAAGTATAGTTGACAGGCCACCTAAGCAGTGAACTGTGGAATAGCAGTGGAAAGATTATTTGTACTACTGGGGCTGTTACACCAGACAATCCCATGCACAGTAGCACTGCACTGGTGGAAAGGAGTGTGGTCGAGGGCCACTGCGGGTTAGCATTGCTCCAAGTAAATCTAAATCCAAATGGCAACAAGATTATTGTTAAAAGTACTTTTTATGGGGATGTGTGGTATTGAAAGTCTAGTAGCTACTAGATATTTTTTGTTGGCATTGTTGTGGGAAGGGTTGCTCTGAAGGTGCAGGGGTTCATGATCGTTCTGATTCCCTCTAGGAATGAGTTGCTCTATCTCCTACAGACACAACTTTCACTTTTGAAATTGTCAGTTTCTTTAAGTGGAATGTAGTTGCCATGATGATGCAGCATGAAGAAATCCCTTAGGGAACCTAAGCTGATCCCTTTGAGGGCTCTTAAGATCAAGACATAAACATTGAATTTGACCCAGAATTCAATAGAGAGGTGGTGAAGAGAGTGGAGCACTGGGGTGATAGGCTTTCGGCCACCTGTGTGGCTGAGCAGCTGAGCTGCTATGTTTTGAATCAATTATAGCTTTTCTAAAGGTAAGAGGTTTAATTCCTAGGAACAAATCTGAATATGTAGATTACCCTGTCTAAATCTGAATCCAGCAGAGAAGAAATGCCATCTTCTTGCTGGCCATACTTGGAAAAAGGTGTTTTTCACAACAGCAAACACTATTCTATTTCCCACAACATAGAAAAACAGTATCCGGTAGCTAGGAGTAGTCATCACTAGTAGCTCTACATATATGTTACATAGGATTGAAAGAAAAGGAAGGGAAACTGTGGAGGTCCAGAGGTGCAGCCTCTGAATATGGAGGAGCAGACACGCCAAGTGACGCTGGACAATGCCAGATTGAACAATGCAATCTCTTTACCCATTAGGAGATTTAAGGTACAAAATGACCTCAAAAATAAAAACACTCAGTATAAAGAGAAAGTGTGACTCCAATTAAAAAAGACACAAACTGTCAAAGGAAAAAGTTTAATGGCCAACATTTCTGAATTTCCATATTCAGACACCTAAATAAGCAGTCAGTTTAGAGAAGCATTGAGCACCAACAGTCACTGCTGAGTGTGCTTGACACCCCTGGCAGTCAGGTCATTCTTAATCAGATGCCTAACTTTTAGACCAGTATAAATGTGTCTTTTGATTTAAGGGCTAGGGGCTAGCCTCTCATCAGCATCCATACTTTGTTTAGAAGCAGAGAGTGTGGGGTGCAACAGGTTGCGGCTCCTTGATCCTATGCTACCTAGCCCTGGCACAAATTACAGCTGCTGAGGAGAAGGTCCAGTTTATAACAATAGAAGAATGAGAGTAGCCACAGTGTGCTTTGTCATGTGTCCAGTCTGCCCTGGCACACCTTCTATCTCCCACAGACACACCTCCCTACGCCAAGAATAGGGGGAGTGGCTGGTGCAGGAGAGAGCTATTCCACCTCTTTGAGGTTTCCATCGGCAGACAGCTCCTTGCTGGCCTCTCTCAAGAAGTGCAAAATGGACTTAGGAGACTGGAGAATCTGGCCCAACAAATTTATAAGGCAAGAGTATTTTACCATTTTAGAAATATTTTATGCCTACAATACAGTTTAAGCAAGATACATAGAAATATAAAAAATTAAGCCATACTTATTCTTTCTGCAGCTGCAGTTTATATTATCTAAGAACACAAGCATTTCAGCAGACTAAGCCCAACTTAATTGCTCTCCAAAATCCTTTGATATGGATTCAAGTTGACTGGTGACTCTCCATTGTATATGTGCCTCACTGTGCAATGTATTAATTTCAGTGTGTGATGTGTATATACTACGTTTAACAGAGGCTGTATGCACTTCAGTATGTAATAACATTTATTTAAGTATGTGATATATGCTTTTCTGAATAGAAGAGTATGAATTAGGTCCCTACTTACCCCTTATGAAGTCAACCACAGTACAGAATTGGATTGTTTGTCACTTCATTAAGTGACAAGTGTCTGCCATATGAGCAGTTGGGGAATTATGTAGCTCAAATGTCTTCAGTTAAAACACTGACTCCAGTCTCCATATTTTTACTAGATCAAAGCTTACAACCCTTATTCAGGAAAAACTCCAAATTAATTTCAACAAAGATTTTGTTTCCTTAGTATTTCGTGGCCCAGATCATTCCCTCAAGCAGTAAAACCTGCAGGAGTCAGCTTTAGGGGAGGAAATGTCAGTGAGAATCTCCTTGTGAAGTTCCTGTCTCGCCATTCTGTTATGGGCACAGTTTAGGATGTGGAAGTTGCCCCCAAACATGGAGAAATCCTCAGGCCAGAGCATCCACGTAAGCTGTGATATCTGGTGGTGACAATGGCTCCTGGTACTCACAGGAGACTTCTATGGAAAAATAAACACAGACTGAGGCTGTACCATTTTCCTCAAGGATTCTCTGCATGGCTGGAGGAGATATAGAGAGAAATGAGGTATATCCTTCCTGACCTTATCCCTGGTCCTCCCCTTCCTGTCCCCAGATTATCCAGTCTCAATGCATTCCCATGTGCAGGCTCCAAAACAACAAAGCTTCTTCTACAGGGTATAGAAAAGGGAGGAGTAGGGAGAAAACTCCCCTGATCCCAACATCCATGTATGAGAGGGAGATCTCTGTGCAGAGGGTCCTTACTGTACATGGAGCGGGGGAAAACAATGTTCTTGGCCCATACTTTTATTTTTGTAGGCCTAAAGCTTTTACTTAGGGAAATCTCCCGCTTGATTCCAAGTGGATTATTTCCTAAAGGCAGTGGGATTTGACCCATACTTAATATTTTAAAGAGTTTTTAGTCATTTTAGACATTTTTATTGTACTTATTAGTTTTAAATGTTTGGGGACTTTAAATCAGTCTCAAATATATTTACAAAAGGAAAAGAAAGCAATAAACACACCTGTACAAATTAAAATTAATTCCATCTTGGAGGGTTAGTGGCAACAGAAACCAAAAAATTATGTCATAGCTCCCTTTAGCTCATCAATTATTCTTTGTAAAATATACTGTTTCTGAAAATTCCACCATATACTAGTAGTCAACATAAAGCTCTGTCTTAGTATTGATTTGATTTCATGTTGTCATCTTAGTATTGAATATGATATATTGATACGAGTCTAACTTGCTTGGAATATAGAATGTAAATAGACAATGTTTCTACCTTTATCTTCTAAAAACAAAATATGCAACACTGTAATATAAATGAGTGATATATCACTGGTGTTGGTCAACATACAAGAATTGGGTCACTTTATAGAGCACCACCTATGTGGACTCAATTAAGCAGGTATTAGAGTGATATTATTGGTATATTTATTCCTGTATAGAAAGAGGAATAAGGTACCAGAATAAGTCACCTTTTAACTGTGTCCACACTAGGGTTTTTACCAATATAACTATTTCATTTTTTTTAAGTCACTGACCAAATTAGGGCTATCAATTATTCATAACTAATGCAAAAAATGCATTTAAAAAACCCCCCAAGTGCTAATCACACACCAGGGCTCTGTGCTCAAGGGGACACTGCTGCATGCCTGAGGGGCAGGTGCCCCTCCTCTCAACACCCTGCACCACTGCTCTCGTGTCCTTCTCTCCCCTTCCATGGAGCTGCCCCTGGCCAAGCTCCTCCGGACCAGGAGCCTGCCTCCTGTCTGAAGTGCAGGTGGGTGGGGTGGCTGATGTCAGGGTATCCCCTGCCCATGTACCCAGTCACTATTGAGCTGGGGTTGGGTAATAAGGGGAACCTGTCTGCTGCTGGCTCAAGAGTGAGTGCTGCCCACAGCAGCTGCTGCTGGCTGAAAAAGCATTCAGGCTCCTGAGTGCTCTGCTTAAAGAGCCAGCACTCCCCCAACACACACACATCTTCCCCCCACCCACCAAAAATAAAATAAACAGTATTCTATTACTGTTGAGCAGTGTAATTAAAACTGAAATTAATTGTGACTTTTAAAAAAATATTTTAATCATTTCACAGGCCCATACCACATTACATGACCTATAGGTAGACCAGGCCTTTATCAACCAAGAACCAGCCACAAGAGAGGATAAAACAGCATTTATCACTTTATTTGCGAAAGCGATGTTGTTTTGTGCTGTACAATCAAAAGGCACAAAGAGAAACAGATTTGGGATGTTTCACTACAGCACTAATTGGAAGGGGCATGTGTGTGAATGAGGGTGGAGGGGAATGGAGGTAGGGGGGACAGTAATTTTCTTTCCTCTTCTTGCATCTGCATAAAAATACATGTACTTTCAAATTACATGTTTTTGTTGGTATTTCAGGTTGTAGCTATATATTTATAAGGGTTCCCTTGACTGCCATCTTTATGTCAATATAATGCATTCTTGCTCACTGTATGGACAATTCTAAGAACTAGTCATCTGGAGTTCACGGTGCTTGGTATCCACAAACAGCTGAAGAGAGCACTTTATAAATTCCAGAAACTAATGGGCGGGGAACTCTTAAAACTGTAAACCCTTCTGCCAGTTGGAGTCGGCAGCAACAAGGACCAGATTCAATATCTAGGGGTTCTTTTAAACAATACAACACAGAATCGGCTCAAGCCCCCACCCAATCATCTGGGAAATTATATACCCCTCCCTGGGCACTTTCAATAGGCAATATTTCTCCTCTCGCAAGCACAGACTCAGTGTAGAAAGAAAAGCCTTTTAATAAAAGGAAGTAAGTAACTCAGCACTAGTTTGTGTAAACAGTGCAAACAGGATTCATAAACACAAAACCCCATGAACAAAACCCCCCACCACAGAGTATGTGGGGCAGTGTCCTTTGCCTCTCCCTTCTTGCTTTCCCATACCCACCACCCATGGTGGTTGCCCCTGGTCAGTAATGACCTAGAGCTCAGAGATGTCTGGATATGTTCACCTGCCATCATGCTGGGGAGGGTAGGAGGGGCACCATGCTTTCCCTGGCAACCATCACTGCTAGCTGCTCGTGCCCTACCAGCCATTCATTCCACTAGCCACTCTGCCTGCCAACCATTACACCCTCTGCAGGTCATTCTCTTGACATTTCATCCAGCTCTCACTGATTTCAGCTCTTGTTGGAGAAACCTTAATACTGAAGCAGACAGATCTCCATCCCAGCACTTAACAAATCAAAAGTCTTCAGAAGAAATCCAAATTAGCTCTGTCTTTGAGCAGTGATAGAGTAAGATCAAACCATGCCTGGGACTCTTTAGCAGCACCCACACTTCCAGACCAGAATACCTCTCTTTACTACTTTCAGAGTTCTCTCTGGCATCAGAGCCCCTTGTTTGTCCAGTTCTTTTCAAATGAGAGCGACCCTTTCATCAGAACAGGCCATGCACAGTTCTGCTGCCATTTGTTCAAACAGTAAGGAGGACAACATTTAATTACCCCCAGAATTAAGAACTGGCCTGATTACGTTGCAGTGATTTGTAACCCAACACCAGCCAAAATGATCATCTGGGCAAAGCACTCCCACCATGCTGAGCATCTAGCTGTGCTCATGCAAATACAATGCCCTCCCCCCCCCAGCTGGCTCAGCAAGGGAGGGTCACTCAGACCCTGCTTACATAAATATCCAGAGAGAACCTTCCTTTCAGTCTGAAATGCAAGCCACTTGAGTTCTGCAATTATGATTATTGTGCACCCTCCAAGGAATGTACCGTTTCATACAATTGTTTATCTAAAAAAAGAGTGGTCCTTCTGAGCAGAGACATAATTATATCTGGATGGGCCACCAAACAAACACTCACCTCTACCCAAGCCTTGCAGCTTTCCATTGTTCACCCCACCCCAACTCCTAACCCATGCCTACACTCTTTCCTCTACCCCCTCCCTTTATCTCCCCCAGTCAGTTGCATTCTCCAACCAATGTGCCAAGTCAGGGGTGTCCAAGTTCCCACTCAATATGCATGGTGGGCTAGCGCGCTTGCCTTATATGCCTCAGGGAATGCCAAATGAGCTTTGAAGAGGGAAGACACGTGCTCAGTTGAGAGGGTGGCTTCAAAGGAACAGTAGCTTTAAAGCAGTAGGAAGAGTGTGTCAGTGGGTGGTAAGGGAGTGGGCAGCTTTTTCCTCCCCTAATTGGTTCTCCCTTTCAGTTCCTTCTACCCCCTGTCCACTCCTTGAAGGATATATCAAACCTCATACTTCAAGTTTTAAGCAAAGCTCTAGCTACAAGGAAATTCCTTGCACTTTCTTCTGAAGCATCTGGACATTGACAGGATAATAGAACAGTTGGACCAGTGGTCTGATGCAGGATGATTATTATTATGTCTTACATTTCTCCTGTTTATCACCAGATCCCTCTTCCTTACCAGTCATCCAGTGAAAAGACAGGAGGGACTTTCCTTACAGCCTAACTTTGATTCTTCGTCTGCTGGCATCAAAAGCAGTTCTACTAGAAACTCTAGGATGGCAGGCACTGAATTTACACCCTTAATTTTAAGTGTAAAATATTGCTTGAGGGATGAAAGTGTTACCTAGTCTGTCAAATAATGTCCATTAATCCAAAGTCTTCTAAAATGTTATATTTGTGCTGAGCTTAGCCATCTTTTCTGTTGTTGAGAGTATGGTGCTCTGAACATGTGGAGTGATTTTTTTTTAAAGCTATTAGCTGATTGTCCTGAGAAAGTAATGTAAAATTACAAGAGGCCAAAAAAATTAAGGAAATTTGGGGAGGGGTGGGGAGAGTTAAGAAGATGATACCCACAGCTCAAATTAAGTCACACCGGGGGGAATTTGTTTTTATGTGTCTGAGCAAGTGTTCTCTGCTCAGCTTGGATGAACTTTTGTGATTTTTCAGGCAATAATAGAAAGCCGTTTTAGGTGACATGATCCACAGGGCCTCTGGATACAAGATAGGACTCTCAGCAACAAGCCCTCAAATGTAGAACTCTCTTCCCTTCATAAATCAGAAGAAGCATAGCTCTCAACTACAGAGTGGGATGCAAGATCCCTGCTCTTTGCAAAAGCTTTCCCACAACAACCCCCTTAAATAGTGGGTTAGCATCAATTCTCTACAAAAAAGCGAACACATAAACAATCCAAGCATGCCAACTGTGAAGTTCAAGGGACAGATAGAGAATACAGTTTTTCAGATAAAGAGCATTAGAAATACCTGTAGGAGGTAGAGAGGGGATGCTGTTTCCACTAATTTAAAAAAATCAAGGGGGAAAAAAAGAGTAATATAGATAGAAAGAAATGTGAAAGAGAGAGGGGAAAGGCTTTCAGTTTGAAATATAGACTTTTACTTGTTGACATGCAAGGAACAGAATCAGCACAAAACCACTCAGGCTATATTATGTTAATGTTACTTAGGAACAGTGTGGCAAAGAAATGAGCAGTAATTCCCACACTGGCTGGCTCAAGTAGGAATACCTAGCTACAGGCCTCATGTAAATGTGTAAGGGTGGTATTCTCAAATCCATTAAAAGATAGATACCAGAAATCAAAATTAACTAGTGGTAAAACATACTTTTTTTTATGACAAGAAACCACAGCAGTCAGATTCTTGAATTGATGCCTGGCAGTGTGTATAATGATGACTAAGCATAGAAAATGAATACAAAGACATTGTGACAGATATGGCAATTTCCTGCAATGTCTTTGGGAAACCTTACTGTATGAAGTTTATGCATCATTGTGGGGCAGGGATTGTATGTAATTCCATGAGGGAAAGTGATCACAGCTCCTTCAGGAATTAAGAACAGGGTCGATGGAGGAGTGATTAGCCAAACTCACTCAGGCTGTAACACCTCCAGAGAGGTACCACCACCTAGACAGGCTCACATATGCTGGTTCAAACTGGATTCTTCAGAGACCAACAGACAAAGAAAGGACTTTTGGATAAATAGCCTGAATTTAAACGGCTTCAGGGTCTTCTTTCTGATCCAGCAGATGGACAGGACCTTCTGTCTAACGGGAGATCCAATCCTCAAGGAAGGGTTGGAAGGACTGACATCTACCAGTCAAGATATCATTCTTATCAAGTGGGACTACCTGTATAGTAAGATATTACTCAGCATGTGTAAATGTGACAGAACTTGGCCCTTAGATTGTGAACTCTTCAATCTTTGTCATCATATACATCTATAGCATGATATGTGATAAACAAATAACATTAACATAAGAGCATTTTAGGGCCATTTTGTGAGAGACTATACAATCAGCTGGTGTAAAAACCAATAGTTCCTCCATTTTGAGGAGGCTCTAAGCCAGTTTTACTCAAGACTTTCAATCACACATTCCATCAACCTCAAAATAACCATAATAAAAATTATAAAAGGATATGAAATTTGACTTATGAAATGAATAAACCAGGATCTTCCAATACAGGTACATATTTGGATTTCTGGGGCAAAACAAACAAAGATGTATTGGAGGAGGAAAAAAAGACATATTGGTCTTTGAAAAGACAGAAATAATAAGTGTATTACTGAATGAAGAGAGAAGCTTATCTACATAAGCCCTCAGGTCTTTACAAGTTTTTTTCTTCATGAGTGGCTCTGCAGGGCAATTTACTGCAAGCTATTTCTATACATAAACTGTTTTCTTTAAATATATCACTTACACGACCACCTTATATTTATGAAATAAAAATATACCAAATTAATATGCTTCTACTATCCACATTTTTAGAGCAAGGGTTAATTGCGATGGGCTTTCCTTAACTCGCTAATAAAAGGAATTCCGATTTTGCATTCAAGCTATTTCTGTGGTCAGAATCCTGTTGTACTTACACCAGCTTCTATCAGCTCCGCACAGCATAGGTTTTTTTCCCCCCTATAGCCAGGTGTCTGTCCCACACTGGCTAGGAAGGGGTTAAAAGGGCCCTTGGAGTGGGAAGGGTCTGCAGGAGAGCCAATCAGGGCCCAGAAGACTGGTATAAAAGGGAGCTGCCAAGCAGCACAAAGAGTCACTCCCAGGAAGTGGGAGGAGGGAAGGCTGGCTGGCTGGCTAAAGAAAGGCAGCACCCTGGCAGAGCAGTCATTGACTGCTGGGGCTCTGTGTGAGCTGGAAGCCCTGATACAAGGACAGAAGGGTACTGGGGCTGTGGGAAAATGGCTCAGGGAAGATTGGTAAGGAGTTGGGGGATCAAGTGGTGCAAGGTCACTGCACACAGGGTCCCTGGGCTGGGTCCCTCTCCCAGACTGCCAGTGGAGTGGTGGTGGACTGTGGCAGCCACTGAAGGAAGTGGCGGCTGGGACTATCTAATTCCCTGGAAGAGGGGGAACATGGGTTGTGGCTTGGCTGGAGGGCTGAGTCTGGAAGAAGATACAGTGAGTCCAGATAGTGGTGTGGAGGACCCTGGGGAGTGATGGAGCACAGGCTGCAGATGGGGGCCCTATGAGCTAATTCCCCATAAAACCAACAGGAGGCACCTGTTGGGTGGTGGGTGCAAGCAAGTCTGTTACACTCTCCCTCCCCCACAATATCTCTATCCCTCTCCATAATGAAAACTATTTCTTCCTCCTCCTGTTTCAAAGCTCCATTGTATGGCATCTTTTTTTCTCCCCTAGATAATCCTCTTCTTGTTCCTTCAAGGGGGAGGGCTGACCCCCTACAGGCTCTGTCTCCCACATTGCCACCTCTCTTCCACTCCTAGGGATGCAGCTGCTGTTGGTATCTGCAACTACAGAGAGTGGAACTTTCTTCTGCTGCAACCACTGCTGGCTTCCTGCAGTTGAGGCGGCTCCTCTAGTGAGCTGCCCTTGTCCCAGTGTTGTGATCAGGGACGCCACTGGCTGCTCAGGAGCTATGATGGCTTCTGGGAAGGAGCTCATCGGTGCATTAGCACTGCAGGGACAGGCAAGAAGACTCCCAAACTATCACAAATGGTCAGGGCCCCCTTCTAAACAGGTGAGCTTCATGGGCCATAGCTGCTATAGTAGAGATCATCACTCACTTGGGATACTTTAGAAAAATCACCATGGACAACTTTTCAGTTTTAGTGCTCCTAAATTTACCACTTCCACTACAAAGCCAATGTAGGAAATGTAATGTTTAGAATAAATAAGCATTTACTCTTTAAAGTTTTCAAAATGGGGAACCCTCCTGGGCTCCAAAGGCTTGGCCCCGCAGCAAATGTTCACAGAAAAATGCAAAGAGCTTGGAAAAAGCAAACAAGCAAAACCAAGAAATAAAAAAGAACTGAATCTCAGATGAAAATATTGACAGGACCAAAAGTTAAAGAACACACAACTAAAGAGACCTACAAACAGAATAAGAAATGACTCCCTAACCTTCACTCTATCTGGAGCTTTTTCCTTGTCTTCTGAAGGATATGGGATCCATGCTATGGCATTGTGGTAAAACTCTGTGGGTGGTTAGTGTTTGAGGGGAAGGGAATCTCAGTACATCTTCTGGAAACTTTACTGCAGTGCCTGAGGAAATAGTCTAGTTTTGGTATGTTAAAAAGGTATTTCCATGCCTGAGTGCCTGCATCTAAGTTGAAAATGTGAAGTGGTAGGGGTTAATGGCAAAGGAAAACACTGGGCTACAAGAAGGGCTGAACAGCAGCAAGCCCTCTAGAATAAATAAATATTTTAAAGTGTTTGATAACAAATGGTCAGATTTTGAGATTGGCAGTGTACAGCAGTGTGCCAATAAATCAGGAATAACCTTACTGGCTCTAGGAGAATTCTCATATTTACATTGGTCTAACTGAGAGCAGAGTCTGGCCCTAGATGAGATTAAAAGGTAGTTTTATTGCTTGCTTTCAGTGAGATAATTTGGATCCAGATCACTCCTCCAGGTGAGAAATCTGTGGCAGAAGGGTGGAGGGACAGGAAATCTTAGAAGTTTCCCCTGAAAACCGCCTTTGAGTGGGAAGGGTTTGCAGATCTATATAATGATGGGAGGGCAAAGGCCTCGACCTGTGTAGATAGTTGTCTGCATGAATAGCTCCTGCCTATGTACTGAACAGCTATTCTCACTCCCTTGGCTCCAGCAAAAGCATGCTGCTATTGGTTAGGTCCTTGCCCAGCTATTCAGTACCTGCAGCAGCAGTTTTGCAAAAGACACTAAGAAGTTACTGGTGTTCCTGAGTGGGGGAAAGGTTGCAGGGTTGTTCTTTCTCTCACACCTGGCTGTCATCTTTCCCCATTCTACTCCCTGGGTTGTAATCTCATTTTAGTGTTCTCATCTTAATTTAGGGAGTATTTACAGCGCTCCCCTGATAACCCACTAGGAAAAAGCAGCCCCCCTTCCCTTTTTCTGCACAAACACATGGATTTCTCCCTGCAGAGGGGATTGCCTAAGGCAGGATTCCTTTAACATGGTGGTATACCCTTTCCATCTGTAATGGAAAGAAATTGAGTTTGGCATCATTCATACAGGGATGACTCTAAACATTCATGGATTATAATCCATGTAAACAAGTATTTTACCTAAGTAATTTAGTGCTACAACATTGGGTTCTGCCATCTTGTTTTATTTCTCGGGATAGAGAAGAGGACTTTCATTTACTATTCCTCCAAAGATGCCTTTCCCAATGCGAATGAATGATGTGCACTATTCTTAAATATCTTGCCTTCTGTCTGTTCCAATGAACAGCAGAAAAAGACAGCGTCCAGCAACAGTGGTGGTTTTCCAGGCGGAAAGTCTCTGCAGGGACATGAATGTACCAGGGTTCAGAACCCTACAGAAACAAAATACTCCACTGCACACACAATTCTCCTTCTGGGAAGACGATAGAAAGAACAAACCACATATAACAGATGTTATTCACATCACTTAATGCTCTGGCAGTCCAAGGGTACATCTACACTTCCAGCTCAAGTGTAATTTCCAGCTCTGGTAGATGTACACATGCTAGCTTTGATAAATTTAGCTTGAGGGGGAAAAAAGGAGGAGGGGGGGAAAAGTGAAGCAGCACCAGGAGGAATTAGCCTACATTGAATATGTATTCAGGGTTTCAGCTGGGACACATTCAGGGCAGCTAACCCATCCCATCACCTGTACTGCTATACCTACACTTCTATTTTTAGCACACTAGCTCAGTTAGAGGTAGCAAATGCACATCTACTTGAACTGGAAATTACACCTCCAGCTCAAGTGTAGTTATACTCAGATGCTACAGTGAACAGGGCGTGTGACAGGTTTGCTCTACTCATTGCTGGAGGTTCTGGGGATTAGCTTGGTCAGGCTGACATCCCTTACAGCAGTAAGACCCCATCAGTTTCTCCTCTGCAGCTCCTCTCTCATTCTGAAGAGCCACAGCTGTCCTCTGCATGACACAGCCTTCTGGCCAGGTCACTACTGTGATCTCCCCTTCCAGGGAAAAGTGTATCCAGGTTCCCACTCTCCAGCAGTCTTCCATTTCATTGCCTCACTGTGCCAATCCCATAGTGGCTGGCAGGGGAACCCAAGCCCACCCTCTACTCCAGGTTCCAGCTCAGTGATCCCCTACACAGCAGCCAAAGTCCATTCCCTGAAGCTTGCTGCCTTTCCCTGAGCCAGTTCCATACCTCCTGGCCGTCCTCACTCCTCCAGGTTTTCCAGTCTCTTCACTCCTTCCTCCCAGACAGGAACTTTAGGCAACTTACCTCTGTGCAGTCTCTAAACACTTCTCTCTCTCTTCCCAGGGAGTGACTGCAGCCTTTCTCAGCTGCCTTTTCTGTTGCTAGCCTCCTAGCTTTTGTAGAAGTCTCATTCAGGGGCAGACTCTGCTCTCAATTACACCAATGTAAATGACATAATTCTCCTGGAATCGGTAAGGTTATTCCTGACTTATCAGCTCATTGGCACCAATGATACAGCAATCTCAAAATCTGGCCCTTTATCACCCTTTCCTTTTTAAATATGTATTTCTTCTTTGGGGGGGCTTGTTTCTGTTCAGCCCTTCTTGCTTGCAGCACAATGTTTTCCTTGAAGGTGAGCTTCTCTCTAATTAGCTGCCTCCAGCCCAAAGTTGCCTTTTTGCAGTATAATTAGCTGATTGGGTCCACATGGTCCAATTCAGCTCTTGCAAGGCTAGTGTGGGGAGCACTGACCTCTCTCCATCATAGGGTGGTATTAGAACCTATATAGAAGTCTCTCATTTAACCCTTTAACTCCTGACAGAGACAACCTCATTATTCCTAACCCTTTCTATCTGTTTAGATATGATGATCTGAAGATTTTAGCAGAGAATTCATTCCCTGTGCTCCAGTTTAATTGTGGAGACTCAGCACCCTTTATGTAACATACTGACTTATGCCTAGTTAGGTCAATTGGGAGCAGTAAATATTGACCTGAACTAACCTGGTAGTGCCCTATGTACAACCCCCTCCCCACCCAGAATTCAAAAATTCAAGAAATGGAACTGTCATTTTTTTACAGTACATATCATGTGACATGTCTGGAGAGGTGCACTACCTACAAAGTGGTGACCATATGTAATATGCAACTACTTGAATTGATGGCATGTAATTTAGTAAATTCTTAGGAGATATAAAGATGGAAATTAGAAACATAGAATCATAGGACTGGAAGGGACCTCGAGTGTAGTCCAGTCTCCTGCACTTAAGGGAGGACCAAGCATTATCTAGACCATCCATGACAGGTGTTCATCTAACCTGCTCTTAAAAATGTCCAGTGATGGAGATTCCACAATCTTCCCTAGGCAAGTTATTCCAGTGCTTACCTACCTTGACAGTTAGGAAGTTTTTCCTCATATCCAATCTAAGCTGACCTTGCTGCAATTGCATTGCTTCTTGTCCTACCCTCACACGTTAAGGAGAACAATTTTTCTCCCTCCTCCTTGTAACCACCTTTTATGTTCTTGAAAACTGTTATGTCCCTCCTCAGTCTTCTCTTCTCCAGAACAAACAAACCTGATTTTTTTTCAATCTTCCCTCATAGGTCATGTTTCCTAGACCTTTAATCATCTTTGTTGCTCTTCTCTGGATTTTCTCCAATTTGTCCACATCTTTCTTGAAATGTGGCGTCCAGGACTGGACACAATACTCCAGATGAGGCCTAATCAATGCCGAGTAGAGCAGAAGAATTGCATCTCGTATCTTGCTTGCAGCGCTCCTGCTGATGCATCCCAGAATGATTTTTGCTTTTCTTGCAACAGTGTTACACTGTTGACTCATACTTAGCTTGTGACCCACTGTGACCCACCCCACATCCCTTTCTGCAGTACTCAATCCAAGGGAGTCATTTCCCATTTTGTATGTATGCAATTGATTGTTCCTTCCTAAATGGAGCACTTTGCTTTTGTCCTTAAATTAAATTTCATCCTATGTACTTCAGATCATTTTTCCAGTTTGTCCAGATCATTTTGAATTTTAATCCTATTCTCCAAAGCACTTGAAACCCCTCTCAGCTTGGTATTGTCTGCAAACTTTATAAGCATACTCTTTATGCCATTTATATCAATCACTGATGAAGATACTGAACAGAATTGGACCCAGAACTGATCTCAACAGGACCCCACTCGATATGCACTTCCAACATGACTGTGAACAACTGATAACTACTCTCTGGGAACTGTTTTCCAACTAGTTATGCACCCACCTGATAGTAGCTTCATCTAGGTTGTATTTCCCTAGTTTGTTTATGAGAAGGTCATGCGAGACAGTATCAAAAGCCTTATAAAGTCAAGATATATCACATCTACCATTTCCCCCCATCCACAAAGCATTCTTTGACAGGGTAACAAGCCATCAGGTTGGTTTGACATGATTTGTTCTTGACAAATCCATGCTGACTGTAACTTATCACCTTATTACCTTTTAGATGTTTGCAATTTGATTGCTTGATTTGCTGCATTATCTTTTGGGTACTGAAGTTAAACTGACAGGTCTATAATTCCCCGGTTTGTCCTTATTCCCCTTTTTATAGATTGGCACTACATTTTCCCTTTTCCAGTCTTCTGGGATATCTCTAGTCTTTTATGACTTTTCAAAGATAATCACTAATGGCTCAGATATTTCCTTAGTCAGCTTCTTGAGTATTCTAGGATGTACTTCATCAGGTCCTGGTGATTTGAAGACATCTAACTTGTTGAAGTAATTTTTAATTTGTTCTTTCCCTATTTTAGCCTCATATCCTACCTCATTTTCATTAACATTCATTAAGTTAGACATCCAATTGCTACTAACCTTTTCAGTGAAAATTAAAACAAAAAAATTCATTTAGCGCTTCTGCCATTTCTACATTTTCTGTTTCCCCTCCCTCATTGAGTAATGGAACTATCCTGTCCTTGGTCATCTTGTTGCTTCTAATATATTTGTAGAACATTAGAGAGACAACACTATTATATTACTGAGATAGTACCAGTAAAAAGAGCTTCCATGTAAAAGAATGGTTCACTGACTGACTAAAATATCAAATCTGATAGAAATATATAGCTTTTTTAGGCAAATCTATGAGGGATAGTGCAGAAGAAGTTGATAGTATGTCTTTAGTTACAGGATCTTAAATGGATACCTGAGTGGCAAGGTATCCAATTTTTTCAATACCTTTGGCAAACTGCCCGTGGTAATAAATTTCACAAAAGATCTGAGGTCAATTCACTGAGAAACAAACAAGAAAGTAGAGTAGCAGCTGGCACCACATGTACACAAATCCAAATGCAAACACACAGACATTCAGAAGAGGTTAGTTTTTAAGATATTTTGCAGGAGATGCAAAGACAAACTCCAATTAAGTGAGAGTAGGATTTATAGTAGAATCTCATGGGTGAGGCACTGAAAAATCTAACCAGGAGGGAGTTAAACTTTTAATTTCCTTTAATCAGTTATTAGCAAACAAATTACTTTTTAAGTAGCATTGCTTTTTTCAGCAGGAAAGGTATGGTTTGTTTTTTAAGAGGTCAAAACAAAAATATGCAAGATTCAGCAAGAAAGAGGAAGCAATTTTCCTTTATCAAGATACTGTAGATAAAAAAAATTCTATTCACTTCTTCAGTTGCATGACCTGCAGTGGGATGTTATAGGGCAATCTCATGGGTCAAGGGTTTACTGACTGAAGTATCAACTGGAGATAAACACCGGGAATACTAATGAATCATAACTACAGCGGGGGATATGTATGCAACACCATACTCTGAGCATCCTTAGCCTCTGTTTGCCAAAAGCTGGAAGTGGATGAGAGGGGGTATATCACTTGATTGTCTGTGTTCATTCCCCCAGAAGCACCTCACATTGGCCACTGTCAGAAGACAGGATATTGGGCTAGATGGATGACTGGTCTGACCCAGTATGGTTGTTTTTACGTTCGTGTATCATTTAGCTTGTCTATGCTTAAAAAGTCATGCAAAAAGTACAAAGCCAGACATGAGAACAACATATAGTAGGGCTAATACACTTCCATTCTAGCCAATTCAAAGAGAGCTGATTTTGAATGGATCTTCTAAAAACTTTACAAAGTGTTAAACTGATATACTAGAAAGAAAAAGGATAGTCTATTTAGATTCCACTTCCAGTAAGATATATAGTTCTGTATTATATCAGTTTCAACTCACTACCCTGAGACACACAGTTACCTCTCCCTGAATTTGCAATGGGCCCGCTCATTGCGGTCAGAGGCTGAAGTTTGAGAAAATAGCATAAACAAAGATTGTCAATCTCCACCATTTTCTGTGCTTATGGATAAATGGCAAAGAATGCAGTAATTGTCCAGCTGCATTTATTACATCCTGTGTATACAAAGACAATGCAATAATATGCAAAGATCTTCATCAATTCCCTAAACATAATGCTTGTAGTACAAAAAACAGCATAGCTTACTGTTTGGGCCGTGAAAGCAATTTATATTCTGAAACAAATCCATCAGATATATTACAACCTCTTCAGCAAAACAGTCTGCAGAAGTAACCAGAAGCTGAATCTTCTTGCTCTGCTTGTTGTTTGCAAAAGTTCTTAGCATAAATGAAAATACAGTACTCTACTCCTTTCAGTCTTAAGCATCATGAAGAAAAGACAGGAAGAAAGCTCAGTAATGAACAGGACCAGAGGGCACTTGAAGTTGAAAGTGAGTCATCTGTGGCAGCATGAAATGAAATTTAGTGAATAGGTTCAAATCTACATGAACATCCCATTAAGGAAATAATCACACCCACCCCAAAATGCAAGAGTCAAGAGTAAAATTGTAAAAGGAGCATTTTAGTGGCAGACTTCAGATCAGTTCTTTAGATTTTTCAGGATATAATCAATGTACTCTAAAAGGTTTTGCAAATGCCTAGGTCCTTGCAACTACTTTTAAAGTTCAAAGGAATCCTTGCTTCATGGCAAAACCACAATAGTTTGAAATGATGAGTTTTGGAGTACAGAAATAAAAGGTAGTTATGCAGATTCAGCAAGTACAGCATTTTTAATTAACTCCAAAGACCATAAACACTTTGGGGCAGGGACTGTCTTTTACTGTGTTTGCAGTGTAGTTGTAGTCGTGTCGGTCCAAGGATATTAGAGAGACAAGGTGGGTGAGGGAATATCTTTTATTGGACTAACTCCTGTTAGTGAGAGATACCACTTGAATGGTCCCTCACAATATGTATTAACTACTTATGCTAAACAATCTGTTCCACCTTGCATTTTGCTGTGATGCTGGGAGTATCTTTCCCAAACCTGAAAAAGAGCTCTGTAAGGTCACAAAAACTTCTCTTTCTCTCCAACAGAAATTGGTTCAATAAAAGATATTACCTCACCCACCTTGTCTCTCTGTTTTGTAAGCCACCTAGACAATGATGCTCTAATCACTAGATGCTACTAATACAAAAATATATTATTAGTACTAACTGAAGACTCCAGCTGAAGACATCTTATTGGGTGAAGCAATTTAAAAGTTGTACACGAAAGATTCATTCCTGTTCTACTGAAGTAAATGACAAAAGTAGAATTGGGTCCTGAATAGCCATTTTCCACTTTCCCCACATAGTAAACTCCTAAGGTTGGATTGTGGAATGTCTGTCACTGATCTGCATAGAGGGTGATGCAGAATCCATTAGAAGTAGAGTTGGTTGCATTTTTTTTACCAAAACTTTTTTCAGGAAAAAATGTAGATTCGGCAACACCAAAACATTTTGTGAATTCCTAACAATTTTGCCAAATTGTTCATTTCAAATAAACCTAAAAAATTTGCCAAAAAATCAAAAAATTTTATTCTGACATTTTTTTAAACCAACACTTTTTTGGTTCAAAATTACTTTGTTTTGAAATTTCCTTTTATTTATTTTATTTAAAATTAATAAATATTTTAATGATCATAAAAAGTTAGGGCTGGAAGGGATCTCAAGAGGACAACAATCAATCTCCCTTCCCTCCCCTACACCTGCTGAGATAGGACCAAGTATAGTTAGATCATCCCTGATAGTTATATGTCTAACCTGTTCTTAGAAATCTCCAATAAAGGCAATAACACAACCTCTCCTGGTAAACAATTCCAGAGCTAACTATCTTTATAGTTAGAGTTTTTCTTAATGTCTAACCTAAATCACCTTTTCTGCAGATTAAAAGGATTATGTCTTATCTTACTATGGAGACAGAAAAATTGTCCATTTAACATATTTAAAGATTTAGCAGGTTCCCTCCTTAGTCATCTTTTCTGAAGACTAAACATGCCATTTTTTTTACCCTTTCCTCATAGGACAGGTTTTCTAAACCTTTTTTCATTTTTGTTACTCTCCTCTTTCTAATTTGTTCATATTTTTCTTAATGTGTGGCGCTAAGTAGAGCTCTGCAAATCCGCGGATATAAAACAGATCTCAGCGGATATATCCGATGAGCAGTTTTTTGCAGATAGTGGCTCGGATGTGGATCTCAAAGGCGGGGAAGCAGCTGTCTGCAGATCATAGCCTTTGAGGTTGCTTCCCTGCCTTTGAGATGGCTGCCAAGCAGCTGTTCTGCAGGGCTCTGCTGCTGGTCCACAAGAGAGCCCCACAGAACAGCTGATTGGCAGCCAGCAGGGGAGCTCTGCGGACCAGCTGATTGATAGGCAGCAGGCAGGGGAGCCCCACTGATCAGCTCCTCAGGGGGACTCCTCTGCGGGCCGCCAATCAATCAGTTGTTCCCTGGGGCTCCCCTGCCAGCTGCTGATCAGCTGCTGTAGGGGCTGGCCCCCGAACAACTGATTGGGTGCCCCAGAGCTATGGGTGCGTGCGGGTGTGGCTGACTAGACTGCGGATGGCAGTCAGAGTTAAGCTGATTAAGGCGGATGCGGATCCACTTTTGTGTATCGACGCAGGGCTCTAGCGCTCAAAATTGGACACCGCTAAGGCCTCATCAGTGCTGAGTAAAATGGGACAATTACCTCCTGTGTCCCAGGCCTGGTCTATACTAGAGAGTTTTGGTGACAAAAGTCAGCTTTTGTTGACAAGCCAGTGCTGGTGTACACACAACAATCACACACACCCCTCGCGGACAAAACTGCCGTTTTTTCAACAGAATAAAATTACCTGGACGAGAGGTGTAAGGCTTCTGTAGACTTAGTTAGGGTGACGCATTGTCAACGTAGACACCCCATCCTCTTACATTGGTGATGGGGCCGTCATTCTTGTCACTTTCATCACTATTGACAAAAAAGCCCAAGCCCTGGCTGCTGCAAGCCCAGGTGGCTGGATCCCGGGTCCTGGCTGTGACCCGGGATGGGAGAAGCCATGGGCAGCTGGATCCCGGCTCTCAGCTGCAAGCCAGGCTGAGAGAAGCCATGGGGGCTGGATCCCAGCTCCCAGCTGTGAGCTGGGCAGCCTTATCAATTTCACAGCTGAGCCATGGCTCCCGGCTCTGGCAGGGTGCAGGCAGCTGGAGCCCAGCTCCTGCCAGGGAGGGGAGAAGCCCTGTGTAGCTTCTCCACCTGCTCCTGCTGGGAGCAGAGTAGCCTTGTCAGTGTCATGCCTCAGCCATCTCCTGGTGCAGAACTGGTGTGGTGGGAGGTGGGAGAAGCTGTGGCAACTGGACCCCACTCCCCAGGGGCAAGGAGCCCTGGGCTGCTTCCCCTGAGAATGGGAGGGGGAAAGCCTATGGCAGCTTCCCCCAGCTCCCAGTGGGGAACAGGGATGGGAAAAGTCCAGGGCTGTCTCCTTGCTGGGAAGAGGAATAGGGACAGGGCAGCCCACCGGGAACCAGTCTGTGGGACTCTCAGTAGGCTCTGAGACCGGGCTCTCAGCTCCCCACACTGCCCCTCTTAGGTTGGTGGAAGTGCTCCTGGTGAGTATGCACTCCACCGACCCAAGGAGGGTAGTGTGGCTATGCACCACTGTGATATTTACTGCAGTGGCTGTAAGTCAACATGATAGGTTGTCTTTTTCTTTTTAGTGTAGACAAGGCCTTACATACAACACTCCTGTGAATACACCCAAAAATGGTATTAGCTCTTTCTGCACCTGCATCACATTGTCGACTTATATTCAATTTGTGAACCACTATAATCCCCAGATCCCTTTCAACGGTGCTACTGCTTAACCAGTTATTCCCCGTTTTGTAGCTGTGCATTTGATTTTACTTTTTAAGTGTAGTACTTTGAACTTATCTTTACTGAATTTCATCTTGTTGATTTCAGATCAATTCTCCAATTTATCAAGGTCATTTGAATTCTACTACTGTCTTCCAAAATGCTAGCAACTCCGCCTAAACTGGTGTCATCCACAAATTTTATAAGCATACTCTTTACTCCATTATCCAAGTCACTAACGAAAATGTTGAATAGTACTGGACCCATGATTGACCCCTACAGTACCCTACTAGAGACAACCTCCCAGTTTGACAGTGAACCACTGAAAATAAACATTTTGTTTTGGGATGAAAAAAGCTTTTTGTTCTACTTGAAACTTGTTCTACTTTTTGTTTCTGACTACACAAAATTGCCAACAAACCTAAAACTCCATTATTCGTGCAGATCTAGTTAGGACAGAGCAAACTGTTCCCCTGATGCACTGGCTCCATTCCACAGGCCACTGTGAAGGATGGGTGGTGCCATGATTTGACCTCCTCTCTCCCAGTCTCCACATGCTTTTTTTGGCAACCTGATCTCCAGGAACACAGCATATTGCTCAGGGGTGTCCAGTTCATTTGCAGTACCTGGAGAATGCCTCACTCTCAAATCTTCATAAATAACTTCCCTTACTGACCCTGAGGGGTTGTCATTCTCTGGGTACATGGCATATCACTTTACTGCCACCACTGATGATTAAACTGACAGTTTATCTGTATCCCTCCCAAATGCAAAAATCATAGAAAGAAAAAAAGAGACAGACAGAATGCCAGCCAGCACCCGGAAAGATCACCAGACAACTACATCCTGTCTAATACAATTAACAAACAGCTATATCAAATGGGCTCAGCCCAGACAAATACCAAACCCTCAACCTCATGCTGATCATTGCAATATCTAGCATGCATAAACTCTTCACCATCCAGGATCTGATCTCTAACAAGTTGTCTGACTCAGTCTGCATCACAGAAACATGCCTGGGAGGCCATTTTTAGCTCACCTCACCTCCCCCAGCAAGGTTACACTATTCATAACAGACCCAGACTGAAGGAATTAAAATCTAGAGGACATTCTGGGCTCAAATGCAGAAAAACATCACTCACCTCTAATTCCTTCTATGTGTGTCCACGTAACCTGCAAGTCCAGAGACAAGACTAATGGGAGCAACGTGCTGAAATATAAAACCTCCTGCACCATATTGTTAGTATCCATTCCCCATACTGCAAATTATATCATTTTACTGGATACTATGTCGCTGTATGCTGTTTTATAAGTTGATAGAATATGATGAAACACACAATATATCAGACATTATAAAGAAAACCAGCATTTTCCTTTGACTGAGTTCACACTATCCATTTGTTCATCTCAATTTACTGTGACAAGCAGAAGTTCTGGGAACACTAAAATATTCTGCACTGTTTGCAAATTGAACATATCTGTATTTATCAATTACCTGAGTTACATTTGCATTGCATCTCCCAATATTACAGGAGAGTAACTTACTAATACATCACAGACTATGAGTGCATATGAAGAGACAAGGAAAGACCTACAAGTGACATCTATTTATGATTTCTCCCATGTAAAGCTAATAGAAGCATAAGTTGCTATTGACACAGAGCCAGCTGAAAATGGGAGCTACAGCAAGGGACACAATACAGATAAATGTCCTTTTTCTGTGCTTTAGAGAGCACCATAGCCTCTTTTTCCTAAATCCTTTAATTGATTATATTGTCTAATAGAAGCCAGAATTTCTGCAGAGGCTAAATCTTGCATGCCACATATTTGGCACTCATTCCTGACCCCATCCCTATATGCTTCCAGGAAGAGTGTTTGTTTAGTTGTGTGGAATAAGAACATGTATCTAAGCACTGCTGAGCAAGAAGTGGAATGGCTACGAATATACAAAAGCAGCAGTTGTATATTGAAGTTATACAAAAAAGCTGAGAGAGTTAGTTCTAACTATTTATAGCTCAACTCTGAGCTTTTGAAGGGAAATTTGATGGGTTATTTTATGAAGTATAGAAATTCCATCTGATTTTCCCTCTCTCTCACACAGCTTCCATCCTCCTTTAACTGTTTCTCAAGCATAGAGAAACAAGAAGAGTGAGGTAATACCTTTCATTGGATCAACTTCTGTTGGTTAGAGAGAAAAGCTTTTGAGTTTACACAGAGCTCTTCTTCAGGTCTGGGAAACTAACTCAGACCACATCTACACTAGTGAGCTTACAGCAGCACAGATGTACTTTGCCACATAGCCACTCTATGCCAATAGGAGAAGCTCTCCCACCGACATAGCTCTGTGCACACTACCACTTATGCTGGTGAAACTCATGCGACAAAAGTTTTGCCAACGTAAGTGGTAGTGTAGACATGGCTTCAGTGTCACCACTAAATATATGTGGAATAGATTGTTTAGCATAAGTAGTTAGCATATTTCAAGGGACCGTTCATGGTGACGTGGCCCGTTAACACCTTTCTAGTCACAGGGAAAAAAGGAAGGGGTGAGAAGCAGTTGGTGGTGTTAGTTAGTGGGTTACAGATATCTCAAGCAAAGAGACAAAGCGGGTGAGGAAATATCTTTAATTGGATCAACTTCGTAAGAGAGAGAAAGAGAGAGAAGGTTTCAAGCTTACATAGAGCTCTTCTTCAGGTCTGGGAAATGTATTCAGGCCCTATACTAGAAACTTACATTGGTATCGCTAAGTCTCTCAGGGATGTGAAAATCTAAGAGATGTAGCTGTACTGACCTAGCCCCTGGTGTAGACAGTGGTAGGTCAATGGAAGAACCACCCCTCCTGTCAGCTTAGGTAATGTCTACACAGAAGGAGCTGCAGTTGTGCTGTTGTAGTGCTTCAGTGTAGACACTGCCTATGCTTCTCCTGTCAGCATAGGTAATTCACCTCCCTGAGAGGCAGTAGCTAGGTCAACAGAGGAATACTTTCACTAATGAAGCGCTAGTCTATGCTGGGGTTAGGTCAGTATAGCTATACCAAAGTAAATTCCTAGCATAGACCAGGTCACAACTAAAATCAAGGTGGAACAGATTGTTTAGCATAGGTAATTAACATATATTTCTAGGGACTATTCAAGGTGAAGTGGCCAATTAACACCTCTTCAATCATAGGAGGAAAGGGGAAAAATAAGGTGGTGGGGAGGGTTGAAATGCGTTATAGATTATTGTAATAAACCATAAAATCAGTGTCTCTATTCAGTCTATGATTTTAATTTTGCTGTCATTATACAGACTAGATGCACAGCCATATGATCACAGACTGTAAAACAAATGCTCTGTTTTTATCCTTCATATACATATAGATAAAGTAGTATTTGTTTCATTGGTACAGTGTTTGCTTTGCTTCATTTGTGTAAAGGTATTTATTTTTCTTGGCATAGCTGACAGTGGCTTAGATGTAGGGATATACTGTAAATTCTAAAGGAGTCAATGTCAGTGGGATGATTTACAGCGGTTTGAATTATTCCTCAGTCCCACAAGTGTTTCTGATGGAGATGCGTGCACTGATGTCTTGTACACATGCATGGGCTGTTTTTCTACCTTGGTCTCTCTTGAGGAAGGAAGGGTGCCATTACAGCTTTTACAAGCAAAGATACATGTTATAAGAACTGAACTGTGGAGATAAGTGAAATATTCCCAGATATAAGCAGACTTGCTTCTTTAAAAAAATACAGTTACCCTCTGAAGTGAATGTCCTCTATTTCAGTGTTTTCTGCTGCACAGGTCTATCGTTTTAGTGATTTCTAGGGAATCTCATATTTGTTAAGTATTTCTGCAGGAATACAGTAGAGATTTTAACGTGTGGTGCTCTGTTTTAATAGCCAATTGAAATGACTATTAAAATACAGCACTGAACGTAGATGGCTTTGGCACAACTAAAGAACTATTGAATAGGTGGTCTCTGGAAAGCATTATTCATGTTAATGAAGAGATGCTACCACAGATCAAACATGCCCTGTGCAACAAGAATAGTGGAAGGAGAGGGTCTATGGGCAAGAGAGTCTCTCTCTTGTCTACACAAAACAATCAAACAAAAACTTTTTATTTGTTAACAACTATTTAAAGCTATTAAACTATTTAAAGCTATTAAATCCAGCTAATACTTGCTTGTTTTAGTTCTTCTCTACTGTAGACAGTGGGTACTCTTTAGTTTGCTTCATGGTCATTCAGTGCTCAAATTACAAACATACTAGCAGAGATAGTGTGACTACTACTAGCCACATTTGTTACTACTTCCAGTTGATCTGAGATAACACAACTGTTTGATTTCCCATACCTTATTCATTAGCATAAAGAACGAAAGTGATTTTTTTGAATGCATCACATCACGAAGAAAAGAAGCAAGTTCCTTTCCATACTACTGGTGGGACCATACTTGGAATATAGTATTAACTTTGGGACAACTCACTGATACCAAGAAGACATTTAGAAATCTGGTAAGCTGTTATTTTAAAAAGGTAGAGAGGTGGAATAATAATATCTCTAACATTAAAAAACCAGTATTGAACCAGTAAAGTATAAGATGAATAGAAAACTGGCTCGATCATCGGACTCAATGGGTAGTGATCAAGAGCTCAATGTCTAGTTGGCGTCTGGTAACAAGCAGAGTGCCCCAGGGCTCAGTGTTGGGGCCGGTTTTGTTCAACATCTTCATTAATGATCTGGGGGATGGGGTGGATTGCACTCTCAGCAAGTTTGCAGGTAACACTAAACTGGGAGGAGTGGTAGATACGCTGGAGGGTAGGGATAGGATACAGAGTGACCTAGACAAATTGGAGGATTGGGCCAAAAAAATCTGAAGTTCAACAAGGACAAGTGCAGAATTCAAGTCCCAAGTAGTCATGGTTTACAGCAATGATGACATTCTTGGGAAACCACAGATTTAATATAATTACATTTAGTATTTTGCCATAAGGTTTTTCCAGTCCTGTTTTGTTAGGCGAGCCTGGTATTAGTGGTTAATCTGGCTAAATCATCTCTGAGTCTTCTGGAGTTCTTAGGCTGGATCCTGAGAAAGCATGTAAGAGTTCAGATCATTGCTAAGCTATTGTTCTTGAAATGGTCTCAACAATTAAAGCTCATATGAGGCAGCAAATTAGCCAGCACAGTTGAAGTTGGGTAAAAAATGTTTCAGGTTCACCTATCCCTTACCAGGAACACTGAAACAGCAAAGCGGGACATCTCAAAATAAGGTCAACTTGTTTCTATTTTTTAAAAAAATCCTTACTTTTATTACATACCGTTGTACTTTGTTTTTATTACATGAAGTGCCCCGTTTAAAACTACTTAATATCTGCCTAAAATTTAAATTGCATCTTGAAACAAGACAAACACAAGATAATGTGACCTCTATCTCATTAAATAGCAGTTCTTCACAAATAATTTATTTCTACTTTTGGTTCAGATAATGCCATCTTACTTTCCATGGGCTCTGTTTCACACAAATACAGAGCACTGAACATAGTGGAATTGCTGGGGTTCCACTGTGTGAGGAGAAAAGATGTCAGGATGATATTCAGGGGGCTTTCATCCCAAATGCCCTGTGGAGTTGTGTTATAAAAGAGCTCCCTGCTGTGCCACACACAGGAGGTCTAGGGGGATGGTGAATGGTTTTGTAACTATACATATTTAACTGGCAGTGGTGCCACACCCACAAGGGCTACTGTTTGCCTCATGATGCGTAGTGGCTACAGTGCAGCTCCATCACCACTCTGTGGCTGGGGGAGAGAATTCCTTCCTTAAGACCTCTGGAGGATGGGGGAGATGTCTCTTCAATCAATGTAATTAACTAATGTTAACAAAAGAAAATTGTAAAAAGTGGTGTGAGTACATACACTAAAAAAGTTTGTGTAACTGATAAGTTATCACTGTGCTGGCCACCTGTATACTTTCCCTAAAACTATTTCCCTCCATTCATTAATCTTTACTTCTTTGATTACCCACTTCACAAATTGACCTTGAAAATATTGTGAAGGATGTCCTAGTGGCAGGAACGTGGGAATAGAAGTTATCCAGCAAATGAGCACCTAATGCAAATGCTGAAAATTGGGGAAGGGTGGAAAGTTGAGACCTTATCTTCACTTTTGGGAAAGATGGACTGACCCTGCAATGTCAGGGTCTGGCTTCCCCCAAAGTTAGAATTTAGTTTTTATCCTCAGAAGTGGTTTAGATGCAACTTCCAAACCAAAATGACAGAAATGTTGCCAGAACTCTTCTCATGAGACTTCAGCCTTCCATCGCATAACCAACACTCTTCTAACCTTTGGTCCCTACCTGGTATTGACACTCACAAATCTTCTGGGTCTGAGCTTCATAGGCCTCCACTCCCTCCCCAGGCTCTTCAGAAAGGGACTCCTTCTAACCATTTCTATACAACCTGTTGGGTTATATTAGCTTAACCACCAGAGCATAAAAGGGATGCAACCTCACTGAGACCTAGAGAGCTAGGAGAAAGAATAGAGAGGTCCTACAGGTAAGAACCCTAAGAACAGCCAGACCCAGGAGAGAGCTTAGACTGAGGTTTATGTTTGTTGTTGTTGTTATTTAAGTTAAAGATAAAAGAAATCCCAAAGATATAGACAAGTTTGGACTCTATCCAGTATATAGGAGCAGGCTGCAAATAACATTTTTTTCTAAACCCATACCCCAAGAAGTGTGTAGTCATTGAGAGAAAAATCCCTTCAATTAAAGAGAGAAGAATTTTGAGCAAAGAGATAGGCAGCCAAGGAGGATTTTCTTACAATAGCATTGTGCATTTGTTATATTTACATTTCTTTCAGTGACTCCTCCTCTGAATGGTCTGGAAATGAAAAAATGTATGGCATTGGCATTTTCAATACCTTGGGTGCTTTTTTTAATAAGCATTATGACAAATTTGTGTTGTGTGTGTTTTTTATGCTCATAAAACAGAATGAAGATGCAAGGCTAGCTGTAAAAATAGGAGTCTCCAAAATACTTTAGCCTAGTGCATTGCTAAGAAACCTCAAAGAGTGGATTAAAGAATGTGATTGCCACATCAGGGTACCTAGCTCTTTACTAATTATGTACCCACTCTAAGATACATTTGTAAATGTGAAATTGCTAGACATTTTTCACAGGTTATTGAACAAATATTTTAGTGCTATACCCAGACTCAGGTTAAAAAAAAAGTTTCTTTCAACCTGACAGACCAGTTTATTACTGAAATATGGTAAGATCATAGAAATAAGGACAGAAAAGATTTATTAGGTAATATAGTTCATTCCTTTGCCAAGATTTCTCCCTATTACAGAATATATTCCAGTGTTTTGTCCAGTCCAGGTTTAAATGACAATCACTGATGGTCTTCCCTGGGTATGTGTAGTGAGGGGGTGTGATAGGGAGATCCCAGACTGATAGGGAGCACCAGACCGGTGCCTGTGGGGACGGAGCTAGAGACTGCCTGTCTGCCAGCCCGGAAGTGAGGGGGCAGGACAAGAAGTACAAAAGAAAGGCCCAGGAACTTAGTTGGTGGCTGGCTCCTGGAGGGAAAGGATGTCCCTCCTGTCCCCTCCAGAGCTGCCTGCAGCCTGGTACCCAGGTGAGCCGACTGGGACCGGGTACACAGGGAAGCAGACCAGGGTTGGCATCCGGGTGCAGGCAAAGGAGCAGCGTGAGGCCTGGGGCCCAGCGGTACCTCCGGATCCACCCACCTCGGCGGACCCGGTGATCCCGAGAGGCAAGGACCTGGAGGAGTTGCCCGATGCAGACGCGGAGGAGGTGGCCCTACCGGGGCCTGACCTAGAGGAGCTGCCCCTGGAAGTGCAAGGGACGATGGTGGGGCGTGGGCCCTGACTGGAGGATGTGGAGGAACTGCCCTCCACTGACAGCCCGACCTGCCGCCCCCGACGAGATCGAGGGGTTCTATAACCTACCCCTGGGCGTCTACCCTGACGAGGGCGATTGGACACCAGGACACCAGGTACCCGAGGGGGAAGGAAGTAGCCTAGGGGAGGGGCCACGTAGTCCGGGGACTGGGGAGCCGGACGGTGACTCAGCGTGTTGCGGTTGGGACTCCGCTGACTCCGTGGCCTACCCCACAGACCCCGTGGCCTACCCCTCGGCCACAGCTAGGGACCTGGGCTGGGACGCAGTGGAGTCGGGTGGGCCTGCATCCCCCTCCCTCTTCCCCAACCACACTGGTGGCCTTTGAACTGTTTGCTGCCCCGCCCGGTGGCCTTTGAACTAGTTGTAGCTCGGGGACTGTTCCCCCAGCCCCGAGCTGGGACTACCCCTGCTGAAGCAGGGTAGTGAGGGGGTGTGGCCTCCCTCCCAAACTGATGGGGAGGGACAGCCAACCATACTACACATATTATTCCATCATCTAATAAATCTCACTGTTTAGGATTTTTTCCTTATAGTTTTCAGTTTACATTTTCTAAATCTCATCCTATCCATCCTAATATTTTCCCATAGAAAAAAGTATTATAGTAATCAGTAGCAATAGCTTCAAACATTGCAGACTCACTTTTGTAAGCGATAGTGTTATGGACCATCATTCTAGGACTACTATAAGGCCCCACCTGGACTGTGATATTTTAATCCTTCAAAGAAATATATCTTATCATTTTAGGGTTTCTGATTGGTGTCTCAAAACAATTAAAACATACACACCAAAGCCATATATCATTATTTGAACTTCCACTTTAATTCAGACCTCTCTCCTATTTATCTGAAGGAGTGTTTTATTAGTAATATGATTACAAACACTACCAAAATAAAACCTTGTGGTTAATTACTGGATTGGACTAGTGAGTAGACATGATGCATATGAGTGTATACAGATGGAAGTTACCACATCTGAAATGGAATAAACACTTAAAGAGCTTAATGTGTTCAAATTAGGGGATACCAGATAACTTCCATTGCAGCACACTGAAAGAGCTGGCATATGAGATCGCTAGACTGGAAGCACGTATTTTTATAAAATCTATCTATTCAAGGGTAGTAATAATGTCATATATATATTTAAGAAATGGAAAAAACTGATTTAGGCCATTACAGACCCATTAGTATCATGTAGTATGTAAGGCTTCAGAACAAATTGTGAAGAAAAGAATAAATAAATGCATAGAGATAAATGGAAAAGGTAGTATAATGCAACGTGGGCTTACTGAAGGTTGATTGTGCCAGACTAACCTGATATACTTCTCTGAGACTGATTTTTTAGATAAGGAAAATGCAGTATATTTGGACTTCAGTAAAGTATTTGATACAATACCACATGGGAAAATATTAATTAAATTAGAGAAGATGGGGATAACATATGAATTGTAAGGTGGGTAAGGAACTAGCTAAAGGGGAGAAGGCAACAGGCTGTGCTGAAAAGTTAATTATTGGACCGGAGGGAGGTTACTAATAGAGTTCCTCAAGGATCAGGCTTGTGACCAATCTTATTTAATATTTTTCTTAATGACCATGGTACAAAAAACCAGAGTATGTTAATGAAATTTGCTGATGATACAAAGTTGGAAGGTACTGTCAATAAGAGAAAAATTGGAATATTACAGAGGAAGATTTGGATGACATGTATTAGTACACAATGCAAGGTCATGCACTTAAGATGTAATAAGAAGAGTTTTGTCTACAAGCTGGGGGTTCATCATTTGGAAACACGAGGAGGAGACAGACTTGGGTGTGCTGACTGACTAGGAGCCATCAATGTGAGGTGGCTGCAAAAAAGGCAAATGCAATCCTAGGCTGTATCAGCTGAGGTATTTCTACTAGAGACAGTTATGTATTAATGCCATTGCACAAGGCACTTGTAAGATCTCATCTGGAATACAGTGTACAATGCTGGTTATCCATATTCAAGAGAGAAGAATTCAAACTAGAACAGATGCAGAGAAGAGCTACTAGGATGAACAAGAGAATGAAGAGGCTATTTTATGAGAGAAGACTAAAAGGGCATGGCTTGTTTACCCTAGAAAAATGAAGGCTGAGAGGGGATAGGATTGCTCTTTATAAATAGAGGAGGGGAGTAAACACTAGAGAGGGTGAAGAGCTATTTAAACTAAAGGATGATGTTGGCACAAGAACAAATGAGTATGCACTGGCCATGAACAAATTCAGTCTGGAAATTAGACAAAGTTTTCTAACCATCAGAGGACTGAAGGTATGGAACAGGCTCCCAATAGAATTTGTAGGGGCAAACGACAATTAGTTTTGAGAAAGAGCTGGACAAATGTATGAGTGGGATTCTATGATGGGGTTGTTTGTGATGGTGGGGGGTTGGGCTTGGCAGCCCTGGGAGCTCCTACTGGTTCATATTGGATGTTCCAAAAAATCTCATGCTTCAGGGCTTCAGCCATTCACCTGGAGTGAGAAAGGGATCTCTCCCCCTCATCTCTGTCCCAATGGATTCTGAAGATATTTTTTTCTGTTTTCATTTTGTTTTGTTTCCTTCCTCTGAAGCATCAGGATGGGCAGGATGAGCCAGTGCTCTGAGGTGGCACCGAGCATTTTCCTTCCCAGGGACTTGTCTGGCTGGTTCTTGTTCACATGCTCAGGATCTAACTGATTGCCATAGTAAGGATCAGGAAGAAATTTTCCCACAGATCAGATTGATAGTGACCTTGGGGTTTTTCACCTTCCTCTGCAGTGTGAGGTGCAGACTATTTCCTAGGATCTTCTGGGTATATCTCAGTTAATCAATTCCCTGCCATTATAGGTGCCTCAGACATTGGTGCACCTCTGTCCCTCCTATTCTTTGTCTGTGGCACACATTAGTTTAGTCACCTAAGGGCTATAATATTTTGGCCTAATTTTGGTTGTTGGGTTTAGAGTCTGGGTGGTATTGATGACCTGTGCTATATAGGAAGTTAGACTTCATTAACTGATCTGGTGACTTTTTTGGACTTAAACTCTGTGAGTGTATTTTAGTCCGCATAGAGTACATATATAAGAATTGTCTGACATATGTTCATTACACTTTTGTAGAATTACTAACATTATTTATGGTTAAAGATACAAATAAACACTTTCAAACAAAATGCCACATCATGATGTCCTTACTTGTTTTTTATTTAAGAAAAACTCTATTCATGTTGGTAACATTTCTGTCGAGGTAAGAGCAATAAAACCTGAGTAAGATGTCAGGGTTTGACTTAATACAATTATTAGCATCTGTGTAGTAATTTCATTTTTTTAAAATGTAGGTGAAAATATCACCACATTGTTTAAACATTGATGCTTTGTAGTTTCTAGTAGATCTGAAACTATTAACTACCACAAATTGTACTTCAATAGCTATTACACTTGGTGGCAAATACAAGAAATAGCTTCTATAGCTATTCCATAGTACTAGTAAGTTTTATTACAAAGCATTTGAAAAGCAATGGGAATAACACAGGATTTAAACTTAAAATAATGCCTTTTTGCTCTGTTGCTGGAGTATTGATTGAATATGGCTAGTGAATCATTTTCAGATAAAGATGTAAGTACAATGTTTTGACATTTCTGGATATGCTTTGCTTTCTTTTAATCCAGTTTGTTATCCAAGTGTTGAATACAATGAATAGCTTCCAAATGGAACTCTTGGCAACTTCTAGTGCTTTATTTTCCCTAGGGATGGTCTTCTTAGCTGCACCTAGCTTCCATTTTTCACTTTATTCCCACCTGCCAACTTCACAAACTCCTGGTCAAGAACAGATTCCTGCTTTCTCAGGAGTCCATTAGTCTTACTCCAGGACTGATGAGTGCAGTCATTGCAGAGCAATTCAAAGTGGTTCCTTCCACTTCTAGGTCTGAGCTCCCTCCTTTCACTAGCTATAATCTTTGGGCCAAATCTGCACCCATAAAATTGTCTGGATACCTCTTTGTATTCTCAATACTCATATGTGCAAAGTGGTTAAGAAAACCTCTAACTATCCATGCATAGTTTTGCTGCACACACAAATGTGTGCTTGTGTATTATTGTGAATGCAATTTCAGATTACTTTTGAAAATGTAGCCTTCTGTTTGTAGAGCATGTTTATTAGTTACCAAGTCCTTTTTCATCTTGCTTCAAAGGATGTGAAATATTAGTTGCTTATATCTCAGCAAGTGAAAAGAAGTGCAGTGGCACTTCACCTAGCAATAAGCAGTGACCACCTGTCTGAGGATGCTAAACAACATTACCGGTGGTCTATAGCCCTCTGAAAACCTATCCTTCTTTAAAAGAATATAGTTTAACAACTAAATCAATAACATAATGTAAATTCAAACCAACTGGCATACAAATCCCTTATGTCACTTGTTGTCAATAATGTTTTTTACTTGCTGTCTGCTCCAGAGGTTATATACAAAATGTGGTTATATGCAAAACAACAATTGCTGTTATGCAAGGCTAACTGGCCTACTTCACAGCTAGACTGGTTATGGAACACTATGCCCCATCTTACCAAATCATGTTTACGGTACTTTTCTGTATATTTCCAATTTCCCCAAGATTTAACTACAAGTTGTGTTGTTGGTTCTCACATTCCTTTAAATTATGCAAAATCCTTTTTCTTTCCCAAAATCCACATACATTTCAGATCTTTCAGTTTCAGCAGTGAGGTTGAGGGTGAATGTCACAAAGGAACAGCAAGCAAGTTTCACTTCATGTACTGTTGCCTCTAAATATTCCTGACTTCACAGGCAAAAATTCTGTCTTGATTTATATCCTATGAAACCCTATTAAGCTCACTTAGCTCTAGTGGGCAATTGCAGGAAAGAATTTAAATAACATGGACTCTGAATTATATTCTCTCCACTAGAGGTGATTCCTCTAGAGAGCAAGGTTGAGATGAACTGGCAAGATTTCCTAGACTAGAGGAAGCTTGACCAGTCCTTGCTCCATGCTATCCCTATTCTGTAGATAAAGGACTTAAGTCTTTCATGCTGTACATCTGGATGTATTATGATTCTTATAATGTTATTCTACTTAGTTTAAATAGATAGAATGGGTTCCTTATTAGCCTCAAAACTGCTTAAGGACAGTATTCTGGGCTAAATTCTGCCTTCTGGGCAGACTACAGCAAGAAGAGCATGTCCCCACTGAGCTGTGTAAAAGACCCACAGGAACAAAAAAAAAACCACATGCAAGATGAGAACATAAGAGCTCAGACAAGAATCTTACTGCAGAGAAAACTGAAAAAACTTGTTTTTATAAAGTGTCCCATTATTGTTTTAGTAGAACCCTATAGAGTAGGATTTGCCCTCATTATTTTGAGTGAAACACCATTATCTCTTACTGCAAGCACACCTTCATCTGTTAGTTTTGCCTAACTAGCCTCCACTGGATTGTTTAAATTGGCTCACTCCTTTTTAAAGACCTTTTTTTTTGGAGTTACTTTGCATGCAGTGTGGAACAGTATACACTCTACTAAAACATACAGAGCAGCACAGGAGGAGGCCTACTGCATAATAATTTTGAAGCGATGACAATAGCCTCAATGAAATTATGCCTTCATTTTTCTTATGCATTTCCTTTTTTTTTCCTTAATTGCATGTTTGCAATATGTTAATTATCAGTGCCCTACACTGTACAGTGGGAGAATGATTTGACTATAAAAGTGCAATCTTGGAAACAACTTGTTGTAGGCACAATTTTTGGCAACAAATTGGATTTGCAAATAAGCAAGCTCTAGTGTATTACATAGACCCAAACATGTTTTTTAAATGACTATTCATAAATCATTTAATGTATTGGATGCTTTCACTAGGTTTCCCCCGTTTTTCTAATTGTCATAAAAATTGACAGAATCACAGAACCACGCTGAGTCCTGGGGGCCCATCCTGCTATTATTGAATTTTATGGGAGTTTACATTGACTTGAAATGGGAGCAAAAGCAAGCACCTGATATAAGTGGGCATAACTTCACTGAAGCCCATGGAGCTGCATCCGCTTACATAACAATTCTGAATTTGACTTAACAGTGTCAGAATGCACCAAAGAAGTGATATGAGTGAATTTTAAGTACACATTGAAAATGAATGTATTCAGACATTCCTTGATTAATTACAAAGTTGAGTAAAATGTTACAGAAAAATGAGCAAGAACTTGCTGACACCAATTTACAGTTGGAGTACCCTTAGGTAATGTGAGAGGCTTCTCTTGCTACTTCTATAAATTTTCATTCTGAGCCTGATCTTGAGAGGTACTGAGTGCTTGACTACTTCCTTGGCGGTACTAAACAACCTCAACTCCAAATTAACTCAAAGAGAGACACTCAGCAGCACCTCACAGAATTGGGTCTCTTGTGGGATGGATGTGTTGGGGGTCTTGGTAGAAAATATTAGATATAATTAGGCAAGTGCTTGAGGAAACACAGATGTACAGGTTTTCAATGAGGAGTTGTAGCCAGTTAGATTTGCGCTCCTACTAATGACAACCCTATCACTTTCAAGCCTAAAGATATACGATGCAAAGATAGCATGAATAATTCAAGAAGCAATAGGTCCTGAACCCACAGATCCTTTCATAAAGAGAGAAGTAATGCACCTCAGATACAAAGTTTTAGTCTACCAGGCTTAATCTCCTCTTTCAGAGCTTTGATACTAAGTGCTGTGTAGGTGTGAAAAGCTTTATTACCATGTAATTTTGTTGGGATCAGACTTCCAAGTACCTGCTTTGCTTCATTTTCATATACATAAAACGGATCAAAATCCATTTTATTTCGTAACAATAGTCAATTTTGTTCTAATTATTATAAAATAGTGAATTTTAAGGAATAGTGCCCAAGTGACTTCACATATTGCTCCTATCCACACATGAATAAAATATCTTATTATTTATTGCCTTTTCCATAATGAACTTTGAGATAAACAACTGAAAAAGTAATTTGTTTTTTGACAATGCTGAACCTTTGAATAGAGAAAATCACAGAGTTGAACACAGAGTGCAGTCCTGTGTGGTAAGTGGTCGCCATAGCAACCAATAGATTTTATGCTAAGTCTGGCCTTTAAAAACATTTCACGTTTACCACTGAGAAAAAGATGGCCTTGATTTAAAAATGATACAACAAGTATCTTGAATGAGCATGCTTTTTGCAAATAAAATTAACAGACGTCTCTTTATCACTAAATCCCCGCAGTAGTGTCTGTGTCATCATTGACGTACACGTAGGGCAGCTTTAAAGCAAAGTGAAGGTATTTGTTGTGTATTTATTTACTTTTTTTTTTTTGCATATCACTGCATGATACAAGCACTTTGGTTTATTTGTTTTTCTTCATTTTCCCCTCCTTGTTTCTCTCTACCCTGAACAAACAATAGAACATTAAGTTCTTATCTTAGTCAGTGATCATGGTGACAGTGAAAATATTATTGCATGCTTATCTATAGCAGTTCCAATGACACAAGCTTATAATAACGTGCAATAATAGATAAAGCAGTAACTATAGCTACAACATCCACTACAGACTAAGCACTTTAATTTACTCTCTCTTTACATTCAAATAATTGAGGTCCAGAAAATGAATGTTTTTAATAAATATGGGATTCTATCATAAGAATGAATGTATAATTGATAATACATATATAAGAATTAAGTATGATGATTATCACCATTAGCACTTAACAGGCATTTTTCATAGTAGAGTAGGTGTTTGATCAACAACGCATGAAGAGAGATAAACAGAACTGTGACCAAACTAAGCATTGTAGTTGAAATTACTTGTTAACCAGCCTGTAGAGCTCACTTTTCCTAAACCCTTTTAAAAAGGCAGAATTTGTATGTTTAGGTCCTTCCTCGTGGCATCAGAGTGAGGTGTTTATAGTTCTGCCTTTGCTCTAGTAGGAAAGCTGCATATAGAGCTTTGGATGAGTAGGAGGGGAAGATACAGAGATGATCTGTTGCTTCTTTCAGTCAACATCATAATAATACTACTTCACATATATAACCCTTTACATAGTCAGCAGTCTGGCCCCCATGTTCTATTCCCTGCCTTGATCAGAGGAAAGGCCTCTCTACTGGATCCTAAATGCTGCTTGCATGGCATTTCTACCCTTCTTCCCAGCCTCAAAGAAGTTACTTTGGGAGTGTGTGGGGGAAGCCATATTCTCTCCCCCAGAACACAATGAGACAAAGCATCATAATACAGTCTGCTGTCAGATTGTAATTTGCATTCCTCCTCTGCTGAGGATCTTCCCCCCAAGTGAGTTTCCAATGGCACCCATTGAAAGCGGGACTCTGGCAGCATGGTTCTATAGAAGACATAATGTCAGAGCCCACAGCAAACTGTGTAAAAGAAACAAACAACAACATAGAAACTAGAACCCTCTGTACAGAATCCCCCAGTCTGTACTCGATTACTGGGGGAAGTGGAGGGTGAATTGAAGGTAAAACCCACGTAGGAAAGAATGGGGCCCTGAAAAAGAAATCTTCACAACAGCCTTGGGAAGCAGATAAAGAAAAGTTACTTACCAGTCAGTGTTGTTTTGGCACCAGGGGGAACCAGCTCATAAGTGGAAATGCACAGAGGCTCTCCAAAAAGTGTTCTTATTGTCCCCACTTTATAGAAGGAAAATGAGATGTGAAATGATTGTCCAAATTTATACAGTTAGTATCAGAGCCAGGATTAGCATTCAGCAGTTCCTGGATGATAAAACCATTTTCATTGTTTATTTATATGTAGGTAAAACAATAAGGTATACACCATGGAAAAACCTATGATGGAGGGAAGGACACACAGGAAACTCTGCCAAAGCATCAAAAGGGATGGGCTTGTCCCTCCAAATGTGCAGACCTGTGAGATGTCAGATCTGCAGATAAATCCTACAGATTTCATGGTGAACCCAGGCTTCTACACAGAGGTCCTAGACTTCTTTATTGCTCTGTGGGCACCTCTATTCGGAGGCTGTCCTGCCACTGCCCAGTCCTCTCTATCCCAAGGTTTTGAAAGCAAAAAGCAAGAACCAACAGACAGTAATAGTGAGAGAGATCCCATCTTTTCCCACGGAAATTGCCCAGAAGATTTGATAGAAATACCCTAAGATACCAATGCAATAGGTATGTTATAAATACCCAAATTAAACAACAGACAGTTCACCAGGAGATGATGTTATGTAGCATGGCTATCCCACATCCCAGACACATGGAACCCCTCTGTGTGCTGTTTGAATTGGGGGAAGGGGCACTTCTGTGAACGCAAAGAAAGGATGCTTACGCTCCTCTCCTCCCACCATGTGCACACTTTTACTGGTCACATTTCTTTATTATTTGTATTCTTTTCATCCTCTCCTTGCTTCACAGTGGAGGGCTTGATATGGTTAATATTGATACTTAGAAAGGTACAGCAGATCTGTATATTTGGAATGACACTGATATATTTAACTATTCAGTATTATTTTCAGAGTAAAAGGCATGCTTACCTGAAGTGTTCTCTGCTTAAGGACTCCTATTTCCACTATCCATTCTACTGTATAAGGAGAACTGAGTTTTAAACCTGTAGCTGGAAAGGAAGTGAAATGTTTAAATATCAATAGCAGCTCCTTATGGTAAAAAAGTTAGCATTTCTTACTCTTTTTATAGTTATTTGCAGTGAGATCTTTAGCCAGGGCTGTAAACAAATTTATCATATTTTAATGTGGCAAATTGACTGACTTTCAGATGACAGAAGCTCACACTGGTAAATTCTGTATAAAAAACAATCACTTCTGATTTATCAATTTAAGAAATTCTACCTAAATTTTGGACCAAGTGTGACCAGAAAGCACTCACTCAGAAATAGACACAAACAATTTGGTCCAAATGGAATTTTGGTATACTGTTATCCAGGGTGTACATACACTCAATTATGTGTAGCTTAGTAATATAAAATTCTATCATCAATAAAGTCAATTTTAATGTGCCACTCTTGTATGTCAGTGCCTCTTCCAAACAGAGGGAAGAATTGGCTTTGGCTGTCTGTCTGAAAGAATGTTGATTGTTTCACACAGTGAAACAAATCTTTCACTCCAAAATCCTGTTAACTTTTACTTATACCCTATTTTAATGTAGAAGTGTCAGGAGTCTGAAAATAATGTGTAGTGACAGATTTAGGATTAAAATATTCTCAGGTAGTTAGGATGGTGAGTTATGTTGTAAATTGCATTTAAAGAGCAAAACATATACTATAAACCTCACATGCCTGCTGCAAACTGACACCAACAAGGCAGCTGGGACAAGTGTGTGCTAGTAATTCATCTTAATTATTTGTCACCAAAGCTGTCTTAATAGGATGCGTCTTTCATTTTGATTAAAATGACCCTCTGAAATGTGGTCCTCATAGAAAGCTGTCAGATAGCCACAGAAGCTGAACCTTCTGGCACTTCTAATTTTGTGTCAGGAAATTGAAAGGATGCTTCTAAATACTCTTATCTAACTATTCTTTCTATTGGTCTCTCTCAGCTTAATTTCCATAGATTAATGGCCTCTTGATATCTCTTCAGTGATCAACAGTGAAAGTACTCATCTTCAGTCTTTACATCTTATTTTTTGTTTCTGACTTCACGCCCTCCAGTGGTGGTTCATTCAATGACTCAAACTCTAATAATTAAATCCCAACGTACTTAAATGTGGTTTTGGTTTTTTTTTTTTTTAAATATGTAACTCTAGATATGACAAACTTTTTTTTTTTTTTTTTTACAGTGCTTCTGGGTTTTTAATTTGTTTTTTAACTCTCAAAAGGTCAAGTAAATTATGTTTTCCCAGATTCAGGCACATTATACTCTTCCATATTTGCAGTTTTTGATTATGGTCCAGTAGCATCAGATCACATTAGGATTCACTTTTCTGATAATACAGGCTCCTGAGGGTTATCATTTTACTGTCTTAGAACATAAACAAAATTGACATTTACTGATAAAATATAAAACTGTGAATATAATGTTAGAGGTGCCAGAGATTTCAAGATATAGTTTAATTGAGATTCTCATTCGATTATAAAGTGGATCACTTTAAGATGCCAGTAAGATATGAAGTGCAATTTTGATAGATATATTCCCTGAAAGTTGTGTAGTATTGGTAGTAGGCAGCACTGACAATCTTCAATGGCTTATTTTGGGAATCAGCTGTACTGAAGATGTGTGGAGGGAAGACATCTGGACCAAAAGAGCAGCTTGGCAAGAGAGTTTGTGACAGACAATTATCATGACAAAGGGTATCATGGATATAGATGCAGAAGATGGATTAATGGTAAAACTGGTTGGAAAATCTGCAACAAAACAATTCCCCATTTTTCAGCCAGCTATAGTAAATGGGAAAGCAGGTGTGGAAGCAGTAATTTGAGGGAATAAAGAGTAACAAAGAATACAAAAATATGGGGCTTATCCAAAACTTTCTTGCCCTCTAAAACACTACAAAACAATGGGAAGGTTCAGGGATATTACCAGCCCACAACAATGCACAGTTTATGTTTAGTCTGGACACCCAAGATGTTGCAGACTTTCCCACCTCTTCCCCCTCACCAGTATCTGTCTCTGCAAGCATTAGCCTTAAAAAGGATGATGCCAGGGAAATATTACCCTTTAGACTTTCACTTCCAGTCTTCGCTAACAAATAGAGGTTAAAAATTAGCCAGACCTTTGAGAAGGAAATTAGGAAAGGTCTGGGTGCAAGTTCAGTTCCAGATTTTGGAAGGCAAGAAAAGGGAAAAAGGAGTTAAAAAAAAATCAAGCTTGCAGTTCAGATTTAATTGGGTTACTAGATGGATCCAGCCAAGATCCCCCACCCTCAACACATGCTGAACCTTGTGTTTTCTGTCTAAGGAGCAGGACACTTCCTTAACTCCATCATTTCTTTAATTTCATATTTGAGTTAGCCAGAAATGCTCATTATAAATCAAATCCCAAGAGGTGCTGTCCCTTCCTCAATTCTCAAGGAAGTCAATGATGCTCAGTACCACTCAGGATCAGTCTCTGGGAGCTTCATTTTATATTACATATATTTATATTACAATTCTCTGATCAAACAGAAGACAACTAGGATCTAAGGCAGTAGTCACATTTATAAGGGACCAGGAGAAAGCATATTAAACTCAGTCTCAAAAAGATTCATAAAGCTGATTAGAACTAGGCAAAATTTTCAGACAAAACTTTTTTGCTGAAAAATGCAGTTTTGGGTTGACTAAAAACCTAAACAAGTTCCCAAAAATATTTTTTTCATATTTTCAAAATGAAAAGCTTGAAAATAAAGCAACATGACCAGCATACCCCAAAAAACAGTTATTCACATAGCTCTACTCATTATATCCATTTTGAATACAAAGAGCATTTTAAAAGAAAGTTCAACTGGATTTTCATACCAGATTATATTTTCTCAGTCCTTAATGAGAGACAGGCAGAGACAAATTGAGAAGATTAAGGAGAATGGTTTCCATTTTTTTTGGCCTAGGATATAAACAAAAACAAACAAAACCCAACCTGAACACCATGAAACATGTTAATTGTCATAAATCACATGCAGACATTGAGAGAGAGCATTAAATATTGTTTCTCACTTCTGAAAAAAGAAAGAGGAGGCTTATGTAATCTTGTAGAGGAAAAGGGAATCACTAACACTGCCAGCCTCACTGTCTGCCCACTGATTCCCCCTCAGAGAATTCTTTCACATCAATGATAACACCACGCACAATGATCAGGTCCCCGCCAACAAACCTAAGAAAAATGAATCATCTGACTAGACACCACAGAGATGATGAAACCACATTCTTAATCATTACATTGATTGCTTCTGGAAAAGATTTTGATTGTGAAATCCTTAACAAACATCACACTGACCACAATCCACTACTAAGAGGCCAGCTATACAATTCCTAAAATTTAACCACCAGATAGTGATCAAATCAGAAGACAAAGGGAGCATCAACTGTGATGACTACATCAACAAGGCTAACCAACAACTGTCCAACACCACCTATTATAAAGAAGTCAAAGAAGATTCTATACCATAGCTTTCCCAGGAATTTAAGGATCTCATTAAATCCTTCCCCAAACAACTCCCAGAGAAACTTTACAAACTCATCCCCACAAACCCACCCCAGGGACTTTCTACATGCTCCCCAAGATACACAAACAAAGGAATCCAAGCAGGCCTATCATATCTGGTTACAGCACTCTTACTGAAGGAATAATGGAACTCATAGAAACCATCTTCAAACCACTCACCAAATAAAGGGCCAGGACACAACCAACTTCCTCCACAAACGCTGCAACATTGGTGTTCTGAGGAAGGTTGTTATTCTTGCTACCATGGATGTCACCTTCCTATACACCAACATCCCTCACAATGAAAGCATAGATGCCTGCCTCAAATATTTACAAAACAGTCGACAACACTCAGACATCCACCCAACTCACCCATTTCATCCTTGCCCATAACAATTTTATATTCAACAAACACACACTTTGTCCAAAACATGGGAACAGCCACGAGTACTAGGATGGCTTCCCAATACGCCAAACTCTTCATGAGCCACCTTGAAGAAGGGTTTCTGGACAAATGCACCATGGAACTATCAATGATACCCCACTACCTATCCATCAAACTCTCTCTGGAACATTCCCACACCAGCATCAACTTCCTGGACACTACGATCAGCTTCAACAATGGAACCCTACAGACAACTATATACAAACAATCCATAGATTATCACACCTATCTTCATATATCCAGTAACCACCCCAAACACACTAAGAAATCTGTTATCTACAGCCAAATACCACAGAATATGCTCCTCAGAAAAAGTCCAGGATATACACCTGAACACACTCAAAACCACCTTCACCAAACAAGACACTGTACCAGAGAAGTAGATTACATTATGGAAAGGGCCACTCAAATATCCTGAGAAAACCTGCTTTGATACAGAAATAAAACTCCCTCTGACTACACACCCCTAGTTGTCACCTACCACCCCACACTGGAACCCATACGGGGTATCAAACAACTATAACCAATACCCAATGGGGACCTCATCCTTAAAGAAGGATTTCCTGAACCCCATCTTCTGGCTTTCAAACAATACCCCAATCTCATCATCAGAAGAAAACACTCCACAGAGCAGGACACACCAACTCAAAGCAGCACCAGACCCAAAATCTGCAGACATATCTCCACTGCTAAAATGATCAACAATCCCTACAACACACCTTTCAAAATCCCTGGATCCTACATATGCCTGTCACAACATGTGGTGTAACTCATCAAGTGCACTAAATGACCCAATAGCAACTCTGTGGGTGAAAAACAGACAATCACTATGTTCTCAAATGAACTCACACAGGAAAATGATAAAAGGCAAAAACACCAGATTAGTTGTGGGTGAACAATTTTCACAAAGTGATCACTCTATATCTGACCTATCAGTCCTCATCTGCAAGGAAACCTGAAAGACACTTTCAAAAGATGAGCCTGGGAGCTTAAATTCATAAATTTGCTAGACACTAAAAATCATGGAGTGACTAGAAACAGTGGATTTATGGCTTATTACAATAATCTATAACCTACTAACATCAACCTCCACAGCTACTCTTCCCCCTACTCCTTTTGCTTTCCTTCCTATGACTGGAAGGATGTTAACAGGCCACTTCTCCTTGAATGGTCCTTTGAAATGTGTTAGCTACTTATGCTAAATAATTGTTCCATCTTCTATGTAACTGTGACACACTAAGTTTCCCAGACCTGAAAAAAGAGCTGTGTGTAAGCTTGAAAGCTTGTCTCTCTCACCAACAAAAGCTGGTCCAATAAAAGATATACTTCACCCACCTTGATCTAACTACGACTGTCACTGATGAGGATTATACTGTCCTATAAATTTGTTCACTTGTATATTACAAAAAATGCTGCAGTTATTGACCGTTAAATCTCCAACATCACCTGCTGCAACACAGTCTCAAAGTTTGATCACAAAATTGTACTTAGTGTTATAATTGTCATATCACTTGCAATAATTTTCCTGTTCACCAGGAAAGACACAGACACTGGAGAGGGCTGGGTATTTGAGGTTGCTCAAAATGGCCAACCAGTGGGAAAATATAAAGGGTCAGAGATTTTTTTCCTCTTCCACAAGCAGAGGAGATGAAGACAGAATAAAATCCTGATTTGTACAGAGTGCCCCCCATACGAAACCAGACACACCTATGTGGGGCTTTGTAGGATTCAAGATATATAGTGAGGAAAAGGCAAGCCAGGGTAGTGGCCATTCTCTGTGACATAGTTCCCCTCGATTCTGAAAGAATTTTGTGGATGATTTGATGCTGACAAGGAAGGTCCTCAGGGTCACCAGATTTCCCTTAGATCCATGCTACCAGTGAGGTCAGGAAGGACCAATGGGGCCAGGTGGATGTACAGAAGCACAGGACATTGTGTCCCTGGCCTCTGCAAATGCCTGGCTATCTGCTTGAATCTCAGAAGAAATGTTGGTTTTAGGGGCCTAACTTGTAACCAGTTCTGTGGGGGTTGATAACAAGACATGCCTACATGAGGGGAAAATATATAGCAAACTCCACAACCTAATACCCCACAAACTCCTCAAGTCCTTGTTGAGGATAAGGCAATACGAGGGGAAGGAGACAGCATGATCAAGTAGATAGGTCAAAGGAGTTGAAGTCAAGAAACCTGCTTTCTATTCCTGCTCTGCCACTGATATGCTTAGAGAATTTTAGCAAGTCTTAATTTCTTTGTGTCTCAGTTTCCCCATTTTAAAAAATGGAATTATTGATACTTACCCACCTCTATAAAATGCACTGACATACAAACAAAAAATTCTGAAAAGTTAATAAGATTTCTGCATTTTTCCTAAGATCCAAAATCTTAAAATCTTAAAATCCTAAAAAAAATGAATATCACTTTAATGTCCCTTTCATGTAATGGCTACATTCAAGGTAAGCAAGAACTATTGGGACTAGATATGCTAGCCCTTTTACTTTTTTTAATTGCCGGATTTTGATGCTAGCGCTATTTTTTTTTCCTGCTGCTTAACTGGAGCAAGTATAAAAGTGACATAAAGAGGTAAGGAATAAAGGATGAAAGAAATAAAACAGATTATTAAATTAACCACATAAAGAGGTAAATAAAAACAAAAATGGAACTGGTAGTTTGAGGTTGTACATTGATCTACTCTGCTATGACAATCCTAACTGTATTATCTCACTTTAACTCAGACTGCTCTGCCTCAGGGCTCAATCTTATTCTTTATATTTTTTGGGACACATAATATTCTAGGCACTTTTCCTAGTGACAGGTAGGGGAATCCAGGTCCTCCCTCTACTCTGGGTTCCAGGGCAGGGACACTGTATTAAGCACCTAAGGTCTGCTTCTTCAGATTCACCACTGGTTTCCTATACCACTTCCTACATGCATCTGCCCCCATGCCCCTTTCACAGACCATCTGCTTCCAGCGCTTTCTTCCTGGAGGTTCTAGCTCCTTTCCCTGCTTCCTGGCAGTTTGTGGCTGAGGCAGAGTCTTCTCAGGCTCCAAGTCCTTGGAAGCCTTCTTCTTCCTACTTGGCAGGCTCTCAACCCAGCTGTTGATGGTCACCCAATTAGCCACAGCTGAGGAGGTATCTACTCTGTCTCTTAACCCCTTAGTGGCAGGATAAGGTTCATAGACCTGATCACAGAGGGGCACCATGAGAATGAAGAGATAGCTAAAGGGTCATATGTTGGAGCCAAGGCAAGGCAACCTTCAAGAAGAGTAGGGATTTGTTTAGGATTTTAAGTAGGTATTCAAGTCTTTGGATGCTAATACAAATCTCTGATCGTCTCAAGTTTTATTCATCACTAGCTAAAAGACCAAGAATTACTGTGAAGTCATCAACCAGACATCCTCCAGAAGTTCAATCAGCCTGGAATCTAATTCCATCTCCCCAAATCTGCCACCCACTAGGGAAGGATGGGGAATGTATTGTGACTTATAGTTGAAAGGTGGGTGGCATGAGAATACAGAAACTGAGATGGTTATAGAGGAGGAAGAGGATTATTATAATGAGTACCATTAGACAATCTCATCTGTGGGGAGGAGGGGTATATGAAACAGCGATGTTTTTGTTGTCTGTATATTGCAGTTTTAATTTCTAAGAACACTCTAGGTGTGCAAATTTTAGTAGCCATTTTGTTCTCCACATTGCTCCAGTTGGTACAAAGGAGGTGAATACCACCATCGTGGAGATTTTACTCCTGTTCTTTCTTCATTTGTTGTTTTTTCCATATAAAATAAAGGTCTTTCTGACTGCATGTATGGAAAAAACAAATGCTGTAACACAAAAGCTCACACAGACATGACAAAATACCCCTATATATGTACAGTTGTATGTTACTGCTAATCTAGGCAAAGTACACATCACTTCACAATTTCTTTACTGACTGATTCTGAGAGAGACTATTAAAGTGAGAACATTAGTAGCATCAAGTAATTAAATAGTGAACTGCCAGCAAGTATCCACAATTAAGGAAAGTAATGCTGGCCATGAGGAGCCATAGCAGTACCATGCTCTGCCCTCTGCTTAAATCTGATTGTTGTTGACTTCCAGCAGGATAACCAGAATAATGGAAAATATTACATTTCTAGCATTACACTTCTACCAGAGTGCACACATACCACTGGAATGATATTCTCATAAAAGAGAGCTGCAAGCCATCCCATCCCACCTCCCTCTGCTCAGTTAGGGCACCACATATTTTCTTCTCTTGTACATCTATCATCCCTCCTCCCCCTTTTCATGCTAGTTTAGTAGCGCTGAATGCTGACGAGATAATACTTGGTGCATCTCTAGTCTCCCACTTCTCTTTGGGTAATTAACATCTCAGTGACACTTTTTCAAAATTATCCCATTGCTTTGAGGTGTTTTGGTACCCCTGGGCAAACCAGGTATTTCAGTCTTGGCCTTACATTTCTCAAGTACTAATAATGCATGCAGCTTCATTTGGGAGCCTAACCGCTATCCTTAACCATAAAGAAATCATGAGGAGTGAAAAGACAAGATGATATATCTCCAAAAATGCAAAAGCTAGTCCAAAAGGATTTTTGTGTTACAACATGATGAATATTTCCCTGAAACTAATTTTCAAACAGTTTAATTCAGTCTTAAAAGATACATTTGCTTTGTGGGAAAAAGTATTTTCTGAAATTCTTGCAGCAATTTTAGTCACCATCTTAAAAGCAAAGAGGAACTAAAAAAATAGCTACACTTGATCGTCTTCTCATAGGTCCTGCTCTCCTTGAAATCACTGGGACTTTTGTCATTGGTTTCAATGACAGCAGCAGGCCCTTAAACTGCTAGCAAAAAATGCCTGGAGCCCTCCTACTGACCCTTAGCAATCTTCCTCTTCGCTAATGCTCATGAGTTGTACTATGCCAGAAGATATTCTTTCAATGCCAAGCATGAATCTAAATCAGAAAACACTGTTAAATATTGCCCCTAGACTTTCCCTTTTTCCAAAACAGACAAAATTAATCTCTCCAGATGCAAGTTACAAACTTAACAGGAAAGACATTTTGATTACTGAAAAACCTTAGATCTGTCAGGATGTACAGGAGATTAAAGGCAAAATTATCTGACATATATCAGCTACACTCCATTTGCAGTCTTACATCAAGCAGTTCTAAAAGTTATTAGTGCTATGCTGTGGAAAGAGTATAGAGTGCCACTTTATAACATGCTTTTATTATTCATTGGCTCCTTTCATGCCCTTGCAGTGTTGTAATATTCTCTACACGTAGACAAGCCAAACATTAGGAAGGTTAGAAATTTTTTATACAAAATGTAATTCAAACAGTGACACTGATTTAGTATTGACAGACTTTTGATTGAACTTGGTCACTTCATTTCTAGAATGGAAAGGCTATGGTACTTTTAACAAAATGTATTTCACAATGAAATGTGAAAACCTTACCAAGGCTGGCTCTTCTAATGGGATTTCAACATGACCCTGTTTATGACATTAATTTAAATTAAGCTGTGAACACTCCAAAGCAGCCACTGCCTCATAAAAACTAGCAGCTATCTCTTAGTCTATATAATCCAACCCCTGCATCAAGCGTAAGGAGCTCTACACTGTACTTCCCATATACTACTCTAATCTTGACTTCTACTAAGTTTGCTACAGTACCTCATTAGAAAATCTCATCCTTTGTCTGACTGTCCATACCATCAAGAACGACTTCCTAATTGCCACACTGAACTTGCCCTTTATTAACTTCAACCCATTATTCCTTGTACTTTTAGTGCTTAGTTTAAATATCCTTTTCTACTCCGTTCCCTGTTTACTCTTTAAGTGCATGTATATGGGGCTCTCCTGCACAAATATGCATGGAAGGGAAAAAACATTATCAATGTTCAGACGGAGCTGTGAGATTGATGCAGTCTAACTTCCTGGTCCATAGAACTAGCAGGAGGGTAGAACAGGAAGAGTTTCAGGCCAGTAAAAGGACAGATAAACACGGATATTTGGCATACTCTCCCCTCATACTTCTCTTTATGCTTCCCACCAGCCACAGCAGCCAATAGTTTTGCTACTACTCTGACCTCTCACAAGGAGAAATACAGAGCATGCAGGAATGTTAATGCTGCTTCAAGGACCATACCACTTAATGTGCATCCTCCCTTTTGCCTGGCCCCTCCACACATTTTTCAGTTATTTTGCTCCCCTCTGCACCACAGCACAGGGGAACTAGATGGACCATGAGGCTAAGATTGTGTGCTGAACCTCCAAGAAATGTAGTACACATAGGCATGGTCTGGGGTGAGGGAGGGAGCAGGTTCCTTTAAGGAACTTTTGAGTCCTTGGGACTGTGGGCTGTTGGGCAGCCAAAATAGCCCCTGACATAATTTAGGTAATCCAGGGAGCTACTGTAATTTATAACACCCCTGCCCGCATTGCCTATAGACAGATCCACAATCTGAAGCTGCCCAGAATGGCTTTAGCAGTGTCATCTGGGGCTCAAACCCTAACAGGACCACTGCATGCCCCCCGGGCCATGTCTTGCGTGGGGATTATGAAAGATAGCTTTTGGCTGTCCTTGCGGTGATTGCTCTACGGGACTTCTCTCCTGGCCAGCTAAGGGGCTGTAGGGGCTTCTATTCTCTTCCAAAAGAATTTAAAATGTGGTTCTCCTCTGAAGAGAACAGAGTGCCCTTATGAGGTTCTAGGTGCACTGTATCCCAAGTGTGCTAGATGTCTCTGTAGGCAGGCCAGGCCTATAAGTTCAACTTAGAATTTGAAAGAAGTTGGTAAACGTTCTGCTGTTCATGCACCAGAAGGAATGGAATCCAACTCACACACAAAGCTTATTTTTGTCACTAGAGACAGGTGATTAGATTCTGAACACACCCAGGGAGAAGCACTGTGGAGCAAAAGAGTGCCATATTTACAGTCACTTTGCAGAGTATTAGATCATTTCACCTGAGTTTCATGTTGTTAAGATTCCGTTTGCTTACAATGTCTAGCCTTTAATGTACATTGCATTTTTAAAAGTTTCCCAAGCCCTTATTTTATGCTATAGAGAATATATATAGACATATGACCATGTCAAACAGAATCTAACATATGCCAAAACACAGCATTCCGGAACCAGATAATTACTTAGTTTGATCATATCAAGTGACAATTTTAAAGCTGTTAATAAACCCTAATTAACAGAAAATGTAGTGACCTTATATTTCATCAAATGACTTCGAAATATCTAAGAGGACAAGTAGAAACATTTCCTCTCTGTTTTCAGAGATCAAACCTAAGCAAGGAAAAGAGTCAGCAAGTTACAATAGAATTAAAAAATTGTAACTAGAGAAATAGTGACTACAACAGTAACATTTTCTATAGGGGCCCTGATTTTATCAAGACAAGTAAACATGTGTAAGGTTGGTTTACTGTGCTATTTGGTAATATATGGAAGCAAAATGCATCTGTTGTAATTACTCCTTCACTTTACTATATATTTAGCTGTACCATTCATTTATAAGTTGATGAAATACTATCCAAATAAAAGAATGTTGATTTGGTGGATGTTCTGGATAAATATCCAAGGATACTATAGCACAAAATCATATCATGTAACCTGCTTGCTACAATGTGAAGACAAAATTACTGGTCCTGGAATTTCAGTTGGTTGGAAGCCGCTGTGTGTTCAGGAATTTTCCCACAGCTTCTTCCAACATAGGAAGGAATCCTAAAGGTTGCTACCTCAGAGTTACTGGATGAGCCAGTCATATGTCACTCTGAACTCCATCACTCTTGAGTCCAAGATTGTGGTATATATCATAAGGTTGAAGCATCTCCCTGCTGCCAGTGCAAATGGGGGAGAAAACTCCTAAGTTTAATATAGAACAAGTAGAGGTCCACCTCATTATATTTACTACTTTGGGAAAACCAAAACACTTTTAATTTTATTAGTATTTTAGTTTGACCTTATATACCACCTTCCATCCACAAACCTCAAAATCTTTTAAGAACATTAACTAAGATTTATGACACCCCACCACAGTCAGGTATGTCATTACTGTTATGATTCTACTCATTTCACATAGAGCTAAGCTGAGGCACAGAAATGTTAAGTGGTTTGTCCAAAGGCACCCATTATAGCAGAGCGAGGATAACAACCACGATTCATGAGTCTCAGCCCCTTGTTCTAACCATTACATCATTCTAGACATCCACAGATCAGTATCAGACTGGAGTTGTACTCTCCCCTACCCCAGTTATCTCACTGAAAGCAAGAATAAGACTTAGTAAGGGAAGAACTTGGTTCTTTTTTAGCTTTATTTTTTTCTCTCCTACATTTTTGTTACCACAGACATACTGCCTCGTCTTTCAGAAGTATCTGAACACATTCAATATAGCTAAATGTCTCTTCCCAGGAAGTGTAGAGGTGTTCAGCTCGAGACCGTCTCAGAGTTACAGATGAGGTGCATCACTCTGCTATCTCATGGACCAGCTCCAACTCCCATGACAGAAAGTTTCTACAGAATGCATGCTTTCGCTAACTTTTTTAAGGATCCAGTTTTTATGGTTTCACAGACACCCATCTAATTGTGAACTAAAATAGTGATGTGTTAGGCAGACAAAACTCCAAGAAATGTGAATGTCCTACATTCATATCCAATGCAATGTTGATTCTGATGACATAATAAAAGTAATGTTTTCCAAAAATTTAGCTGAACACACGGACAGAATTTACATATATAATTACCACAAGTAGCCTATGCAAATCAAGTACCTGGACATCCAAACGGTCAAAACCACGAACATCAGAAAGAGTGGGGTCTGTAAAAAATGCATCATTTCCCCCACCACCAAAGTGATACTGAGTGCAATAGCAATTTTACTCATTAAAAGTTTAGGCATTACCTTAGGGCTTTACTGTATTTCTGCATTTTGTGCAACATTCCCATTAGCAACAATAAGAGCTCTACAGAGGATCAAGGATGGCCTAATTTTTCAGCCCTGGTGGCCCAATGACCATAATTTACAGTACAGTTGGTACTCTCCACACAATGAGTTTGGCATCCCTATGCACATGAAAGCCTCTAAGGGACTAATGCTCTGACTGAGAGCACCCAACGGCGGCAGCAGCAGTGTAGAAATGTGGAACATAGTTCCAAAAGTTATTTTAGCTGAGGCAGAATTCTGAGGAAGCAGCACAGTTATTTTATTACCCACCCCCCTGCACCCCACATGTATCTCTCCTGCAGACTTTGCCGTTCTTTTATAACACCCTCAAAATGAACAGGCTTGTCGGGGAAGGGGAGACATTCTCGCAGCAGTGCCTCTTTTTGTGCTGATCTTTATGATCAAAGGTATTGTAAAATGGAGGAAGACAGATGAGAGAAGGAACAGATCTCTTCCTACCATTAAAGGGTGTCAGTTAGGCCTACTGAACAGTGCAAGGAGATGTAGTGTCCAGAATTTACAGGGAGCTGAAAGATCATTTCCAAGCTTTTCTTAGTATGCAACTCAGTTAACCCAAAAAGAAAGTGTAATCCTCTCGCTGTGGTGGATCCTCTATAGTTCCAGGGAGACTGACAGGAGAGAGAATAATGATAATAATTTACATTCATATAGCACTTTTCATTGCAAAGTACTTCACAAAATATACACACTGAAGCAAGGAAATTCTGCATTCCTTAGGGTGCAAGTAGCAGGAAACCCTTCACAAGCAATGGGACACCAAGGTAAACTCCTGATCATAACAGAAGTGCTGAGGGAGTAGAGAAGACTCGGTTGTTAAGATCTCAGATGAATGCTCACTAGACAACAGTCTGATTTTGAAAGCACCTTACATTCCAAAGTATCCCTGAGCACACCAAGTTGTCTTTAGACAATGTATTAGCTTAAGTAATTTGTTTTGTCTTTGAGTATTTTTATATTTCATCTTCCCCAAACTCACTCTCTGGAAATGGATTGGATACAAGTAATACCCAAGTACTCAGATTAATAGGAAGAACATAAAAAGAAATCATAAAAAAGAGAGATACACAATGACAGATAACAGTATGTACAGAACCTTCCAACCCAAATTAAGGGATGTACTGTGCATATTACCTCTGGGCTTTCCTGCCAAGAAACACTAGACAGACTTACTTGAAGGACTCCTAAATGGATTTGCAGAGATAAGGTAAGGACAAATAATGCCAGATTAAAGAATATTAACAACAATTTTCTACAATGCCTACTACAAAAGGTCTAAGAGCAGTGCCTCCAATTGGGAATAAGAGTTAAGCAACAATATCTGTTTTGTTTGTCAATTGAACTTTCTTATTTTAATGCCAACAGGGTTCAGGCCACAAAATATTTACAAGAAATTAATAATTCTTAAGAGGTCATAAGAGTTAATCAGTATTGCCATCCTGCTGTAAGCAAGCAGTCAAAATACTCTTCGGTTTATGAATCTGAAGGTTACTATTGTGGGTCTTTTGCCTCATGAGTTGATCCACAACTTGCCAATTTAGTCAAAGTGAAAGTATTTATCCCAGGAGTCTGGATGACTGTGTTGACAAAGTTAACAGATGACCTAGAAGTGTCCTATCATTGAGATGCTGCCAGAGTTTTCTGGTGATGTTGTATTATGCGTGAAATGATTGATTTATCATCAGCTATTAAAAACAAAAAAGTTGTGATTTTGCAATAGATCAACTATTTACTATTCTTCAATTCCTCTCTCCTTAGAAGGAGGTGGTAGGGGAGGTCTGGGATCTGCCATTCACTGTCTTTTATCCTCCCTCTTCCTTACATTTTAATAATACTTTAAACTACCCTAAGTAAGCTTTCTAGCAGAGAAAAGCTCAAAACAGAAACACCCTGAAACTTTGGAAAAGCTCAGATTCAGATTAACACACAAATAAAGAATAAAAACGTAAAGAGAATTGGGCTGCGTGTTCAACTCTAGTGTTTATGAGCATAGATGTGGTGCTACAAGTTGAAAGACCAAAAGAGAAGGGAATGTCTATGACTATCTTTACACACAAACATTTCCCTCAGCTAGAAGAATTTTGAGAGACAAACAACAGCATTCTCCTACCCCAATCAAACTGCTGAATAAATGGTTATATCCTAAATATTTTTAATGAGTCCAAATTCACTCTCTGTCTGTACTGAAGCTAATATATACAAATACACATATAATAAGACAGAGCTATACCTAAAGAGATTGGCTGTTAGCTTTCTTGACACTCCCTTAATCACTTTTCCATCATCTAAAATGAAGATGAATGTGCATCCGGGTTTGTGTGTTTCTTTGCATTGTTCTTTTTCATTGTTGTATTGTCCCAACACATACTTTTATGGCTTTTTCATATCCCTATTTCTTTCCCATTTTATATCTTTCATAGTAATAAGGAATATCAGGAGAAATTTACAGGAAACACAGCTGACAAATTAATAGACCCTACAGGGCCAGACTTCAGGGTCTGTTCCAGCTCCTTGGCACTGTTGGAACTGGAAACTACTGTTTAATAACTGGAACCAGTGTTACCTGGCCTCCTAGGAATTCTGCTGCTATAGGGGAAATCTTTGGGTGCTGTAAAGCTAGTGTTATGGCTTTACACCACCTCCTCTTTGGCCCCTGCCGTAATATGCATTCTATAACTGAGGTATATTCTATTACTTAAGGAAGGTTCAAAAAGTTGATTAAAAGGTTAATGTTGTTTACTACATTCTACAGGACTTTCCCATAAGAGGACAGCTACCTAAGATGAGACAGAGACAGAGCAAATGAAGTGCCAGGTATGCACTTAGCAGCAAGCCCTGTGATTTGCTGAAGCTGGGTGGACCCAGGGTGGCAGTATTGCCAACTTCAAAAGATCAAAAATCTATTACTTGGACTCCAAAAATCATGAGATTTATTTATATATATTGTGTTTTTTCCATCTGTCTTTTGATTTTTGAACTATTCCTTCCCATCCCCATTGTGTAGGAGAGAGACAATTAGGGTTGCCTAATGTTGCGAATTAGTTTTGGTCCCCACTGCTGATCACATCTGTCCATCACATCACATCTGTCCATCACATCTGTCCATCACATGCCAGCAATTCATCCTGTCTCCACCGAGCCCTCCCATCAGTTCAGCTCCTCCATCCAAACCTGTTCAGTTCAGCCCTACCAGCCTCACCTCTGCTCCTCCTGGGGTTCTTCATACATATCCCAAACCTGGGGGGCTGCAACGATATCTCCTCTTCTACTTCTCAGACTGGGTGGACAGATTCAGGGGGCTCTCTAGCCCCTTTCTGTCCCATCCCAGGCTGGGTGCTGCAGTGGGAGAGGCAAAGGAACAGAAGCACTGTCCTTTCCCTGTTGCTCACAGTAGGGGAGGAGGGAGCAGAGCTGAGCTGAGCTGCTGGGCTCTTTGCTTCTTCCTTCCTCCTGTAAGAATGATGAGCAGAGGGAGAGACTCTGCCATCTTCCAGCAGGGCAGAACTTCACGAAAGGACTGGAGCTTCTTGCTTCATCACAAGACAAACTCCAGCTCAGTCTGAAATCCCATCACTTTGTGAAAAAAACCACGAGAGTTGGCAATACTAGGGTGGCTATTGCATGGATAACACATCACTAGTTGAAGAACTTTACATGTAACAGCACTGTTCTCACAATAAGACTGGCTCTTAATCTCAAAAAGATTGGAAATTTCAATTACGATAAACTGCCAAAACCAAGGGACAAACCTTACTAGAACATTCTGAAACTCTAAGGATCCATAAAATTGGGCTGGAAATTTCTCTTATCCTTCCCTCTTATGACATTCCCAGTTATCCTACTTCTGGCTGGACAAAAACTGTGGTCAGAATGACTACTCTTGTGATATTTCAGCACTTCCACTTCCAGATTTGGCTGGAATATGAGAAATACTGGGGAAGAAATTATTCAAACAGATCATTTCTAATTTGATTGGAAGCAGCTTACTTGGTTCTACATTCTGGCCTGACTAGAAACAGGAGGCAGGAAGCACAGGAAATTTCACAAGGAAACCTATTCTCATGAAGTTTAAAACCAAATTTTATAGACTCAAGGGGTTTGAATGATCAGGATGATGCTTGGACAAACATTAGAACTGTTGGTTGCTTAATCCAATTGAACTTTGAACCCTTTGCAGTTCCCCCTTTTTAACAAGGCCTTGTCCATACTGGGATTAGCCCAAAGCAGTTTAGTAGTATTAGAAATGGGTACCACTGCACTGGTTGGAAACACCTAGTATAAGCCAGAAAAGCCACGAATTGCACCAGTTGAGCTTACCCCAGTTCAACATCAGTAAACTTAACTGGTGAAATTTGGAGCCTTCCTTATCTACTGTAGGGCTTTGCACTGGTGCAGCTATACCAGCTGCTGAATTCCATCTAAAATGACGTGACACCTAAGAATTCAATAAACCACATCTAAAGCCAAATTACAATTTGAGTTATCTAATCTATTTGTCAGTCTTAGGCATTTCAAGTGTGCCCCTTATCATTATATGTAGGTATTTCTGTTATCTGATTTTCAAAGATTCTAAACACCTAAAGGTTCTGTTAAGTTTTATAGGAGGGGGTTTCAGCACCTCTAAAAAATCAATCTTTTGAAGCCCTAGTTATTCTAGATTTATGCTGGTATAAATGAGATCTAAAGTTTGACCCCAACTGGAAAACAAACCATTGCTATTTTTTTTCATAATACAGACATTACTTACACAATTTTTAAAAAATATTTGTACAAATACATAGTCAATAAACACTGTAGTATAAAAGGCTAGTTAGAAAGAATAATGCAATATTATTAATATATGAACTAGTCCCCCATTCCAAACAATCCTGACCATTTAGCCTTGGACAATTGCTTTGGTAAAATTAATTTAAAAATAGATCAGAATACCAGAAGTAAGTTAACCTGAATTTGTGAACACTTTATATTTTCTATTGTATTATGAAGCATCGTGTACAGACCTGCCATATATAATAAATTAGATACTTGGGGGCAGATTTCTGGTTAGTATAAAATTGGCATAGCTGTGATTGACTTCAATTGAACTATGACAATTTGCAACCCCTGAAGATCTTTCCCTTAGAGACATTGGAAGAATGAACAAGAAGTTCCCATAATATCCTCCCTCCTCCCCACACGACAAACATGCCTTCTGGATGGGAGAATCCTATTTAATAAAAGGAAAAATGTAGAAGATTCACTACAGTCTGGATAAGCAAGGTTAGATATTTACTCCAAACCTGCTAGGTCCAATTCTCAGATCCACCTAATCTGCTCAGCTTCCTGTATGAGTCAGAGCAGCCACAGGGCTGCTCACATTTACACTCAGCTGCTCAGAGCCTTGAGGGGTCATTCCAGCTGCCAAGAATAGTTTCTCTCTGGCCATGCTCCCTTTAGCCTGGCCACACATGAGGTCTGAGAAGAAGTGTGTGGGGTAAAGCTATCCCACCAAATCTATACCACCCAGGGAATCCCTGGTTTCCAAGCTTTACGGTTCCTTTACGTAGCACAGGAGCATAAAGTTACTGTCAGACCCCTTGGGTCTGAAATCCCAAGACAAGGGCCTTTCTGGTTCTCTCTCTTCTACTCAGGCCAGAAATATCACAATTTGTAAGAACAACACTGCTTTCAACAGGAATCAGGAAATGCCAATGAAGCAAAAGTGAGAAATAACAATGAGGAAAATTATTCAAAGGTATTTTTTAAAAGTTCAGTTCAAGTTCTGGGTGAAGATTTAGGTCAGATTGCATTGTATGCACCTTGATTATCCTATCCTTTATCAGACTTATAATGGTAAGTTTCCTGGAGAGGGGCCTCCCTTTCATGAATGCCAATGCTACACTCCCAGCCCTGGATATTGTCTATTCTGATGTGCTGTACCAGTACATCTGCAAATTTTAAGCCAACACTCCTAGGTAGGAAAGTGTTATAAGGAGCTCAAATGCCTGTAGCACAGCACTTTTGTACAGTTAATCAAAAATCTAACAAATCTAACAAACTATTAACACAAAATAAAGGTACAAAGGCAAATACTGTTTCACATATAATGCAAATGTCTTCACAATTACTCTTTATCCCTGCCAAAGCAGCTATAACACTGGGTTTTAGATAATCAATGCACTTCCTTCAAATTTGGTCTAAAACTGCTACTAAATTTCCATTTTGAACCAAATACAATTTTTACATCCTTTTAGAATGTTCTTCAATAATTGCTTTTGAGGTTACTGAACTAAATCAAAATGTTTGCTTCTTTGCAACCAAGTGCTTTACTTTGTAAGCATGTGCTGCAGTTTTCTGCTGATAATAACAAAGATTCATAGCTACCAGTTATCCAATATTGTCCATACTAAACATTCAAAAATCAAAAGTAAGGCCCCCAAAATCATGATTGGCTTAGAAATCTTGTGACTTTAAAAATAATCATGTTGTGCTCTTTTTACTTACTTTTAGTTTTGGTCATTTAAGAATTCCAAACTTCTCTGCATAACCACGAGGGCTAGAAACTTTATTTTCAAAAAAGTGAGATTCTTATGTAATTCCCTGACTCCAGAAGCTGGAGATTTAAGAACAACACCAAATACCACAAGACTCAACATAAAATCATGAGAGCTGGCAAAAAAACCAAAGTTTGCAACTATTATTTCTGTGACTGATATTTAAGCTTTATAATATCTCTTCAAAACACCATAACAGCGAAATTTTAACCAGAGCTACAGTGCCTACAAATTCAAATACAAAGCTCATTAATGAAATATTATAGCAAATTCTAACCACTGCAGCAAAACATTTCCTGGCATCTAAAGTGGGACTAAAATGAGAGCCGTTTTCCATATCTAAAGGGACACTGGAGTGGAAAAGAAAAAGCTCTGGTATTTATCCAGCTTTGTATAAAACAAACACTTAAAAAAAATAGACTACATTTACACTGAGACAATATTATACTAAACATCCCCACTCTTACAAAAATTACAACTCCTGATCATTACTACAGTTGTAAGAGCCATACAAGAACACTGAATAGAATAGACTCTTAGCTCCCAGAATTGAAGTCCAAGCACAAATTTGATAAATAATAACTCTAACTACCTGGCTGAGCCCAAACCACATACCAAGGCAGCTACTTAGATTTGTATTAATAATTAATTTATCTTGCAAATGCAAATTGTACCCATTAGCAGGGAAGCTGAGCTCAGCCTGGTTAAAATATTTGTTGCCATTATGTCATTCAGGACATTCATTATGCCATTCTTTAGTAGGGGTTGAGGAGTTGAAGTTAGTGTACAGAGATTTCACTATCAGATTCTCATGATAAGGGCCTGCCTGCCTGGAAATTTGTTTGAAACTATAAAGCTTGAGCAGAGCAAAGCAGGGAAGTACATCTTACACATCTGTTTGACAGTCTGATCTAAGTAGAATTGTATGCTGCACAACCCCTTCCCCATCTTCTCTGAACAAGATTTAAAATGAAGCAATAAGAAGCAATGTACCAGGCATTTATCTGTCAGTTAAAGATCAACTAGGGTAGTGAAGGGCCTCAGGCAAAACTGATGGTGCAGTTTGTCCTTATCTGACTTTTAAAGGATCCTATGGATGCCTTTATTGCAATTATAAAACTGAATTTTTAAAAAGTTTGAAGTGGATTCCTTTAAGATCTGAGAAATTCAGCTGCTATTTTTCAAGTGTTGGGTAGTGCTCACATGGTTCTTGTACTGCTCTTACAACTGTAGGTTTGGGTGAAGATGCAACTACTGACTGTCCAAAGGAACAATCTAATAAGAGATATTAGCAATAGCATCTCTGCACCCTAGAGAGTAAAAGAAACAATGAAATATGGAGATATGCGTCTAAAAGACAAAGTTTGCTATCCAGATGCATCAACAGAATTACACTGGCTGTGAGAGAAGAATTAGGCCTACATACTCAATGAGAGGAAGAAAGCTGGGAAACAATAACTGCTGAAATGGACCTTACAATGATAGTGGACAATGAGCAGAAAAGAAGACCAGAATATGCAATATGCAGACAATATGATTGCAAAAAAGCTCAATACACTTTTGGGCTGCATAAACTGAGGCATTCCCAAAGTTTGGATCTATTGAGATGTGAGCTTTGGATCCACCTGTAGAAATATGCTAGTGTTAAACTGGTTATAAAATGAGCTTTTTTTCAGCAGAAATTTTAAATTTTTGGTAAACTATCCAAAACCAAAGCATTGCAGCTGGAAACTGAAAATTGTTTGCCAAAAACTTGGTTGAAAACCTGAAAAATACTATTCAGAATTGCTGCTGTGGTGCCTTAGGGGAGCTAAGGGTTTTCTTTGCTGTGTAGTAGACATACTCTTAAGAGTCTATCAAACATGGGGGGTTTTCCTTTTAAAAACTCTCTCCAGATAAAGGGGGAAAGGGATGTTGTTAAAATGAAAGTCTTATTTAATACTTTACCTTTCAAATGCTTAAACTGGTTTTTCTCCTTGTCTGTATCTTTAATAAGAGGTTAAAAAAGGATTTTTAATGCTAAGCAGGCTGAGGTCTCTGTATACCAAACCCTGAGTCTTGTGTAAAACTGTTTGATGTTGGACAGTGACTGGGTTATGTTAACACTTTTGACTCTTTGGGCCCTTTATTCCACCTAAATTAATACAACATGTAACTATTTGTGCACGGGCAAAAATGGTTAAATCAGTGACGTGGATGCATTACTGAGTAAATTGATTAAAAGGTATCTGTAGAGAGCAAATACATTTGATGATGATTCAGGTTCCAAAAAGGACATATGGCAATATACATAGCTATCAACTTCAAACAATGAAAAAGTCCTGCTGCAGTTTAAAAATATATAATCTTGAGACAGCTAAAACGATCTCTCAATAAATGGTGAAAGGTTTGCTTTATACCTGTGAGATGTCATTTTTATTAATTGGACAAATCTTGAGTTGCATAGGTAAACTGAGGGTTGAGAATAATGTACATGTCTGCAGTATTTTTAAATGTAATAGGCTTTACAGTGATTGAGTTAGATCACAACACAAGTGTTTGCATTTATTTATTTTGCAGAGTAAAAACAAAGTGAGTTTGGGATGAGGTGAATCAAAAACTTCTTAATGGTGTGTCTGGAGAACTCTCAAAGTGCTAGGAGCTCTAAACATGGAATTCAAATCCTCTTAACTCTCTTTAGAAAACAGAGCTACACAATTGCAGGGAGATTATTCCTGACTTAACCTAGCTGTTGCCACCATGACCCTGTTTATTTGAAGGCATAGAATCATGTCCATACAGTAGATTGTTAGAAAGGTAAGCCCTGATTCTTCACGGTGTTTCCTGCAGGCAGACTCCTGCAGAGCCCCCCTGATTTATTAGGGGTCTGCGCGGGACTAGGGGCCTTCTCATGGTGAGCCATTTGCAGGACCAGGCCACAGAGTGGAGTTTCCATTTCTTTCAATAAAACCTGTCCAATACAGCAATAAAAGGGGATATTTCCTGTTTATCCACAATTAATGCAAAGTAGTATTCTGCTTCCTTTTTATTTAGAAGCATATCAATAACTAACCGTTATAGTGATATCTACTGAGTTTGTGGTTACAGAAAACTGGCATTTCATAAACTACTGAAATATACTGTTAGCTACAAACGACATGAATAGATGCCGTTTTTATCTAAATATAGAGATACAGTAGCTATCACTTGAAGATTAATTATTTATAGACTTTTCCATTTGAAGCAACAGGACGATAGTACAATTTTATTAATTAAAATTCCAAAATGAAAAGTATCTACTTGTTAGCCCTTTGATGAATGTGCCCTAGGGAAATGGAAGCTGTAAATGCTGCTGACAGATCTCTTTGTGGTATACTGATATGTTTATCACTGTATTATCAATACAATTCTTTTAAAAAATGTGACCTAATGTAGCCAACTAATTAACATGAAGCTTCACTACAGTTTAAACTTAAGGGTTCTGCCACAACAGGAGATCACATGTGATTTGTTCCAAAGAATGTTTACTATTCAGGGTATATAGTTTGACGTGGCATCTATCAGCCCCATACTACACATGATCCATATGCATGCATGAATATTAATGAAGTCATGTTTGAGGACACCCTGTGCACAATTGTGTCATTAAGACTTATTATAGGAAGATGCTGACCTTCTTTGAGTGATGGTCTCTTTTGTATTCCACTGTGGCTGACTGACAAGCAGTACCTAAGTAGGAGGAGGGTGTGAGGATGTAAATTGTATTGCTGAGAGGAGTACTGCCATCCCAAAGGAGTCATCAGCAGAGGAATTCTGCACCAGGACTTCATGTCTCACAAACATATGAACAGAACCCCCCCATGGCTGCTTTACAGATATCAAGAAGAGATACCTCCAGAAGTGATGCCATAGTTGTTGCTTGTGCTCTGATGGAATAAGCTCATACCCTATGGGGGTGGTGGAAAGGAGAAGGTGCAAGAGCTGATAGCAGAGTAGAATGCAGCCAGAGATCCATTTGGAGATTCTCTGGGTGAAGGTGGCATGCCCCCTGACCCTTTCTGCTATAGCGATGAATAGTCTCTGGGATTTCCTGATTGGTTTTTTTCTGTGCAGGTAAAAAGTCAAGGCCCACTGAACATTGAGGGAGTGGAGTCTTCATTTCTTTGTGGAAGCGTGTTGTTTTGGGAGGAACACAGGTAAGAGAATCGACTGGTTATGGTGAAATTCTGAAACTACTTTAGGGGTGAATTTGGGGCATATATGCATATATCCTTATGGAATATAGTGTATGGAGGATTTGCCATCATCATTCCAAGCTCCCCAGCCCATCTAGCTGAGGTGATGGCTATACGGAAAGCAACCTTCATGGAAAGGAAAGACATGGAGCAAAAAGACAAAGGTTCAAAAGGAGCGCCTTGTGAGTACTGAGTGAACAAGGTTTAAGTCTTAGTGGGGAGTCGGCTTCGGAATAGATGGGAAGGTTCTGATTGGGCCTTTCCAGAATCTAGTGATCAGTGGATGTGTGAAGATCGAATGACCTTAAGAAGGCGGATGGTGTGCCACCAAGTGGATTCACAAGATCATTAGTGCCTGGTAATTGGCTATCCTGAACTGGAGGCTGGTTAATGAGAAGACCTTTCTCCACAACAGATCCAGGCATTTGCCTTCTTTATCAGTAGAAGTAGACTGGGATGTTGCGGCCTTGCCCTTTCAGAGATGGCCTGGACCACCAGTGAGTTAGGAGCAGGGTGAGAAAATAAAAATTCTGCTCCTTTGTCCAGCACGTAGTAATACTTATCCACCCTTTAGGATCTGGGAGCACAGGTGGCAGGGGTATGCTAAACTGTCCTAGCTGGCTCCAATATGGCTTTATTAATGGGGAGAGCTATTTTATTGGATCTGGATGAATGGAGGATGTCTAAGAGTTTGCGCTGGGAGTCCAGGACCACTTCAACAGGAATCTGAAGTTCTCCAGAAACTCTGTGATGGTACTGGAACTATCTGAAGTCACTAGAGGGAGAAGGAGATGCATGAGTCACTGCTTCATCTGGAGATGAAGACGCAGTCTTACTGGTTCCAATGGAACCACCAGTTCTGGTGCATAATGTTCCTCCTCTCTTGGACCTGGGGGCAGATCTGAGCATCCCCTTAGAGGGGAGACAAGGGATGATTCCCTAGCAGATAAGAATGACTCTGCAGGAGGATACTGGTCCAAGGCCCCCAATATGGCCAGTAGGAGGGATCAATATGTGGTTGCAGGGACCTGCATGGCATGGGGTACCAACTGCTCCAAATTAGATGAGGCAGAGGTTGGTTCCAAACTGGTGCAAGTCTTTTGGGCAGCGGAGAATACATAGGATAGGGGAAAAGAGGTTCATCGGGTGGTTCGGAATCTCCCAATGAAGAGAAGGCGAATTCCTGTCGCAGTGGCTGTACATTGGTACCATTGAAGGGGAGTTGTATTCCGCGTATGGGACAGGCAACAAACTCCCTTCAGTGGTTGACTCTTCTCTTGATGGTGGTGTTATCTCTCTGGAGGTGGAAAGGCCCAAAGGAAGAGGGGATTCTGGATCCGTGAGAGTGAAAATGTGCTGTGGAGCAGCAACAGATTCAAACTGAGAAGGGTTCTACTTCTGCTAGCCTCTGAAGCCAGTGAGGAAGATGGTGCCCAAAGTTGATGATAATCAGACTTCACTGGTGCTGATGGATCCCGGGATCTGGGAGGTACCAAGGATGACAGTACTGATGGATCACAACATTTACGGACTTTCTTGTTGTGCCTTTGGGACTCAGGATGTCCTAAGTCCTAATGGGCCATAAAGCTGAATCCAACTTCTTCAAAGTGAAATAGAGAAAGACTTAATCTCATGCTTATGCGAATGCTTCCTGGATTCCTGAGAGGACCCCACTATGGGGTCTGTGGGGATAGATTCTCCCCCACCAGAGTCAGACTTTGCAGCAGGAGGCTCACTTTTTCCAGAATCAGGCCGATGTACAGAGTGGGAGGGGGAGCAGTCCCTGGCCTGGGTCCAATTGGAGCCTCATGGCCTTCTCTATGAGCTATTTGTGGAGATGAAGTTCCCGCCCTTCTCAGGTATGGCTTGGGAACAATTGGCAGATACTGCACCTCATCGCAATGTGGGCTTCACCAAGGCAGTATAGGCAGGGCTGGGAGTCTTCATTGACTGAGAAGAATTGCAGGCAAGAAGTGCAGAGTCTGAAGCTTAGAATTGTGGGCACAGTCTGGTACAAGAATGGCACTCAGGGAGCGGTTCCCCTAAGAGACTAAAATATACCCCAACAGATCTATAATACACTAATCTCTAGACTGTAAACATTGTTAAAACTATTTACAAAACTACATCTAATTCTTATTTTGTAGGAGGTAGCGGAAGCTATGGACATTGAAGGTTCTGACCTGGACCATGTGTTAGTGAGAAGGAACTGGAGAGGCAGTTGATCCACCCTGTCCTTTATCCTTCCGGACAGAGGGACGAGTGAGCTAGAGCGCATGTGCAGACCAATGGACACTACTTTCAAATTCTCCAGCTCCAGGCACATGGATGTGAATGCATAACCCACAGTGGAATACAATAGGGACCATCACTCAGAGAACCATCTGCTCTAAATTGAAGATATATACAGCTAGACAGCTGATGTCTTAAAGGCTTTGTGAAAGAAGGTAAGGAATGGAAGACTGGAGGATGGAAATGGTATTGTCATTGTATCAGTATAGGGTTTTTTCCAAAACGTAAAATATCTGCAGCAATAGGCTACAGACTTCTTAAGTTCCTTTAAAAAGATATTGATCCAAAAATAGTGCACTTATCTTAGTAGGTATGAAAGGAACAAAGAAGGAAATGGGGAGGCTGGCCTCACTATTTAAGGTTGTACGGGTACCTTAATGAAAATTTCAAATGTTTGGACGGGGCTTAAATTTAACCTTAACTCTGTATTTCTTGGATTGCTAAAAGTTGGTTCGGTTTGTTTGATGGGAGTTTATAATATTATAGTATTAATTATATTATATTATTACCCTTAAATTACTCGGCACTCTTATTAATCTTCCCACAGCTCTAAATCAAGTCATAAATAAAGCCTCTCTGAACTTGCAAGCAGAGTTTTGGCATAGACTGAACTGAAGAGGCTGTGACAGCTGCATAGAAATATGCTGCTAAATGTTCTGTCACATGTGGCATCCAGGAAAAACATGTACTGCAAAGAATGTGTATATCTCAGCTAGACTGCATGGCATCTTTATTTCCCCATATGTGCTGGAAAGAGTGCAGAGAAAGGGAGTTTTCAGATTCATTTATAGTTCAATCTCCCCTACATATTACAGTTTTGGATGAAGATGCAAAAAAATGTTACGGACATTGCAAGCATAGTGTCAGCAGCAGAAGGAACCCATCTATTTTTTCACTTGGAATTTTTCTGGAGGAACCAGTGATGTTCTGTTAGTGAGGAATGACCAGCCACTTTATTTCTGGCAGACAACAATATGACTGCAACATAGATGACAATGCCCATTGCTCCCACAACACATACTTGAAAATTTGGAAATTATTTGCTTATCAAAAACTCACTTCATGTCTCAAGCATTGACATATCCAGAGCGGTGCAAAATGTTCTTAGCAAACCCTAAAACCATGCAACCTTACCTAGCTTCAAATTTCATAACAAATATCATAACATATTTGAAACTCGGTTTGTGAACCTTTTTCAAGAGAATCTGGGCACAGCATTGTGCAAACTTGGACTGATTTCTGGAAGCTAGAGTTGAACTTGAAATTAAAAGTTCAGATCTAAACTATGCTGCAAATGTTCTCAAAATTTTTGTTTGGTTCCAGGATGTTGCTTTGGCCCTTTATAGAGACATGGCAAATTGCAGGTTAAATTGCAGGTTTAAAAGATGGGTGTTCGGCTGAATTTTGTTTTGAGTTTTTTGGTGTGTCCCAACCTGAAAAGCAAGGTAGAAATTCCAAACCAAATGTCAGGATACAAACTCATGCAAATCAAAATGTATTTTTTCATGAGCTTCTTTGTTCTGAAAGCATCGGAATTTGGCAACAGTAATCTGGCCTCCTTTCTCATGTTGTCACTCATCTGTGATGTACACTTGCATGTGGACTGATTTTCAAACGAAATTCCTCCCTGACATGCTATTAGGCATCAATGCCTATTAAGGGTGTCACCACCCATGTTAAATTCTAATTTTTCTGATTTTATTTGTACTGCACAACTTGAGGAAGGAAGAAGGAAACGGAGTTAAGTGTAGCCTTTGTGGGGTCCTATGTGAAGATCCTGTGGGTCCCTATGCAAGCTTCAGTAGTCTACAAAACACATTTGAGGAAACGGGAGGAAGGCTTAACAATTGGGCAGGAGATCATGAGTCAGAGAGAAGGAAGGAAACAAACTTTATATTTCATTACCTCTTCCATCAGCATTAAAGATATATAGCTGGTAAAATGTCAGTTCAAGGGAACCTTTGCAAAAAGTTTGCCTGGTGGCTATCTGGCAAAAACGTAGTGGACAAAATAAATGCTCAGGGATATAGTCATAGGCATCCTGAGTCAATCAAAAAGAGACAGGAGAGCCATTGGGTCTCTTCCGGTTTCTTCCAAAACTGCAGCCGGAGGGGAATGGGGGAAAAGAAGATATCAGAACTTCCGGCTGTGTTTATTTCCCCTGATTTGTACTTCTGTACTATGGAGCTCCAGGGAAAACTGTGGTTGGGGACTCCCTTTCTGGGTAGCCTCAGTGGAGGTGCACTGTTGAGGAGCACAGAGGTCCATAGCTAGTGCAGATGCACCTGCATCCATAAGCATGGTGTTTACAAGTAGTTGAGATCCCCCAAGATTATTCAGACCTCTGGAAATTGGTACGTTCAGTGAATTAACTTCTTGCTTCTTCCAAGAGCAGGGGGAAAAGGCTGCCCCATGACAGAAGAATTCCTAGGAAAGTTTGCAAGTCAGAACTGGTGGAGTTCTCTCCCTTCCAGTATGGATAACTCCTACATAGGGGAGAATGAGGTCTTTGTTAACAAGCACCTAGAAGTCTGTTGAGCAGGACAATCATAGAAGAAAGTTTTGCAAGTTTATTTATTTACAACAAATATGAGTAAGAGGCACTAGCTTAATGGGTCACTGTTTGGAAGTAAAGGGAAATGTGACGTAGCAGTTGATGGCTTGGAAAGTTCCAAACCATGGATTCCCTCAATTCAGACTGCAGCATCTCCAGGGAAACCTAGAAAGGATTTCCGTGGATCAGGAAGATGAGTTCTGAAGATCATATGCAAGAGCTTGTAGGCTGCTATTGCAACTTGGAGCTGCACTTTATAGAATCATAGAAATGTAGGATTGGAAGGGACCTCGATAGATCATCTAGTCCAGTCCCCTGCACTGAGGCAGGACTAAGTATTACCTAGAACATCCCTGACAGGTGTTTGTCTAACCTGTTCTTAAAAATCTTCAGTGATGGAGATTTCACAACGTCCCTAAGTAATCTGCTTAACTCCCTCTACAGTTCAGAAGTTTTTCCTAATATCTAATTTAAATCTCCCTTGCTGCAAATTAAGCCCATTACTTCCTGTCCTGTCCTCGCGGTTAAATTTTATCACCCTCCTCTTTATAACAGCCTTTCACGTACTTGTAGATTGTTATGTTCCCCCTCAGTTTCCTCCTCTCAGACTCAACAAATCCAGTTTTTTCAACCTTCCCTAATAGATCATGTTTTTTAGACCTTTAATCAATTTTGTTGCTCCCCTCTAGATGCTCTCCAATTTGTCCACAACTTTCCCGAAGTCTGGTGCCCAGAACTGGAAACAATATTCCAGCTGAGGCCTTATTAGTACTGAGTAAAGTGGAAGAATTATTTCTTGTGTCTTGCTTACAACACTCCCGGTAATACATCCCAGAACAATATCTGGTGTTTTTTTGTTTGTTTGTTTGTTTTGCAACAATGTTATACTATTGACTCATATTTAGTTTGTGAGCCACTAGAACCCTCTGATCCTTTTCTGCAGTACTCCTTCCTAAGCAGTCATTTTCCATTTTGTATTTCTGCAATTGATTATTCCTTCCTAACGTTAGTACTTTGCATTTGTCCTTATGATTCACTGGAACCTGGCAACCCCAAAACCAGGGGGCATAAAGATTGCTTAAAGCAATTATGCACACAATATGCACTGTAGACAGAGAGGCCACACACTCAAGGTCTAAATGATGAGTTACATGCATAGCAAAAAAGGCTACCTTATATAAGGAGAATATTATTTTAGAAATCAGAGATCTGAGTGATTTTTTATAAGAATTTATATACTTTGTCAACTTTTCAGACCAGCAACTGATTAAATCATAGCTTTAATTCCACTAAAAATTCCACTGATTGTGGACAGACGAAGACATGAATGCCGTAGAGCAATTCAATTTAACTCTGAGTCACGTGCTGTTAAATATCCAGCTGCATAGTGTAGCACTAGTAAGATTCCACACAAAAAAGCTTTGATAAGACTCAAGTTGGAATAGCACCTGATATGACTACATGGGACACTTGCATGGGGACTTTTTTCTTAATTATTCTAAACATGGGCCTCAGCAAAGTGGGCTGCAAAGCATGCTCTCAAGTTGAGTTTTACCGAAGTTCAGGAGTATCTGGTTCTAGGATATTGGTTTTTCCTATCTCTGTTATATTTAATTTTCACTTTATGCTACATGAATTATTGATGAGTGTCCTGACCTATGTGCTAGGAAAGCATTTTATTGTTGTGTCTCAGCAAAATACATGTGAAGGCCACACAAAGTTTATGAGAGTACATCTGTAAAAATTGTTGCCACAGATTAGCAGATCAGTACAGACCCAAATAGTGGGGCAAAGTGGAAGCAGGATTTTTTCCATATTTAGGGACATGGAGGCTATGGTCCCTGTGCAAAATATGTACATACATATGGACCCTGTATACAGGGCCAGCCCCATGACTGCACGTGCAAACGCAGATTGTGTGAGTAGACAGGTATTTATACATATACCAATTCCAATTGCTGTGATCCTGTGTGTGTTAATGTCCTTCTTTCCACTAAAGGTATTCTGTTGTTGATGACTATATTGCATAGATTACAGCATGCAAGCAGTATCTTACAGAATTTGTGGCCACAGGGATACTTATCACCAGATCTATCCACACACCTGAAACATTTGCTGAATGCCAAATGTCTCTTCACTGATATGAAGATCTTAAGAGCCTTGTTAATACTTTAACTCTGCATGGCTATAGTAATAGAAAATGCATATCATCAATCATGATTTCAGAGGGAAACCTACATCACCTGTACTGAATGAAAAACAGCTATAATGTGTCCATCTCAACATCAATATCTAAAGAGGAGCTCTGAGATTGTGTTAGCCACCTGCCAATGATTTGTCCTGACTCAGAATGCTGCTGGAGGGAAGCTTACCTCATTATGGACCAGAGAAGTGCTAAGAAGCAGCTCTTTGAGTCAGGACAAATTAATGAGCATTGCTTAGCATCTTTTAGTATCTGACCCTATGTTTGCATCATGGCCCTAAGAAAATATGTACAATCTTCATTATACAAGCGGGGCTCACAGACCGCCCTATCAGGAGAAAGGAATATATACATTTAGGTCCACATTCATGACTAGTGTACATTCATGGAGGACAATGATGCTCTGCTAATCTACACCAGCTGAGAATCTGGCCCTTCAAGTCTAATTTTAGACAAGCAGTGTATGAAGCATTTTTCAGAGTATCATGATTCCACTTTGCTAATCTGTTTATTTTGTTGTGTTACTCCAGTATTTGGCAAATTGTTTCAATGTCCAAAACATTTAGTGTCATTTCCTGGTAGGGTGTATGTGAAGCAGTACGAAGGCTTAGGGCTTGATTCATAAACGTAGTTATGCGAGTGTTCTGTAATTTTGTCATGGATCTCTTATACAGCAGTCAGGCTGCATGCTGAATGCTTGATCCAAAGAGAAAAATAGCTGCATTACAAGGCAATATTGTGAAATGCCTGTCAGGTGCTGGGGAGACTGCAGCTCCACACAAAATTGAATTACGGTTATCATGGGAAAATAACCCCATGTGCTCACCGCAGGATTTAATCACATTGCCCTGATCACCTGTTTGTCTGTTAAAACCTGCCTTAGGGAGCTAGGAGGGAGGAGAACCTCAGAGTTTTCTCTGAATCCTTCAGCAGATAAAGGACCCTCTGCATAGAGGCAAGAGCTTCAGCCCCAGGAGCCCACAGATTAGAGTGGCCAGATAGCAAGTGTGAAAAATCAGGACACGGGTGGGAGGTAATAAGCGCCTATATAAGACAAAGCCCCGAATATCGGGACTGTCCCTATATAATCGGGACATCTGGTCACCCTACCACAGATTCCCCATGATCTGTCCAGATTTCTGAGACCTGCTAGAGGAAAGGGCTGGTAGCATGGAAGCCCTGTAACTCCACACCATTTGGGGCCTCTCCTGCTCTCTATCAACACAACTCTAATTCATGCAGGGTGCCAGTGACATCCTGGCCTGTGGCTGCTTCTGGAACACCCCTCTACCTCTTGGAAGGGTGTCTGTGTGGGAAAGAAGGGTTGAGCAGCACGGAAGGGCTGCAGATTTTATTAACTTTACAGAATATTTATCATGTGCTAGGTGGACGGAACCTGCGTCCCCATCCCCAACCCCATCCAACATCGGGGGGGGGGGAGGGGTCCTGGGTTTTAAAAAGAGCCATTTATCAGTCCCAAAATAGGGAGGAAACAGTGCCATGGAAGGGCCTGACTACTTCTGCACAGACCAATCAGGAGGTTCTTTGTCTTGCTAGAATTTATGCAGCTCCTACCAGTCTCTTAAAATTAAAAGGTACCAATGACAATATTAAAGCAGATTCTGCCTGTGGTGTGCTCTGATGGCCCCTACGCCAACAACTAGTCCCTTTCCTACAAATATAATTCTCCTTTCTCATGAATATTTTAAAAATCCATTAGAAAATATTATACAGGTAAGTGAAGACAGACCAACTATATAATTTAAAATACATAAGTTAAAATGCTTTTGGAGACTGGTTTTATTGTCTAGATAAAATTAATGATGAGCCTAAATTTAGCTTTGGTCGCTGTTCTTGGGGATTATCATGGGGTGTTCCACTCACTGCTAGGATGGCACCTTTTCCTGATCACTCTGGAGAATAGCTCACCGCCAGGTCAACGCCCCTTCCTGCTGCTGCACACTGTATCTCTGCCTCTGTCTCTTTGTCTGCAGCCTCACTCTCATTCCAGCAGCTGTTTCAGCCTCTTTGTGACTTGGTCATATAAAGTCAACAGTTGTTTCCCCCTTCCGGAGTACAGTCCTTCAAAATCTCTGTCACTCCCACAGAGACCCAGGCAATCTTCTAGTTCACTGCCTTGCCGTGACCACTTCCCCAGTGGTGAGTAGGGGAACCTGGGCCCGCCCTTTACTCCAGGGACCCAACAACACGCAGCCAAGGTCTCTTCAATCCCCAACCCTACTGCTTACTCCCTAGCCTGCTTCCCACCCCAGCATTCCCCTCTCTCTGGGATTTCCCAGCCTCTCTACTTCCTCCTACCAGGGACCAACTGTGGGCCACTCGTTTCTATAGCCTACAAACACACCTCCCTTCTCCCAGGGAATGACTGGAGACCACCTCCCTCCAGTCTCCTTCCTTTATAGAAGCCCTGCCTGTTCCCACACAGATAAGCTTCCCTTATTAGGGTTTTTCTCTCAGTCTTCAGCCTAATAGGTTAATTGGCCCATCCATCCTCCATTAATCCCTTCAGGCAAGTGTCGGGTGGACACCCCATCACAGGGATTTATCTATTTTCATAACACCATAGCCAAAGACTTTACAAAACTGATTTCCATCTGAAAAAAAGTTAATTCTTGTGAAATGGGAATATAAGTAAAAAAACAAAAAGTGAATGGATTGTAACTGTAAAGGAAAGAACATCTTTTAAAATAGTGATCGGTTTAGACATTTTCAATAGCACCTAGTCTCAGTTCCTTGAGCAGACAAGAATTATTATAGATTTTACTACTTCCCTGTCTCCCTTTCTGGCAAATATAGCTGACAGCCCAATCTTGCAAGGAGCTGATGTGCCTTCTGCAAGATGGTCAGTGCACTCAATACCCACAGAAGTCAGCAAGACTTGAGGAAGTGCAGCACCTCACAGGAGGCATTCACCTTCCTGCAGGATCAGGCCCATACATGCACACAGCATCGTATTATGCAATATGCCTATATGTTCACATTCAGTGTTCAAAATAAGAAATGGGTCTGAACCAAAACCCTGAATCTGAACACACCTGCACTTTGGAGGCATTCAAAGCCTGTCTGGATTTGGGTTTTATTTTGCAAACAGCCCATATGTTTACAATGGACAAATTCAAAACCCTACATCTGTCCTCACCCTGGTCGAGGTTTTTCAAAGTGACCAGAGATGGATGGTACCAACTTGAAACACATATAAAGGGACTTCATTTTTAGAAGGCAAGTGGTCAGTACTTTCTGAAAATCAGGACTCTTTAAAGTACGTCAAGTTGGGTGCCGAAAAATTAAGGCACACAAAAAACTCTAGACATTAGTGAGATTGGACCCCAGATGTTGTGGAGGAGTTTCAAAATCCTGGCCTGGATTTGCATTTTGCAGCTAGGGCCAATTTCTACTCAAAATCAATACAGAGTTCTGAGCTGGACACATACACACAGGAAACAACAGCAGAAACAAGAAATGTTTCCCATGGAGAAATATGTGTTCCCTCAGCAAAGTATAAACTACAACTTAAATTGTGAAGGTGTTTTCTGGCACAAATATCCAGTGAGTGCATTGTCTCTCTAGAGTTCAACATTACAGGTAACTAGGAAGGATTTTCAAAGTCACATTGCTTTATGACTGTTCATATGTCTAAAGACTAATTAACTGTGACAAGCTGACCATTAGGAAAAAACATTCATTCAGATGACAAGATGACAGATGTTTTAACACAACTACAATGTCATCCTTAAAAAAGATGTGACAAGTTTAAATTTCAATTAATTAGATGAATTTTAGAATACAATAGTCATTTCCAAACCACTGAACCATATTAAACTAGAATAACAGTATTTCTTATTTTAAAGAAGCATTCTACTCAGAAAACTGACTGTGGTTTGTAAAAATAGCAATTTCTTATTCAACCAATCTGCTGCCCATGTGTATTCAGACTTTACTGACTGGAGTAAATGTCTAGTCCTTTTTATTCCTATTAGCACTGCAGAGCCAAAGCAGCTATTTGAGAGACCAGAGAAAGCTGGATTCTATTTTGACTCCATCACCAACAGAAGTTATTTAAGTAAGGTCACAATGCAGCATCTTTAAAGTTGATGACACAGGACCCAGAAAGAACTCAGCCTGACTTTCAGATTCCAGGATGAATCTGCAGAGCTACCAGTTAAAAATGTTTGTTTCTAAGCTTTGCACATGTGATCTGAAATTAATTGTGAGACGATAAACATAAGACCACACAATGCCATTTTTTCAGAGTCAACTTTCAAAATGAAACAGCTCAAGGGCCTTCATTTTCAGCAGTACACACCCGGAATCTACATTCCTCTTCATTGGCAACTAAAACTCAGGTAAACAATCAATCTTTGATTTGACATGTTTCCTTGTAAACCATTGTGCTTTGATGATTGCTTTAGGGATTTTTCCCAAATTTGGTCCAGACTGAATGTTCCAAATCCTGAGTTGCAACCAAGGAATTCCCAGGGCAGTTCAGGAGGATGGGGATACAAAGGTGGCCTTAATCCACCTTTCAACCCCCCAATTCTGGGACCATCCTGGCACTGGTCCAATCCATGGCATAAATTACAACAGTCATCCAAGGGGCAGTGCTAGCATCTAGGACATAAGGAGCACTTGTCACACCTTTAAAAAAAAAAAACACACACACTACGTACGCCAGTGGTCACAAGCCACTGGAGTGCCCGAACATTTCCAAGAGTTCCCCTGCAAAGAGACATAAAGCTGCTCGCAATGCACTGGGAAGTCCGGGCCAAGGGCCCATGTTTCTCTTCCTGCCAGTGAGAATAATTTTCTGCAGCAAAAATTCCAGCATGGGATCAAAAATCTTGATTTTTGTTGTTGTTGTGAATTTTGTCACAAGGATAAATTAAATATTTTTGCAAAGAAAACACTGTTTATGGCAAAATGGCACCTTTCCAGGTGACACCTGTCTTCACCTTCTAGAAAGGCAATTTTAAATGAACATTTTCAAATGTTTCATTTTTTTAGAACTCATAAAAATGAGATTTTTTTCCCCAGTTGTGCCATAAGTGATTGGTCTGCACAGCTTTCTTAGCAACAGGAAGGATAAATTCAGTTAAAAAATACTCACTTTTAATTAGCTTGGATCAGGATGCAATTGTTTTTCTCTTTTCTGTCCTAAGGCACACTAAATTATGAATAACTTAAACAATCCTTTGTATACATGACTGGGATACACAGGCTAGCAGAGTCTTGCTAGCTTCCCCTGTGCCCATCTGTCACCACACTTCAGCACACAGTCTGAATCTTACACAGTAGAACAAACTTCAAGGCCAGTATTTATTTATAAGCACTCAAAACCACAAAGACATTGGAAACATGCTCACAAAGTGACTATTTCTATTCAGAAAAGCTGTTTCAATAAGGCTTAATTGGAGGGTTTTGCTTTAAAAAGCTGCCAAGAGTTACAGTGGTGGGTACCAATACAATTCCTGCACTTAAGGGTGGGATCTGCAGCTCATGGCCCAAGACCCCACCACCACCCTCCCTTAGACTCCATGCAGCAAGGAGTATGCTGCACCGTTTGAACGGGTGAAGAAGCCAATGTGTTTCCACAGCCCACAAATGAGCTAGAGGGACAATTCCACATACTGAGTCATCACTCCTGGAATGGTCCCTGGAGTTGCACTGCTCTGCACCAGCTTCAATGCATGGCCATGCCTGCAAGGCATAGTCAAGGCTGAAGAAGAAATGTTGATTCATACCACAAATAAAATATATAGTAGAGATGAGCCTGAGCCAGAGAATCAGATTTACCCCTCACTTAAGCCATTGCAATTCCATTCTCTTCAATAGACTTGCTCTTGATTTACAGGGTCAGAGCAGAATTTAGACTACAAAGTTCAGATCCACACATATGTTAATCATGGTTTGGAACATTTGACTCCAAGGTTTTGGTTTGGACCCATATCTAATGAATAATGAAGAAAAAATCTATAACATATCTTGCTTATCATGATTTTATATAGGGGTGCCCCTGAATAGCCTTTTAATCCACCTGAAAAAACATTGTGGTTAAGGGCCTGGGAAAGTTGGTTGTAAAACCAATGTGTAGAAAATGAGTATTGCTCCCAGCTATCCTTTGCTATCGCCTTAAATTTACATTCTATCGAGTCACCCACCCCTTTAGTACCGTTTGTACAATTAAGGGAAAATACTGACCACCTCACCTCATGTAGGTGTACAAAATTCAAAATGAAAGATACACAATGTTTCTGCTGTGCAGTAGATCCAGGCATGAAGAGGCCACAGACAACTCAGCAACCCCTGTGCACTGCAGCAAAAAGTTCTGCCGAGGCTATGCCATTCACATTCAGCGAGGGTGTGGAAAGAGCCTAATTAGTGAGGCAAAAAGAAAGCATGTTGAGGTGGAATTCTCCTTTCTGCATGCAAGGCCCATGCATTGCCACTTAAACCCTATTTTACCATTTGAGTGGAATATAGGTATTGTGCGGGTCCTTTGCCTTGGGACAAATTTCAGCCAGGATAAATTGGCAAGAGCCACTGGAATGGGGGCGGGTGGGCAACATTTGTATAGTTTGTGCTAGATCTTTGATTAATCTGTGCTAAATTTCAGTGTCTTTGTACTTTCTGATCCTGCATTTGGGGTTTATCCTCAGGGATCCAGTTGCAAGACCATGACCTTAGCATTTCAGCTTTTCTTACAGACAGATTTACTGTCTTCCTGTGTGTGTATGGACAGTGTTTAGTGTTTATTTTCATAGCAGTCAGTGTGACATAAATAAATAAAAATGCACCTGGATCAGTTCTCAATTCTGTTCTCAGTTACAGTGGTGTAAATACAAAGTAATATTAACTTTTGTGAAGTTGCTCTAACTTTAGCCCTAAGACTAAAGCAAAGTGTAGCCCTAAGACTAAAAGGAAAGAGGTAGCTTAATTAAGTCTAGATAAAGATTAATGTTCACTGAAAATATGGGGCCAAATTCACGATTGGCCTCACAACTCCCTAAATTCAATAGAGTTTCATATGTTTATGCCAGATTATAAAGTTTTGAAGATGTAATTGTTGAAGCTTACATGAAAATTATTTTTTTTGTATTAAAGGAATAAAAGATTTGCGTTAACAAATTGATGGTTGTGAAAACTATATAGATTTTCATCAGCTAGTAAATAATCATGCTAATTATTAGGTCTGTCACACTACTTTTCATCTAAATTCACATTACAAAAGAGGGTAAGTATCATTAACCCCATTTGCTGATGTGGAAAGAGAAGCACACCAAAGTTAGGCAATCAAGGTCATTCAGGAGATCAATGTGACAGCCAGGCAGAATCATCCTCTGACTCCTAGTCCAGTGCCCTGTCTCCATTCTCCAGTCTTCTGAAGTGTATGTAAAATGTGTTCTGCCTCCCATGTGGCTTGCAAGGACCCTAGCCCTTGAATGGCTTCCATAAGCAAAGTGCACAATAGCCATCCCTGTGAACAAGGACTGCTTGGTTCTTGCTCCTTCCTGAGAGCGTATGCACGGGGAGGAGCTAGGGCTATGGCCTGGCCCCCATTCTGCACTCAATCTACACCATCTGTGTGGTTCCCCCAGTCCTCTGCACAGCAAGAAGTGCTGGGAGAGACAGCCTCCTGAGCCACAATCTCTCCCATTGCTCCTCCTGGGAGAGTGCAGCTCCACAGTGTGTTCTCCAATTGAGCCCTTGTGCAGGCTTTGCCCTAGGCTCAGGATTGGCTCTTTGCTATGAATTATTTGTAAGACATTTCTCAAGACAAACCCAATAACCATGAAAGACTATTCTATATATTTCTGATTTACTGTAAAAAAATAAAAGTGCTTCCTAACATTTCCTCTGGATCTTTTTTTTCCTCCATTGCAGTTTATATTTTCTTATTCTGCCAGCTGGATGAACTGAAGAAAGCAATAAATTAAAATCCAATGGCTTTAATTCGGTTTCATCAACAATCCAAAGAGTCTGTCATGCAATCCTAGAATCAGAGTTAACAAAGTAGAGGTATTCCTCAAATAATCTGACAGGAGATTAAGTAAATCCTCACTTTACTGTCTTTTGTTATGAACCTGGGAAAAAGCTTTTGTTCTTTTCAGCTGGCTTCCCCTTTAACAATCACAAACTGAAAAAGAGGGATCAACTTCAATTTTTTCAGCACTTCAAATTAAATGAATAAACTCTATTAATATGTTTTTCTTACAGGAAATGCACAGGATTTTAAATAAAATCTTAAAGAGGATTATGTAACTAGTAACATTTAGTATACCTTTAGGTTTATATTATGCTACACAAGGACCCTATTTAGAACTCATTCTCTTTTTTAGTTTTATATAGGAGCTTTATCTGAAGGAGAAATGAATGAGCAGTAGTGACTAGAACCCACAGTGTTTTTACTGTTTCCCAGTACATTACTTGTAATTCTTCTTCCACTACTTGCTGTAAGTAACACAGGTCCTTAGCATCTGCTCCATCTCTAACTGAAGTGAATGGTCTTTCCATTGATATCAATAGGAGTTGAACTGGATCCTTGAAGAACAAGTCTAAACAAACAATCCTTACTCGAAGCTCCTTTTAAAAATCCTTCTGATCCATTCATTCTGTATTTGTCTTAATTGGGTGCTCACCTTGAGACCTGATTGTCTGGGTACCTTTTTTATTCTAACTTTTGTGACGCTTTCTTAGTTGGAGCAGTTAGGACTGTTTGTCAAACCAATGCACTTCACTAACACTGCAGCATCTAAAGTTCATGTTTCAAATCAGTCCGTTTTTTTGTGTTGATCATAAATACTGTATTTTAGCCACTGTGGTGGTTGTGCATGCTTTTTTTCCTTTTGGTTAACAAATGTACCTGCCAACTCAGCTTTTGAAGCATTGCTAATATTTCTCAGCTTCATGGTGTGAAATCTTTTTAGTTTTCCTCAGAAACAGACTCTCAGTACCATGTCACTATTATAACTTCCTGCTGCTTTTCAGGAGCAATTTTATGGATAGCCACAGCAGAGAGAACCCTCAAGCCTTTTTTCTTCCCATTCCTCAATGAATCAGACTTGACAAGGTAATTCTGAACAATTCTTCTGAATGTACAACTCAGATTTTTATCAGCAGGAAAAAACATAAGTAGCTTAAAAAAAAAAAAAAAAAAAAGCTATGAACTTGGTTTCTCACTGACTTGCTAAATAGCTGTTGTTGAGAAAGTTCACTGACCCAGGTGAGAAGGGAGTTCAAAATAAATACATATGAAATGGTCACAAATTAATTCAGAGACAAAATTAACAGGCAGTATCCAGGTGAAATATATAAATCATATAGCGTGTGTTAAATGTTCCATTGCAAATACAACAACGTTAGCTGAAATGAAGACAGTGATCTTCAAATTTTTTCCTCAATTGCCTAAAGTCAAACAGAATTAAGATCAATTCCTTGCAAAAATAAGGAATATTAGTGTTCAATGGATATTTAAATTCAGATTTATCACTGTTAATAGCTACAGTACACAGGGTTAACTCTTGGGATCTGGCCCTGCATGGGAGGACACTATGCTCCCTGAACAATATACTGGTTTAGTGCATATGATCATGTCTTTCTCTGATGGCTGAGCCCTAAAACTATAACTTGTTATTTACTTGCAACTAAAAGAGTTAAGTGGTAGAGGCATGTGTTTTCAATGCTAAAAGTCAAGATCTTTGCCAGTGATGACCATAGTGTCTATACAGACAAACCTTATCAGGAAATCTAGAGATTGACTCTATATAGGGGAGCCAGTGAATGAGTGGAGAGATCAGTAGGAGAACACAGCCTAACCATAGTTTCTTCCCACCAACCATGACTGCTGAATGGGAGAGCTGCACGGGTGTGGCAGCCGACATCCTGAAGACCCCATTCAATATGCCAACATTTATAATATTTAGTACCTATTATGGATTCTCACATCAACATGGATGCATGAGGATTCAGCAAATGCTATAGGTGAACACATACATGCGAGGTCAAGCCAATTTGACAATCACAAACGCGTTTACATGTGGGATAGACAAGACTGTTGTTGACCATTGCAAGGGATGGGGGCAGTTAGGAACTATGTAGTTAGGAACTATGTAGTGTTTGGTGTAGATTTATTAATATCACACTGTCTTTTATAGTACCTATGAATTATGCAGTGCTTGCTGTACATTTATAATTATTATACTCTAGTTTTCACTGAATCTATGAGTTCTGTGGTTCTGTACAATTTTTACAACTAGTGGGTACTTTGAATAGTACTATGCATTCTATTGTGTATGTTGTGAAGATAAATTATAAGATTAATTATTTTCCCAAAAATTGGAAATGCACTGCATACCAAAAAGAGTAAATAAATGTGCAATTTAAAATTAACAGAACAGAATTTTAACATTTGAACTGTAGAAAATATTCCTGTCCATTTCAGCTACACGTACACTAACTGTTGCCATCACAGGTGTCTGTATGTGAAGCTATGGGTTATCCCAGCATAGAGCAGTAAGGGTAGTGATTACTGCCTGAGAAGCCCCATTATGTCCTGGTGCAGTTCCCTCTCCTTTTACTGCTGCGAATCCTACGCCTTTACCCGGTCTGCTCTTTACTTCTCCATGCTATCTACCATATTCACCCTCTAGGATCTCTGTTCACCGTCTGTGCAGCACTAGCTTCTCACTAAATATATCCTCCCTAGTGTTTTTCTTTCTCCTCTTCATCAGGGTCAGGCGTTCTGTGGGTGTGGACGGGGCACCCTGCGAGGCCACAATGGCAGCAGCTAGAGACAAAACAGAAATACATATCCTATTTGCAGTCACAATGGAAAGTTTCAGAACTCCCCTCCCTTATTCCCGTAAGTGTTTTAAATAGGAGCTGCTTATTGACACTTCAGCTTTGCAGCACCTCTGCACAACTTCAATCTCTAGTCCGAGCCATGGTAAGTAAGAGATGCAGGAGAGCAGAAAGGAGGAGGGAATTGTTTGGTTGCATGAAACAATAAAATTTGGGCCCCCATGCGTATGACCACAGGGCAAAGACACCAAGCGCTGGCACTCTCTTCCACAAGCAGTGTTGATTTTAGCTGATCTCTCACTCCTAAAGGTAACAAAGGCATAGAAGGCACAGCTGCTGCTGCCGTCCCAAAACCAGCCAGGCTCATATGCCACTAGCCTGTTTACTGCAATGGTGCTTCCTGAAGTCATTGTGGAATGGAATGGGAAAGTGTCCTACAACAGAGGAAGAAACCTAGAAGCCTTCAGGAGAGGATTGCAGAGAACTTCCATGATCTCGCATGAGGATATAAGGAATATCCCTACATACATAAACCAACAGCTCTGCATGCTCCCCCCTCCACCGCCTAACCCTACCAGGGAATTAAAAGCAGATAACTCTTCCTTGGTTTGTTGTATTGCTATCTCTTCTTGTATGAGTAAAACAATGAAAAGTTGATACCTGGGTCCTGCTAACTTGGGGTTTGGCTGGGCACCATCATTATTTTAAAACATTGGTAAGGAAAAATGCATGAACAAACTTACCCAAGGTTCCTTCCCCTTCATTAAGCTTGTCCATCCTTGGCTTGTGGGACTGGCCAGATAGCAGTGGAGTCTCAGAAAGATACTGGCTTGTGACACAGGTGGACCCCCTGACATACATTCCCTCTCCTCTTCTTCCTCCTCCTCGCTGTTCAAGGAAGGGGTTCATGTCTCAGTGTGTTCAGAGGTATCCATGGTGGCCTGCAGAGTATTGGTGCAGTTTCCACCAAATATGGCATACAGCCCATTGTAAAAGTGGCAGGTCTGAAGCTTGGCACCAGATCGATTGTTGGCCTCCCTGCCCTGATGGTATGCCTGCTGTGGTTCCTTTCCTTTCATGAAGCACGGTAGCTGATCTTTGTTATACCTCCCCTATTCAATCTTTTTGTAGATGTCCATGTTTCTACAACTTGTTCATAGATGTGCTTCCACAGTTTCTTCTCCCCACAGGCTGGGAGATCCAATACCTCCTGTCTACCCTAGGTAGGACCACATCTACTGCGTGGAGTTGGCATGGGCAGTTGCTCACAACAAGGGATAGATGCTAGATATGCTTGCCCATCAGGAAAAGGCAATTCAAAAGTAAGCAGCAGTTTTAAAGGGAGGATGGCTTCTGGTTTCCATGACCAGCAGTGGAGTTCACAACTGTGACCAGAACAGTCATTGTCTGGCACTGTGGGACAGCTGTTGGAGAGCTGTTAGGGTCAAAACAGGTCATGCAGTGTCTACATTTGACCTCAGTAGGTTGACCACAGCTGAATGCCATTTGGGGAGGTGGTATTGCTGCATCGCCATACAAAGGTGTTTACATCAGCTGCAGACAAATTTCAGTGTAGACACATGTACAACTTGGTTGACGTAAGGTGACTTGCATCAACCTAACTTCATAGCATAGACCAGACATAAATCTCATTTTCAAAAATATTTAGACACTTAGAAGCCAGAATCACATTGATAGTCAATGGGATTTAGGCTCAAGTACCTAAATCACTTTAGAAAATTAGACTTAGCTTCCTAAATCAGTTAGCATTGCAATGTTGAATGCTGCAACACCTAAATACCTTTAAAAATCTGAGAGATAAAATGGGTGATGTAATATCTTTTATTGGACCAACATCTGTTGGGGAGAGACACAGAAGTTGGTCCAATAAAAGATATTACTCAACCAACCACCTTGTCTCTCTAATATCCAACTCACCATCACTGAATATTTAAAAATCTGGGCCTAAATTACTTGCCCAAGGTCACATAGGAAGTCTGTGTCACAGCTAGGATTTGAACCAGCTTGCCTGAATCTCCAGTGCTTTTACACTGTGCTTGGATAGTCGAGATCTGAACTTAGAAATTCCCAGATTCCTGTCCTGTGCTTATACTACTTGACCATGCACTCTTCTCTCTATCAAGTGGAACGAATCTAATATTCACTTACTGTCATTGCTGGTAGAAGTATCGCCTCCTGCCAATTATTAACAAGAAGGGCCATCTCCAGTAGTGAAGATTCAGAAGAGCAAGAAGCCAGCAGACAAGTGAGCAACTTCACTTCAATAAGGCATGAAAGCCTTCTGAAAATCCCACTACCTGATAAAAGATGAAAAGGTTAAAAAGAAAATCCAATAATATACAACATCAAAGCATTTTCTACAACCTGAACTCCAACTTCATTTTTGTGGTCACAGATAGTTAAACTAAGAATGCCTTTGTAAGCATTTTTTATCGCTGCTAGTGCCCTTTTCCGGCATTCCTTTTTAGTGCTATTCAAACCCTTTGAGTTTTCATGGTTTGGCTAATCCTATTTCTTTTAAAATCTCATTAAGTCCCTTAGTATGTATTACATATATTGAAAAGAATGAATGCACACCTTGCAAAAATAGTAGAATAGGTCTCTCACATGAAGAAAAATTAGGTGGCCAGCATCCATAAGAGCAACATTTAACTTTTGAACAGAGCAGTGGACAGACATGGCTAATGGATTGGACAGTCTGTAAAATGCTTTTTAACTCCACTGTGATGGTTATTTGTTATGCTGTTTTCCATCACCTGTCTGGGCAACTGACATGGCACAAGACTCACAAACACCATTTTTTTCAGTGTTTTGACATAAGACAGTACAATAAGCCTTTTACCACCCAGAACAACAACTTTAGCAAATCGAAGAAACCTTTTATTTTTCTCTTTACTGATCAACCATAGATACATCTGACACAAATCATTTGTTCTTAATATGGCCTGTCCTGAGAGGCTTCAACTAAAAATACAGCTGGTTTTGCTTGACTTGCTATTGCATCAACAACCCTACACATTGTTTTGCAGGCTGAATGACTCCAGTTTGTGATTTTGATGAGAGATATGGGGCATGGGTTAGCACAGAATCACTTACCATTAAATAGTAGTCACAGTATCATTTAAAAATATATTAAATGAATATCAGGCTCATACAAGGTGGCAAATTTACAGCCCTAGAAAATGAAATCCTTGTTTACCTATGGGACATTACCAGCATCGGCAGTGACAGTATAAGCTTCTCTCCTAAGGACATGCCAAAGTTTCCCAACCCTATTCTGGATGGAGGACCTTTAGGGGTTAGAATGCGCATCAGTCTCCATGCTTAATCTCTCCTTGCCTCTCTGTTGAGACTACCAACAAAGATGGCAATTAGTGCCAATTGGGATGACAACTTTTTGTAATGTGTACACCTGTTCACCAGGAAATGGACTGAGACCACCAACTCATTTCACATAGGCCATTGAACACAACAGGCATCATATAATAATAAGTCAACTTATGGCCATCATCAACCAAGGCTGAATTTAAACTAGGAACTTGATCATAAAAGAATTCATATTCCATTTCTAATTCCCTGAGCTTGGTAGACTACTGTAATATCCTTCCTTAAGCGGTCATTGTTAGGGCTCTGATTTCAATAATTGCAGCTATGAGGAGTTGTGTCTTTTCTTGCCAAACAAATTAGTGAGCTCTAAAAGTACTTTTGCGTACTCTCCTCTCCTCTGAATTTTGCATTTTGTTGAGTTTTACCTGCTGCAAAATGTTAGTTTTGTGTACGGATGACTTGCGTTCATGGCCCAACCTGCCATTAATTTTTCAAGTGCTGTGGAAAACTAATTTTCCTAGTGCTTATTTTTCCCTCCCAAACTGTAAAGGCTTTGAGAGTAAATGTGTCCTCAGCATTCCACTTGCCATATAATGGATATGTTTCTCACAGCTCTATTCAGACCAATATAACTTTTGTACCATTCAAGATTACAAATGACTCTCTTTTGTACCACAAATCATTACAGAAAGATTTGGCAGGATAAATTGGGACAGACCTATACCTTTATCTCTTAAATCACAGGCAGCATTACTTCCATTGTATAGCATTTGGTCTGAAAAACTCAAATGAGAAGAGTGCAATATGATTAGTAATGCCACTGCTATGTCTTGCCTCACCCTCAGAAGCAACATTATCATCCTTTTCAGTATCTAATGCGGAAACATCACGAATGCTCTTATTAATAATGGCTGCTGTGATAAAACTACAGTATTTAGTTTTTTGTGTTGGTGGAAGATTTTTTTTTGTTTGTTTGGCTTTTGAAGGATGACTAATTAGGAAAACAAAAACTGAAGTCTCAATAATTAATTTAATTTTTAAGGCTTGTAAATCTCAAAATTCGAAACAGAGAAAGATAATTCAGAATGATATAATAAGAGAACTATAACTTGGAAGGTAGACAGAGCAAAGTGGCCTGTGATTTAGTGCTCTGTGGGTCTGATTCTTCTCTCTCATCAGAGTAAATTCTGGAGTAATTGTACTGACCTTGATGAAAATAAATAAGTGTAAAGCCACTACAAGTAAAATTGGAATCTGGTCCTTTAAGACTAATCCTCTGCATCTTCTTTTCCCAGTGAAGTCAACAGAGAGTTAGGACACTCAGCAGCTCACAGAATGAATTTCATACCCGGTAGGATCAGACCTTACATTTCTAAATCAAAGCTAAATATTTCCTAGTTAGATGGTTTTGTGGGTATGTCTTCTACAAACAAGTTTAAAGAGAAGAGAGTCTGCTTTTAGTGAAATACAGTTTAAATTTGTATTACTACAATTTTAGACTTCTAGTATGAATGAAGCCTACGCAAAGAAGACTTACCCTGATCAGATACAGGGTGGCACAGGGATTCAGATAAGTCACCCAAAGAATAGCACAGATCAAAGCAAGCAATTTATAATAATTTATAATCTACATATATTATCCACAGAACAGATTGAAAGTCAATTTAGCCTTGGGAGCTGCTAAGTACTTCAACTTCCACTGAATTCCAGGGGAGTGAAAGATTCTCAGGACTACATTGATTCTAAGGGAAATACTTCAGGATTTACAGATATTGTCCACAGCACAGATTGACAAAAACAATTTATGATTTATGGTAGCAAATTTTTTTTCTAAGCAAGCAAACAAGTGATGTGAATAATTAATTAGGCTAATTAATGGGCCTGTGTGTTGTTAGTTAATGGTCATGATGCCCTATGCTGGGCTCTCAGTCAGCTAGCAGAGTATTTGTCTCTTCAGATCTTCCCAGGCTTAGAGATTTTGCAGGGTCTGTTTTTCTGCTTATTTTTCCAAACCCCAAAACTTCCTAAGCAGAAAATAAATCTAAACATAATGTGGTGAATGAGGAAGTTATCTGCCTTATTCTTTATTAATATCATATATGGCTCAGTTTATCTGCCTGATATAAGCTTGCCTGTCTGAGTGGACATAAATTTTCTGTTAGGCAGAGAAACAAACAAGAAACAAAACAATGGTAAAGATAAAATATGTGGGGGTAAACCAACTATTTCAAGGGAGTTAAGTTAACAATGGCTGAGCCATTAATTGGGAAGATGCTATTTTCAAGGTGCCAGACAGAATTACACAGCTGGTTTGCCAAATATAAAAAATACCATAAATGGTTTTAAAAAACCTCCTGGAAAAAAGAAGAGGGATGAGCTGCCAGTGACAGTGGCTAGAAGTGCATCTGTGACAGAGAAACACTTAGAACAGGCTGAAGGAGTTGTCCATCTCTCCCACCCAGAAATGGAGGCAACTGGGCTGTGTGGAACTTACCAAAGCTTGTAAGGAAACATTATAGCTTTAGGGAAACATATAGAAAGGCATTTATTGTTATAGCCCTTTGTTCTGCATGCTGTATATCTTTGGGTGAATAAACAATGCTTTGTTTTTAAAGAAGCTCTTCTGAGTCATTTTAATCAACTGCTGTCACATGTCCCTGGAGGAAAGGCTTATAGGCACCAAACGTAGCTGGGCCTGTCATGTTAACACAATTGGTTGACAGAGGGGGCTGCAGCCCAGAAACCCAGCTTGCAGGTGGTAGGACCTCATGGCTCATCACAGAAAGGTGAAGGTAGCAAAATCTGTCACCTGAGGGGTACATTTGAGAAGGATTGCAATGGGGCCTACAGCCCAACTCAGCCTGTGAACATGATAGCATAGTGGGAATAGAGGATATTGTCACTGAGTGGTTCCGTCTGAAGTGGGGTGAATGCTGGAGTTTCACTCTGGGACAAGGGAAGGTAGCAGCTTGTCACTTGAAAAGAATGTACATAGAGAGGCTGGGGGAGAGATCACAGGTGTGATTTGCCCCTGAACCATGGCATATAATATTTAAGAATTCTAATTTTTAAGTTTCTTTCTGACTGCAGGCATACTCCTTCAAAGCTTTCATTCTTTGTGAATGCTGCTTCGGCCTCCACACACTTTTAAGTGCCTCAGTTACAACTAGTAAATCCTGCATTTCCACTCACTACCTGGCTGCATGGATGGCTGTCCTGCTGGCATTGAGATGAATCTTTTCTACACTACACTGATGATGCACTGAAAGCATTGATGACTCCCTAATGCCCTGGCAGCTTCTGCTATGCTTGTTGAAAAGCAAACTGTAAAATCTGCATGTACTCATTACATGTCTTACACCTATTTGTTTCACTAATTCTATGAGAGATTATAATTGTCATATAATTGTCACTTAATCCCTTCTCACAGATTTCTGATGACTCAAAAGCGTTGTGGTTAATAAAAACTAAGGAGGATTGCGAAAAACTACAGATGGATTTAAAGACTATGGAGATCAGACAACACGATGGCAGTTGTAATTCAACTTGGATAAATTAAGGAAATTCACATTAGCAAAAATTATCTAAACTGCTCATATTCACTGATTAGCTCTGTAGGATACTCTAAAGGAAAAAAAATCAAGTAGCAGCTAATAACATGAATAGAGAGACTACTCAACAGAGAGTGCCTTGGAGAAACTGCTTGACGAGGAGAAAATGAACAAAGGTTAGATAGACGTTTAAAGGTAACTGCAAGATATTTTTAAGAAATACTGACAATTTTAGAATTATGTCCTGGGTGTCCCAAGTAGCCATGGTGAGGTGGCACACGGTAACTCTATTTTCTGGGGTAAATAAGTTACATCAGACTTAGAAAAGAATCTCCCTTCAGGAGAGAAAAACATAAAACTGTTATGAGAAGACTGCTCCAGCCTCATAATATTGGCATAAGCAAGAAATTTAGACCTTGGATAATATGCTTGAAGGGCAGTTCACAGCACTGATTTTCTTAAAAACTGAATGTTGCAGAGTGTTATCTAGTATAGGCTGTGTTGCAGCACAGCACTTCAGTAATCCCAGCTTCCCTCTCAAACACATATCTACATGTGCAAAAAAAAAAAAAATTGCTCCTCTTGGGGTCTGATTTATTAACACAAAAACAAACAAAAAACAGAGTTCTTTTGGCCTTCTGAGGCCCATTCTTCCCCTGCTCCACCCCACCGCAGGAACACAGCACTTCCAACTTCGTGCAGGGTTCTTTACAGCCCTCCTTCTAGGGCAGCAGTTCCCAAACTGTGGGTCATGACCCCAAGTGGGGTCACTTCATCAGCAGATGGGGTCACGGCAATCCCAAGCATGCAGAGGATGCCATTTTACAAAACAGCCTCCTCCACACAGCGTGACCTCACACGCACCATATCCATGAGGTCATGTCACGTCGGGTGCTATTTTGCTCCACAAAACAGCGCCCTCCATTCAGCATGACCTCGCACGCACCGTATGTGTGTGAGATTACACAGTCCAGAGGACACCCTTTTGTAAAGCAAAATGGCACCTCCTTGTAGGGTGACTTTGTATGTACAGTGAGGTCACACTGCATGGAAGACACCATTTTTAAACGGCAGCTTCCATGCTGTCTGAGGCAATGGGAAACAACACATGTGAAAATGGGGTCATGCAGGAAAAATGTTTGGGAACCGATACACCTAAGAATGTTTTATCCCTTGGTATAGGGTTTCCTTTCTACTCCAAGGGCCTTGCCTAGATCCTAGCAAGCTTTTCCAGCCTGGCTCCACTTGCAAAAGAGCCTTCCTGCAGGTTTCTCCTCTTCTCATAGATATATAGGCCTGCATTTTATATAGTCACCTCAGAGGATGCGACTACGCCACAATTGGAGGTGTGATTGCAGCATGTCTGCCTACCTGAGCTAGCTTTGATTGAGCTTAAAGGGCTCTTGGGACAGGGCTAGATGACCTTGGGCCACAACTATCCTTTTTGTATTTCTAGAAATATAAAAGCATCATCTGCAATCATCACAATTTTTAAATGTGTGTTACCTCATATGTCCTTTTTCTTAGTAATGCTACAAAAGGTTTGAGATGTAGCAGCTCATACTTCAATCCAAATATATCAGCTCACAGCCCATCAAAAAAAAAAAAAAGATGTGGAGGTAGTGATAAGAAAGAGAGTATATTTGAGTAAATCTGAATATACCTGATATTTATAAGTTCAAAATGTACTTATGAAATTGAACATTTTGAAAAGTTTTATGTTCTGCAAATGCAGCTCCTTTATATTCTGGACACAACACAGCCACTAAAGAACACAGTCATTATGCCTCATGACAAATAGCCTCACGCTTGTGCTTTGAACATGCTCAAGTGTACTCTGCCTTAGGCAAGAAGCATTCTCTTGGGAACATAACATGGAGGAGCAACATGGTGCTGTATCAGGAAGAAGAACAAAGGAGACAGTGAGAGATAGAAAGGTCTTGGAGGCAAGATAAAAGACATATGGAAGGGATTGGTTCTAATTTTTTCAGTTTAGAAATACTTTATTTGAAGGAATACTGGGGTGCTGATCCTGGCTGTGCTCCAGAAACTGTGTGTTACTCTGCTGGCATGAAGAAGTGTTCCTAAATCCAGCAGGTATGTCCTGCAGAGAATCTCCCTTGCATAGAGAGATCCTCAGGATCTTTGGATGGTGGATAGCCTCCAGAGCAGTTCCTATGGCATCCCCCTCTTAACTGCTGGTGTAGAAGGCTTGGCTAAGGAAAATGTGGTTTGGCTGGGGCTCCCATATCCTCATAAGATCCCCACCTTCTCTAACAGTTCTTCTGAGCTATTGACTAACTCAGCATTGGGAGAGTGCAAAAAGCACTTTTTGGAGACAGGAGAGGATCTGGCCCTAAAACTTTACAAAATGATCTACAATTATTTAGAACTTATACTTTTTAAAGGTTCAACATTACAAGTAGAAATGTGATGTGCGGGGTACTTTCACTTCAATCCATTTCCTGTGGTTGCCAGAAGATTATGATTCTACAACTACTGCTGGAGTCAAAAGAAATCCCATTGACCTCAATGGAATATGTTCAAAATATATCTTAGATCTGAAGAACACAGAACAAATAATGAGTTCTCTTGTAGTATTCAGAAATTCCATGTAGATGAACATGAGAGATACAGGTTTATTTCCACTGCTCACACATGGTCTGATCCTACACCCAATGAGGTCAAATGGAAATACTTGCACTGACTTCAAGAGGCTTTGAATCAAACCCTTAAACAACCAGAATGTAAATTAGTACATTATGGTGGCCATGAACAGGATGGCAGCAGATGATGAAAGTACAGTGATAATGATTGTACAGTAGAACACTACACAGAAATAGACGCCTGCATGTATCAAATTGCTAGCACAACTGATCCACGATTGGGGCCCAGAGGCACTACCCTATTACTACCACCACGTCGTGCGGTACATAGACCCCATGCAGGCCTGGCAACCTACAAGTTAATGCAGGAACTGTGAGCCAGCACTGTTTGGCAGCCTGATAGCAGCTGGGAGAATAAAAGAGCTAAGACAGAGGAGCAGGGTGGTTACATGAGATGCAAGGAGGCAAGAGAAAGAAGGCCCTGCCAGCAAGCTGGTGAGAAACTGCCCCAGACTGACAACAACCCAAAGAAGGGATAACCAGAGCCACAGTTTGCAGAAGCCTACAGAACCAAGGGAGATGGGAAGCAGCTCAAGGTACAGCAGAAGAATTGTTGAGGACTGATTCTGCCTGCTGGGTTAAAAGTTTTGTTTGTCCTATTGACAGCCAATACACAGACTTAAAATAACAGAAGTAAGAGGAAGTACTCTGGACAAGAAAGCAAGGTGTATGCTAACAGAAATTGCTGTCCACTTATAGTTAGGAAAAAGAAATACTTCTACAACAGAAGAATTGCTCTATCCCATAATTACAAAAGTGAATCCATTTGTCATAAATTAGATTGTAAATTCTTCATAGTCAGGGACTATGTCGTCTTATATGTTTGTACATCACCCAGTACCATGCAGCTTCAATATGATTGGGGTCTTTACAAGTCACTATAACAAAAATAAAATTTTAATGAAGAATTACTATTATCCCTGCAAAGAAAAAATAACTGCATAACTAGAAAGCAGGATCATGAGAAAAAGACAATATTTTAGGACACAGGCAAGACAGCCAAACAGGTCTCGTAACATACTCATTAACTTCAGCTAGCAAATCTTTCCCCAACAGCAGTTTGGAGAGACTGAATTTTGCCAGCCAGTAATAATGTGGTTCTAATGGCTGGACAGATGACCCTTTGTCCTGCCAAATGTGTCTCCTCCATGATGCTGCCATCTGCTACTTTTAATGGGAGTAGCACTGTTACTGTCTTCTGCCAGATGTGGTTGAAAGCTATTCCTTTTTCTTCTCTACTAAAAGTGGCCCATCTTCCAAACTGCTTCTATGGAAAAATTGTGTTGTAAGAGTTTGTATCTGGTTGGCAAGTCACTGCATAGAAGATTGCTATAGCTACATTCTCTCTTCAGGGACAAATGTACTTCATAGTCACTATACTGTTTGTTATACAGTCCTGCAATTCCATTGTACTCATCACCATACCATACAGAAGTTTTCCCAATACAAACCTTGTTAATAATTGACTTGAAACTTCTGAGCAGTGAGAACTTTGTTTCCAATCTCTCCTCTTGCTTTGTGTCCAAAACAGCAGGTCATAGCATGCTATAGAACTTTTAAATTGTGGCAGCAGGGTCCACACAGACAGTACTGCATGGCAAGCAGTGCACAATTGATTTACACCCCAATTTGTCATGCTTTATCTCTATTTAGACAAAGCCCTTAAATTAATACATACATTTTTTTAAAAAAATCAGAACTCTCCTTGCAACAAATTAGAAAGTCTCCCATTGTGCATTTAAATGGGATCTACATTACTGAATCTTACTCTATCTGCATCCTTACGCTGTTAAGAATGTAGCTTCCTGTTATATATATTTTTTACTCTGACATATTTAAGATGCATTTTAAAAAGTCAAATGATTTACTCTTCTTTGTAATTAGGTATGCTGACTAGAATAGCTTTTATATTACAGTACAGTTTTCCTCTAACGGTGGTACAGAGGTAGTAAAAAATTTTTGCAACAGATGGGAAACTGATAGGCTTGACTGGTGCACATTCATCCTAAATAAGTTAAGAGTCTGTAGAAAAAGTTTACTTCTTATAACTTTTAAACTCTCCTGTATTTCTCCTTTCCCACTCAGCATTTTGGTTTAATACGTCACAGGAAAAAATACTGTAGGCATAAGTGAGTAACAGTTAAGCTAGTGAAGTTACACTGTAAAAATGTCGTCAGTGAGATCAGGAACGGCCTCTGTATTTCAGTTCCTGAGAGAGGGATTACTGTCTTCATTGAAAAACTTTCTATTGTATTATCAAATCATTATGTTGTGCTATAATTTGTTTCCTTTAATAGAGAGTAGCAGATTAATTTTATCAGAATATAGGTGAAAACAAAAAATATATGATTAAAAATTGCTCTGATTACATGGTATGCAAAAATGAGACTGCTGTGCATTCCAGCTCGTCTTCCACATTAATAAGCAGTAAGGAATGATGTGTCTTGAGCAATACTTCTCTCGTGTCAAATTTTTGTTTTTGGAAGCAAATAAGAGGACATAGGATAGGAAAAAAAAAACAAGAAAAAGAATATTCTCGGAGGTGAATTGCAAAAGACATATTGAAAGGTTGCTTTCTGCTCTGCTTTGCATGTGAAAAGCTCTAACTCCTGGCATCTTCAGTCTTCAAATTTCCAGTTTTCAAACCATTCCTCACACTATTAGTGCCTGACTCAATCTTCAGCATCTTTGTGTATACTGACCTTACACATGCTCAGCCACTCATTATGGAATAAATGGAAAGTTTTGGTCTGATTTATCTTATTAAGTAATAAGGAAGACAGTCAATCAAAAGAAATAAAAACAAGATTTCCCACTTAGCTTACGTAGCTTTTTTTATTTCACTAAACAGAGACCTTATTTCCTTGAGCTTCAGATCGCAAAAGCAGTACCATGTCGTACAGTTTAATCTGTTTGACAAGTATAACCTGAGATCTGAACTGTGGTTAATATAGCTGTAAAACCATTTGATTTTTCACTGTTAAAATATTTTTAAGGTCAAATTTTTCTTACAACAAATTTAAAAGCCTCCTGTTTGCCTTTACATTTAAATGGCATCTGCATTCCATGAATTCTTCCCTACTTCACAAAGCGCTTTCTGCTAGGAAGCATCATTCACATGTGTAAGTTCACTGAGGCCATATACAACTATGTGAATAGTGAAAGTTACAAATACTTCTAAAAATGGTTTTAATATTTATAGACTACTGATTTAGAAACAATAAGTACAAATTAACTAGGGATGGGCCTGAGTAATTTGAGGGTATGGGGAAGGGACAAATATATTTACTATTTATAGGTATCTCTAAAATAATCATCATTATAATGTCTGGCAAGATTTCTGCCATTAAGAACATAAGAACGGCCGTACTGGGTCAGACCAATGGCCTATCTAGCCCAGAATCCTGTCTTCCAACAATGGCCAATGCCAGGTGCTTCAGAGGGAATGAGCATAACAGGTAATCATCAAGTGATCCATTCCCTGTCACCCATTCCCGGCTTCTGGAAAACAGAGGCTAGGGACACTTCAGAGCATGGCTTTGCATCCCTGCCAATCCTGGCTAATCCTGTTTAATAGCCATTGATGGACCTATCCTCCATTAATCTAGGGTTTTTTTAAAAAAAAACCCTGTTATAGCCTTAGCCTTCACAATATCCTCTGGCAAGGAGTTCCACATGTTGGCTGTGTGAAGAAATACTTCCTTTTGTTTGTTTTAAATCTGATGCCTATTAATTTCATTTGGTGACCCCTAGTTCTTGTGTTATGTGAAGGGATAAATAACACTTCCTCATTCAGTTTCTTCACACCATTTATGATTTTATAGACCTCTATCATATTCCCCCTTATACATCTCTTTTCCAAGCTGAAAAGTCCCAGTCTTATTACTCTCTTCTCATATGGAAGCTGTTCCATACTCCTAATCATTTTGATTGCCCTTTTCTGTACCTTTTCAATTCCAATACATCTTTTTTGAGATAGGGCGACCAGATCTGCGTGCAGTACTCAAGATGTGGGAGTGCCATGGATTTATAAAGAGGCAATATGATATTTTCTGTCTTATTATCTTTCACTTTCCGAATGCTTCCCAATATTGTTAGTTTTGACTGATGCTGCACATTGAGTGGACGTTTTCAAAGAACTATCCACAGTAACTCGAAGATCTTTCCTGAGTGGTAACAGCTAATTTAGTATGTAGAGGTGGGAGTATGTTTGGTTTGTATGTAGAGGTGGGAGTATGTTTTCCAATGTGCATTACTTTGCATCTATCAACATTGAATTTCATCTTCCATTTTGTTGCCCAAAACAGGATACTGGGCTAGATGGACCATTGGTCTGACCCACTATGGCCGTTATTATGTTCTTAATGGCAGAAATCTTGCCAGACATTATTATGATGATGATTTTAGAGATACCTATAAATAGTAAATATTTGTATTTGTCCCTTCTCCATACCCTCAAATTACTGAGTGTTGACTAAGCCCTGGCTGGGATGATTTAATTGAGGTTGGTCCAGCTTGAGCAGGGGGTTGAACTAGATGACCTCCTGAGGTCTGTTCCAACCCTAATCTTCTATGATTCTATGATCATCCAGTTTTGTGAGATCCCTTTGTAACTCTTTGCAGTCTGGTTTGAACTTAACTATCTTGAGTGGTTTTGTATCATCTTCACAGTTTGCCACCTCACTGTTTACCCCTTTTTCCAGATCATTTATGAATATGTTGAACAGCACTGGTACCAGTACAGACTGTGTGGGACACCACTATTTCTCTCTCTCCATTTTGAAAACTGGCCATTTATTGCTACACTTTATTTCCTTTTTTTTTTTTACTTTTATGAGGCACTCAAGTTCACCCATCTTAGTATTTAGGCTTCTAGCATTTGTATATAAGCATTTGAAAAAATTGTCACTTTTTAGCTGTCCGCCATTATGTGATGTAACTGAATGAGACTTTTTCATTTGACTGTTTCTTATCAGATCCTACCTGTATTTTATCATCTTCCATCTTCTCCTCCTTACTAGGATATAAGGAATCTCCATTAATAGATCCTCCACTAAGGAATGTCTCTGTCTGAACCATATGCGCCTCTGCACCTGTCAGCCTTCCCCCAGCCCTTAGTTTAAAAACTGTTCTATGACCTTTTTAACTTTGTGTCAGCAATCTGGTTCCACTTTGGTTTAGATGAAGCCCATCCTTCCTATATAGGCTCCCCCTTTCCCAAAATGTTCCCCAGTTCCTAATAAATCTAAACCCCTCCTCCTTACACCATGGTCTTATCCGTGCATTGAAACACTGCAGTCCTGCCTTTCTAACTGGTCCTGGGTGTGGAAATGGAAGCATTTCAGAGAATGTTACCATGGAGGTCCTGGACTTCAATCTCTTATCCAGCAGGCTAAATTGGCCTCCAGGACCTCTCTCCTATCCTTTCCTATGTCATTGGTACCTACATGTATCATGAGCAGTGGCTCCTCCCCAGCATTACACATAAGTCTGTCTAGATGTCTCAAGAGATCCACAACCTTTGCACCTGACATGTAAGTCACCATGCATTTTTCCCAGTCATCACAAACCCAGCTATCTATATTTCTAATGATCAAATCCCCCATTACTATTACCTGTATCTTCCTAATGACTAGAGTTCCCTCACCCTGAGAAGTATCATCAGTGTGAGAGGATTATCATGACATCATCTGGAAGGAGTGTCCCAACTAATGGATCATTTCCCAGATTGATGTTCTCCTTCCCGGAGACTTTCTGGGACACAGTAGCACAGTCCTACCTCTGGTCTGAAAGTCTCTGTACTGTTGAGGAGGGTGGAAGTCTCATCTATGTACCTCTCTGTCTCCCTTAGCTCCTCCATTTCAGCCATGCTGGCCTCCAGAGCCCAAATGTAGTGTCAGGGCCAGGAGCTACTTGCATCAAATGCACACATAAGGCAGGTAATCATATATGCTGCATTCTGCACAACAAACTGTATAGCCCCCTCTCTGTTGCTGGACTTCTACCTGCATTCTCTATTTATTCCTGCAGCTCTTTCTTTAGGTGGGGGGCGTTTATTGCCTTTAGTTTAAAGAATGTTAATGAAGTGTATTTCACCCTCCCCCCACGTATCCCCAATTCCCTCTTTAAACTCCCTCACAAGACTCCCCAGTTCTCTAGCTCCTCTGGTCACTTTGGAGGTTTAAAAAGTCACTCCTTTCTCCCTGAGTAGTCCTGCCCTCTGGTTAAGAGTTGACGGGTGCTAAAGGGCTTGAGCATCAAAGCCTTTTTAAGAAGCTCTCAGCCTTGCCTGGTAGGCCACTAGGCTCAGCTCATGGTCCCCCAAACAAACAAATCGCACTACATACTTCAGTCAAGCAGCAAGCACACCACAAACACACACTCCAGACAACAAATGGTTCAGGTTAAAATCACAGGAGAACAGCCAGTCATGGCTGCCAAACACTTGGACTCTGACTTGGACTTGTGGAGTGGCAGGGTCCCAGAGCTCCAGCTTCAGCCTGAGCCCAGAAGTCTACATGGAAGTGAAACAGCTTCACAGCCTGAGTCCAAATTGGCGGGCATGGGCCAGCTGTGGGTTTTTCTTGTCTCCGTAGACATACCCTTAGGCTAAAGCAAAGGCTGTTGAGGGTGCTAAGTACCTCTCAGATTCAGGCCACATAGGCTTAAAATGATTCACTAGTCTGTTTGATCATTTGTCCTCCCTTTGCTTCCTCTTAGATTGCAGAATCCTGTAATACATAGCTGCTTTTAGAAAATCATGTCACTTTCTTTATGACTGTCTTCTAAAAATGAAAAATGGCTTAATTGCACAAATTACAAAAAGTGCATAATTTACCAAAGGTTCATAAGCCATTCTCATCATATAAACATCCTCTGTTTTGCACTCAGGGTGCATAAAAGATGCATAAGTGACTCAGTGACTGTATGTGCTCATTAGACAACATAATATCCATCAGACATCTCGTGCAACTAGAAACCTCATCTGGATTTCTAGTGTGAACACCCAATACCATTAAATGAGAAACCAATACAGCTTGATAGAATTTTGCAAGTCAAGTGCTGTATCCACCACTGCCCCCCACACTTAGCTTAGCGCCAAATTAGATGTACCACCCTATTGCAGAATGTCTCACCCAGAGCTGCTGCTGAGAACACACTGTACAAGGGAGCTAAAATGTCAGCTTAGCCAGCTATTTGATTGCATGCACTATAGAAGGAGAGAGCTCAATTTCCTGTAGAGCAAATAAGGCATTCAAGAGAGATCAAATTGTGTGTTATATTTTGTATAGCTACTTTTACTTACTAAGATTTATAACAATTCTGCAACTTAAAATGGGAATATTCATAATTTGTAATGCCAGTATCATACTGTCCATCTCAGGAAGTTAAATCCTGCTGGAAAATAAGGAAGTCAGGAACAATATAAGCATGAAAGTAAAATTAGTGCTCAACCAAAGATTGTTCCTCTAGAATGGTGTTTCTCTATCTGGGGGTCTTAGGATGGGTTAATGGGAGGCTGCAAACAGGGTCAGCATTAGGGGTAGCAAACAGGATAATTTCTCAGGGCCCCACACCACAGGGGACCCTTAAAAGATACGTTACGTGCTTCAGCCCTCAGCCAAAGCCACTGCCGAGGGCTGAAGCATGTAACTTAGCTTCACAAGGCCCCCTGTGGCATGGGGCCCCAAGCGGTTTCCCTGCTTGCCACCCCCTAATACCAGCCCTGATTTCTGTGTAGGTTTGAAATATTAATTTATTAACTCTGGTGGGCCAGTATTATTCATAATTTGCTTAATGATATTTAAGGGAGGGGTTGGAATTTTTTAGCACAACAAGCTTGAGAAACTCTATTCTAGAATATAATTTGTCAGATGGCATGTTCCAGAGCTGCGTGAAAGCCTCTGGTTTCAGCTCACATTCATTTCATTAGCCCAGACCAGCAAGATTATTTTTCCAGGCTAGGCAAGGGGTGAACACTTCAAAGTTCAATCAAAGTTTAAGGTTCAAACCTTTTGGAGTCCCCATAAAACTTACCATTTTCACCCCTCCCCTTCCTCTCAACAGCAACAAACTCCCTCAACAAGCTCAGCTACTGACTCCAATTTCCTTCTACATTTTTTCTTGGGACTTCCTGTGACTTGCATTTCTGCTCTTTGAAGGCTCTTGAGAAACCCCTTGTCCCCTCTTCCAGTCCTTGAAAGGAATCTTCTAGAAGGTGGTAGGCCTGCTTGCCCTCCTCCTGTAGCAGCATAGCCAAAAGCTTCCTCCTACTCCTTAGTGAGCATGCAGCTTGGAACATCATGGACTGAGGAGCCTGCAGCAACTAGGAAAATCATAGAGTTTCCCTAGCAACCACTCAGGCCCACCCTCAGAATGGAACAAGTAACACCTGGAGCTGGAGGCTTTTCTGTGCTCATGCTACAGGGGTGGGGGGAAGGGAGGCAGGTTTGTAATATTGCCAATCCCCAAAATTCAAAAATCATGAGTTAAATCCCCCCCAAAATCAAGAGACTTTTAAAAGGAGATTATATACATGTTTTTGGGTATGGCTTCTCACTGCTGAACTCCCCCTGACTACCCCTCAGTAAGCGTGACAATTTATAGTGCTGACAGTCCTCAGAGATGGATAGTGAGTAATGCTCCTGTTGCACAAGACAGTGCTATTAGACTCACTTGAGAACAAATTATACAAATTTGTATAAAGTGCTGCCTGATGGTGCAGATCTTCCAGCTTCTTCACAAAGCTCTGACTAATTAATGCTGTTCCCCCAGCCTCACATCTTCCTGTCCCCCAGCCTATTAATTAATTATGCACCCCAGCCCCATGTAAATTCTGTACCCTTCACCCCTACATCAATTAATCTTGTGCCCTCAGCCTTATATCTGCCCCAACTTTCAGACCCACATCAGTGTTGCCCCCTGCCAAGCCCAACATCTACCCTTTACCCCCAGTCTCCTCTATGCTCCTCCTGCATCTGTAGAAGCTCACCACTCTATTCTCCCTGGCTTGAGGTACAGGACAGCTCCAGCCAGAGAACTCCTCTGCTCCTTCCCAGACCTGATGTTGTAGGATTAGAGAAGGCAGCGGGAGGAGGAAGGAGCAAGAGACACTGACCAATATTTCAGGGCAGGTGAGAGAGAGGAGGGACCAAAGCTGACCTGAGTAGGTAGACTTTCTGCACTCTCCTCCCCCTTTTTCCCAAAAATTTCTGTCAGCACCTAAGCCAAAGGAAGAGGGGAAGGACTCTGCCTGCTTTCTGCAGCAACCCTGATTGGTTGCTTTTCCCCAGGAAGCAAGAAGGCAGCCAATCAGAGCTACAAGGCATTCCTAAACAGGATCTAGAAAAGGACCAAAAATTGTACAGGATGAAACTGAGAATTGGCAATACTTCCTGGCAGAAGACCTTTCAAGGATTGTTGGGGCAGTAAACCTATCATTTGGCCACCCTAAGTGATAGGGATAGATCAGTCAATGCTTCCTGAAAAATCCATGGATTAAGACTGTAGGGGCCCACCAAAATTGTAGGTCCCTTTCTTGTTGCCTTATACATGGGTGGGAGAATGTTACCTCTTTTGACTTGAATGGCTAATCAAAGTTTGGGGTCATAGGAACGTTCCAGTTGGAAGCGGAAATTGATGGAATCTGGTATCTTCTGTGATGACGCTTTGTTTATTTACAAAGAATGTACAAAATCCTGTGTCTCTGAACATAGAAGGAATCAAATAGCCAAACACAGCTTCCTTTGACCGTGGTACCAAGAACACTCTTTTCAGCTTCCACCCTGGCCCAAAAACCCTTCCCAGATTTCTTCCAGGATCAACCACTGTACTTTCACCTCCTCCGTTAGGCTGTCTCCTTCTCTCTCTCTTAGGCTTTGTCTACACTAACACTTTTGTTGGTCAAGAGTGTGAAAAAACACATCCCTGACTGACATAAGTTTCATCAACAAAAGCACCGGTGTGGACAGCACTATGTCAGCAGGATAGCTTTTCTAACTGACATAGCTACTGCTTCTTGCAGAAGTGGTTTTATTATGCCAGTGGGAGAGTTCTCTCCTGTTGGCATAGAGTGTCTTCACCAGATGTGCTGCAGCAGTGCAGCTGCAGTGTTTCTAATGTAGACAAGCCCTTAGAGAGCTTACAGCGGCATTGGTGCAGTTGCACTGCTGTAAACTTTCTACTGTAGCCGTGCCCTTAGTCTTTCTTGTCTCTTCTCAGTTTCTTTGTGTTCTGCATCCCACATCCCCATATTCTCCCACAAAAAAACATACTCCTAAAAAACTCATGGGCCGGTTCACACCTTCCTTTTGTCTTAAGTGGGGTTTATGCTTAGAGTTTTGCTAACTGAAAGGTAAGCTGATCAACAAGGTAAGCCGATCAACTGAAAGGTAAGCCGGGCAAACAGATCAGCCTCATTCTGTAACAAGGTTTCACCAAGTGCATAATACACCCCCACCTCAGCTTTGCCTGTTGTCCCACTGAGGCCTAAAAGGGTGACAGCCAGCAACCAATCACAAACAGAAAGCAAATAAATAATTTAACAAATTAAAAATGGCACAAGGTTAACTATGATGCAAGACAGCGTCTTTCTGTCAAAATGTTTTCAGATGTTTCAAAATAACATTTGTTCCATCCAAATCTTTTTGGGGATTTTCACTCCCTAGGTTTCCTTTCAATTGGCCCTGAAGGAGCTCCTGTTGTTTCTGTGGAATTTTCTGGCTGAGGCAGATCTTGCTCATTTTGTCCTAACTCCTAATGAGAAATTCATTTCTAACAACAGTTCCAGCCTCAAATTCCAGCTACATTCTCAGAGTCAGGGGGCAGCCAAGCTGAAATTCTGTAACCCTGAGACCTTCTCAAATGTATGGATAACTTTGGGTTTAATCCTGGGACCCAACTGTATCCTGTTTATCTCTTCATTTATTTGAGTCATTACTGTTTAGGGTGAACCTCAAAGATTATCCAGTTCAGTGCTCCTACTCTTCTTTCTTTTAGGCTTGTGCAACAAGACCAGGTCTCCTCTTAAATGTCCCCATCTGACAGCCTTTTCACACAGCCTTTTCATTTTGTCAGAAATTATCCTCAAATTTTCCCTAGAAAAGGTGTGAATTTTTTCAATTGTGGATTGTAGGGTTTCTAGAGTCCAAATCCATTTGTTCTTCTTCAGGAGCACCATACAAGAGGTTTGCTGGATTCCTCAGCTCATGCCCAAATACGAGGAATACATGTTGTACGCCCATTGACCGTTCTATAATCAACAAAAGGAACAGGATATGCTGGTCCCAGTCCCTTTGAGCTATTCTACAAAGGTAGCCAGCTGAACCCCCAAAGTCCTATGGAGCCTTTCCACTATGCCTTCAGACTGGGAGCATGCTGGGGCAGTGTGTGTTTTGTGGATCCCTAGAATCTCACAAATCTGTTGAAACATTTGAGATTCAAAGTTTCTCCATTGCTCTGTATGTAATTCACCCAGGACCCCAAATCTGGTGAAAAATTCATTCACTAGTACCTCAGCTATTGTTACAGCTTCTCAATTTCTTACTGGATAAGCCTCAGGCCATTTTATGAGTAGTCCCTAGCTAACAACAAATATTGATGGCCAGCCTCCGTCTCAGGCAAGGGCCCAAGAACACCAATGGCAGTGTGTTCCCTGGGTGCCCCCACAAAGTACTGCTGCTAAGGTGCTCCCTCACTTTAAAGGGGAGGAGGGGTCCTTCTGTGCAATGCAAGTATCACATTTCCTGCACCAATTTTCTATACCCTTTCTGCATTTTACCCAACAGAATTTCTCCATTAGCTTGGCTAAGGTTTTTGTAACCCCAAAATATTCAGCAGTTTTAAGATCACGGCATAATGTCAGCCCCTAATTTTTCAGTATAGCCGGTACAACCAGCTGGTACCACTGGCTTTCCCGTTTCATATACAATGTTTCATCTTTAAACTCCAGGTTTTCCCACTGTGACCAGAAAGCTTTTATTGTGGTATTGTGAGGGAAACCCTGACACTGCTAATAATGCTGGTCACATATAAAAGAAGAGGGTTCTGTAGTTAGGTTTGCAACCCACTCAGGTAAATCCTTACTGCAACAGGGAGGCAGATCAGTCCTCCATGATCCCAAATTCAGAATCCCAGTACTGGTCCTCAAAAGATCCTGCTTCAGTCTAGTGCTGGAGTTGAAGAGGGAGGGGGAAGGGAAATCTGGCCAACCCCCATCCCACAAGACATCAGAGCAAGGAGAATTTTAGGTCACTGGGCCTCAGCTTTGAACATTTCAAAAAATTAAGTGGGTCCCAGAGAAAAGATGGGGGCCAAAAGAAAGGTTCTTAATTCTCAACTTGTTTACACCATTACATTTGGCTTACCTCACAACCTTTTCAGGGAACCTAGGCAGGACACTGAGTCCAAACAAACCCAAAGAAGTTCCCTATAGTCTCAGTTTTTAGCAAACATTTTCACTGCATACTTAGTATAAGCAAATTTTTATGGCATACACTGTTAGCCTGGAAGAAAACCATAAAAAACCCCACCCCCAAACTAAATTTTTCATTCAAATATTAGGCTTCATCTCCCCCTCCCCGTCATTAAAATCAGCATAATAAATATATGGCCAACAACAACACTATAGTCAAATCCTGGCTACAATTTAAAACAACATTTTGTGGGTCTCAGTTGTGGCACAACATATTTACTTTCTATTTCCTTTTAAGGTATTTCAGTGCGACTCTGGTACAAATGACAATGAAAGCTGGCCAGGAAGAAAATGATTTCACTGTTTTAGCATTAGAGTCAAGAAATAGCTATGCTATGGCATCTTTGCCAACTAGGTTCATGTGTCAGCTGCTGCTTAGATTATTGAGAAGCAACAGCCCTAATGAGCCTTCCTCCTAAGGGTTACAGATTAGTGGATCCCAGCTCTGCACTTAAAAAGTACTTTGGAATACAGTAGGAAGGATCAAATGAAACCGAACTTAGGAAATACCAGGGCTGGAAGGGCCTGAGGCACTGTGGCATCCATTTAGAATAAACAGATATATCGCTCCTCAAAGGGTATAAAAGTTGTCCCTGTAAATAAGAAGCCATTATTAAATTTTACAGAGATTAATTTATTTGGATAAACACCACAGTCCTTACACAGGTTTCAGCATGAGTTTTTTATAAATAGAGAGTAAGAACGTCAGGATTTGGCCCACAGTTTCAAATCCTCTTCCTAGTTCCTGTACCTCAGTTGAGGTTGGGGAGCTCAATGTGGAAAGGGAAGGGAGAAAACAGGTAGGGCATACACAGTCACACCAGACTCACTCTGTGGTGACTAATCCAGCCAAGGTTCAGGGCAGGGTCTATGGCCCTAAGGTACAGAAAGGACTAAAGGATCTGTGCAGGGCCAGATCCTCCAGCCTGCCCTGCCATCTCCCATCTTGCCCCACCCTTTTCAGCAGCAGGCAGAGACAGGGAGGCATCCCCTGTCTGGCCTGGAATTTTATCTTTCAGTTCCTGTTCTCTTCCACATCCCATTTCTGCATGGTAGAACCATGCCAGTTCCACTGCAGGAGCATTTTCCATTCCTACAGAACAGGGGTTAAGATTTGTCTTATAATGATTAACGTAGATATTGAATCTTGATGATTTCACAATTCCTCTTAATATATACACAACATTAGTTTACTAAGACATTGTGGAATAAAACAAATGAATGTGAATAGTTAAGGACAAAACCCAATAAGCAGAACCCATCTTAAATTAATATCAGATTTATTCTTAAACAGGTGCATTGCAAAACAAATATTTGTTACAATTGAGACGTACAAAATATTAATTTTTAATTTCCCTCAGTTGAAGGTCAAAGATGAAATTATTTCAGGCAGAATGTTTTTTTCTGAACAACATACTTAAGATTAGAGAAAATGTCCATTTTAATTAAGATTTTGACATTGGCTTTTGAACATCACAGGTTTGTTAATTATATATAAAGGAAAATAAAATTATATTCTCCCTGGACTCCAGCAAATTAAGTGAAAATAATATTTCCAACAGCTAACTTGAAAAGGGATATCATTAAAGTACTCTGTTGAATCTTATCTGTAGCTACCACTTAAACTTCTAGTCACGACACATTCATTCAAAACAAAGTAGCAGGTTGTAATGTGGGTTGATAATCTGAAGGCACTTCATGCTCATATTCATATTAAAGTCTAAATTTTACACGATCACTAGAAAGATTAGCTTTGAACTAGTTACAAAGCTGTTTTCTCTTCTTTGTTGTGTCTGAAATATTACAAGATTGGTGAATGCTTAAATACTTCCCCTCCCCGCTCCTCCATCTACTGTAATATACCTCAAAAGCAGTTTGCTATACAAACTGGGGAAAAAACAAGTATTTGTTCAGTAACTGTAACATGGAGGAAAAAAATCACAGATCAAACCAATCAAATAACACAGCTTTCAAAATTGCAGTCCTAAAATTAGGATATTATAGTGACAATTATGTCCATCCTTATTTTGCTGCATTAGAATTATAATTTTTTCTATCTGTGTGTATCCAATAGGATTGACATCTCAGTATGTTTTTAGCTGACAAATTTGCTTTGACACTTGTCACTGCATCTTAAGCTAGAAAACAAGTGTTGTTCCTAATCAGAACAGACAAAAGTACTGTACCATTTGATGAAAAGTACAGTTTCTAAATGGCTCTGTGTAAGCCATTCTAACCTATTGCCAGATCCTTTTGGATGGTAAGTGCTGCTAGGAAACATTACTAGGCAGCTCTATGCATGCAGACGGTTAATTATGACTTCAGTAGAGAACAGTTCATGATATTATGTAGAGTTACTACATGATTAACTCTCTCATTTATCATTTCAAATGTAACTGCAATGTTAATGCATTTGTAGAGTATCTACTCTCTGCACATCATTCAGTTTTAACTTCTTGTATGCCAAAGATCTCAAAACAGGTTTTATATCCTGATTGCCTTTTAAAGAACGGAGAGGGTAGATCATTTTCAGGTTATAGCCAAGCCTCTATCTGTCTCTGGTGCTAGTTTTTAGTATTCCCTATAAAAATTAGCCAGATCTGTGAATGTTATAGCCACCTGCTGAAATTTCAGCACCAAAATACAATCTATAATTCGTGATACAAAGGCAGAAGGTCCGAAATTACAGCTCTCTGGGCCCAATATTTGCAGCAAGGGTGGTAGAATTCTGCAGCGGTGTTCAAATGTGGCTGTCAGCAGTTGTACACCCACAGAATCTACTATTAGCTGTTTTAAAAAAAGCTACCTCCAGTAGCTCTGGCTTTTCACAATCCCCAGAGCCAGCTACCTCCCCCACCAGCCTCACTGAAGAATCAGTAGGACTCCTGCTGCTTGGAGGGAATAAACAGGTCAACATCATCTTAATCATCACAGCATACTCAGGGAATTTACAGCAAGGAGAAAATTCATAAGAACAAGATGAAATGCTGTGTGCTGTTCTGGAGCAAAGTCATAACTTTAAGGCTATGCCTAAACAACAGGGGTTATAGCAGTATAGCTACATTGCCGTACTATGTCAACATAAGCCCTGTTGTGTAGAAGGGGTCTTTCTGTCTCAGCTTCCAGCGCGACTGCAGCTAGGTCATCAGAAGCATTCCTCCATCAACCTAGCTGTGTCTGCACCCAGGATTAGGTCAACATAGCTACAGTGCTCAGGGATGTGAAAAATCCACACCTCTGAGCATCATAGCTATGCTGACTTAGAGTTTTAAGTGTAGACCAGACCTTAGTTAATTTAATTAAAAATATTTTTATTTAGGTTTTTTGGTTTTTTTTGGTTTTAAACAAAGCACTTACAGTTTTGTAGGTCCAGGTACTATTTTTATAACAAACAATTACAACCACAGCCTAAAAAAGAGCAACACTCTCCCAAATCCCCAAAGTCCACAATAAGGCTATTTCATCTCACTACTGATCCCTCCCCTAAAAAAGCCTGAAATGAAAGAAAGCCTAGCCATGTTACTTGAATTTCAGCAGATTCAGGCTCAGATGAACCAATGAGTGAAGAGGGAAGAAGTCCAAAGTTACCACTTTACATGTCACCTTTAAGGCTTGACTTGGGATTTAATGGGGTAGAGAAACTAAAAGTCTCACTAGTTGTTGAGGGTCTGCTAAATTACACACACAAAAAAAGTATTTTTTTAATTGTTTGGTAACATGATTTGAAACCTCCCTTAAACACCTTGTTTAACACCTTAACATGATTTGAAACAACTTTTTAAAATTGAGTTAATATCTTTTTTTCATCATCTAGACAGACTGTAAGGGTGAAATCAATGTCAGTGGACATTGAGAGCACTCATCACTCACATAGATTTACCAAGGAATACATGCAGGGTCCTCAATGGTATGGAAGCCCTGGCCTCTTGCGGGGTTGGGAGGGGGTATACGTAGGGAAGATCAGCTGTGCAGATGGGCCTCCGCACCCCACGCACACAATAGGAGGTGAGCTCTGTGATGCCTGATGTAGAAGGGAGCATTAGGAATAGGACAGAAAGGGGGCTGCTGGATCCATATTTAACCAGTGGCTGGGAACTCATGTAGCACAGGGAGTGGCAATAGAGAGACTGTATTGCAGCCCTGTGGGCAAATAATGGATGCCATTTCCGACCTCTGCTTAGAAGGGATTACTCTGGCTTTGTGTGGGAGAGGTGAATGTCCTCATCAAAGCGTAGCTGTGATAATTCTGTATTAAATTCACCTCCCTATGTACAGGGCCCGCAGGGTCCCACATAAACTCATAGGGAATCATACCATGGCAACGGCATTAATTTACCTTTTGATGCAAAGAGAAATTAGTGTACAACAAAATCTGTACGTTCTCCAGAATGCTATTAGCTAGAAGTTGCATAGTTCTTTATGATAAAATGCTTAATGAAAGAGAAAAGAACATGGCTCTCTTGTTTTTATATTTCTTAACAGAAATATTGTAAAGCCTAGTGAAGAACGGTTCCCTTCTCCACTGGTCCCCTCTTATCAACTGCTTCATCCCTGTTTTGTTTGTTAGCTCCAATTGTGATGTTCACTTGCTGCTTGACTGGCTAGATGACATCAGTCACAATCACTGTAAGCAAAAAAAAAGATAGGGGTTTGTAATTCGTTATCCTTCCTCTGAAATGCCAGCTTCAATTTGCCTGGAGCCAGCAGTTCAAATATATATTACACATAATTACTCTTAAAATAGTTAACATATTAAGGTTGAAAGAGACACAAAAAACAAAAGAAAATAAATTAAAGGGTCTAGTCCTGTGAGGTGATGAGCCCCATCAACTCCCACTGACACAACTGGGAAACCATGGTAAATGCCCCTCCCAGTTATTGACATTGCTAGGAGATGTGGATGCAAAGCACCTTGCAGACTGAGTCCTAGATGGTCTGTCTGCTATAATATAGTATCCTCAATTTACCTCACTGTTTCCAGATATTACAGCACCATGAATCCCCCAGAAAGCCAGGCTCATGTCATCCTACAGTCTCTAATTTCATGTAACTATTTTATTTTATAATTGCATTAATGCTCATATGAGTGAATCGTGATTTGTTCTCCAGCAGTTAAATGAAATTTAGGATTGTAACAAAATTTTGCTATGATGCATGAGACTTGGCATTTATGACTAACATTGTATAAGTGGCACATTATTGCTTAGGAAAAAACGGTTCTGAAAATAAATGAATTCCTACACATGCTTGCCATTTGTTTTATAACATGAAAGATACAAATCAACCAATAAAAAGAGGACTTGATCACCTGCAGTGACTAACTTTATGGAAAACAATATTTTTTTAATATTAAGTTGAAAGTTCTGCAATCTGTTGCATATCAGTAAACAAAATATGGCAAAAATGTAAAGAATTTGAAATTAAATTTCAATCTGATAAAGGCTATTTGTCTTCACTGTGACTCATCTCCTGGAATGAAAGAAATATATTATAAATTCTTTGTCACAACCTCTTTTTCACTTCTTATTTGTGGGTGTACAGCAGATGATTGAATTTTGGAACATGATGGTGAGAAGGTTTGGTGAGTACTTTGCCCCAATCTGTAAGCACACACTTGACATGTTTTGCTAATTATTGTATTTGAATGTGTTTGAATTTCAAATACAGTTGAAGTATTCTTAATTAAGCCATTTTAGTTCTAGAAAGTGACTGAAATGAAACCCAGTCCCATCTGTGGCTCTCTTCACTTTATCCCATAAAACAGCACAGATTTGACCCATGTTCTGGTGCCCATACAATCCCCACATACCAGTCCATGCAGATTGCTCTTGACTACAGCAGAAGTAATTTTAGCAGAGGATGGTGTGTTACAGGAGGTGCTACACATTTGCATGTACAGACCATGTGCACTGATCCCCAATCCCCAGCTACAACTCTGCTCTACAGCTCAGGGCTTAGTGGAACTATGGAACCTGAACGCCTCAGAAGCTGGTTGAGCTAGGAGTGGAATACAATAGTTATACTGCAAGGTACCCTTTTTGGCTGCATGCTTACACTGAAGCCAGGATTTAGCAGCCCTTTCATGTTCTTCCCCCCACCTTTTTTTTATACCCACAGAAGGGGCGTGCGCAAGGGGAGGCAAGCAGGGGCATGGCTCCCCCTCCAGTCAGCGAGGGCACAGAACTCTGGGGCCAGGGTGGGGAGAGAGAGCTCCTCCAGCTGGGCGGATGAGGAGAGGGAGAGTGAACTCCACCTGTCCTGGGGCCGCAGGGGGAAGGAGGGAGAGCCAGCTCCACTGGTTGTGGAGGAGACAGGAGGGCAGGGATAGCCTGCTCCTCCGGCCATGGGGGCCACAGAAAGCCTCCCTCCAAAAACGGACACATTTTTATTCCGATGCATGCCCCTGATCCCCAGAGTTCAGAAAATATAAATCAACTTTCCACATTTTGAATAACAACAAAAGTACATGTTGTTTGATGACCAAACTGGCCAAGTTGTTGAAACCCACAGAACCTGGGCATATAATACAAACATCAGCTCAACCTTAATGCACATCCCAATCTTTTGCTTGTTAATGGTAGAAACATTTGTACCAAAATCATCTGTTGCCCCCCCCAAAAAAGAATATTTACAGTCATTGTCCTCAGATGTTATCACAAAGGTTGACAATTTGGGCTGTGTTATGTTTTAAACAGGTTATATGTATATTTTTAGAGAACTACTAAGGAAATAACTAAGATCATCACAAGCATTACAGATCACATTTAAGGAAAGGTATAGTCTAAGGCCAGTCTAGACTAAAAACTACTAATATATCAGTGTTGGATAAAGGTGTGATTTTACAAAACAAACCAAAACATTTTCATACTGGCAAACAACCTAGTGTAGATGTGGCTATACTGTCAAAACAATGCTTTCACAGTACAGCTTATTTCTTTTGGGGACTGGTATAAACTGTATTTATGTTACAAGGGTTTGGTGACACAGTTATACCAGCAAAAGCTTTTCAAGTGTAGATTAGGCTTAAAGCTTTCTACAATGTGTAGCATATGGACCCTCTGCTACCCCTGCATGGAACATCCCTGTAATCAATGGGGCTCCACCTACGTGCGGCAGTCTTCCCGCACACTACATTGCAGGACCAGGGACTAGTTGTGATTTAAAATAATTTGAAGATATGTACTATGGGCCCTGATTTTTAAAAAGGCCTCACTTCATCCTCTGATTTTGTGCAGGGTGCAGTTTTTGTGGGCACAAAAAACTTCAGGCACATTAGGCATCTAATTACTTAATTTGTTGGCTGTCTTAATGTTATTCAATGTGCCTACAATTATTTTCACTTGAAAAATGGTGCCTGCAATTATTTCTGGTGCAAAAGTGCAGGTGCAAAATTGGAGGTCACTTTTCAAAATTAAATCCATAATGAACCGTGAACAAAATTACAGGTTCATGTGTGTGCAGATTAACCTAGCTGATATTCCTGTTTTGGTTAGACAGTTGGTTGTTAGATGCCTCTCCTAAGTGTATTGATGGCATAGGTTGGAAATAAAGTGGTAAGAGATTTAAATCACTATGTGGTAGAAGGTGAGGGTTTTGATGGGAGAATACATATCTCCTTTTAGGACTCTAGACCTGAGTTCTAACCCTGGCTTTGATGTCTGTGGCCTTTGACAAGTCACTTAAGCTTTCTGCTTCAGTGTCCCCATCTGAAAATGTGGATCATAATACTCATTTACCCACCACACAAAGTGTTGTTGTGAAGTTTAATTAGTTAATAGAAAATTTAGTGAAGTAGTGTCAATAGGAATGGAAGGCACTCAGCACCTTCCAGGATGTGTTCTGCATCTCACAGGTTCAGACCCAATGTTTGTAATGTTATTTGATGATCAAGTTTCATATTTGGCCCTCTGGTATATCTCAAGGCAGAATTTGGCTTAAAAAGCCCTATGTATAGTAAGTATTTAATATTATCATTATTATTATAAGTCAAGTCATCATTCATGCCATTGATTAAGATGAGAGCAATGAAAATAAGATCTCCACATTTTCAGATGATATTAAAATTAGAGTTAGAGCCAATAATGTGAAATAAGCAACTGAATTCAAAATCATTTGGATCATTTAGGTAATTAAGACAACAAATGGCAAATGCTGTTCATAGTAGAAAAATATAATATAATTGGTCTTAGAATATGTTCTAAATGGAACAATCATATTGTACAGTTAGAAAGAAGGGATTGTCTTTCGTGTGTGGGGGGAGGGGCACTTAAACTATGCAGAACTGCATGCATAGAAGAATGCTACTGTGTTGTATTAGCAAAAGAGAATATAAAAAGAGGTAATAATAAGGTGACATGTTGGATCCCACCTGGAACTATATTTGTGGACTATACCATAGATATAAATAATGTTACAGGTCCTCATCTCAAGGATCTTACAGTCCAAACAAGTCTTAACACAGCAAGAGATGATAATAACAAAGGTTATACAGGTGGATGGTTTCACCAAGCAAGAGATGCAACAGTGAAAAATCACTGAGAGATTATGTGCTAGATATACAGTTCCTTTTTAAAATTAGTATAAAAAATGGGGGGACCAAAACAGGCAAGAAGTCATGGAAGGAATAAGTTTGAAGAAGAATTTGAAGAACAATGATTGATTGTCACTGTACCACCTAAAGGATATTATTGCCTAAGACAGGGTACATTCTAGGGCAATATAAGTTATAGGCTCATTTTTTCAGTAGAAAAGAGGACACTGATTTGACAAAATAAAGGATTTCAAAACTATTAAAGGAGTTTATAAAAGGAATTAAGACCTACTTTTCACATAGGGAAAGGGAAAAATCCTGCTTACCTTAGGCATGAAATAAGACTCATCCTTGGTAATGGGCCTACTTGCACAAGGTGAACAGGATTTGTCCCCAGGGTTTTAAAAGTTAGGGAACATGAACCTTAGAATACAGAAGAAGCTAGTGCAGAACTACTTCACACAAAGGTATTCTAGATCTAAAGAATACATGGCTAAAAGCCACTGAAACATAATGAGTGATGTTATCTTTAAGTCCCTCGTTATTTAAAGAGGAGACAACTGAAGACTGGACAAAGCAGGAAGGTGGGATTAAGATACTGGTAAATATTAAAAGGCATGATGTTCCTGGTCCTAAGATGTTGTATGTTATAACACAACAGCAAAGTTCTGTTCCTAACCATTAATTCCCTTTTTCATCCTAATCTGCTAACTTTATTTTGCACTGGAGCTATCATCTGAAAATACTTTGAGTGCTTTTCCCTGATTGCACTGGCAGTTATATGAACCATTAGCTATCATTACCTTTCTTTCAAACCTGTCACTTCTTCCTCTTTGTAGCCAGCATATTGTGTGGGGGGGGGAACCCCCAAAAACAGTTTCTATCAAAGAATAAAATCACCCCTACAAAAATGAGCTGAAAGAAACATGTGAACCAAGAAGGGGGGAAAGGAGCTGAAAATCTTGATAAATCAGCTCTCTGTGCAGATGGCATTTCTATTCTATTGCTATAAAAAAAACAAACCTAAAACACAATGTAAAGCTGGAGCTTCTCCGCTCCTTTCACCCAACCCTCCATACCTAAGATATCTCAAACATTCCATAGATAATGCAAATACACGTAATATTTGTCTGACTGTTATGCATGAAAAAATATAGATAACTGGAGAAGAGTTTGAAAACTTGAGATGAGACACATACTTAAAAGCAGTGATTTTTTTTAATGTAGTTTTGTATGTGGTGCTGTTCTATAAATCCAGCATGAGCCACACAATGGACTATGAGCAATTAACATGAATTAAATGGCCCCTTCTAACTATAGTGCTGCTGGTGACATGTTAATGACCTCAAAATGCACTTGGATTTTGAATTTTTTTTCAGGGTGCGTGCTAGACTTACTTCTGTAAATCTGTGGCATGCTCCAGCTGCTACTGTACATGTATGGAATGCCATTCACACTTGCAGTAACAAGCACTACTAGCCAAACACTAGGGGAAATTAACCATTATATAAAGCAGTGCAGAAATAGCTTGGAGACTAGAACATACCAGTAAAGCTGACTTTCCTGCCTAAAACATCCAAGGAAGCTAACTGCAGCTGCAAATGGATAGGAGCATTGACAGAGACAATCAGGAAGGCAGCAACTGCAGCAGAAACATGGGCTCCAGAAGCCAGCTTATCATATGCAATAGCCAAGGTTAGAAAATCTGTTGCTGATTTCTGAACAAGACAGGAACAGAAACCATGGGCCACATTAATCCTGATGTAATAAGGGAGTTACTTCTGCAATTAATTTGTCCAATTATCTCCCTGTATAGGCAATGAATGCAAGAGGTGAGTCAATCCACATAGGCTTGCAGAAATGTGCAAGTCAGGGGGATATCCAGAAGAAAATAATGTCACAAGTTTGGCAAAGCAGCAGCTGCATTTACCAGCTTAAACAAGATTTGGTCATCAAATTTAACATTTCAGTTGAAGTTGGTCTTAAAGTTGTATTTTCACCTTAATATATGGACGTGAAAGGTCCAGACAGACATCTAAATGCCTTCAAAAGCAAGTGCCTCAGGAAAATATTACGTACTAAATGGAATGAATTTACAACAAATGCTGAGATTCATCAGAGAGTTCAACAACTTCTCATCTACAAAGTTATCCCAAAAAGAAGATGGAAATATCTGGGATATGTGATAAGAATCCCTATGTCAGCCAGTATTTAGAAACTGATAACATCTGGGACTTAACATACAGGACTTGCAAAGAGCAGCCCAGGATGGCGAAGTCTTGTTCCTGCCCTAAGTGACACTTGATGGTGTGGGAAGGATTCAGACTCATATGCATGGTTCTCACTCCACTATGAAAAGCATTGACACACACCTCACAGAGTTCAAATGTACTTCCTTCCTGGGGTTTGGCTTTAGTGGTGACTCAAATAAAACATAATCTACAGTCTACAGTAAATTCCTTCCCGAAGCTTGTCTATTCCTAGGCCTGCTCTGCAGGACCCCTTTTCTCTGTTACTACTTCCCTTATTTGAGAAATCCTAAATCCACTGGTGCAATCAAACCTGTTAAGGGTCAATTTTTGTTATTCTTCCCCCCCCCAATCGCCCCTTATGTTGGTTGGGGACAAGTGAAGGAGTTAGGGTGTTCTATTGCTCCTCCCAATACCTAGCCAATGGTGGAATAAGTAGGACTGGAATGACAGGGGGCAAGGACAAGGATAAGTAGCAATAGCCTCTGAAGCTTTGGAGGAAGTAGCAGAATAAGAAGTGGTTACAAAGCTGTGTGGAGAATTCAAGAAAGCATTTGAACGATCCAGAAGAAAAAATAAAACAAGGGAGGAGCAGAGAAAAGTTACAGTGACAGCAAGACCTATATCCAGAGGATGATGTGAGGTGGTAGCTGTGACACTGGCAAAACAGGTGCCATCTTGAAGCTATAAGCAAATTCTCTGAGATGCTGATGCCTAGGAAAAAATGGATTTTACAGTGGAATGTGGCCTATATGGGTTAAGGTTAAGCTTTTTGGATTGATTAACTCAGGGGCTACCTTTCAGAGGCTTGTCAGTGAAGTGTTGCAGAGATTACAGACATTTACCAGGATTTATGTAGACATCTTTGCTCTTTTTAGTGACTCTTGGAAAGACCATCTGAACCATGTGGGAGTTGTACTGCAGAGGCTTAAAGACACCAATATCACTGTCAAGGCCTCCAAATGCAAGATGTGGGCTGCAGAGGTACCTTATGCAGGACACAGCATGGGCAGTGGGTTTGTTCGCCCAGACACTTTAAAAGTAGAAGCTATTCAGAACTGGCCTGCCCCACAAACCAAGAAGCAGGTCCAATCCTTTATTGGTCGAGGCAACTATCACTGGAGGTTTGTAGAGGGGTTTAGTGACATTGTGACCCCCATAAGAGACCTTATAAAAAAGGGGAAGCCAGACTAGGCGGGATGGATCCAGGCCTGTGAGAGGCTCTAAAGAGCCAGGTTTAGCCAGCCCTGATTTCAGCACACCCTTGGTGCTGTGCACTGATTCTTCTAACATGGGGTTAGATGCAGTGCTAAGGCAGGATGGGGTGGGGGCAAGAGGGATCCCATTGCCGCCTTGAGTAAAAAAACTGACCCACACTAAAGAGAACTGTGCTGCCATCGAGCAGGGATGCTAGGCCACACCTTGGGCTGTTAGGCAATTTATCCTTATTTGTGTAATAAAAAAGTTATGGTTTTAACAGACCACTTCCCACTAATATGGTTGCACCAAGCAAAGGGACCAATTCCAGGCTGTTACGCTGGAGCCTAGCTCTGCAGGAGTATGGCATAGAAATAGTCCATATCAAGGGTAAAATAACTGTAATGGCAGACAGCTTATTAAGGATGGAGGGGGGTACACGACTGAGGCCTATTCAGCAGCATCGGTGAGACCCCTTCCTACACCAGTTTTGCATTGGGAGTGTGATGCTGCCAGACCAGGCACCAGCTCCTGCCAAGGCTCTTGGGCCTCACTGCACACTGACAAGTACATAGTTGTAAACCAGTCTGGCTCACCTGTGTGTTAGTATTGTTAAAATGGATATTAGTTGTAAGAATGCATTTAGATTTTGTGAAATGCTTGTGGGATGCTGCATGTATTAATCGTATATCTGTAGCCCTTGTTATAAGGTAATATTTAAGTTTTTGCTCTGTTATTATCAAAGTGTTTGCTAAAACCATAAAACCCCAGTTGGGAGATGCATTATCAAGTGTGAAATGCTAGTTCACCACAAGAGGTGTCCTCTCCTCCCCAGTAAAAGAAGATGTATAGATGTCAGACAAGCCATTGTGGAACATGAATGGACAAAAGATTTGTTGATTGCTCCCCCACACCCATGAAATGGAGACATGCACAAACCCTCATCCCATCAGCTTAAGCTCTGAGGGAAAGGGGATAAAAATCTGTCAAGAAAAATTATCACTATGCTGCTTGGAATTCAGAGGGGGCAATATTTCTAAGCATAAGCAAGGGATCCCCAAGCTGCTTGGCTTGGGTTAGCCCTAAAGGATTTATAGAGCTTGCATATTATAGCAACTTCTATTACCTTTAGGAACCTAAGACTGTATTTCATTTGTGTGTATATTTACCTGTTTTAACCTTGTAAATAACTCTTATATTGTTTTCTTAGTTCATCTTTAGTTAGTATTATAGGATTGGCTACAAGTGTTGTCTTTGGTTTGCGATCTGAGGTATAATTTACTTATAAGAACCATCTGGGTGGCAAGATAGACCAGAGTGCCCAAGGGGACTATCTATGACTCCAAATTAAGGCTGTTCTAGTGCTTGAGAAGTTCACACTTGGTATTTGGTTGGTGAAATCTAATTATAGAACACCCAGATACTTAGGAGTTTGTGCCCTGGTTTGTAGCAGTCTGCCCTCAGGTTGGCACCCATTTTCATGAGCCACTCAAGACAGCTGAACAGTAGCCTGCAAAAGTGCAGGCTAGTATGTCTGGAAATTGTATTGTAATACTGACATTCAAATGGACTGCATAAATACATCTGAAGATGAAATTCTTATTTTTGTTTCAAGGCATGTCTGTCTAGTGATGGCTACATACCAAGCTCCCACTAGAAAAGACCTTGATAGTTTATTTTTTTAAAAATAATATATTACTAATGCTTGGATCCAAAAGTAAGAGGAAGAAACACACCTATACAAAAACAGAAAGGGAGAAGGCCTTGAAGAAGATAATAGAGAGTGCCAGAAAGTGGGGGGAGGGGCTGGAAGATGAGGTGGTCTGAAAACTGTATTGTAGTAATGACATAGTACCTTGTCCAAATTAGAGCTTGTTGATGTGTGTGAAACAGTTTTCATACAAGATTACTGGGGGGAAAAAACACCTTAAAAATGTAATTGTTAATTTTCATAAGAAAATGTCAACACATAGCAAACATACTGCAATATTTTCTGCTGAATTACATGCACTCAGAACATATCCAGTCTTATAACTATTCATTTGAATTACAATAGTACCCACAATATGCTAGGCACTTTCCAAAGACATAAGATTCCATCAATGCCCCAAAGGGCCCAGAATCCCAGAAGGAAAATATACACAAGGTGGGATAAAACAGACATGTTTTTAAAATATCAGCTTAAAAATATCCCTAAGAAATAAGCTGTAAATTACCTATACTACCCCATCTATTACCCACAAATGCTCCCCTCTGGCACACAGCATATAGGAGTCCCATCGAAGTCAACCAGTCTTTCCACTGATATTTGGTGAGAATTGCGTGGAGGCCCCTCTTCAGGAGTAAAGATCAAGAAACGGGTACAAAGAACCAGAAATGCACAGGAAAAAAGGATAGCATGCCATTCTTCCTCCCTCACTTCCCTTTGTGTGGACACCCTATTTGGATGGTGCACAGTAGCAGAAGAGGCAGAGCCAAGGAAGAGGAGCTCTATTCAGCATGCTCCTCTACTACACCAGTGAATGTAAAGGTGGAAAATCTGTGTGGGAATTAAGATTTGATAGGAGTAGATAATGCTGGTCCATTGTGTGTCAAGTGTGGAGGGGAACAGGAGGAAGCCAATAGCAGGTAATGTTATAAAGTATTCGTCTCTTGTATTACTATACTGCACAGGAGTCCTGGTCATGGACTGGAACACCATTGTGCTAGGTGTTGTAAAAACACAGAACAAAAAGATGGTCCCTGTGCCAAACAGCCTACAGTCCAAGTATTGGAAAAGACAATAGGTAGTTATAGAAAGGTAGAGAGGGGAGTACAAGGAAGCAATTAGAGAGTATTGGTCAGCATGGTGGGTGGTATCTGTGCACCAATGGCCTAACTGTTATCAAATGTATTGTGGGCATCAGGGCAAAGGAGAGTTTAAAGAAGAGATTTGAAAGAGGATACTGAGGTAGCTTTGCAGATGTTTATGGGGAGCAACTCCTAAATATAAGTGCAGCCCTGGAAAAAAGCACGAAGGTGCTCATTTTTAAAATTTAACAAGTGTGTGTTGGAGACTGGTATTATGGGCCAATCGACATCTCAACAGTGAATGAGAGTCGAGAGGTAAGGTGGGGATAGGCCATGAAGGACCCAGAAAGTGAAGAGAAGCAACTTATGTTCAATACAATAGAAAAAGGAGATCCAATAAAAGGATACAAAGAGAGGCATGACATGGTCAAAGCGATGGGCCAAGAAAATGGATGTGAGTGGAGCAAGATTCTATTGTCAAGGCCAGAGAAAAGGATGTTGCAGTACTCAAAATGCAAGATGATGAGAGCCTGGACCAGAGTTTTGGAAAGGCCTTATCTTAAAGATATTATCCAGAAAGAATCAGCAAGATTTAGATATAGCCTGGATGTGAGGACCTAGACAGAGGCCTGAATCGAGATGATGCACAGGTTATGGGCATGGGTGGCAGGCAGATTGGTGTTTTTCACAGTGATCAATTAAGGAGGCGAGGGGAGGAAGATTAAGAGCTCAGTTTTAGCCATGTTGACCTTGAGCTGATGGCTGGACATCAGCTCAAGGTGATATCAGAGAGACAGACTGAGATTTTACTTTGGAGGAGTAGAGAGGTATATCTGTGAATTGTCCACATAGCGATGGTAATTGAATCTGTGTTTGCAGATTAGATCACCCAGAGATCAGGTGTAGAGGGAGAGGAGAAGGGGACCAGGGACAGACCCTGTGGGGCCCTCATGGAAAGTTGGAGGTAGGGAGTGATGATGACGATCCTCCAAAGTACATGCTGAAGGAGCAATTAGAGAAGGAGGAGAACCTGGGACAGAGACCCAGAATCCAAGAGTGTACAATATTTCAAGTAGAGCATGGTTGACTGTGTAAAGGGGAAATTAATATTTAGTGGTGGAAGTCAGCCTGAGCACAGGATTTTCACCAGAGATGCTCTGCAGCATGAGAGGAGTGAGTGTTGGGGTAAGCCGTGGATGGGTGTAAACCTTGCAATGAGAGAGAAGGGCAAAAGAATCATGGGTGGAAAGTGAAGCATAGAGAGAATAGATAATGTCAATGATTATTAATAACTACTGCTCACTTATGGATCTTGTCAATAGTAATGGATTATTTTTGAAGAGTAACTTCACTTATCTAAGCCGTTTGTAGTGAGGAAAGGGAGCATGTATCTATCTTTGACTGTAACCACTACTGAACTTATTCATTTATTAAAATGAAAAATTCACAGAGGAAACTCATTACAGGTGGAATGTACCATGTTTTCTTACTACACCATTTTTCAGATTGACTAAACTTCAACAAACTTAATTGTAGCTCCCAGCAGCTATCCCCTGCTATCTCTCTGTTCGCCTATAGCAACGTGCCCTGCTCTTTTGTCTCTGTCTGCATTCCAAGCTATAGCTCTTCCTCCCTCTTTTTTCCTGCTAGACCACTCTAGTCACGAAACAAGAAGAAACTATTACTATGATCCAGCCTAAAAACTCCTGGACCCTGGCAAATTCTGAAACTTATGGAAAATTCCACCTAGGAGGCAGAAAATATACACCCACTGCCTAACTAGTGCTGTAGACAACTGAGCACCAAAATACCTCTTCTACCCACTACCAATACAGATCACCGTTGTTCTCAAACAATCTTTGACAACAAAAATGAGCCGGAAGAAAACTAAAGCATCAGTGGTGGAAAGCACAGTGTAATACAGACAGTCTTGGATACAAAGTATTTCCACAAACTAATGCCACTGCCGTGAATGTGGCAAGAAGAACCTACTTCCCCTCTACCACAGAGGTAGGAAAGTTATGGTCCACAGAATTTTTTTCAGTCCCTAGGTCACTTCATGAAACCAACTGCCTCTGCTCAGCCCCAAAATAGTGTGAGAAATTATTCTTTTACTTCACAGAGAAGACCATTCCCAGCTGGGATGGCTGCATAAGCTACAAAGCACAACAAGTACAGGACCAGAAACACAAACACCCTCCTTCCAACCGTTCAGCCTATTCACATAAGTAGAAGCACAAACAGCAACCAGAACCACTGCCTGTTGCCCCTAGCCCCTACTTTCCCTATATGTAAGAGAGACTAGAGAGCACCTGGGGCCCTAAATAACAGATTGTCCAACCTATTTGCCAAATGAAATCTACCATCCACCCTAAAATATACAATAATCTGGCCACTGCCAAATAAATTATTATTCAGTGCTAGAGATCTTGCATACTTCATTCAGTATCTGAGCTACCTTTTCTAAACAGGCTAATCAAGGGGAGAAGGTGATGGGGGGGGGGGGGGTCCACCCCACACAAGGCTTGAAAGAGCTCAGGTGGCCGGATAGGCCAATTAACTCCTCAGGCTGTACCTGGAGTAGGAACCAGGAACAGGTGGGGCTTGTACAAAGTTCAGGAGCTGAGAGAACGGGGCTGCAGGGAGGTAGTCTGCAATCACTCCTGGTAGAAAGGAGGTGTGTTAGGACTAGGGAGGACAGTCCACAATTACTCCTGGGAGAAAGGAGTTAGAGGCTGACAAACCCAGAGGGGGAAGCCAAGAAGGTAGGAGGAGGCTCAGGGGAAGAGCAGCAAGGAAGAGGAGTGTAGACTCTTGGTTGCTGACTAGAGAGTTCCTGAGCTGGAACCTGGAGTTGACAGTGGTCCTGGGTTCCCCTACAAGCTACTGGGGATGTGTAGGGCTGGAATTACCACTTACGCACCCCTAGGCACAGCATCTTCAGCAACTCCTCCCCCCACCTACAGCTGACATTTGTGTTTTCTGGAGGGGAAGAGGGGGGGAAAAGTGGTTGATTGGGCCAGCTATGCATGGCGGGAGGGGAAGCGCCATGGCACTAACTTACACTGGGCTGCCAACAGCCCCAATGGGTTGTTCCACCAGCCAAAAACAGCTTGAATGCAGTGATGCTCTCAATTCAGGCTACTCCCCTATGCCATTGGCTGTGAGAGGGAGTGGCATAGAGCATTATGCATTGTACCACGTGGATCTCTTTTAAGGATATGTGGCTTAATTCCTCATTACAGTGAGTGACAATGATCAAGCCCACATGTTGTGATGGCCAGCTACAGAACTCAAGGAGGTATAAAGGTGGTGTGAAGACACCTTGGCCCCCTCATTTCCAGTGTTGAGCTTTGATCTGCCAGAACTGACAACCAGGTGGGTGTTATGTAGGGATAAAACTCAACCCGTGTTCTGAAGTTTGCTTTTGTTTTTTTTACAAACAGATTAATAAAAATATAGCCCATATTCCATCTGCAGAATGTCTGCAATAAACTTTGCTGATTTACCTAGTAGATTTTTCAAGGGGGGGGGGGGGTGAATCTCGTGAGCATAGTTCTCCTTCCTAGGGATCTAGATCACTGTGGAGGTGTCACAGAAAGGATTTAGCAGGGCTGAGGAGGCGTTGGACAATGACACAAAGCCAGCTGTCTCTATTCCATGCTTTCCTCCTGCCTGGAGTTGCATGTTTCAACTCACTACCACTCCTGAAGAGAAGGGAAACATGAAGCCCTCTATCTTTAGCTACTGTATATGGCTGTAGTAAAACTGCCAACATCTAAACTCTAATGTAAACAGGCGTGTATTTTAGTTCTTCCTCCCATATTCATAAGTGTTATTAAGAATAGAGCAGGCCTCAGATTTTAACAAGGCACTGGTTATATCCATGGAAATCTGAATAGATTTTTTTTCAGTATGCTGTAGTAAGGCACTAAAACATAATAGCCTCTTAACTGACACATTATCAGGCTTATTATGGCTTTCTTCATGCCTGTCAGTGGATTATGGTAATTTTTTTAGTCACGGGTCTAATCAAAGTAGAAGACTCTGAGATGCTGACAGCTCAGGAGAGATACAGCTGCTGTACGACTGGCGTCACAATGTCATGAAATTCTAAAAAGCAGAAATTTCAGCCTCCCTCACATCTCTCCTCCTGGTAAAAACAAAGCAACTTCTTTGAGCAACAGCCTCCTTTTCTACACTTCAAACAAAGGGTCAAGGAGGCGGCAGGCACCTGTTTCTCCCCACTCATGCTACATTCAAAACAAGAAACTTTGTTCCACTAGAAAGACGGTGCTATGAGAAAAACTGCAGCTCAGTTAATAATGCTCAGTGAAGTCTAGAATCATCGCCACTGTGAATTAACCTTAAAGCCTGTTTACACAATGTTTATATGCTACTTATTCCTGAGAATTTGAACAATTGCGCTGCATAAGAAAAGGCCTTAAATACAGTGGAAACACCGCTTTCTTGGGGCAATGGTAGCAAGCTGCATTCACAGTGTGGACTCCTCACTCCCTCCACACCAGGGACAGGTTGACTCTACAACTGTCTGCATTTACTGGCCAAACCTTAGGCGGGGGGAGGGAGGAGGAGGAGAAGAATGGTGAAGGCGATATGCAGTGGCTGCAGCTATACTACAGCCTCTGGGTTACAGCATATGAGGGGGAGGGATTTTCCATTTTCCGGAAGCCCTGCAGAGATCCTCTACACAAGACCAATGTATACAGCTGGGTCCAGCGTTCCCTGTTCAGAGAATAATGTTTTCCTGTAATTTTTGTAGTGCTTGTGAGAGGAGTCAGACTGACAGCCATGGAAACTGAATTCCTCTGTTTTAGTTACAGAACAGGTACAGCATCATGTTCACACAGCTCAGGCTTCCCCCAGTGATCTGCCGACAGGCATCAGACCTCTAGAGGGATGAGGGGATAGATGAGTCTCCATGTTCAATGCAATCCAAGGCCATCTTGCTGAGATGGGTATCAGTTATAGTGACGGTGGGTTTTATGATGCAATCTGCACTCAGACCACCAACTTATTTCACCTGGGCCACTGAACAGCAATGAGATGGTAATGACTTGCAGTCATGGCTGAGCTGAACTGGAACTGGTAACCTAGAGGTGAAAGACTCCATGGCCCGTTGCCAATACTTTGATCCACTGAATCCATATAATTTTTCTTCTTCTTCTTCTTTGTAAGACCAACAATAGGAGGCCTACTGATGAATGTGGTCTTAAGAATTCAAACCATGAGAGTACCAACCAAAGATACGTATGGGTGGTCTATACCTAAAGAAATTGCATAAAACCAAGATAGCCTGCCCATACACCAGGTGTTGTCTTACCTCCATTCAACATCACTGACAGTGCAAGTGAAAGAGGAGGAAAACATAGGAAAACAAGATAAAAAGAGAACAAGAAAAAATAACTGCTTCCGAAGATGGGTACAGCAAAAGAAGTCTGAGATGGACTGGAATCCTGGCCTCTTTGAAGTCAATGGAAATTATACTGACTTCAATGAGGCCAGGATTTCACCCATGGTCTGCTTGCCCTTTGAGTATAAAAATATGCTGCCAGTACCTCTATGCCTGCATCAGATGGCAGGGTGCATTCATATCAAGAAATATTTTCTGTATTCTGGTGAATATGAGGGACATCATAATGGTCAGCTATACACAAAGAACAGAGTTGTAAAAGTTTGTATGAGGCAAGATATATGTGTATAGCTAATGTTACTATCCTTTACCACACAGTGCTAAACATTTCTAGATTCTTACCTCAATTTCTTTTTCTTTTACGCCCTGCTCCCCTCCCTGATTTTATTTATATTTTCAACAAATTTTACATCAATAACTTATTGACACAAACATGAAGTCCACAAATAACCTTGGACTCTAAGCAAAGAATTTAATCTTGGTATACAATAATACATACAGAAAATGAAATTTAAATATTGTCCGACAGCATATATGCATTAGGGCAATGATGCAGATAACAGCCCAAAAAGTGCGATGAAATTGAAGGAGAAAAAATAGAATTTGAAAGCAAATCATCAGCACTTATGTATACTGAATTTAAAGAACAATACAGATCATATCCAAACAGCTTAATGAAATTCAGGAAGAATAGTTCTGAAAGTGAATCATCAGAAATATCAAAACTATCTCCATTCAATTCCAACCTCATTTGCAAGTGGGTAGTTACAAAAAGACTTCACATTATCAAAATTTAAATAAACATATACTTTCTCAGGTCTATATAACATGGAATTTTTGGATGGAAAAATAAATGATGCCCTTATTCAGAAAGGGAATTTAGAAAGATTTGAAAGAAAATTTTAAACAGAATAAAAATACTTTTTAAGACCTAAAGAGAAATATTAGGGCAGGGCCTTCAATATTTACTGGTTAATAGTCTAACATTGCAGGATTTAATATTACACACAGTTTCTCTTTCTACAATGGAGTGGGGGTGTTATTTTTAATACAGACCCCAGACAGAGATTCCACACACTCACTCTGATCTTGCAAATCTGTTATCACCCAATTTTTGTTGTAGAGTCTTCCCTGCCATGAGTCCATCCTACTAAAATTTTTGAAGTCTCAGAAGTAATGTTCTTCTCTATGCCTGTTTATTCTGTTGAAGTATCTTGAGAGACATCTTAGGAGTTCGGGAAGAGAGGGACTTTTAATAATATATAGTCAAGTCCAGACTGGTTCCTTCCAGAACCTCAGAATGATATTTTAAAAATGCCTTCCTATGCACTGTTAGTATTTACAGTTTTTGTCACATAGATCTCTCCTGATTTATAGCCCAATTGATTGCTTACAAAAAAAAAAAAAAAAGAGAGAGAGAGACAGAAAACCAAAAATATGGCTCTATGGATGGAGGTTTAAACCCTCCTCTGTAGTTTTTCTCCTTTGGAGGGGGGAATAGTGATAGACTGTGGGAAACTTCCTTTTTGTGTCTTTGCCCATGCTGCCTCTTAGGAGTGAGGAAAGTCAGTTGAAATTTGTAAAGCCACCACTTTATTCTCATTCAAGCCTCTCCTTAAAACTCATCTCTTTCTTAAAGCCAACAGATGGTGAGTTGTGATTACTGATCCTGAGTAGCTAAGAATTATGCAGACCCTAATGCTTGAGTTATTCTGTCTCCCTTGCCTCACACCTTGGCCCACTTGTTTGTACAGCATCTAGCACAAAGGACCCCTAGCCTGACATGTTTCAAGGCACTAGCATAATATAAATGTTAAATAATAACAGGAACAATAATAAGCACAGTGGTATTTCAAGGCTCCTTCCCCCATGTGGTAGTTCCTCCTTATGGGGAACTGCTATCCAGCTGATACAGCTGCTGCTTTTGGGTTCCAAAAGGTTCCGCTGAAGTTCTAACAGGGCAAGTATCTTTCACCATCCCATAAGGAAAGGTTGCTAGGGATATAAGGATAAAACTGATTTAAATGTAACATATTTGTGGAGCACCTCATTTACCTCCTCTTGTTGTGTGCCAATTTTACAGGCAAAACACAGCAGGCACTTAGAGTGATTTCAGCCCAATAAAGGAGTAAAACCTCATAGAAGCAGGTTGAGGCATGGATAGGCTAAGATTCTAATGGTATTTTGGCCATTGACTTCAATAGAGTTAGCATTTCACCTGAGTTTTTTAAGGACTCTTTCCTGATGTTGCTGTTGAACAGAATCTAAGCAGCAGGCAATCTGTTACCACTCAGGAGTCTGGAAGAGAGCAGAATAGCCATATAAGATAGAATAGCTGGGTAAGCAACCAGCTAGAGAAGAAACACTGGGAGAATTTCTCTTTCAACTGCATTCCTCCTGCAGTGCATCTAAATTAAGGAGAGTGGGACATGTTACATATTGAAAATGAATCAGTACTGTCATACTATTATGCAGCACATGAATGCATGGAAGTCCATAAGGAGTGTTTGATTTATCCTTGGTCCCTTTCAAAAAGCTCTCTCTTGGGGAAACAGCTGATAGAAACAAACAAACAAACAAAAAACCAAACCCACACCATGTTGCATGCTGCGAGAAGGGCTGCAGCTCTAAAAACAATGAAATCAACAACTGTCTCTCGTTATAGAGGAATCACCCACCAATGGTGTCTTTTGCTGGTTGGCAGTCAAATAAAAAAATGAACCAACAATAGATTTCTGAATGATACTGCAGAGACCCATAAGTACCAGCCCACAGCCTCATGAGGGCATTTTATTGCATTCCATCTAAGACTATGGTTATCATTACGCTGAAACCATAGCCACTTGGAACTTCATGGAAGCATCAGATATAAATCAGATTCTTCTGCACCCAAATTATAGGCCTCTATCATTTGAACAAAGCAGAATTAGTGTTAGCAACATAGGGCATAAGACTTATTATTGAGCCATTCTGATTACAACCAACAACATACCATAGCCAGCTTGTTTCAATATACTTTTTGTCACAGTTCAGGGCAACTGCACCTGTATTCCCTGTCTATGGTGCAGAAAGGGCATTCACTCTAGACTCCTGGCTCATCAGTTGACACCTCTCTTGGGCAGAGACCCAGGTCCCTCTCCCTCTTGACCAGGGTTTTTCCAGACAGCACAATTCCCTGCTTATACTGTGTTATTACCAGCAAGCCAGACTGTCTAGACAGGCCAGCATCTGTGTTTTTCTTTCTCTTCAGAAACTATAAACAGTGTGATTGCTCCCAGTCATAAGTTACCACACAGCTCTATCTAAGCAAGCATGTTTATTCTTAAGGTGAAAGTTTGGAGAAAACATATTAAAAACAACAAAAGAACCTGCATGCATGCTAACAAGCTTACCATAGATCCTCCCTGCTGCCTCCAACTCCAGCAAGGACTCTGGTAAGAGTCAGTCCTTCAAAAATTCCACAAAGGGCTAGAAGTTCATAACAGCTGTAGCTCAGAATAAGCACACCCATGCCTAGGTTAGTCTTTCCTTTATATAGCTTGGGCTTTTGATTGTCAGATTCCAAGAACAGGTCATCAGCAGACAATGGTTCTCTCCTCAATGTTTAGCATCAAAAAGCTGGGTTTTTGCATAACTGGGTATGATGAATTTGTATTCACCTCCCCCTAGATATTTCCCCAGAAAATTCACTGCACGAATATTGTCCCAAAAGGCCATTCTTGTCTGCCATATTGTTCAATATAATCTTTTGATCATTCAAGTCCACAGTAATCTTTGCATTTAATATAATAGACTCCAAAGATACTTAAATTTAACTCAGTAAGGTTTTCCAATGATATTGCAGGAAATTGCCGTATCTGTCACACACTTAATTCAATGTTCAAAAGAAAACTAGACTATGCACTATACCACTGAAAACAAAAGCCACAGTGAAATGAAAAGGTAGGAAAATTATTAGCTGAAAAAACTAAAATTCTATAGGCGTACCAGACTATTTCTAGCACCCAGCCTGCAGGACAACCAGTTGCTCCATATATAGTAGAAATTAATTTTGTGATTTTTACCTCTGTCTGAGATGACAATGCAACAGCAAATATAAACTTTTCAGACAGGCTTTCTCCACCAAAACAAAGACTCCCTTGAAGAATCATCTTATCAAGCCATTAAGAAGCCAAGTGGGCTATAAGGCCATTAAACTCCAGGAACTATTCTAGGAAGGACAGATTTTTCCATTTTTATCTAAAAAAAATTAGCTCTTGTATTACAATCTTTTTAACATATAGGTGGGGAACAGGAAACTTCCTTTTCCCAAGTAAAGCATTAGCCCGTTGACAAAACTGTATTTATTTCAAATAGTAACAGAAAACATTGGGTTCCAGGAATCGGAGTTACCCGAGTAATCCCCCTCCAACTTCCTTTCAAAGACATCAATATCCACAAACCCCCTTATTTTTTGTGGCCTGAAAACCTTTCCTCCACTAACGCATCTCCAGTTCCTTGTCTAGAGCAGGCTAAGGCTACATCTTCATTGACAGCAGCAAATTCGCCGCCATCAGATCGATTTCTCTGAAGACCCGCTCAGTTGATCCAGAAATCAACATATTAAGACCACCTTCTCAAGTGGTGTAGCGCTGGGTCGATGGGAAGACGGTTCCCGTTGGCGCAGTGCAGTGAAGACGATGCGCAGAAGAGAAGCAGAGAAGTCGATGGGAATTACGCAAGTTTTTTGCGTAGCTTGCGTAACTCCTGTCGACTGCCACTGAATCTCGGAGGTAAGAGTAGATAGGGTCTAAATGCTTACTTCCTCCATGAAGCCCTTCATGTGTGAGATTTTCAGGTCTCAGAAGGAAGGTAAAACAATACCTAATGTTAGCTGAACAACCTTAAACATCCCCTAATAAATACTTAGAGTGACTGGAAAGACACTAATCCAAATGGATAAAGAAATTGTCAAGGGGTTATGACCTGATAAAAGAACTTCTCTAGGTCTGCTAAGGGCTTGATAAGCTTTTTGTCAAGGCAAAGCTATCTGTTATTGAGCTTGGGAAGTTAAGCATGTAACATAGTTGTCAACTTATCCAGCTTACAGGGCTTCATTTCTTTGTAAAATGGGAAAAAAATTAAAAGACTATGTAAATTCTAGGAAGTTGCATACATTATCTGGCATCAGATGCACATGGTTACATCCATCCACACACTAATTGTGTTTTGTCTCGCTGAAAGAAAGAGAGTTTAAAAATTACTAAAGCAAGAGCACAGTTGTATTTGCCTGCCATATCCTTCCCTATGTTCATTTGCCAAGTAATCAGAGCATTATACAAAACAAATCTGGATGTCACTTCTCATATAAAACTAAGAATGTTTTCATCATCAATTACATTCTGATTAACTTCCTCTCTTTTCTTAATTTATGGGAGGAGGAGGTGGTGGACATCAGGGAAGAAATAATGAGGGGATTATTAATTTGTAATATTTAGCATTCTCATAAAAGTGCACAGCATGAGTAGGTACTTTAATAATGGATAATAAATAGAACTGTACTAAAGTAGATTACACAAGTGAGGGAAGTTTGTAAGTGTAGCTGTCACACAACTGCATTGATTTAACCCCTTGCCTACACTAAATTATTTGTTTTTCAGTAATGATTGCCACCCAACAAGTTGCCTAAAGGCTTCATTAGGCATGAATCTAATGAGATTTGATGTAGCTAAATTGGAGATGTATAAACTAGAGTAAGTTCATTAGTGCAGAAGTTAGATTTCCACTTATGCCATTTTTATCCACTGTTTAAAGTATCTTGTCACGTTAATTTCTTTGGAGGTTTGAAACAAACATGGAATTGTGAGGCAGGCCGATAGGCCTCATGAGGACAGTGACAGGCTTAATGAGGCAGACAGTCTCTACACTGGTGATGTGACGGTTAAGGAGAGCCTGTGGACCTATCTGATCCTGCCCCTCTACACCTGCAGCCAATGTTAGGCATGGCGAAGGGAGATAAAAGGACAAGGCCCAGCTAAGTTCAGGGTTGCCTAGGATGGAGGACAGAGTTCTGCTTCTTTTTGTGCGAGAGAAGCCTGAGACGGTGCTTGCTCGCCAACTGGATGAGTCCTCCTGGAAAGATTGACCAGATTCTGGCAAGGGAATTGGTAGATGCACAGACTGTGTGGGAGGCAAGTCCTGAATAGAAGAGTGGGGCCCCACTGAAGGTATGTGGAAAAACCTTGTTTCTGAGTTGTTTTTGTTGCTGATTACCTTTGAACTTTAAATGCCCTGAAAGGACTGACGGGCTAAAAGCACCACTACTTGGTGAAAGCACCACTACTTGGGACCTCTTAGCACCACTGAAGAAGCACAGTTGGGTGATTTGTGCCTGGAAGAGCCACAGAAGGGTGGCACCTCAAGAGCATAGTTATAGAGCAATGCAATTGTCCTGGAATACAGCAGGAAACAAACCCTAGAACAGCAGCTCTTGAGTAAGGAAAGCATTAAAACACTATCTACCAGACACAAACATATGTCTAGGCCCCTGTCTGGAAAGTAGCTCCACATGGATAGAGCCCTGTGCTTGTGTGGAGCCACCTGAAAGTTGATGGGGTGCCACATGAGCTCAGAAGCCTAGTGGCACCAAGCTCTTTTCAGGTTGTGAATCTTAGCTGCTCAAATAAAACACTTCACGCCTTTCTGTCCGCTCTACGAGGAATGTGCTCAGTCCTGTGTGTAGTCCCACTGAAAGGACCTCCCATGGTACTATTTGGGTGAGCAAAGATTCCTTAAGAAAGTAGGTTGCAGGATCAGGCCTGATGTATTTTCCCTCTATCCCAAGAATGGAACTACCTGTGGAATAAGGTTGTTCTCTGCTCAAGTAAGGATATCCAAATCTGTCCCTTTGTCTGTTCATTATCTAGGTAGGGCCAGCTTTTTCCACCCTTTTACTCATATGGAGTAGGGTTTTCACCTGATGCAGTCTCTTTGAAATCAAGGGACAAGAATGTTGGTTGCTCTAGAGGCCCATTCAAGGACAGTAAGGGGGCACCTTCATCCCCTGTTGGGATACATGCATTGGGGGTTGCAACACGGGGGAGAGTGGTCTCTGCAGAGTAACTTCTCCCCCTCTCGCACAGATAGGAAGGGGAGTGCTTTGATGTTCTTCCCAAAAACAGGCTTGCTATCAAAGCTGAGTCAATGGGATCAATGCAGGTGCAGGAGTCCACCAACATAGATACAGTTGCAGGATTAGGACCTTAAATAAAGTTAGTCAGCCTTACACAACCACTGCATGAGCAATGAAAGGTGCATACACCTTAATTTGCAGAAACCAAGTCCCTTTCCCTATCTCCACTTCCCCTCTGTCTACTGGAATGTAAACCATGGTTACACTAGCAATGAATTGCCCCAGTGTGCAAATTACACTTCCCTCTTACATAAATGCCCCAAGGAATAGTTTTGTCCACATCTAAATAATTATATCACCCATTACGCTGACAATGAATCCAGCCTGGAGTGTTTGCTTATGCTAATGGATATTTAACTAATGAATTAATGATTAATAAATGTTAGTACAGTGATGTGAAGATGTAAAATGTGAAAGTGCTAAGTGATATTGTATATAAGGACTGTGGCTAAACTGAGAACATATTCAAAAAATCTTTGAAAATTTAGTTGTTGAAATTAGTACTGCATCTTATACTCTGGTAGTTCACAGTTCATAATGACAGTACTAAAGCTACAGTAATTACTGTGACAACTCTGCAGTCCAGCAGGATGTGGCCCAAGGTCTAAAGTAGCCAGGTGTTTGGTAATTTGCATTAGATATTAGAGCAAATTTGCTGTCCAATGACTGGATTCTCTGGACATGATTCTAAACTGTTACATCACTTTTATACTGGTGGAATGCCATTGACATCATTAGAGTGTGGGGGAGAGACCTCAATATTGATGCAAAAAGTATGATAAACTATAACTTGCTTTTTTAACGCATTACAAACTTGTTTTTGCATCTTTACAAAATATTCAGATCTAACTACAGGAATGTTAGAGCCAGGCTGCATAGAAATATAACAAAACATACGCTTAGCTAGTTATATTACAAAATGTTAAAGACAATCGAAGAGATTTCCAGAAGGTTACTGCTTCTGTCTCCCAAAGACAAGCAAACCTCAAGAAGACAGACCATGTAAGCCAGGGGTGTCAAGCTCATTTGCTATGGCGGGCCAGATTTGAATTAAATGTATTTCAAGTGGACCATACATACCATAAATCGAAATACTGGACACTTTTGGAGCGCTGTGTCTTGTGCACACAGCGCTCCACGCGCTGGCACCAGAGTACACAGATCTCGTGGCGTCATGCTCTCTGGCGGCAGCGCAGGGGCCAGACCAAAAAGGTTGGTGGGCCGTATCCAGCCTGCGGGCCGGATGTGTGACACCCCTGATGTAAGCCATTCACGTTTTAAGAAGTGTCTAGGTTGGTAATGGGCCTATACTATTCCCTTCTTTCTTTTCAAAGAAAAACCTGTGTTTAAACCCACCTGAAGAATTTGAGAAATATCCTTAATGACACTGATTTCTCTTGTAAACACACTAAAGTCTCAGGACTGCTCTAAATTACATCTGGCTGCAATTGCTCCCAAGGGAATGTTCCACAGCCACATACTGCCAGACCACAGTGGTGCTCTAGCTACACCCTCTTCATTTGGCCAGATCCCCAATACACTCCCTACACCAGGGTTGGGAGACTCTGCCTCTGTTTCCACCACCTGGGAATTCTCTTATACTAAGTGACTTCCCCTGTAGCCAGTAACTGAAGTTTAATACTGCTTTGAGCTGCCAGAACTCATGAAGGTGTCTTATTGCATCTAAGGATCTAACCTATTGTGTGCAGCCTGCGTGCTACTGCAGCTGAGATTCAAACCAAGATCACTGTTGTCTGAAGAGAGCATCCCTGCTTAGCTGGAGAGTTATGCTAAGGCTGTCTCAGCTGGAATTTGCTTACACCAGGAGTCTGGAACTCCACCCCTTCTACTGAGCAAGCAGTCATGTTGTCTGTACCAAAGCAGTTGTAGACAGAAGTGGACCCAAGAAGATGATGCATACTGCAGATAGCCTATCACAGCAAGAAGCTGTATGATGCAATAGGGAACAACATGAATATATAATGTAGTGAGTCCAGCGCTATTGTAACTTGTGCCTTGCTGAATAAAGTGGGGTAAAATGCTGTTAAATCTACATATCAATTTAAAGATTATTTATTATCTAGACTATTCCTACAGTTAACTCAGTAAAATGACATTTCAGGAGCCCTTTTAAAGTTGGAAAAAAACTACCCATCTCTTGCTAAAATTCAGAGGCATGGGACAGCTGACAAATACTGAAGCCCAGATCTTTTGGTTTAAATGAGCAGGATAAATATGACTTTAGCTACCATTGTACCTGCCAGAGCCTGGGGCTGATCTGCACTGGCCCAATCCCCCAGGGAAAGTTAGAGCAGTTTGAGAGCTGCCCAGCTGCTCTGATATATGCCAGCTACCCACAGACTCCAAGGATCGCTGGTGCATAGCTATACCTTGACGATGCCTTGTTAACACATGACACGCTCCCTGTACTGGGGGACAGGAGATGGGGTGACTAAGAGTATGTTTCCACTTGGAGCTGAAGGTGTAATTCCCAGCTTGGGTAGACATGCCTGCGCTAGCATTGATTGAGTTAGTGTGCTAAAAATAGAGGTGGGACAGGCTAAGTACCCAAGTACATGCCTAGCATCTCGGACAGGTATGTACTTGGGGTGGCTAACCTCTCCCACCAGTTGCACTGCCATGGCTATGCTCCTTAAAGCATATCACCTCAGACTGAAAAGTATACCCCCAGCTCCAAGTGTTGACATAGCCACAGAGACAACTCTGAATTCGTCCTCCTGTCGTGTTCTCTGGTGAATTCACCACTCAGATTGAAGGGCCAGGTTGTGTAAACTACCTATGCTAGGATCAGTCAAATTGGCCCCTTGAGTCCAAAGAGTTTAAACTGCTGGTGTAATTAGCAAATTGGTTGTGTAGCAGTTCTGCATTGCTCCACTGATCACTCAGGTACCTGATAAGCAGTTTAATATTGTTTAGTTCTTATCCCTTAAGTCCACCTTTAGTGCACACAACTGGCTCCTTCCTCAACCAAACCCCTGATTATGGCAGGCTTCAGGCATCCCTGAGCCCTCTGACTATTCAGTGTTGTGCTACATTTGTGCATACCAAAAAGCGGAATCATCCCATCCATACTATTTTCTGTAGGTTATCCAAATGAATATTTTTTTGGCTTTGGAGATGTATTACCATCAGCATCAGGCCCCATCTAAACAACAAAATTAAGTTGACCTAACTTACATTGGCATACAGCCCCTGCAGTAATTATGTCGCTTGTGCATGTCTACACTTTGCTTCTTGTGTCAGCAGTGCACGTCCTCACCAGGGGTGCTTGTATTGATTGTGCTGCCAGTGTGTGGAGCATTGTGAGATGGCTCATGAAAGCCAGTAACAGTCAATGTAAACAATGCTACACTGACACTACATGGATCTAACTACATTGACTTGGATTCCATGCTGCTCATGAAGGTGGAGTTCTTAAGTCTGTGTAGCAGGACAGTTATGGTGGCAGAAGCGAAATTAGAAATTAATTGGGTCGATGTAAGCTGCCTTGCATTGTCCTAACTCTGTAGTGTAGACCAGGCTCTAGTAAATCAGCAGATTCTATTATCAACAGACTATACCTGGTTCCAGTGTGGGATCTATACTGACATTCTGATATTCCACTGCCTTGTGTAGTCATTTATTTTATCTTGGTGTAGTAAATTACACCTTTGCAAAGTGGAAGTAAAACTCTGATTTCAAATTCTCACAATTTGATTGCGACTCTTGCACTATTTCTTGTTTTACTTCAATCCCTAGCTCCTGGCATCATGTTATTACAGGAGCATCTCAGCTTTCATTTTTTTAAAAAAAAAAGTAGGTTTCCATCCTTCATCGTTGTAGAGAGAAACTTGAAAATATGAACCCTAGTGGCTCAAAAGGCAAATAAAAAGAACCTAACATTTTTAAAAGTCCCATGATATTTTAGGCCATCTTATGATTTTGGGAGGGCTCATGGTTTTCAGTATTGACAACCCCAAGCGTTCAAAAACAATCATTCTGATGCATTCATTGTACATATGGGCAAAACAGTGGAAAATCAGGCCCAGAACATCCAGGTTAAGAACACAGACCCCTTGTGAATAGATAGGTTGTGAAATTAATAGTTTAATTGAATGCATGGAATAAATTAACTTGACAAAAGTAATCTGTACATGATAAAAGTAGCTACGTTGTAATTCAATTTGCTCAATTTATAATGATTGGTGTCGGTACCACCTTCATCCGTAAGTGGTACTGTATCTTTATTTTAGCATTAAGTAATGTTTTTTTAGCTTTCTTCTGAGTTTAAGTCCCCCCTACCCAGCTCCCACTTTGTGAAAAATACTGCTGCCAATTTATACTGAGATGTACAGTTTTGACCACTGCATCCCTACATAAATAATTTTGTGCTCTATTCCCCACAACAACCCTGAATCCCCAGCCCCTAACGGCGCTAATTTTGTGTTTCCAGCTGCCCTAGCCACTAGCACCACAGGAGCATTACCTAGCCTGCCCCTCACAATTCTGCACTATCCTTGCCTCCCAGCCCCCCATCTTCTCTGGAGTGATTAGTGAAAGGCAGCTCCAAATGAGGAAATCCTCTTTCCCAGGCGTGGTGTTTCAGCATTATAGAGGAGAAAGGAAGAGTAGACAGGAACTACCCCATTATTTCACAGTGGGACAGGAGGGAGACACCCTGAGCTGCTGGGTTTATTTTGTTCTTTTCTCCCATACCTCTCTTGTGAAAATGGCATTAGCTGGTCCCTCTCCCAGCTTCTGGATAGAAAATCTTCTCCATGCTCCTGAGAGGAGGAGACAGAGTTCTAGCTGCCTCCAGCTACTGCTGTGATTGGCTACTCTTCCCCAGGTGGTGGGGATGGTAGCCAATCAGAGGGAGATTCCCTTGGATAGTCTGAAAACCATGTGAAGGCTGGAGCTTCTCCTGTTATGGTGAGACTAACTCCTCAAGGGGCTAAAATCACCTAACTCTTCATAAATTCATGAGAGCTGGCAACATTAAGCTTATTTTCACTATTTAAAACCCCAGCCCCTCTGTTTACTAATCAATAAGTGCAAAGGAAAACTCAGAATGAATAAACATTGAGAGCCCACTGCTGTTCCTATTGACTTAAATGGGAGCAGGAGCTGGCTCTAAATATTTAGAGCCTGTTTAGCTCTGGACTTGATATTTTGGCCTCGGATTGGTATTCATATTATCTAGTATCAAAGTGCATCTGCTTTCCAATTTTATTACTTATAAAAAGTTTAAAATTTTATGCTGGCTTGATGCCAAGAGTCTCATGTAGTTATACATCAGGACATAAAATATATCTGTCATTGGGATGCTTCCCTTTTCTGTTCTATTAATGGGAGGAAGGCGTGGAGGTGGGGCAGGGGAAGAAAGAGGAGAAAGATTAAGTGCTGTTATTATTTTACATGATCTGAGATTTGCCCTTAAATCTCCAATTCAGTGACCAGATTCTCTGTGTAGAAACTTATTAACCTATCAATCAGTAACTGGTGTGGGATTGAAGTGGTTCAGCTCCAGTAACTGATTAGTAAATTGAAGTCTGAAGCCAAACATTTAGGAGATGTTGCCTGCTTTGCGCACATTGGATCATTAAATTTTAATAAATGGGATAATCTTTGAAGTTTCTAGTTCATCCTTGCTTAACACAATACTGCAGCATGTGCAAGGAATACAGTATGAGCCAACAGACATGGCAGTTTCTCTATGTGACAAGGTTGATCCTGCAGACCTTGCTGTCACAAAGCTCCCATGGACTTCAACAAGTTTTGCATAAATAAAGTCTGAGATTGGTCCAATGATTGCTGCAGAAATATGAACTAAAGAGTTAGTATCGTATAGCATGTCTCGGGAACACCAAGATAATTTCTGGGCCAATGAATTTGCCTCTGGTATCTTTTTTTTCCCCCACATGTCCCTCTTCCCATTGTCTCCCCTTTCCTCTCCCTTTAAACCTTTACAATTTATGAGCAGGCATGCCTTGTATCTATTACAGTAATATGTGCCCTTCTCACCTCCTGATGTTAACCATAGTAGTTTGAATGCTTGTAAAGGTATATGATGGCATCTCTGGGTTTTTCCTGTAGTAAAACCTGTGATCTATGCTCCTTTCTCCATGTTTCCTGCTACTGTGTAGAGCCGAGAGCACCTTGGTGGGGACACTGGAGGGGCATCACCAGCCTTCTCAACAACACAGAATATCAAGGAGAAGAATACACAAGCACTCATTAGACCCTACATACAGTTTTTCACCAAAACCAATTATTGTGCAGCAAAACCTTACTGTTAGATGTAGAATGCAGAGGCAACTGTAGAGTAGAGGGCTGCATGGTGTACCTGGCATTGAGGACAAACTTTGGATTATTACTTACTGTGTTACAAAAATGGAAATTCAGCAAGAGACCAAAATACTGGAGGAACAGCACAATTAGGGGCATAACTACTCTTTTGGATAGAGGTACAGGCACCTTGGATTTGGCAGTTTATCTGGTACATGGATGAAGGGGATTATGTTCTGGGTACTGATGACTTGGATGGACTGAAAGGCTTAGCATAGTGGTAACAAAATACAGTGAAATCTTGGTCCCATTGAAGTTAATGGGAAAACTTCCAATGGGTGCAAGTTTTCAAACAAACTAACCTCTAGGTCGTCAGTTCAAAACCAGCCCAAATGATGCTGAGACAGTTTTTACTATCTGATGGCTGCTCAATAGTTTATAGGAAATGACTCTATTGCCAGTGGATAACAGTTCACATTACAAAAACCACCACTCTTTGCATTAGTTAGCAGTCTCAGCATAAAGTCCAAGGGCTATGGAGATGATGCCACCAGTTAAGGATTTAGGCACCTGGGTAGGACAAAATGGAGGATGCTGTTTTCCATGTTGTACCTGTTTTGTCACTAAACAAAGGAACTTCTTGCTGAGGGCTATCAATCTGCCACCATTCATGTGCACTCAAATATTCATGCAAATAGTTATTTGGGTGATGAACTGGAGTAAACAGGCCTACATACCATAGCTATGAAGTAGCCACTACAAAGATGATTGATTAATAAGCCTTTCTGTATCTGGGTGTAAATGCTGTCTGTCTAGCTAATCTATCTTGGCATTTATATCCCATTTATCCCTGTGCAGGTGGTGGTTTTGAATGATTTTGGGTGTTGGGTTGAGCCGGTAGGTGGAACTTGCCGAATGAAGGGAGTAGCTTCAAGAGGCATGGTCAAGAGCACTGTCCTTCTCTTTTTGCTTTCAGAAAAGTCTTGTTTACACTTCTTGATTACAATGCCCACAATCCAGATCAGCAAAGTTATCAAACGTGTCCAATATGAATAAATTACATAGTATAAATCAAAATCAATGTACCTTACTGAAGGAGAAGGGCAAGTGAAGGACATAAATCTGATTTTGTTTAATGTATCGTAGTTGTTGTTAGAAGCTGCGTATGTCTATGGTGCTATATAAGTAATAAAGGCAAAATTTTCTAAGGCTTGGGAACGTGACTTGGGAACCCAAGTCCTATTGACCTCCAATGAGACTTAGGCTCCCATGTCTCTTTAAAAAATGGGATTTGGGTCCTTTTGAAAATGTTACCTTAGATGCATTAAATAAGAACATTAATGCTCCCAGTTAATTTTTCTCCCAATTTTTCAATGAGGTACCTTGTGAAGTCTGAAGGTAGTGCTTTACACTGGTGCCTCCTAAGGTCATAAATAAGGGAATCTTTGTTTGCAGTTAAGATCCTTGGGGCCAGTTCAAAGCTGTGGTGAATGGTTGTTAATTACACAACGGTGAGTTAGTGCAAGCCAGTGTGGTCCAGATCCTCCACTGGTGTAAATTGGTTCAGCGCCATAAAAGTCACAGTAGCCAAAGGAGCTACTTTTTACACTGGCTGAGGCTCTGCGCCCTAGGAGTAAAAGACAGTGTAATGTACACACCAAAGAGAAGTGTGGGTCTGTAAAACCACCCCCCACCCCAGGCTTCTAAGCCCAAGCCACAATTTGGATGGGAAAGGTCATTGCATGGCTGGGGGAGAGACCAGTGGGGCAAGGCGCCAGAGAAAAGAGTCTATGGAAAGCTGTGATCAGAGACAAGGTGACGCTGAACTATTACAAATAACTCTTAGGTTCGTCTTCAGAATTTGCTCTTTTCCTTCATTTACCATATTCCACTAAAAAAAAAAAAAAAAAACCCAAAAAATAATCCAAGTTGCAGCTGGTCAAGTTTTTAATTCTCATTTCTTATTGCTTCAGAAGATTGAAAGCAATCATCTGTGCTTAATACAATAAAGGCAGCCTCAGCAGCACAGTGCTGAAGCTCTAGAGTATAATTTTCTTTTATAATGTAACCTCTTGGAGTGCTTGTAACCTATAAATAATCCTGTTTTTCATAGAGGGATTTTTGTAAAATTCAGTAGTGCATTGGGATTTAACACTTGAGACTATTTTTAAAGTTTGTGATTAAAAATAAATTTTAGACTAAAATAATGCCATTATTATAACGTGCTTACTACAAACATTGTATTGCTTGACTTTCAAACAGTTCCTCTCCCTATTTTATGAGACAGTCGTTTTTTAACACTTTTTTTAAACACAGGGAAAATTCTGTGTATTTCTGGGATCAGTGGAATTTTTCCTCTTAAACTCTGTCTATTTTTTCCTTGGATGAGATTGTCAGCTGGAATCTTAAAACTGAAATGAGCACATGAAATTGAAGCTCTGAATAATTTGAAAGGATATTGGGATGGACAATTCCTGTTTCAAATGTAGTTTGGATGGGATAGTTTGTCTAAATTTGATATGATAAGCCATAGGACCGTGTCACACTGGGTTTAGAAACAATAAAGGTTAGGATTGAGACTTGTGCCCTTGTATAATAGCACTTGGAGTTTTCCCTTATATCCAAGGGTCATAGGAGAGAGTTCTTGATCTAGGCCTGTGTTATGTGAAACCATATGCTGCTGAAATCTTATAGCTCTAACCTTATATATCAAGTCATAGTGTGAAACAAGAGTTGTTGCTCTTAATTTAGGAAATATATGAGGCCTCAGGCATAGTTATCAATAACAGCTCTTTGCAATTGCAGTTAAAAATATGGAATGGTGAGAAAAATAACCAAAAATACTAGCAAAATATAAGGAAAGAGGAGAAAAAGAGTGTCTTCAAATCCTCCACACACACCACCTCTCCACCCTACAAAATAAAGACTGGGGAGTGGGAAAAACAGACAGAAAATAAGGAATGGGAAGACATTATTCAATAGGAAGGTATTCTTTTATGCAGATATAAATATAGCAAGGATCAATTGTAGTACTAAGTCTATCGCGTTCTTTTATCTGGTGAATCTTATTACTTTTATGCATTCCTTTAGGAACTCATGAGACTCATAAAACAAATTAATTAATTTTCCTGTAATTTGGCCATTATGGTTATTGTCTCTGCTATATCTAACTGTAGTGAAGGCTCCCTGGAAAACTGCATAGCACCAAGATATAAATCTAATATGCTTCCTGAGTTACAGAACTTTAGCTCAAAGACCTTTAAGATGGTACATTGTATAATGGGACCAATGCCATAGGGTGTGGTCACTCTGAAAGTAAATGGTACCATGGGTTCCCCATTAAAAGGAATGGATAGTTGGAAATCATGACAAAAAGCAGTGAAGGCTCATAAGATGAAGAGGACTCCAAACACTGTGTGTGTCCTGTAACTTAGTGAAAGAGAAGAGAGAGCTTCAGAGCTGCTTAAAGATGCTGGAAAATATCCCTATGCTTACAATACTTGAATACCATTCTGGAAGGGGAGACGTTTGGTTCTACTTGTTTAGCAGAGATACTAGGGTTAATTATGGCTGAAGTTCTACTCATTGTGCAGTGAAATCAGTGGATCTGTGCCCACTTATGCCAGCTGTGAATTTGATCATAGGGAGTAGTCTGAAGGCTTCCACAGGTGCAATGAGGACAACCTTTGCCCTATCTAAGTAAACTGAAACATAAGGAAGGCATTGTGTCATAGGCGATTATCTTCTACAGTTGCCAGATATTATTTTCCAAACTTCAGGCTGCATACAATGCAAATTGCAAGTACTCCAAGCTATTAAAAACAGCACTCAGATAATTAAAGGATGGAGCCAATGATCTTATTTCCAACAAAGTTAAATTAACCTCAAATACAAAATATCTCACTCGCGCCCCCTCCCTGCCCCCAACACATTAATTTGAAATGTAAAGGTCAGCGTAGAACTGCTGCAGTGTGAGGTCAGGGATCTTCGCGTCAGAGGCACATTTTAGGACACAGCCTGTTAGGATTACTTGACTCACCTTCTGCCTTTTTTGTTAGTGTTGCGTTTATTGTATAATATCATGTGATGGCCAATATATTTTTATTAGATTATTTTTGTCTTAGGTCAGCCTGGCACATTTTTATGATCAATAGTATCACTTTTAATAAAACAAACTGGTGAGAGGCATGTACTGGCCCCATAAAGAATACTGTTTTGTTTACTGATATACTCTTTCATGCTTTGTTAGATCCCCTCAAACCTGGAGGCCCATACCACCTACCTTACACCCCAGTATGTGTGCACACATGCATAGGCTTGATTAGAAGATCATACCAGGCATCTATTTTAGCTGCTTAAGCTGATTGTATGCTGTGGTCAGGAAAAAATGCCTTCCCTCCCTTCTCCTAATATAAGATATTGCCTAAGTGGTTAACTATTTTTTTACTTTTGCCACCTTCTTCTAAAGTATCAGTTACTGTAGGAAGCATGATGAGTTAGACCACGATGGTTTGATCTGCTATGAAAAATCCTTGTACTTACAAGCTGAAAATCGCAGGATGTGAGGAGGAGAGTCTTGTTTGTTATATCTGTAGAGAAAAACAGCTTTCAAGACAGAGGTGGTTTTAGGGGGTATAAAAGCCTGAAAACATCCCTTACCATAGTTGGCTTCCACACTCAACAATCATCTTTATTCCTCTTCCTTGTAGGACAATGTTTGGTTTTCAATAGACATGGGATCCACTCTCCCAAAAGCCACACCCTCCACTTCAAAATATAACAGTAGCTCCTGCCTGTTTTTTTTATTCCACATGCTGAAATAAGACACTGCAGACTGCCTGTGACCTATCCAACAAATACTTGGGCCTGAATACCCCACTCCCTGATACCCTATGGGGAGATCTACCAGCCCACAAAAGGGATAAGAACGCACGCTAAACATAGCTTACAAGAAAGCAAAATTTAGAGCTCTCAAACCCTCTTCACAGAAATTCAGGAAGATCCTCTTTCAAATAAGTGGGTGTGTATGGCTTAGATGATACACTAAGTAGGGCTTTTATCCTACATGAAATTCCAGTTTCCTCTCAGGCATCAGCTACATTCCAACAGTAATAAGGTCAGATTCACTGCAAACTGTCCCTTGGGCCCTCTCCAATAGGGAAGCCTACATGGTTACTACAGATCTCTCATGCAACTCTTTATGCAACATTGGAGACACCCTGCTATTCCAAGGCAGGACGTGATCTATAAACACATCGTAAAGTGAATGTTACTGACCAGGGTCCAAAAGAACAAAACCTATGGAGCCCTTTACCTCAAAGCAATCTGCTGGGAAAGCATTATTCCCTGCCTGCCTGCAATTGATCAGCACTGGGTGGGTGAAAGAGGGCCACTCTGAAAGATTTTTAAAAAGGGATTTTCTGGGAAGGGAAGTAAGAGGGTGCGGGGCACTTTACAGCACAAACACTGGGTCTTTTCCAAGGGGCTGGGTCTTACTATTTAAGTAAGTAAGGAAGCCACTGAATTTTTTGGGGGGAGAGGGGAGGGAGAAGGGGAGAGGTTGTTTAGGTGTGGAAGGGGGGTACCCTCTCCCCTTTTTTTCAATTATATACTCAAAGGGGAGAAATCTGCTAGAGCATAGCAGCATGGGGCTTTAGCTAAACATGGTTTTAATATTCATAAGGTTTTAATAGTGGGCTTAAAAGAAAGTACAATAGCCCAAAACTGGTCATTTTCCCATGGGTACAAACAACATAAAAAACACATTCAGAAGTGCACTGATTTTATCTGCCACTCCCTATAAGGCAGCAAATAATTATAAAATCCAGAAGAACTTCTGGAGCCAACAGTGAAAGGAATAAAACTTTGTTCTCAAAATATCTTTTGTCTACACCAACTCCAATGAGTTTGCTGGCGCTAACCCTGCACCTGAATGGAGCCCCATTCAGCTCAAGGGAGGCCAAAGGCGACCGCCCATACAGAGTTTATTGTAAGATAAATAAAACTACTGATTAAACAGCACTGATTTGTAACTCAAGTTAAAGAGTCTGAACATTCCAGGGCTCTATTGTAAGGGATGGTGTGGAGGCACCAGGGACCTTCTTTCCTCCAAAAGTACCACTGAGATGCTGTATCCAGTACAGTTTGTTGCCTGGATTTTTTTTTCCCCTCATTATTTTCTGCTCATCAGCTTTTGAAGGGATAATGGAGAAAATCCCAGAAACCAGCACCCCCAAAATTCTGGATTGTATAATTAAATAGAAATAATACCTATTAAGCATACCTCTCCTTCCACATGGAATATAGAGTCACAGACTATAAAACCAGAAGGGATCATCTAATCTGACCTCCTATACTTCACAGGCCACCAACACCACCCAGCACCTACTGAAATGAGACCAAACTATTACAACCCACAGGAGACTAGATTGTTATGCGTGCCACGTCCAGAGACTAGGAGGGATCAAGGTGGATCAATGCCCGAGGCCCCCACAATGCCAGGGAAATTAACTGAGATATACCCAGCTAATACTGGCAAATGATCTGCAGAGGAAAGTGAAAAACCCCTAAAGTCACTATCTGACCTGGGGAAAATTCTTTCCTGGTCCCACTTATGGTAATCAGTTAGACCTTAGCATGTGAGCACCAACCAGCCAGCCAAGCACCTAAGGGAGAGAATGCTTAATACCACCTCAAGCCCTGGCCTATGCCACCCCAGGTCCCTTCTCCACCTGTGGCAATCCTTGATGCTTGAGGAAGAAAATGGAAAGAAAAGTAAAAAACCCCACAGAATACACTGGGGGAGGAAAATCCCTTCCTGACACTGCTAGTGGCTGGCTGAAATCCTGAAGCATGAACTTCAGGAACATAAGACATAAATCGGAAGTGACCCCCCAGAGCTATTGAGCTCTGCCCCTCACCATCACAACCAACCAGCCGTCATAGAACCACACTCATAAATTTGTTCAGCTTGCTCTTTAAACTAATTAATATCTTTCTCACCTCATTAACTCACTTTTTAATTATTTACTTATAAAAAACCAGAACATGTTATATTTGCTAAATTACTCTCTACAACATTTTGAGTTTTTTGCAGCCACAACTTCCTTGCTTCTCAGATTGGGCAAGATGAGAAGTAGGAGGGTTGTAAAGTACTAGCTGGTGTCTGTGTGCACCACTGTCCTCTTCTGGATGAAATCTGATTTGCTCAAATGTTTGTAACTAATAATCTTTTCCTAGCAGTTGGCCTACAAATACAATACAAACAACAGCTAATGATTATTCCCATTTGAGCTCCACAGGCCTGTGATCTAGAACAGGGTTATTAGTTCTATTCTCCATGCCCTATAGCTGTATAACTAGCAACTGTGATGTTTGCATAAGTATGTGACAATGGAGGATGATTGTTATTTATTTGTATTCCTAGAGGTGCTACCCAGATCATGGCCTTATTGGACTAGACGCTCTGCATACACGTAGTAAAACACTCCCTGTTCCAAAGAGTTTATAAACTAAACAAACAAGAAAGATACAGGGTGGGAGGGGCAGACAGATGACATGACTTGACAAACACTGGCAGCGTAAGGCCCATACCATGCAATTTACTCTGTCGCTCTCTGCCTGTGCATGAGCCAGACTAGAGCAGTTTGCATAATCAGTGTTTAAGAGATTGAAATTAACATTAATACAGAACTAAAAATAAAATCAATGTATTGGGATTGCCTTCTGTGCCAAGATTGCTGTTAAATTACATAGGATGAGCCTGCACACTGCAAGCACTGTAGAATCAAGTATCAAGGCTTGTGAAACCTCTTTGTGCTACAGCATGATGTCTGGATACAATGCAGTCACGTCTTTTGGTACCTGTGGCACTGTCCCTGGGGAGGAGTTCACTGGCATTCCTGTGGGCCTGGACGCCTTCGATTATAAACTAGTTGTGTTTACACCATGCTACAGGTGAGCGTGGGACTCAATTTAGAGGGGCCCTTTCCCAAAAGGAACAACAATCCAAAAGAGGTTGAGTATGGCTGGAGGGTGCAGAGGTGCAGCTGAGCGGAGAGGGAAGGCCACAGGGAGAGGGATGCGAATTCGTGAGGCGCAACCTTTTCAAAGCGGAGTCCACGTATTTGCAAAAGGTTGAGGAGAGGCGGGCTCGGCAGCTGGACGCGAGCCCTGGGGGAAGCTGCTGGAGCCGGAAGCCGACTTTCTGACTGGCCCCATCATGATCTCTGGGCGAGCCCCGCACCGCTGGAGCCTGAGGCGCTGGCTGGCGCATCACGTCAGGCTTCTGCTCCGGCACGCGCACGGCCTTAGGCCGCCCTGGGCAGCCGCCCGCTGCAGGGACCAGCGCCCCCGCTAGACTTCAGGGCAGGGGAGGGAGCGCTCAGGACCCAGATGCGCGCGCGCACGCGCGTGGGCGGGCCTGACACTGGAGCCGGAACTAATGGCTTCGCCTGGCCGAGGGCGGGGGCGGGGTCGGCGCGAGTTGTTGTAGTTTCCCCGCCCCGCCCTCTCACGCACGCGAAACTACGTTTCCCAGGAAGCGCCGCAGCCGCGGCTGGGTCAGCTGATCCCTCCCCAGCCCAGAGCAAGATGGCGGCCTCCATAGCGCGGCGCTGCCGGCGCTCGCTTCAGGCTCAGCACCGCAGAGCTGGGCTTGTCGCCGCCCTGCATAGCGGACCGAGCCGGAGGAGGGCGCAGGGCCCGGGGCCCGTCGCGTCTGGCGGGAGAGCGGAGACTAGTCCGGCCAGAGAGAGCGGGTAGGGCTCGAGTTACCGAAAGGAGGCGGCGGTGCAGGTTCCGCTTGCGGCGGGACTGGGGTAGCGATAACCTCGCGCGGCTACAGCAGTGAGAGGCTGCGGTCCGGCCCACACGCGTCCCCGCCCGCTCCCCCGCCCGGCGGCACACTGCTGGCCTGTTTTCACAGCTCGCGCGTCCGTTCCCTACACACGCGCCCTGGTCCCCATAGCCTAACCCCTCACTGTATCCGTTTCACCCTCCTCTGCAACCCAAGGTCTGCTCCACATTCTCTGTCCCCTGCTGTGCTCCCCAGTCCATTCTCACCCTCTTGCCCTTATTTGGATTCCCCCACTATTTCACATCCCCATTAATATTACATTTCACAACTCTTCCCAATATCAGCTTCTGGTCCTTCCAATTCTACAACATACTAACTAGCCCTTTCAAGTTATGTACCCCATTCTCTCCAGTTTCATGACCTACGTCACTACCCAAATTTCCTCCTCTCCCTTTTCTCAATTTCGCACCAGTTCCAAGCAGGTCAGATTAGAACATCTTATTCCTGTTACTGAAATAACTGGCTTTTAAGAATTTTCAGAATCAAAGGGGATTTTGGAAATTCACTATCTGACAAGATTTGAATTCGGGTTTGTGCTTCTGCATCAATTGATAGCTTCAGTAAAGTTTAATACAGGCATCAGCTATAGTTGCATGGCATAGTGATTGGCTTCTGAGATATAGGTAATGGAGATAAAGCACTGTACACAATTGCAGGAGCTTCCTGTTCAGGGCAGTTGCAAATGTCTCTACATGAACATAAGCTTGTCTCAAAGCTGCATCTGAGTGGAAACTAAGGCTGTGACTGTACATCTGAAAGTAGGATCAGGGCCTTTATGCAGGAAACGTCTGAAAAAATACCTATATTAGAAAGGAGATTTTTTTTTTTAGAGGGGACATTTTCAGTTCAAATTATGCCCAAAATTAAGGTAAAAATAAGCTTTTTCCAAACCTGAGTCATACAAATATTTCTATGAAATATTCTGTGACAATCATTTTAAGCAATCATTCTTCTGCTGTGTTTGCAAACCAAACATTGCCCTATTGTATGTGAAATTGACTAGAAATAGGCTATAAATGCAAATTAAACAGAGCAGTTGATTTTCAGTGTCTCTAAACTGAGCTCAGAGGTCAAAAAGGGAGGTGGTGAGGGCAGTAGTCTGAATTTCCACCCACTCATAACACTGGAATGAGATACCCCTCACAGTAGATTGTGCAGGTATTTGTAATTTGATCACAACTCTATTTTTGTGTGTGCTTTGATCAGCAATGAAATAGTTTAACATTGATATTTAAATAAGATTTTATTCACAGGCATGCAAGCTGTTCACATGAATCAGAACTATTGTTTCAGGTCCTCTGCAGACTCAGGCAAAATGTCATTGGTTTCTGCTTGGTATGTTTTTTTACAGCCATAATAGCTAGATACTTAATTGTTTTTTAAAATGAAACCTGAGATTCTGGAGCATGAGACTGCAGCCACCATTAAAAAGTAACTGCCTGCCAAGCCACCACAAACCAGTCCAGTTGAGATAAACGCAGAAAGAAAACAGCATAAATAATGAAAGCAAAGTTAGGTGCCCCAATCTTAAAAATACTTACGGATGTGCTTAACTTTACTACCACAAGTCTTCCTGTTAATTTCACTCCCATTCCTTTCATTGAAATCAATGGGACTTCTCAAGGTAGTAAAGTTTAAACATGTGAAACATAGCTAATGAGTCTTGTTTTTTACAAATATGGTTTTGTAATGTCTCCCTCAACACATGGAGGAAAACTAGTTGTAAAATACTTTATTTAAATGCCTGAAAATTAATCCTAAATGACAGTATCTCCATCCCCTTACTCAGTTCTTGGTATTGATGTTGTCAGCTGTTGAAGCAGAGATACAGAGCCCTGAACATAAATGATCTGGAAAGAGGAGTAAACAGTGAGGTGGCAAAATTGGCAGATGATTCAAAACTACTCAAGATAGTTAAGTCCAAAGCAGACTGTGAAGAGTTACAGGGATCTCACAAAACTGGGTGATTGGGCAACAAAATGGCAGATGAAATTCAATGTTGATATATGCAAAGTAATGCACACTGGAAAACATAATCCAAACTATACATATAAAATTATGTGGTCTAAATTAGCTATTACCACTCAAGAAAGAGATCTTGGAGTTATTGTGGATAGTTCTCTGAAAACATCCACTCAATGTGCAGCGACAGTCAAAAAAGCTAACAGAATGTTGGGAATCTTTAGCAAAGGGATTGGTAATAAGACAGAAAATATTGTATTGCCTCTTTTTAAATCCATGGCATGCCCACATCTTGAATACTGCATGCAGAACTGGTCGCCCCATCTCAAAAAAGATGTATTGGAATTGGAAAAGGTACAGAAAAGGGCACCAAAAATGATTAGGGGTATGGAAAAGTTTCCATGTGAGGAGAGATTAATAAGATTGAGACTTTTCAGCTTGGAAAAGAGATGTATAAGGGGGGATATGATAGAGGTCTATATAATCATGACTTGTGTGGAGATAGTGAATAAGGAAGTGTTATTTACTCCTTCTCATAACACAAGAACTAGGGGTCACCGAATGAAAATAATAGGCAGCAAGTTTAAAACGAACAAAAGGAAGCATTCTTCACACAATGCACAGTCAACCTGTGAAACTCGTAGCCAGAGGATGTTGTGAAGGCAAAGACTATAAAGGGGTTCAAAAAAGATCTAGATAAATTCATGGAGGATAGGTCCATCAATGGCTATTTGCCAGGATAGGTAGGGATTGCTCTTTGCCAGAGTCTGGGAATGCCTGTCAGGATGCATTTCTTGATGATTACCTGTTCTGTTCATTCCCTCTGACGCACCTGGCATTGGCCATTGTCAGAAGACAGGATACTAGGCTAGATGGACCATTGGTCTGACCCAGTATGGCCGTTCTTATAAACTCAAGTCTTGGCATCCCAAGCTTATTGTGTTCACCTTTTGAAAGAAACGCTGCATTTGATGTATTTGTTTAATGTTTTTCCATAGCCCACTTATCGACTATATCTATTTAGGTACTTAATATTGCTTTAGTATCTTGCCATACAAACCTGACTTCACCAGTGAAATATAATATTTGTGTCACTTCATTTGTACAAGGCCAGGTAATTATTTAGAGAAACTGTCAAGCAATTCACACTGTGAAGGTGACCTCCATCTTTTGCCTATATAAAAGTATGGATGTGAGATTTGCAGTTATTTTTCAGATGATATGGAGAAGCTTATTCTGGTGGAGTATGTTCAGAGAGTAGTTTCTCTCCAGTGGAAATGATGATTTCTTTATCAGACTAATATTTATGCTAATGCAGTACAAACCTTTTCCAACTTGGAAGTAATCAGCTGACAATGTATACATAGTTGATTTGCCACCTGTCTGTTGGAGACTTATAAATCTACATGAAAAGCAACTGATATTTATAATTTCTATTAGTTACAAAATTGGGAATTGATCAAACAAGCTGTTACTCATGTTGGTTTGCCTCATTGACTTCAGTGAGGCTACTCATGTGATTAAGATTTCACAGATTCAGACCTTTATTTCTTTTCCTACTTATATAATAGTACCTACTTACCATTTTCTACCTGTATATAATGGAAACAATCGTCGGATGCATGCGACAAAGTGGGTTTCTGCCCACGAAAGCTTATGTCCAAATAAATTTGTTAGTCTTTAAGGTGCTACAGAACTCTCACTGTTTTGCTAAATACAGACTAACACGGCTACCCCTCTGGAACTCATCATAATGAAAAAAGTTTGCCTCATATTTCCCCTCAATATTTATTATGGATCAGTAGCGTTGTGTTCAACATGGTATTGTTTTTTTTGTTTTTTTTTCTTGTAGTGTTGAGAAGTTCATGGGTGTTAATAGAGTATATACTAATCATATTTACTTTTTCCCTCTCTTTCAGTGTTGCTCCATGGGCAGCAGTAGTGGGTCTAGAAATTCATGCACAGATCAGTTCCAACTCAAAGCTTTTCTCCAGCTCCCAAGTCCAATTTGTAGCACCCCCTAATTCTTTGGTATCTTTCTTTGATGCTTCTCTACCAGGAACCTTGCCAGTAAGTTACATTTCATCTTAATTTATCTCGTTCGAGAATCTTAACATTTTTGTTGAGCAGATAATTTGAAGCACAATTCTGATCTTTTGTTCTTAAGTGTCTTTGTAGCATTCATAGAATCACAGAAGATTAGGGTTGGAAAGGACCTCAGGAAGTCACTAGTCCTACCCCCTATTTAAAGCAGTATCATCCCCACCAAGGCTTTTTTAAGAGCATTGTTCTTGTTTTTTTCAGACTTTGGTTCATTTATTTTTTCTGTGTACTTTGTAACTTGATCACCATGGACGTCTGACAACTCCTGATAAGGAAATAACTCAGGAATATCTCTTGCAGAGATTGAATTAATGGCAACTTTTTTTTTTTTTTTTTTTTTTTGCAATCCGATTCAGTGTATTTGCATGGCAATGTTACTTTAGTTGATTATACTATATTTGGTTAGTATGAAGCACTGGAAGTTTCTTAAATATGAGAAGACATATAAAATCCTATGAGTGATGAGCATCTTAGGTTTCTAGTTGGCCATTTGATGTTACTTTGCCATATGTGTTCACGTAGTTGCCATTTCCCATTTGGAATGTCTCAATATAGAGTTATTTAGTTTTCTAAGCAAAACCTATATAGTTTGGGAAAGTGTGAACCATACTTAGTTTATTTATTTATTTGTAATACATTAAAGATCTGCATGAGAACTTTGCAGACTGGTAAAAGAGGGATTAGAGATATAACCCTTAACCTTGAGAATTCATTTAAAGTAGGAGTAATGTGATGGTAAGAAAGGGCTCTTCTTTGGTCAGCAGCCCAATCAGGATGCTGGTGTTCAGGTGAAACAGCTTCCTCCACATTTCACTTATTCTCCTGCTCCCTTCTGCCCTCTCCCCAACCCCCAAGTCATTTTTAGTTTATCATCTAAAGTCGCATTTTAATTCCTTTAATATGGTTGTCTTTTGAGGTGGCCATGATGGCACTGTGAATACTTGTTCATTGTGTAAATTTCCCTGGGTTCCTTTCTGGTTCCAGGTGGTATATACATGTAAAGTGTTAAGTACTACGTATACAAATTTGGTGTGCAGAGAAAGTAACTACTGAACAATGTTGTTGTTGTATCATATAACAAGTATGCTCTTTAAATAATTTGACACCACTATCATTGCTTTCTCCCCAAATGTATTTATTGGAAGTCAACCCTGAATTCTTATTACAATCTTATTTTTTAGTGTGCTACCTGAAGCTTTTATTTTCTTCACTGAAAAATAGCTTTATGTAGGATTCTGAAATTGAGATTAAACCTAGAGAAAGATGTTTGGGATCTTGAGGGAATCCAAGCAGCTTGGAGAGTAACATGTGGGGCTTGGGAAGAGAATGCATGGTGACAAGTCACAGTTTGAAAGTATTAAATGACTGAAGAACCATTATTCTGGTAGAGTTTAGACTAGGTTCTGGGTTCAGTGCCAGATCAGGGTTAAATTTCAGATCAGATGGTACACAAATCTTGAGCTGTTCTAGAGATGGTGAAAATCTTATGAGATGAGCTGTTCTCTAGAGATTGGTGCTATTTTGTGGGGGACACTGTCTGAGAGTGGCTTTTCTGAGAAGATTTTGGCTGCACCTGAACTTGAAAATAAGTCCTTTCCAGTTTTGGATCCAGCTCATAACCAAAACCAGAATGGCAGATTCAGATCTGAACACCTCCCAACCCACTGAAACTTTAAATGGGGTTTGAGTTCAAGATTTTTGTTTTGGCCCATCTAGTTAACATTTTGTTAATGATGTGGGGAAATCTGACTTAAATCGTATCTTTAATCAAACTGGAAGTTTGCCCGGGAAAGAGTAAAAATTTGAGTAGGGTATGGAAAAAATGAAAGCTGGTAGAATGTTTCCCTTTATATATATTGCTTTACTTTCTTTCTCTTGTTTTAGAATTGATTGCTATGCTTTATAGGGGGAATGGCTGTTGCCTTCATGATTGTTCCCTGGTGGACAATCCTGGGCTCCAGCAGACACAGGTTCTGCAGAGAAGATAACTGCACCTGATTAACAGGCAGCCTGATAGTTAGGTTAATTAAAAATTAGTGATCCTGCACTTTTTCACTTCTATCAACTACTTTTATCAGTACAAGAAAGAAAAAATAATCTCATTTCCAATGTGGAGAGAGCAGAGTTGAAAGTGAATATTAAATAGTTCTTATTTGTATGTAAGAATGTGATCTGCATTAACCAAGACTAATATTTGCTTTGGCAGTGTACATGTAGGCTTATTTATTTAAGCATGGTATTTTGGAGTATACATTAATATGTGGAGAGCTATAGGAAATAATATTTTCGGAAATGTTTTAAATATAATTTGTCCAATTTTTTGGACTAAAATATTTTACCCATGTTAAAGTTGTTACATTTTGAGGGTATAAGTCTCTTTAGAATCTAAATATATAGTAGTTCCTTTAAACTCTTCCTGTTTTGCAAAGAAACTGAAAAAGATAAGCAATGTTTTAGTAGAACTGAGAGAACACAATATTTGACCTATGTCTGCAATAGAGGATAACTACAGTAATAAATGTTGTTCTAAGAACTGTAGTGACAGTTACCAGTGTCACAGGAATTTAAATTTACTGTGAGATTGAGATACAATTGCAGCAAGGATCATGTCTGTAATATTGCTCTCCCATAATGTTTCCCCCTTGGCCCTAGAAGAAACAGCTCTAGAAAAAGCTGACATGATTGTCTTACATTTGTACTGTTTGAGCACATACCCTGTCTTCATGCTACTATACACATTTGTTTCACTTACTCTAGAGCTATTAGCGATAATGGAGCCCCTTATCAGTGATAAAACTTTTCCAAGAACATATACCACTCTCCAGAGTTGCATCCAACCCCTTTAGAGTTCTTCTTTCTCGTGGCGTTACATTTGGGCTCTCAAAACTTTATAATGTACAAAAGCATAACTTTTTCAACATATTTTGTTTAGTCCCATTAAAAGTGCAGCAAACTCAGCAGCATCTGCCTTAAAGCTGCATGAGTTTGTTTCTTTGGATGAAATAAACTCTACCCTAAGCATTGTCTTAGTGACTTCCCCACCCAAAAGATCCTACGGCTACCAGGTATGGGATCCAGATTCATTAATTCTGTGGCCAGAAAAGACCATTATGATCATCTTGTCTGATCCCCTGTATAACACAGGCCTTACAACTTCCCCCTAATAATTCCTAGTGCATATCTTTTAGAAGAACATCCAGTCTTGATTTTAAAATGGTCAGTGGTGTAGAATCCACCATGACCCTTGTTAAATTTTTCCTATGCTCACTGTTAAAAAATTTACATTTTTTTTTCCAGTCTGAATTTGTTTATCTTCATTTTGAGATGTATCAATTAGCCAAGTTTAATGCATTTAATGTGTGCCATGTTAATTTTATATCATTCTAGTTTTTAATCAAAATGTTGTGTGATACCAAGTCAAATGCCTTACAGAAGTCTAAGCATATTACATCAACTTTATTCCTGCATCAATTTATAATATCATCAAAAAAATATCAAGATAGTTTGACAGGATCTATTTTCTATAAACCCATGTTGAGTTGCATTAATTACATTTCCCTCCTTTAATTCTTAATTAATTGAGTCCCATATCAACTGCTCCATTATCTTGTGTGGGATTGATGTCGGATGACAGGCCTATAATTACCTGGGTCATCCCATTTACCCATTTTAAAAAATGGCACAACATTAGCTTTCTTTCAGTCTTCTGGAATTTCCTCAATGCTCCAAGACTTACTGAAAATCAGTGTTGGTGGTCCAGCAATTTCCTTAGCCAGCTCTTTTAAAACTCTTGGATGCAAATTATCTGGACCTGCTGATTTAAAAATGTCTGACTTTAGTAGCTTCTGTTTAACATCCTTCAGAGACACCAGTGGAATGGAAAGAGTGTTATCACCATACAATGAGACTATATCACCTGTTTTTCACCCAAATACAGAACAGAAATATTTATTGAACACCCCTACCTTTTCTGCATTATTATTGATAATTTAACCATTTCCATCTAGTAGTGGACCAATATGATTGTCAGGATTCTTTTAGTTTCTAATATATTTTTAAAGCTCCTTATTGTTGTTAACTCTTGTGGCCACAGAGTCACCTTGTGTCCTTTTGCTTCCCTTATCAATTTTCTACAATTCTAACTTCTGATTTGTATTCAATACTATCAATTTCCCTTCTCTTCCATTTATTGTATATTATTTAAAAAAAAATTTTTTTTACAGCTGTATTCACTTACCCTCTGAAGCAGATGGTGGTTGTGGTTGTTTTTAACCAGCACAGTCTTCTTCGTAGATTGAGACTTTTTGAGCATCTAGTAAACGTTCTTAAATTATTCCCAAATATAATGCACATTTTTCTGATTAAATTCTTCCTCCCAACTGATTTGGCTTGTAATTGTTTTCAGTTTTATGAAATTGTCTGTATTAAAGCCCCAGATGAGCTATAGCCTGTTGTCTTTAGAGGACTGAGTGCAAAGAGGCAGTTGGGGGCATAAATGGCAGCCATTAAGGACTCCTGTCATAGAAGAGCCTATTAGAACATGACATGTACCATAGCTTCTTCTAAAACTGTTTATGAGCTATGAAGGTGAACTCATTTAAGACCTGATTGACCTATCATTCAAGTTGGAAGTCTTTATTTTATGGGAGCTGAAAGGGAACAAAAACTCATCTCAGGATTACTTGAGAGGTGCCTGAATAAATGGTAGCTTTAGTTTTAGAAATAAAATGGTAGGTCTGGTGTTTAAAGGCCATCACTTCTTTTCCCCACACTGGCTGAAGTTTCCAGACAACAATTGTCAACACATTTAAAATGCCTGCATTTACCCAACTGTTGTTAATCATAGAAAGTTACTGTATCTTTTCTCATAGTCTATCAGTCTCTTGGCACAGTGAAATCAAAAATATTAAGATATAATTCAGGATTTAAATAGTCAAGAATGAAATGAACACAAATTGAAAGTAAGCTTTAACCATACCTATGTGTTTCTAGACTGTTGACCATTTTAAAATAATAAAACCTTGTAATGTATTTTCAATGCATCTGCAATATGAACAGTATTTTTGTACTATTTATGTGGTTTTTAAAAAGATAAAGATTGCAGATATTTATAAAGAGAGGATTTTCAAAAGCACTCAGTGATGGCCTAGCACTGCTCCCATTGAAGTCAATATAAATTCGTGTTGATTTGAGTGTGGGTAAAGTTAGGTCACCGTTGAGCATTTCTGAAAATCTCACCCTTAATTTTGTCTGAATCTGCATCCTTCTGTGCCTTCAGATGTCGCTTAGGACATGCACATGGTTCTGCCATCCCTGTCTATCCTGTGTTACTCTTTGCATGTTCTCTGTGTCGTTAACTGGTATAAGTTTTCCTTCTCTAAGTACTGTGCAATGGAAGGATTTTTCTGTCAGCTTTTTACATGTTCCTTCAGCTGCCCAGTGACATGTCTGTTGTGGCAGAGGCTCGGGCTTCATCCATATTACATGTCACAAATATTTCCATCTTTTCTGGATAACTTTAGAGATAAGAAGTTGTTGAACGCTGACAAATCTCGGCATTCGTTTTAAATTTCTTCCGTTTAATACCTAGGATTTTCCTGAGGCATTTGCATTCACAGGCTTTTAGACATCTGTTTGTACCTTTTGTGGATTTTCCAGCTTTCACATCCATATGTTAAGGTGGAAATAACATTGGCATTAAGGATTCATAGTTTGGTCCTTAAGTTGCAAATTTTTTGTTTAAGTTGCCACTGGTGAATCTTGTTTAAGGTGATGAATGCAGCTGCCACCTTGCCAATTTGTGACATTATTTCCTTCTTGATAACCTCATTGACTTGCACGTTACTGCAAATGTATGTGAATTGACTCACTTGTTGTATTCCTTTGCCTTCTAATGTAAAGCTTGAGTTGAAAGTGTCTGAGGTTCCCATTACATTTGTGTTTTCATAACTGAATATTAACCCTATCTTTCTTGTGATGCCAGACTGTCTTTTGGTCTTTGCTTGCATTTAGGTTGAGCTGTCACTTAAAAGATCTTCTAGTGTACTGTTGTTGAGCCACGCAATGTCTGTGCCTTATCCATCTACACTTTTTCTCATAATAAAGTCAATGGTAATGCCAAACAGTAAAGGTGAGAGAACTCATCTTTGACACCACTGTCTGTTAAAGTAAATGCAGACTTTAGAGAATGGTTTAATTGTACATACTGCTCCTGATATAAAGCCTTGCTAATGATGATCATTTTTGTTGGCATATCATAACACTTCAAGATTTTCCAGAGTGAATTGTGATGAAGGCTGTCAAATGCTTACTTAAAATCTATTAAGTTTATGAAGAATGGGTTTTGCCATTTACTGCTGTCTTCTGTGATTATTCTTAGGGTGAAAATCTGGTTGACACGTGATCTTACAGGTCAAAATCCAGCCAGATATTCCGTTAGCTTTGCCTTACCTGCTTCTTTTATTCAGTTGAAGGTGATACTGCAGAAGACTTTGTCTATCACTGCAAGGAGTATAATGCCTTGCCAGTTATGGCAGTTTCTTAGGTCACCTTTCTTTGGTGTTTTGGCTATACTGCCATTTTTTCTATTGTTCTAGGAACTTTTCCTGGTCCTTTTTTGTTTTGAAATATTCAGTGATTGTGTATTGATAGTCTGATCATCATTACAAGCTGCAAACATTTTCTCTGGTGACTTGGTCTTCACCTGCCAGCTTTCCCAGGTTTTAACTTTTTAATCGTGTCTTTCACTCCTTGTTTATGATGTGAAATGTTAAAATGTCTAATTCGGGGTGTTTTGTTTTCGTTGTCCATATCGATAACTTCTTGTGAAGTTGGCCTGTTTATCACCTCTTCAGAGTGCTCTGCCCAGGGCTCTGTTTTTCTGTTGTTAAGGTTTTTGTTTTATACTTAATGGGCCCTCCAGATGATGTAAACTTGCCAGTCATTATCAACGCAGCAAGCTTGTTTTACTGTTGCCTCTTTCAGCAAATGCTTCAGTGTGTCTGGTGACGTTGCTAACATGTTTCCTCCAGTCTTGTCTCATGTTGCTCTTCGCTGCTTTATCCTTTTGGTTTTTTTGGCTGCTGCTTTTTCTGTAGGTGTTTTTTGAGTACTGATGTTGCTTTAGCTTGTTTCCTTTCTTGCACACAGTTCCATGTATCCTCACATATCCAGACTTTTATATTTGATTGTCTGGAAATAAACTACATGCATTATGGCATCTATTATACTAGTACATAGAACATGTCAAAGACATGTCAGTGGATTTCTTGTGATGGTTCTAAGACTTATAACACATGAAATCTGTTTTTCAGTTCAATTCAACATTGCTGCTGTAATGTCTTGTCTGTTGGATTTTCGCTGTCAGTTTTCTTGACGCTTATTCTGGTTTTGTTTGTCTTCAAACAAACTGCTCTTCAGTTTTGTGACATACAAATTGTGGTCACTTCTGAACATCAGCTCCCATCCTGGAGAGTTGATCTAAAGTTCCTTCCAATACATAGATGGTTAGTCTGGTTCATTGGGAGTCTGCCCAAGTTACTATATGGATATTTATATCTGTGAATAGTGTGCCACCAATTGAGCTCTGATACCAGGCATGGTTCTACCAGTCTGGCACCATTCTCATTTTGGAAACCAATGTCATGCTTGCCCCACTGCCTTCTCCACTCTGTTGTTGTCATCCCCCACCTTGGTATTACTAAGCAGAGGTCATGCTTGGTTATATTGTCAGAGTTTGTAGACTGTTGTAGAATTGATCTTAGATCTTATCATCGTAGTTGTCTGTTGATATGTAACATATATGTGTAATTTTCATTTTTTGAAAGTTAGCTCAAAGCTATTAATTGGTTCCCAGCCTAGAAGACATTTTTCTGCTTTGGAAGTTATAGTTGATACGCCCTCTGTCTGGTAACTGTATTACCTCCCTGAATGTATTATGGCTTTCTTTTGATTTTTTGAATTGCCTTTTCTCAACCCAGCTCCTGGTCATCACATATTCCAAGGATTTTGGGGTTATATTTGTCCATTTCTTTCATTACGTGTCTGGCTTTTGCCTTTGTCTTAATGTTCCAGAAACCAACTTTTATAGTTTACCTTTTAGTAAAGAATTTCTCAGAGTCTTAGGTTTGCTTTGATGGCTTTCACCAAGACTTGGCATGTCTATCGAGACAGGGTTCCTTATGTCAGCATACTGTTTGCTGGATTGCTTACCTTGTTGTGAATTCTATAACTTCACTCCCTCCCACTCCACAAAGATAATTCGTTGGCCTGTTGCTCAACCCTCAGCCTGGAGGACCAGATTTTCATCTGGTCCTTACCCTTTGATCTGTCTGGCTTGGGTGACCCTTTGATGCATTAAAATTCCTGTCAGCATAGCTCTCATGATCGCTGGAGCACATAAGCCTCCTCCCCATATCGAGGTGCCAGTCCCCAGGGAACGCTCTAGTTTTATATCCAGAGAAAATTAGAAGTGAGAACAATTTAATTATTTTGACCCCAAAATTCCTCATTAGAAACTAATGAAATTAGAAAATTAATTAATCATCCAGGGGCATAGCTACGGGTGGGCCAGGGACCACTCACTTTGAAAGCAGGCCCATCCAAGCTCCGCTTAAACTACCTGCGGAACTGGAGCGTTCTCGGCCAGTGGCTTCCTGAACGTCCTGCTTCCAGTCAAGGGACCGGAAGCAGGAAGTTTGGGTTTTTTCAGCCAGTCCTGTCAGCCAGAGGCCCTGCCAGAAGATCATGTCTGGCTAAACCCCTGTAATCATCTAGGGAAGGAAGTAATAAAAACTGAGGAAGGAGGAAGATGAAAAATCATTCAAATTTTGGTAAATGTATTCTGTAGCTATAAATAGAGCCCTGCATGGATACAAAATTTGTGTCTGCCTCCAATCATCAATCTGCAAAAATGATCTGCGGATATCCACATCCTCATATGATCTGGATGCGGATATCTGTGGATATAAAGCAGATATCCACCGCTTTGAAGGGCTTTAAATATCAAATTTGGATCCACGTCCATCTGTGATCAGCAAAAATGGTCCGCGGATGTAGAGATCTCTGGATTTGCAGGGCTCTGTATATAAAAGGGTCCCTTCTTCTTTACCTGAACATCAAGCATCTTAACACTAAATATTTTTTGATTAATCAAAGTAATAAACTGGTTGTAAAATATGTTTGAACACTGTACTAAGTTTAATAAATCCATTAAACGATTTTATTTTAAGTTGTATTTGTATTAGGTTACTTACTTTGTGGTATGGGGACTGGGAGTTGGATGTGATGGATTTTTCCTTTAACCATTAGAAGGAGCCGATCTTTGTCACCAAATTACAGGAAATAATTGTTGCACAAACACTGAGAATTCACTGTTTCTTCTCATTTTATTTGGAATCAAATGTTTCCAATTTGTTGGTAACGTGAATGTCTTTCATAGGATCTTCCATTTCTACCAATACTATCAATAGAAACAAAGTGTTTTATTGAACAGTTGTTTTCTAACAAAGGAGTTCTGGTAGATAACTGCATTCTTCAATCAATGAACCTGTAATATCTTTAAGCACATCTACATTAGATTTAGCAGTTTCATGTTTTTTCAGTAATATCTGCAATTTACCTTTAAAGCTCTTCAGTTTTAATTATTTTCTAAGAAAGTTTTTATCTGTACTTGTTTTAATATTCTCTAGAAAGGCTTCTAACAATGCCTCAGATTTTTTTGCTACTGGTAACAGCTTAGTCAAACACACCTGTTGTCTACACTGCCGCTTATGGCAGCAAAATTTATGTCACTCAGAGATGTGAGCGACATACATTTTGCCGGCATAAATGATTGTGTACACAGCGCTATGTCGATGGGAGAGCTATCGCCGCTTGTTGGAGGTGGTTTGTTTATGTCGATGTACATGAGATCTTACATGAGATCTTACAACAGCACAGCTGCATCGGTACAGCTGTGCTGCTGTGAAGTCTCTAGTGTAGACATAGCCTAATCCTTTGTGTTAAGGAAACAACACTGAGACTCCAAAGCACTTAAGCAGGTGAGTAAACCCTTTGATTTCAAAGGGACAGTTTATGCTTAAAGATAAGTTTATGATTAAGTGTGTAATCTGGGCCTGATCTAACAGTGATAATATAGCAAGTGTCTAATTCATCAGATATTAATCTTAATAGGTACTCTGTAGTTTTCTATAGTTGCATCTGCCTAGAAGGTTCTATGCTGCAACCAAATCATTTCATAACGTTATCAACAGCACAAGTCTGAATACAAACAAATCTATTGAACTGAATTCATCTGATAGAGAAAGCACTAAGTTGTAACACTTCTGTCCTGCATTACTCTTTGTACTCTGTAAACAAATATTTGAAGACCAGTAATAAAACTAACACTATAGTACAGCTGAATAAACGTCCTTTATTTATAAAGGTATAGTGAGGCATCTATGTGAAAAAATGTTACACCTTAGACACGTAGACCAGGGAAGATGGAGATATTGGACTAGGATACAGGAGACCAATCTTTGTGCTTGAATTCCCTATCTGTGAAATGGGGATGCTAAATGAGACTTCCTACCTGATGGTTGCTGTCAGGATTAATTCACTAATAGTTTTTGAGGATCTTGCATGCTATGATGATAGCATCTTAGAACAAGATAGTTCTTCTACTGCCTAATGCTCAAGCTGGAGGTAGGGGAGCTTTGTCCTGTCACTGCCCATGGCAGCATCCAGGAAGAAGTGGCTGGCACAACAAGACCGTTCCAGGGACCACTGGTGGTAGAGCAGCTGCAAAAGCTGAGAAATAGACAGATTAAATTCATTTGGAATACACAGGCTTCCATAGGATATTAAACTTCTCAGAAGCCAAAATAACTAGCTCCAATAACTTACCATTCAAAAAATTCAGTGAGGAGAATGGGAAGCTGGGACTCTGGGAGGATCCTTCTCCTATTTCATAAAGCTAATTTGACCTTTGGAAACCAGGCCATTTTCAGATGAAATTTTACAAAAAATTTTAAACTTTTAAAAAATGTAAAATGTGCTACATTTTTCAAGCTTGTTCATTTCTGGTGTGTGGTGGGGCCTGAGGGAAGTCTCTGGGGCAAGAATTAACATTTTTCCATGAAAAAAGTGTGGTTTAAGTAACTACGACATTCTAATAGTGTTTTGTTTGAACTAGTATCTATTTACAGCTTGTAGTTTTGATTTCCTGAGGTTTTTTTATGACGTATTTTGAAAGCATTGATTTGTTAAAATTTGCCTGAGATTGTTGCATTTTCTTATGGTGCAAGCTCTGTGTTTAATCATCTTTAAATCACATCTATAATTACATATTTTCATAGATTCCAAGGCCAGAAAGGACCATTGTGATCATCTAGTCTGACCTCCTTTACAACACAGGCTCCAGAACTGCCCCAAAATAATTCATAGAGCATCTCTTTTAGAAAAACATCCAATCTTGATTTAAAAATTGCCTGTGAGGGAGAGTCCTCCACCACCTTTGGTTAATTACCCTCATTGTTAAAAACGTACAGCTTATTTCCAGTCAGAATTTGTCTACCTTCAACTTCCAGCCACTGGATCGTGTTATATTGCTTTCTCTGCTAGACTGAAGAGCCCATTATTAAATATTAGTACTCCATGTTGGTATTTATAGACTATAATCAAGTCAACCCTTAACCGTCTCTTTGTTAAGCTAAATAAATTGAGCTCCTTAAATCTGTTGCTATAAAGCATGTTTTCTAATCCTTTAATAATTCTCGTGGCTCCTCTGAAGTATCTCCAGGTTATTGGTTATCCTTGAATAATGAACACCAAAACTGGACACAGTATTCCAGCAGCGGTTGCACCAGTGCCAAATACAGAGGTAAATTAACCTCTCTATTCCTACTCGAGATTCCCCGATTTATATATCCCAGGAGCCCGTTAGCCTTTTTAGCCACAGCATCGCACTGGGAGCTCATGTTAAGCTGATTGTCCACCATGACCCTCCCCCCAAATCTTTTTCAAAGTTACTGCTTCCCAGGATAGTCCCTTTCCTGTAAATATGGCCTACTTTCTTTGTTCCTAGATGTGTATAATTACATTTGGCTGGATTAAAACGTATGTTGTTTGCTTGTGCCTTACTTACCAAGTGATCGAGATAGCTCTGTATCAGTGACCTATCCTCTTCATTATTTACCATTCCCCATTTTTTGTCTCATCTGCAAACTTAGTGTTTTTCATCCAGGTCATTGCTTAAAAATGTTAAGTAGTGTAGGGCCAGGAACTGATCCCTGCGGGGTCCCACTAGAAAGACACCTGCTCGATGATGATTCATTGTTTACAATGACAAAATCAGTTGCTGTACTGGTTGGAGTTTATAACCACTTTGAATCGGACTAGAGTTTACAGACTCAAGAGGCTGCATAAGCAGAGCGTAACCTACGTAAACCTGAGTGATTTGGCTGATGGATCTTATGGATTCCTCAGGGTGTGCCAGCGGATTTGATAAATTCTTTGAATCTGAGTTATTTGACTTCTCACAAACTTTGGTAGAGTTGTGAAGAACTTTGCTCTAGTGAAGTTCTTAACTCTGTCAGGTCTTTGGCCCAATGCAAAGCATACAGTAGGACCTAATAGTATTCGGTGGTTCAAAAATCCCCAGTTAACTCCAGAGTTGTGCACACAGGCTTCTCATATATAGTCCTGTATATTAGATCTTGTTCAAAGCTATTGAATAAAATAAATCTGAAGTTTTTAGACTGTTGGATATTGCAAAAAGTGGGGAAAAAAATCTCATTTTTCAAAATTCTATACCTCAGTGTATGGTTAGCCTAAAATTGTCCTTTAAAAGTTGCTTTCTGGTTAGAGTCCACACTGGTGAAATCTGCGCAGACCCAATGAATTGCAGGATTAGGGCCTTTTGTGAAATAATTACTGTGTCTCTATAATGACAGTCTGATCCTTCTTCCACTGAAGTCCATAGGAATTTGTTGACTTTAGTGATAAGCTTAGCTTATCATCTCTCTCTCTCTCTCTCTCTCTCTCATATTACGCATTCTAAACAATTATAAACACAAAATTGTTAGTGCCTTCTAGGTAGTGGGAAGACCCTAAGGAATGTGTGTAAACATTTGTCTGCAATTTCAGAGCTAATATTCACAATTACATTAAAATGAAATAGATTTGAGAGTAATTATTTTGAAGTTTAAATTATTAATGCACTTCAAAGAAGCATATACTAGAGGAAGTTCGTGCTTTCAACACAGCACTCCTGATAGGACTGAATGCATTAGTGGAAACAAATAGAAAATAGAGTGATTTAAAATATCCTTAAATTGAAAATACATGTCTAGCTATTCTGCTATATAGTCCTATAGCACTTTAAAAACTAACAAATTTCTGCGGGTATAAGCTTTCGTGGGCTGCAACCCACTCCGTCAGATGCATGGAATGGAAACCACAGATAGGAGGGTGTGTGCGCGTGTGTGTGTGTGTGTGCGCGCGCGTGCGTGCGCGCGCACATACACATCTGAGGGTAAAACACTTGCCCTCCCCATTGTTATGTTTCTTACCCTTGGATGTGTGTGTGTGTGTGTGTGTGTGTGTGTGTGTGTGTGTGTGTGTGTGTGTGTGTGTGTGTGTGTGTGTGTGTGTGTGTGTGTGTGTATATATATATATATACACACACACATACACCTCCTATCTGTAGTTTCCATTCAATGTATCTGATGAAGTGGGTTGCAGCCCATGAAAGCTTATGCCTGCAGAAATTTGTTAGTCTTTAAGGTGCTACAGGACTTTGGTTGTTTTTGCCGTATACAGACTAACATGGCTACCCCTCTGGAACTTATCCTGGGATAGAGGTTCTTAAGCTGTGGTTCATGGATTATTTAGTGGTCTGCAAAGAGGTGAGGGGGTGGTCATGTTGTATTGGGTCCTCTTTGCTTCCAGCTGCCAACTTGCATTAAAAGAAGCTAAAAATAAACTAACAGTTTACTAACAGTTGCCACAGGATTGTTGCATATTTTTGAATGGGCGGGAGGTGATCTGCATGATTATAAATAGCAGAGAAAGTTTTCCTAAGACACACACTATTAACATGTGGTCTACCTTATGAAAAGGTTTGAGGATCAATGACCTAGAAGCAAAAGATTGTAAGATCTTTGGGGCAGGGACCATCTCTTTGTTATGTGTTTGTAAAGCACCTAACACAATGAGACCCTGTTCTAGACTTGGGGCTCATAGGTGTTCTTGTAATACAAATAATTTAGTGAATTAAAAGCTGTTGACACTAGGATTGTAGGGAAAGCAAACAGATGCTTTCTCCAGGGAAAGGAGTAGATGAGTCACGTCTTTATCATTCAGATTTATTTTATATTCTTTAGTGATCTGTGGAGAATTCCTGCTTTCTTACTGTACAAAAGTGATCATTTATAAAATATGGAAACTTTGCTTTTTAGCTAAAAGCAAACTAATTTTAGTCAATGTATTGATACACACTTTTTGATTCTTAAAAAAAAGAAAGTTACTGATCAGATTGCCAACACTGGTGCTAGCAGGTGTTTATGCTGTTGAAGGTACAGTCTCAGATAGACTTAAAAGGGAGGTCCTGCTAAACTGACCTTGCATCTAAAGATGTAAAGATTCTTTGGATGACTTTATCTTCTCAGCAGTGGAAGGAGTAGACTAGTTTCTATCCAAACAGATCTTAGCAAGGTTGTTCTTTCATTTCATTGACTCTCCGTTACCATGGTACTTCTAGCAAGATAATGTATCTGGGGGGTGTGGCAGTGGGGGATGATATTGATGCTATCTTTAAATCCTTTTCATGGTTCTCCAATACAAACAATTTGCATTTCCTCGAGAGAACTTTCTGAGAATTCCCTGGGAATAAATACACACGGAAGATGTTAGAGGGATGGAAATATTTAGGAGTCTTTGTAGATGATAGGTTTTGTCCATACCTATTCCAGCAGTTCCACATCTTTCTCTCAAAACCAGCGCTACACAAGCATTTCAAACTGGCAGCTTCTCAGTTCAAGCCAATAATTTAAATCCTTAGTGCCAGTCAAAGCTGTTAACCTAATAACAGCACACTACATAAATAAGCTGGGGAACTTGCTCTATGTCATTAGTAAGGGAAGCTTTCACACACACAATTGATGTTTATCACTACAGATTATTCTAAAAACTATGCATGTTCCAAGGAGAGACAGTTGTTTTCCTAACCATCTGAGTTAGCCAGGTGCAAAACTTAGATAACACAATTTCAGTCCAAGCAGAAGGAAAGTGAATACTTAAGCCTCATCACCCCTTTGAGGTAGATAATGCATACATAGGATCACTTCTTTTGCCAATGAAATAAGCATACCAGCATTATCCAATTGTTAGGAAATGAAGAATATTGTATCTTGTTTAAAATTAGGGGAGTAGGTTAGGGGGTGAAAGTTAGTTGTTACATGAATAAAAATATAGTCTAGACACTGGGGTTAACACTCTTGTGCACTTGCAAAGAGTGTCATGGGATTCTTAATGGCTACAAGTAGTTACGACTTTGGTTTTACATCTCATTCCAAAAAAAGACGACCTCTTGCAGCACAATTCTGGGAACTCATTCAATATTTACTCAGTGGGTAGAATGCCACCTTGAGTCACCAACCCCACATCGTGCAGCCCATGAGCATTGTTTGCAGGTCTCCTATCAATTACTAACCTATATAGCCCTGCTTGTCTTGTAAGATCATACAGTAAGGAGGGATCATACAATAAGGAGATAAAGCCACAGGCTATGGAGGAAGGGAAAGTTGCCTGGGGAATTTGAAATTTCATTTTTTTTTTTTTTTTTTTTAAACTTTAAGTGGTCATACTGATAAGATACTAGCTTTCTGTGTGGTACTAAATGTTATCTCTCTTGTCTGGAAGAAAAAATACCAATTGCTGGAAGTGGGAACTTTTGCAGTGTAAGAAACTATAGTTATGATCTTGAAACAAATGAGAACTTGAACATTATCCAGTATATTCCATTCTGGTCTACAGTTAGGACTAACTGGGTCTATTTTGCTGCTCGTCAACATTTCAATCTAGAAATAATTTTTTAAATCTTTTTCTTCTTTTCCTTTATGCCACTTGTCCTGGTGAAGGTCGCGGCAGCAGCATGGAGAGACTAGGGAGGACCAGACCTCCCTTTCTTCCGCAACTGGTTCCGGCTCCTCCTGGGGGATTCCCCAGTGTTCCCAGACCAGGGGGGAGATATAATCCCTCCAGCGTGTCCTGGGTTGACCTCCTTAGGGCTTCCTCCTTGTGGGACGTGCCTGGTACCTACCAGGGGGGCATCCTTATCAGGTGCCCAAACCACCTCAGCTGACTCCTCTTGATCTGACAATGTGTTTGGAGCCTGAGCTCTGGGACCCTCCCACCCCACAGGACCTAGAGCCCAGGCCCCAGCCTGAGCCCAGAAGTCTACACAGCAATGAAACCGCCCCGCAGCCCGAGCCGGAGTCGGCTGGCATGGCCAGCTGTGAGTTTTTCCTTGCTGCATAGACATACCCTTTGAGGGTTTGGGGGTGGCAAGAGTACAGGTTATGTTTGCAAAAGAAGCAATCCAAAGCACGGCATGGCTTCTCATGCAGCACGCAACAAAAACAACTGGATGGTTTTATTTTCCACATAAAAACATTGCAGATATGTAGCTACTGCCAGACTGATGATGAATATGAGCTACCCACACAAAAAAACAGAGTGCCTGCTGAAGACAAGCAAAATTGAATATACACTCTGTATAAGGCAGTGTGTGGGAGAAGCATTTGTTGCATAGTGAATATCTGAGTGAAATTGTGTGTCATGTTTCTTTAGGTTCTCAACAGGAGATGTGTAGAAGCAGCAGTGATGACAGGCCTTGCACTGAACTGCAGCATAAACAAGAAGTCCTTGTTTGACAGAAAACACTATTTCTATGCAGATCTGCCTGTAAGTATGCATTATGGTTGGTCCCTCTATAGCTGTAGAAAAGGACGAGTCTGGAGTAGGGCGGGGGGTAGTAAAGAGATGCTTTTTATGTTTTCAATCAGTGTTCTGCCCAAACGAACAAGATGCTGCACTATTCCCTGATGAATAGATAGCTATACTCTGGTGCTCACTGATTGAATACGATTGCCCTGATTGCTGACTCCTTGCTTAACCTCACGATTCCAATGGCTTTATATAATTGAATTGGGAGATGGAGCTGCTATGCCCGTACTTTCTCCATTTCTAGTTTTAGCAACTGATTGTCTGTCTGTTAGGGTAAAAGCAAACACTCTGATGATAGCTCCTCTTTTAAAATATATGTATAACAAACACATTATAATAGTTTAAACATCATAGCATCTGGTTTTTGTTATTAAATTTAAGGACCTAAAATATCACATTTCCTTTTCAACCCTTCTAATCTTTGCCAAGATCTTGAGTGAAGTTAATACGTAAGCCTTTGTCATGTGCAGTAATAGATTTGGATCCTGTGGATTGCTTTCATATTGGAATAAACTGCCTTTGGAAGTGAGCTTCACTGCACTTGACAAAGTGAAGTAAGAATGTTGAAATGAGCTGAGAATCTGGTTTTATCTTTTTGACAGCATACAGCAGAGTTCAAGGACCTGATTTTTGTTTTAACTAAGTCACAGTTCTAACTTTCAAGATTGTTTAGTGCTTTCCCTCCATATATTTGTTCTGCATGTTGTTGAACATAAAAGTGACCTGTAAAGGGAAAAATAATGGACTCACTTTGCTTTCCTGAATAAAGAAGACTTGAATGTTTTGTCCTGCTTGTGTTTTACCCAAGAAAAATCAGGAATATCAAATCGTCCCAATTTTTGTTGGAGGACTCCTTGGAGAGGTCCAGATAATTAGAGACAGAGTGTTCTTCAGGCCATAGATCAATGTGTCAAGGTGGTGAAACTTTAACCAAAGACGTTTTTCTCCCAACTGTTTGTTCAGGTATTTTGAGATTTTTAAAAAAACATAAAACACACAATTTTATAATAAAATTCCATTCCCCCTCATTTGGTCAGGTTTATGTCCTTGGAAGTAAGATGATATTATGGTCAATGCATTGCTGGGACTCAGGAGATCTGGGTTCAATTTCCATCTCTGCTAGAAACATCCTATGTGTCCTTGGGCAAATTGTTTTCTCTGTACCTAGTTCCCCATCTGTGAAATGGGCATTATGCTTGCAGGGGTGTTGTGAGGATAAGGCCATTGATATTTGTGTGGTACTTGAACCAGAATCCCAAAGTAACTTAGGTGTTTCAATGCTTAAAGAGTCATTGGGTTAGATAGAGAGTGACAGTGAGACTATGCTGCTTGCTGCTTAGGACACCCATGTGGGAGGAGGGAAACCCAGGATCCAGTCCCCCTGCTCCAGTGACTATTTAATTATTTATACATAATGAAACAGCTGCAACAGGAATGGTTGAGGGAACCCCACAGAATATCCCATAACTCAGAGATTAGAGCACTCTTGGGAGGTGGGGGATCCCTGTTCGAATCCTTCTTCCTTCTCCGGCAGTGGGGGAAATTGAACCTGGGTCTCCCACATCCTAGATAAGTGCTCTAACCATTGGGCTAAAGGTGAAAGGTGGGTGCTGCTGGTATCTGACTTTTGAATAGGACCTGATCTGGTAGGCAGCCTCTGAGCACACCCTCCTATATTGGGCCCTCCAGGCAAGATAGATAGGTAAACATCTGTCTTCTTGGGTTCATGGTTCTCTCTGGAACTAGGCAGAAGATAGATGTCCAGATGCTTAAGAGGGAGGCAGCAGTGCACATACCCTGAGGCAGCAACAGAGGTGCCTACATAACTTTACCCTGATAACTTAGGTGCCAAGTGAATTTAGGTACATACAAGCAGGTGGCAGTGGAATGAGATTTTTTGAATTGTAGTTGAACCTAAAACTAGAATGTAGGCACCTAAGTCTGGGGTTTAAGCACCTATGTACCATTGTGGATCTGGGCCTTGCAAACTGTAGGGATGGAGGTTGTATACGTAGAGTCCTGCAAATCTGCGGATATCCACGGACCATTTTTGTGGATCTGATGCCGATACAAATGTTGTATCTGTGCAGGGCACTAAGTACGTGGGTTGTCATTACACTACTAGTTCTGAAGTCACTATAGATATTTTGTATCAGGAAGACTAGCAAGTTGACAAGAGCTGAAATTCTAAACAAGCAAGAGAAAAAAAGTAGAAACAAAAAGAAGCCAAGCCCAGCTTTTCAGGCTGGATTTATACATCATAAAACTGACGAAGGGAAGAAAAATAAAAAGAAATCACATACCCATTTGCTGGTCACCTTTAAATCTTAGGTGGTTGTGCCCCTACATTAAAAAATGTTCAGGATTTCCTGGTGGTGATTTCTTAACCATATCAGTCTTATTTACAAAAAATGAATAGAAAAGAATCATGCAAAGTAAAAATTAGTCCATCTGTTTTGAAAGCAAGAGCGATGGGGAGATGTATCTTCAGGAAGCATATGCAGTACACAGTGAAGCATATGCGGTACCTAATGGCTTATATTATAGCATCTTCTAGTCAGATAAGCAGGGAAATTTGGGTTAAGAAGATACCTGACACATTCTATTAGCTTTAAACACACAGCACTCTGTAAAATGCCCAGTCTGCACTTCGTAGTAAGGCAGTCTTCTCAGGAGCCTTATAATAAGATACAGATTTTAAGCTAATGAGCTGAATGGAATAGATAAAATAAATCCTGCTCTTAGGGTCTTTTGACAATGGGATTATTGTTACTCCTGAAAATGGGGCTTTGGCTGGGAAATGGGATTCTTGTTTATTGTCACACACCATTTGAGGCTTTTAAAAAAAAAATCACTAATGAGAAGTCGGGGGAGGCAGGAAAAGCTATGTGGACAGATTATATTGAGCCTGTAGAAATGGAGTCAGTGGTCTCATTTTTATTATAGTGCTTAAAATTAGGCTTGGGAGAATTCCATTTTTATTTTGTATAGTTTTGATGGATAATATCAATATTTATTTTTAAGCATTTTTTGTTTTTATCTATTTAAATTTTCACAGCTGTGAGAAATTATGGGAGTCTCAGACTAGATATTTAATGACTAGACATTGAGATTCAAAAACGTTACAGCTTTATAATGGTTAAAAACACAATTTGACAACATCATGTGTCAAAATATACAAAGTAAATATCCTTGTATCAAACTCTTAAGTTCTCAAGCAGTATTTTTTCTTTCTTTGCCAATCTGAAATTTTGATCATCATTGATAGAAATATTTTTTTGTCAGTTTGTGTGAATACAGTGAAATTGATGTTTAAATCATACTGTACTTCCAAGCCTACTTAAAAGTAGAGGGTTGCACTCTTCACTACTTATGTAAGCCAAGTTGTACACCCAGGAAGGCCCTTGCCCCTCCACTCTAGCTGGGCCCCTCTCCTCTACCACTGTGGTCAGAACCCCGTTGATTTTGGTGAAAACCAGAAAAGCCTAATTTCCACTAAAATTAGGCTTCCTTAGTTTTCTGATTTTCACCTACATCAATAGGGTTTAGTGGGAGAGTGAGGGCCACAGCCAGAGTGAGGGGAAGGGATGAGGGGGCCCTGGCTAGACCTCACCCCTGTGTCTAGATTGACTGACTGTTTCCTTGCCACAGGTTTCTTTGAGGGGGTCACTGCCTCATCCCTCTATCCTGAGTGACCAACTGGTGATTTTAGTGGAAATCAGGCTTTTCCAGTTTTCTGATTTTCACCAACATCAAGAGAGCTCTGGTCAGAAGTAGGAGTGAGTGTCTCAGCTAGAGGGGGGGATAGTTGGCTTTGGGGGCAAAGGGCCTGGCTGATGGGGTTGGGCCAGAGTGGAGCCAGTCCACTTTTGGACAAGAATTAAAATTACCATTAAGGTAAAGTGAAAATTCTGAATATAGACCTGATTTTGTACGCAGGCTGGCTATCAAATCACTCAGCAAAGACTCCCCATTGCTGTGAATGGGAGTCTTTCATACAGCTTCTGGGTAGGCGGGAAAAAGAACCAGATGGTAACCAGGACTGTGAGGATCAAGCAAATCCAGTTGGAACAAGACAGCGGAAAGAGTCTTCACGATGACACAAGGAGCCAGACGCTCATTGATTTGAACAGGGCTGGTAGGCTTGGATCACTTTCTTATCCCTTCCTTCTTTTGATATATGGGCTGATTTTTTAAAGCTAATTGAGGAAATTAAAAATCTGGTTTGTTTCAATAAACATTTTTAAATTAGGGGTAAATCTTTTTTTAAATAAAAAAAAAAAAAAAAAAAAAAATTCCACATATGGCTAGTGGTCATCTTTTCTGGCCTGTTTGCTGATAACATATTGGCATTGGCCAGTCAGAAGGCCAGTAACTCAGTTTCTCAAAACTGTCTGTCAGCCAACTTCCAAATGAAGACCTTCAACACAGGTCAAGGGGGTATTCACTAGGACAAAGGAGCCACTTATGCTCCCACAGCTGTGAGTGTTGTTTAAAAAGAGAGTGCAGACTGTGGATGAAGCAACATGGCCACAGCATGCACAGAAGGCAGAGTGGGATGTCCGTGCTTGAGTTAAAAATGGATTTTAATTTTTATCTTTTATAAAAATGATCATTTTCTCCATAAAGCTCTAAAATTTCTATTGCGGAAATCAAACCTTGACAACAAATCCATGTACCCAAATGCATAGTTAGGTACCTAAAATGTATGGCCTGACTTTCAGACATACTGAGCTCTCACATCTCCCAGTGAAGTTGAGGGCGGCAGGTACTCATCTCTGTTGAAAATTAAAACTCTTGGGTGCCTAACTATGGATTTAGGTGCCTAACTTTAGGTCCCACATTTGCCAATGTTGACTAATATATTTACTCTAGGAAGCTCTAAGAAAACTGTGATTGCATTAATTTACCTGAATGTAATGAGAAAATGAAATCAGAAAATCAGAAGTCAGGTGGCCTGTATTCATAGGAGGTTTCTCAGAGGAAAGGGGAATGATTTTTCCATCTGTTCCCCGTGTCATGAAAGGGGTGTGTGTGGAAATGCTTTTAAGTTCTCTCTTGGGGGGGGGGAAAAAAAGAAGAAAAATAGTCTCTGTAACAATTCTGCAGATAGCCCCATTTTGACAGTTATTAAATAAAACATGGCTTTCCAGTTTTCTCGATCAAACCCAAGCGCTGTCATGTGTTTAGCTTCTTGCACTCTAATATGTCAAGATCAAAAGCTACTGCTGGAAATCTTTTGTTTCTCTCTCTCTGGTAGGTGTTGGCCTCATGGAGGTTGTCATGGAGCCTGATATGAGCTCTGGGGAAGAGGCAGCTGCAGCAGTCAGAGAGCTTCAGCTTATTCTTCAAACACTTGGGAGCAGCCAGGCAATCATGGCAGGTACAGGAGGAGCAGAGCACGTCCATTCCCTCCCCTCCTCCAGGTAGCAGTAATTCTCTGCATTTGCAGGGTAGTTTCACAGCTTCTGGTTATTTTGCTCTGTAGTTGCCTAACATTTAGCATTTTCTTGATGCTGTTTCCTTCTTTTAAAATCTTTGGCATCTGTATAAGGTCAGCCGTGCTTCAAGTGTCTTTATGGGCCCTGCTTCCTTTGCAGCACTTTGTGCTGTTAGATTTTTATACTGCCTCATACATCAATTTTACATGATAGACCAGGGCAGGCTGAAGTAGTCCAGCATTCTTGTTATTTTTCCCATATCGTCTTTCTCTGCTCATCTTACATGCACTTAACTGTGGATGGAAAATGTTATAGCAGTGATTAGTAGTTGAGAGTGAAGGCTCCCGGCACAGATGATTGTGTAAAATACATTTTGGGTGTAAATTGATCACAAAACAGATGTTCAGCAGTGAACCAGTGATTTAACATCAAATTAAGCCCCTGGGGTAAGCAAGTGCAACTCCCAGTAAGTTCAGTCAGAGCTACGCCAGTTTAGCCCAAGGTGGAATGTGACTCTGGGAAAGTTGGGGAATAGTTCAGGATTAATTTAAAATATTGGGTTATTAATAGTAGTAGTTCTTAGATATTAAGCTCTTTGGGGCAGGTATCTTCATATGTATTTATACAGAGGGGCACTGATCCTCGTTCAGGCTTCTGGGCACTACTATAATATACAGAATTAGAGCAGAGGCCTGCTTTATCTTGTACCCTCCAGCTAGTTTCTTTTTCAGATGGCAACCTCCACTTCCACTGCCTCAAGATCTCATTGTCTTCACACTTTCACTAGGTTTACACCATTGTAACTCCAGTAGATTTACACCAGAGTTAGAGGAGACTCGGGCATTCGTTGTAGGTCACTCATTTTGCACACTTCCTGAATGCCAAATCAGGACAAGCTACATTATTCTGCTACTCGTACAGACTTTGATATACAGTAACTTACCATAATTTTTCATTGCTGAATTTGACCCCCAGACTTCCATTGGCATCACACCAACATATCCCACACAACGTTTAAAGAAAGATGTGCACGCTGGCAATATTTTTCCCCCCAATATTAGATTTTAAACAAAACCATTTTATTCAGGTGTGCTTAGTGAGGTGCTTTTACCATGCTTTTCTCTTACCAGTTATTTGGGTTAAATGAAGGTTTGTTCCTCATGTTTTACCTTTTCTATTTGTGTGTGCAGTGAACATGCAAGTGAAGTGGTGATGATAAATTCGGCATGCAACAAACTTGCTTGAGAGCATGATATCTCTGTAAGATGATCAAATAGGAGAGGAAGTTGGACTGTGAGGGAGAGAGCCTCTTTTAAAATACACTGGCCCCAATTCTCCTTTCACTTATGCCTGGTTAGTCCCATTGTCTTCTGACTAACGTCAGTGAGACAGTGGAGTCAAGCCCAGATCTTTGATAGCAGCAAAGTGAAGACAAGAATACTGCTGACATATTTCTTTTTGGTACGAGTCTTCACTTCTCCTCACCCCTAAGTATGATCCAGTGTGAAAAGTCTCCTTTAAAATGAATATTGAGGTCCCTTGTATGCCTCCCTTTTTCATTCACCTACTCAACAAGTTTCCATAAATACAAAAAAGATTAACAAGATGACATCCATTCAGCTTTTTACAGAATGGACTAGGTCCACTTTTGCAAATTTACGTCTGCTATCCTGAATGGGCTCTAAAGCTTTACACTTCTCTACAGATTTAACATTGGACTATTGACATTTTATTCACTAGTGCTGTTGTGTAAATATCAAATAGTTGCTTCATTTTATATCATATTAATTTTACATTCAGATAACGAGGAAGACTAGAGAATGTTTCCTCTGTTTGATATTGCAAGAGTGATATGTGAGAGATGTATGCCTGTGTTTTTCTTTCCTTTCTGACTAATTTGACTGACTATCTCAACAAAGTCTCTGCTTAAATGGATGTTTTGGAGGAACCTGGTAAAACATGAAATTACCAGCAAGACTGTTAGAAAAGACCACCTGGGGCTTCTAGTCCACCTCTTCCCTTAGTGCAGTTTTGCCCTCTTTGTAACTTTCTGTTTGGCTGTATATATTATGCTTTTGGCATTCAGAAACGATTCAAAATCATATTCGTTGAGAAGATTACACTTCCTTGAGGAAGGAAAAAAACAAGTTTCTGACATTTGCTCTTGAACTTTACATTCCCAAGGATGCTTCAGTAAATCTCCCCAGCATCACAATTAAAGTCTTGTGCTCTATGATAGAGCAGGTTAGAGCCATGAAATAGTAATTTCAGGAGGTGTTTTCACACACTTTTGCAGGAGTGGGAAATATAAAAGAACTGGAATCTTGCAGCCTGCTTTTTTTTTTTTTTTTTTTTTTAATTGCTTATCCTTAAGGTGATTGACCCTAGTTCTGTCCTCCCTTGACAGGACATAACTTCTCTCCTAGAATATGGTTTTAAGGACTCTTTCTAAGTATGGTTTTAAGCCAGTGCACTTACATGATATAGCTGTCTATGAGAGGAATCATGAGTCATTCCAGAAAGTAGTATTTGCAGAAAATTCACAGTGATTGAAGATGGAGATTTAAAATGGAACCATAAATAGGAAGTTGCTATGAGATAGCTGATCTCTTCAGGACTTCAGATCTTTTATAGAAGTCCAGTATAAACATCCTGCACATAACATATGGCTTATTAACACATGCCAAGGTCTTTACTACAGCTCATGAGGAAGACTACTCTATTGATGATGTTTCCTTTTATAGAGGGTCAACTGAGAGTGGATGCCAACGTATCTGTTCATCACCTCGGAGAACCTTATGGGGTAAGAACCGAAGTGAAGAATATCAATAGTGCACGATTCCTGGCAAGAGCGATAGGTAAATGTTGTTTGCTCCTTTATTGAAATATTGTAGATCCTTTTCATCTTGGTGACTGAACAAAGTATCACTAAATGTAATAGGTTTTGGTACAGGACACAGTCAGTATGTTGACCAAATTGGCCTGCACTTTTATTGTGGAAGTGACCCTTTGTTTTCAAGGAGAGTGAAGTATGATGATGTAGTAAAAGATGATGCAGTATTTAGCATGTTCTGCTTTGATAGATGCTAGCAGTATAGCAGCTCTGTGTCCTTAGATGAAGTTGATTGCTTTCCCAGGGCACGGTGTCTGGTGTGTGTGTGATGCACAGAGGGCATGCAGCTGCAGTATGGGTGTGTGCAGGAAAGGAGAAACAGTTCATCTCCCAAGAAAAAATGGAGGGAGGTGGATTGAGAGCCTCCACTCTACCCTGATGTGATGATGGGAAAACTGCTTTGGTTGTACAGTTTAGCTGAAATCTGGAGTGTCTGGAACTGGCTATTGTGTGTGTATGTGGGAGGATCTAACCATCACCAAATGTATACACAACAGTGCAAGACAGTCAGTTTTACCCATAATTCCATCTCTAATAGATTGCTTTTGGTATCATTAAGGTTTCAGTTTTCAAGTTTTGGTATCATTAAGGTTTTCAGTTACTGCCTAGCAGTGAAGAATGCAGTAATGGGGGGGGGAGGGTATAAAAGGTAATGGTGCACTGTAACTCAGCTGAATTTATTTTGTTTGTCAGACTATGAAATACAGAGGCAAACCAAGGAACTTGAAAATGGAGGAACAGTTCTGAATGAAACAAGAGCCTTTGATTACAAACTTGGGTGAGTTCATATTTTAGAGGGGTATCTTAAATAGCGGTTTTAGAGTTCCAGTGCCTCCTAGTGAGATTGTCACTGGAGTTAAAATGTCTCCTCTCAATTTCTGTTTGTTTGAATTACAATTCATGAGCACAATCCCATCATAGGCATTGATTGTATTACAATAATGCCTAGAGGCCTCAACTGAGGCCCGTTGAGCGAGGCACAGTCCCTTCTCTGAAGAGCTTACAATTTAAATAGACAAGACAAGCTAAGATGGGAGAGGGAACAGGCACCAGAGAAGTGAAGTCACACAGCAGTAGAACCCAGGTCTCCTGACAGCTTGGCCCGTACCCTTTACACTAGATCATGCCATCTCTCCCCATGGATGTGTACTACTCTCTTGGATGTAGCAAACTAACAATTTCAGGATCCAGGTAAACTTTTTTTAAAAAATGATTTCAATAATCAGACAAAACTTCCATTGGAGTGCAGTGGGACTTTACCTGGTGAAAGGCTGTAGTATTGGGCCCTCTGTGTGTCTGCTGCTATAGCATCAAGACCATCTGATGTATCTTCTTTACTCTCCCTTTTTTTGTGGTTTTTGTTTCTTTGCCATGTAGCACTAAAGTTCAATATTTGTAATATTGGGAGAAAATGATAAACTCTACATTGGGCCGTGTAGGGGGTGGAATTGGACTTCATACTAAGACTCACATTTGCCTTGAACAGGCTTCATGAAGTTTTCTTGATCTCCATGGTGTGAAGTTATTTGCCACAAAACTAGTTATGCAAAGGTACCAGTATGACTGGAGAAAGGTTAAATATTAAATATGAGGGGTTTTACTCTATGTTGTCTTATTTTAGATGCACCATACCAATGAGAGATAAAGAAGGAAAACAGGATTACCGGTAATTATGTTCATTTTATTTTTAAAGTTAACCTTTTTTCAAGAACTAAAAGTCCAGTTCACCTCTTGAATGCCCTCAAACTCAGTTGACTTCAGTGGGAGTTGAGGACACTGGATACCTCTCAAAATCAGGTCCGTTTCACAGCAGTTCAGATTTTGGGCACTAGCCTGCTGAAGTCATTGGGGGCTTTATTACATATTTGAGCTGGATTATTTGTGTGCTCAGTGCATATGCTACAGGGTGAATGTGTTGTGACATAATAACCTTTGATGTGTTTTTAAGGAATGCTTTGATATGAGCTCAGTCAAATCCCTTTTCCTTTTTAAGCATTTGCTGAGGAAAATCACAAATTTTCAGATTATGGGGCCTCCACTTCATTGCTCATATACCATGATGCCTTATCTCTTCTCCCACGAAAATCAATGGATGTTTTACTACTGACTTCAGTGAGGGAGCAGAGTTAGGCCAAGGCAGAACACTTTTAAAAATTCCACCAGAGACTGACAAGTTTACAGATGCATATTTGTGGAAATGGAGCAGTA